>NC_092872.1:270237087-270849587 GCF_028372415.1 Notamacropus eugenii
TTTTGCTTAAAGAAATTGATTTGATGTTGCATTTTATGTTGCTTGTGTCAGGCATGGATAATGTGAGTGAATTTTTAGGAGTGAAAATTGCCAATTATATTGATGTGGCATCTGAGCTATGTTTTGAAGGAACTTAGAATTTCTGAGGCTTGGATATGCAGAGGGAGAACATTCCAGGTGGGGAGGAAGGGAGATACAACATTATATGGGGTGAATGATCAGCAAATAGATGGTCTTGGCTAGGATATAGAGACTTAGGGAAGAGGAGTGATGTGTGGCCAGTCAGATTGCGTACAAGGCAACACTTGACAGTCCATGGTTTCTGGAACCTCCTGCATCCTCACTGATGAGGTCCATTTTGACAGCGTCTCTCTTTTCCTGTGTTTACTGGGTGACTACAGCAGACGCAGCCATATCCTGTCAGCCTGCTGAGGGGTAGCTGGTCAAGACTGTGAACATACACCGTAATATGCTTCCCCAGGGAAGCAGGATGGACCATTTGGGCACTGCCTCTTGTTAGCATATTTGAAAACACAGAGATTTGCAGATTTATGTCCTCGAGTGATTGTGATATTTATCCATGGGCGGTGTGTGCTTTGGGCAAAGAAAACAGCTTAACAGGGATGTGCCTGGCCTGTTTTGGAGGCTGGAGGCAAAGCTGTTTTGGAAGTGTAGATAGCACAAAAAAATAAGAAGCTGACATTTAGGTGCACTCAGAGCTGCCAACCCAAACTTTTATCAGAGATGACAAAAATACCACTCTTGGACTGGGAGCCAGCATTTATCCTCTTTTAGTCTGGTAGTTTGGACTCCCTTCCTTCCTCGACCCCAGGAGGAAAAAGAAGTGATGTAAACATCGAAGTATCATAGAGTTAGTACTGGCAGGCCCTTAGTGCCATTCAGTGGCATATTCCTCATTTGACACGGAGGAAACTGAGGTACAGAGTGAAAGCCAGTGGCTAGCCAGGGTTCTTCCCCAGGTGCTCTGGCTCCAACACCAGCATTTATTCTACTAACTAAATGAATATCAGTCACTTTTCCCAGGGTGGAAGCAACAAGTCATTGGTGCCTTTTGTAGTTGGGAGCCAGGTGAAAATGCCTCCCAGGCTGTTTCTTCTGCATTTTATCCTTTTTCTGCTTCTGACTTGAATGACTTCAGGGAAGATGAAGCAGAAGATGGGAATTTGCCAACTTTCCCAGGCCCAAAACATAAACTTTTGGGGATCATTTCCTTTTGGACAGGCACGAATGGCCCACGGACCAGATTCTGGGGCAATGGCCCCCCAGCTCCAGGTAGTCAGCTAAGGCAAACCAACAAAACCCGTCCAATCCCCTTTCTGCCAGAAGACTTTCCCAGCCCCATCAGCCGCCAGTGCCGTCCCACCTAAGGTCATCTTCCTTCTTTTGGTCTATAGCGTGTATGGTTTCCCCATTAGAATGGGAGTTTCTTGAAGGTAGGACCTGATTTGCCTTTGCCTTTGCCCTCTGCCCTTCAGCTCCTAGCCCATACAAAAACACTTCATAAATGTTTTCTGGATGAATCCAACTCTTCTTTTATGATGAAGATTTTGTTCAAAAACCTGCAGTGATGGGGAAAGTGCTTCCTTCTGATGCAAAGCGTTTGCCTTTTGGATGGCCTGAACCATTAGGAAATGTTCTTTTGGGTGTGGGTTTTTTTTTTTCCTAGACCCAAAGCTTACATTTGCCAGAAGGTCCTGCTTCTGCCCACTGGGGCCAGGCAAACCAAGGCTGATCCCCTTATGACAGACAGCCCTTCAGAGACTTGAAGACAGCTTTCATGGCCCCTGGAGTCTTCTCCAGGCCAAAGAACACTAATGTGCTATTACCATTTGGTCACATTCATACATCCTTGTACCTAGGCATAGTCAGGAGCACTTTCATTTCCCATGGGTGGTCTCTTCTCAGGCAGGATCCTCTGTCTCTATCATAAGACCCATGTCCTGGCTCTTTTGGGTCGGGCTGTCTTGCGATGGCTCCTTGGTCTAGGAGTGCTCACTGGGGTCTAGCCACAATGAGGAGGTTATTTAATGGGGGAGCAAGAGTCTTCCCAGCCAGGCATCTGTGCTCTCATTCATAAACTACACTGCCATCCTCCCATCACCAGGCTGTGGCAGTTTGCCCTTTGCCTGAGGAACAGAAAAGATCTGTACATATTGGGGCTTTGGAATTGTAACCATAGCCAGTGGGGCTTCTGACGGGATTCCCTAGCCTTTGTCTCAGCCCATCCCAAAGCGACGAGCCCTGAAGCCAGAGAGATACCCACAGCAGGGCTGTTGCCCATCAGGGGAGACTCTGATGGCTGCTGGTGGTACCCATGGCGGCTCCTTGCCTTTCCCCTCCCTTCTCTTTCTGATTCCTCCCTCCCTGGTTGCTGCCAGTCCCATCTATTGGCAGAGAATTAGACCTGACATTGGATTCCGGAGCACTGTAACACAGGGTCTCCATACACTTGGCTGCTGGGTTTTTGAAAATTGCATCAATGAACCAAATAATCTTTGCTGTCTTCCACCTTTGGGGTGAGAAAGGCAAACCCCAGGGAATAGAAATACCGTCATTGGTCAGGAATACTCGAATTTAAATACATATACATACATTCACATGTAAATACACAAACACATGTGTAAGTATATATACATATGTATGTGTACATATACCAGATCTATATACCCAGCCTTAGTCTATACAGACTGTCTGTATATGTATATATGCATCCAGCCTTAGTCTGCGCACACACACACACACACACACACACACGTATTCTATCCACTTCTGAGTTTCAGTAGTCAGTAAGCCAATAAGCATTTATTAAGCACCTACTATATATCAACAGGGAAAGGGGAAAATTCCATTTTATCTCTGGATATTTTATTCCTCTGCCATTGTGTCTGTGAGCATGAGGCTTTATAAATCTAGAAAGCTGATCAATACCTGTTGTTATTTTTGTTAGGAATAATTAACAGGCAGAGTATTGAATTTAAGAGTTAGGAGAGTCTCTCCTCAGACATTTCCTAGCAATGAGATGCTGCACAAATCACTCAGCCTTTCTGAGTCTCAGTTTCTGCATCTGTAAAATGGGCATAACAATAAAATGGGACTTGTGGGAAATTCGTCATTGGGTCATTGTGAAGAAAGCTCTTTGCAACCTTAGAAGTATCATGGAAAAGTGAATCATTGTTTTTAGAACTGTTCACCATTGGAATGAATAACCTAGAGAAGTAGTCAGACATCTCATAATACTTTGACATGTGAGTGACTCTGATCACAGCCTTTTCAGGAGTGCCTACTCTGTACCACTCTTGTCCATATTTACCCATAATTCGTGGGCACCATCTTCCTCATCTCTTGACACTGTTGGGATTCCATGGTGTGGGCCTGTGTGTGAGTTGTCCTTTTCTCTCCCTCAGTGACTGACGCTGCCTCTTTTTCCACTTGCACATTTCTTGGGGCTTCCCTTTTACCCTACTGGTGCAATTCTGCAGACCTTGCCAATCCATTATGCATCTCTCCATTCTCATTATTGAAAAAGCTGGACAGTTGGTTGAGATTTTTTTTTTGCAAACAGATATTAGATGTCCTACAGATAAAGTTTGCATTTTCAGGGCAAACAGATAATATGTTAAGGGCAATTAGAATTTCAATGGAAAAGATTTATATTTGTTCCTATTGGTGTCATGGACACCTATGTAGTCCAGCTCTTCTTCAGCCTTGATTCTAGCAACAGCTTCTCTTAAGTCTCCCTGCCTCTTGTCTCTCCCTACCTCAGGTTGTGTTAGGTACATCGTGGCCAGATGAATCAATTTCTGAAAATTTCATCAACTCATTCTTCTGATCTCAGAACGCCAGTGGCTGTCCACTACCTGTTGGATAAGGTCTGACCTCCTCAGCCTGGAATTCAGAACCCTCTATAGTCTGGTCTCATGCAGGCTAAGTGCCCAGTGTGAACACTCTGCTACATAGAGAATGGTTTCTAAGTGTCCTCCAATTCAATTCAATCTATGTAGTAGTAGTAGGCAGTAGCAGCAGCAGCCACAACAGCAGCAACTCTCACTCTTTAAGGGGAAATTCCTCTTGATTTTGAATAGGTATCCATCAAGGTTCTGTTCCAGACCCTCGTCTCTCTTTACAGTCTTGTTAGAGGCAGTGCATAGAGCTCTGAACTGGAGTTGTGAAGATCTGAGTTCAAATTCTGTCTTGGTACTAGTTTTGTGACCCCTTGGCAGGTCACTCTATCTACCTCTCTTTTCTCATCTGTAAAGCTGTGACAGTAATAGTATCTATCTCCCAAGATTGTTGTGAGGATCAGATGAGTTCTTTGTGAAGCATGTTACATATATAGATCTTTAAGCACCAGATAAATGCAAGCGATTAGGACTTCCAGATCTATATATGCAGCTTTCATCTGTCTCCTGAGCTGCAGTCCTGCCTCACCACCTGACTCTTAGATATTTTCAACTGGATGTCCTGTAGTCATCTCTTATTTAACACATGTGAAACTATACTCAGTAATTATTATTTTTCTCCCCTAACCCATTCTTCTGATTTCTTTATTAATAATGAGGCACCACTGTCCTTCCAGTTGCCATGTTCCCAACTTCAGACGTCTTTCTCACTTCCCTTATCCTACCCAGCCTCCTTCCCCTCTTACCTGGTCTATTTGTCAGTCCCCTTTTCACCTCCCTCCCTCTACCCCTCCAGACCATCCCCCAGCTGACCCCCAAAGTGGTTATCTTATGGTCAAAGTCTGAACATGTCACCGCCTGCTTAACCAATTCTACCAGTTCCCTATTACTTTCAGGATCAGAGAAAATCCTTCTTGGTATTTAATTCTCTTCAAAACCTGGCCCCATCTTGTTTTTCTAGTTTGATTACAAAGTACTCCTTCTATATGTACTTTGTGACTTAGCCATATTGGTCTCTTTGCTACTATGTAAACAAGGCCCTCTATCTCCCATCTCTAGATCTTTGCACTGGCTGTCCCCCATGCCTGGAATGCACTTACTCCTCTTGGAATGCCTCCTTTACTTTGAGATTCAACATAAGGAAGCCTTTCCTGAACCCCTTGGTGGCTTAATTTTGTATACGTTATGTGATTAGTGATAGAGAATTATATTGCACATAATTAATTACATAGCATATTATAATTCTGCATTACATTTATAATTATATGATACATTACATGTAACTGTATAGAATTCATTATGTTATATGATAATTTCAGATGGTATAATATATAATTATATTACATATGATTTATTATATATTATAATTATATATGCATATATTACATAAGATTATAGATTATATATAATTTTATTACACAAACCATGTATAATTATATGGTAATTATACATGACATAATGCTATTACATATAAAAATATAACAATATATATAATTACATTATATATATGTCTTCCTTGCTTTTCTCTTTCTTTTAAAGTCTTTGTTAAAGGGAATGGCTCATTGGATAGGGAGGGGTATATTCAGAAATGAAGGCGATAGGAAAGCAAAAGATACATAAAGTTTTTTAAGATTTCTGACTCCCTTGAAGATACCAGTTGCCAGCCTTGGTCATTGACTCATGGTGACCAATAGTTCCGATGGCTCAGCCCTGAACCAATAGAAGTCTTTGTTCAAGGAAAACTTTGACATTGTCTTGTCAGGAAAAATTAGTCCAGGAAATAAACAACATCTTTACCAGCACACAGACGAGAAAAACCCAGTCCCATCAGCTGTCCTTGAGCAGAACTTAACAGTGAAATGTGTAGTCTTGGTGTGCAGCTCTATTTTTTAGAAAGGACTTTGACTGTGGAGGCTAGACCCTAGGCTTAAATCCCACCTTCTCTGTTAGAAGTAACCTCTTGGAGGCAAGGTCTGTCTAGTTTTTTGTATGGCTGTTCTCAGTGCCCAAGTTGGGAATTCTGTAAGCTCTTAGAAGTGTGCTGTCTGTGGTTAGGACACATCTCTCTATATGTATTTTGATAAGGTTTTGTATGCATAAGATCACTCAGCTAATCAATATTTATTAAGCACCTTCCAAATGCTGGATAAATATATGCTAAGCTCTGGGGATACAAAAAGACACAAAAGACAATCGCTACTCTCAAGGACCTCACATTCTTAAGGGAGGAGACAACATTCATACAAAAATATAGAAAGCAAGCTATATGCATAGATAGAAAATAAAATAGAATAAACGGAACATAGTTATCTGAGGGAAGGCACTGGATTTGAGGGGTTGGAGAAGGCTTCTTGTAGAAGATGGGATTTTAGTTGGAACTTAAAAGAAGCCAGGGAGGTCAGTAGATGGAGCACAGGAAAGAGAGTGATCCAATCATGGAGCACAGTTTAGAATTCCTCGATGGAGGGTCTTCTTTGTGGAACAGCCAGGAGGCCAATGGATTGAAGAGGTAGGGAGTAAGGTGTAAGAAACTTGGAAAGGTAGGAGGGGGTTTGGGTGGGAAGAGCTTTGAACACCAAACACAGCATTTTGTACTTGTTCCTGGAGGCAATAGGGACTCACTGGAGTTTATTGACTAGGAGAGAGAAGGATCAGACCTGCACTTTAGGAAAATCACTTCAGTGGCTGAATGGAGGATGGATTGGAGTGGAGAGAGACCAGAAGTAGGCAGACCCATCAGCAGTTACTGCATTAGTTGAGGAGTGAGGTGATGAGGGTCTGCATTGGGGGAAGGGGCACTGTCAAGAGGATAGAAGGGGATATATTTGAGACATGCTGCAAAGGTGAAATCCATAGGCCTTGTTACCATATTGGCAAATCAAGTATGACTCCTAGGTTGGATCCTGAGATTCTGGGGGGATGGTATTGCCCTCTGTAATAATATGGAAAATAGGAGGTGGAGGAGGGAGGGGGAAAGATAATGAGCACAGTTCTGGACACCAGGAATTTAAGACTTCTGGGCCAGGCCTAACCAATTATTTCTAAAGACCCTGGAGCTGTTTATCTTGGGGACTCTAATCTAGATAGGGCTTAAGGGTGGAGCTTCCAGTGCTGAGAGAGTTTTTAAAAGCTCTCTAGGGAGAGCGGAGAGGACAAATTGGAGAGAGAGCAGCTGGGGCAGCAGATGCAGGGGTATTCCCAGGAGATTTAGACGTCACTTCTCATCTGGAACCAGCTTGGCTTAGAAAGCAAATCGAGAGAGTGACCGGAGATTGGGCTTCTCGGAGACTGGCAGTGACGGAATTCCAGGACATGGTGAATCTTCTCCACTCTCCTTTTCTCCCCCTTGTTCCATTGCCCAAAGCTCAGGTGAATCACAGTGTTGCCTTGATGTTTAGAATGATTTGGCTACTAGTAATCTCCTTTTTTCTAACCATGAATGGCCTCTAGTGGCATTTTGAACTTGTGTTTCGCTGTAGAAAGTGAGGAGGCAAAAAGAGTGGCTATTTGAATTAAATTCAGGTGACTGAGAGATCCCAGTCAGGATTTGGCAGTAGATGGGATTGCTCAGAGTCTCAAGATAGCTTATGAGTTATGTTTTCAGTCTTTATTTTAGGTTCTTCTTTCCCCCCCTTAGCCTTGCAAAGAAGGGAAACCAGTAGAACCACAACCCTTGCCCTATTCTGGGAAACTGGAAACCGTGACCCTGTTCTAAAACCCTAAGGGGCTAACCTCTTTCTCCCTCACACCAATTGATTTGTGCCTTTTTCCTCCATACTTTGGAGGGGTAAGGGAGGGGAGACAACACCTTGAGGGAAGAGAAGGCCACACCCCAAGTCAGCCTTAGTGGATCACTGAGTATTTATGACTACTCAGTTCTGTTCAGTCGAATCCTTTGTTGTTGTTCAATTGTGGCTAACTCTGGGATTTTCTTAGTAGAGAGTGGCTTGCTGTTTGTTTCCAACTCATTTATAGATAAAGAAATTGAGGTAAATGAGATGGGGTTAAGTGACTTACAGAGGGTCACATAGCTACTATGTGTATGAAGGTGGATTTGAACTCAGCAAGATGAGTCTTCCTGATTCCAGGCCCAGCACTTTATCCACTGGGCCACTTAGCACGTTCAGTTTAATTATAAGCTTTTCTTAGTTACTCCCCATCTCCTTTCAGACTGCCTTCTTTCTTGTATCTTCTTCCTTCTCTCTTTTTCATTCCCTTTCCTCCTTCCCCCCCCTTTCCTTTTCTGTCCCTGTTTGTCTGACTTTTCCTCTCCCTTTCTCTCTCCCTCCCTTCCTCCCATCCCTTTCTTTTCCTCTTTACCCGTTGTTTCCCTTTTTAGAAATTAAGCTCCTTGAGGGTAGTGACTGCTCTTTAAAATTTGTTTTTGCCTTTCTTTATATCTCGGGTGCTTTGTACTATACTGGAAAATTGTAAACTCAATAAAATGCTTGTTGATTTATTAAATGCCTTTTATGTGGCAGGAGCTGTGGTGGGAGATTAGGGTTGGAATTCAATATCCATACAGTACCTGCCTTCAAAGAGCTGCCATTTTACCAGGGGAAACAACATAGAAGAAGATGAGCAGATATAAGAATGGTCCAAGTAAATCCAATGTAATTATTTTGTTTTAGGAAATGAGGAGAACTTTGTAGGGAGTTAGGAACGTTCAGAACTGAGGATCTCCCTGTCTTGCCAATCCCAGCTCCCCAGTCTTGCTTAAGATATTTCCTGAAAGAGAAATGGTTTGTGTTACTATCTGAATGAGGTGCCAGACATCACAATGAGAAGGGTGTGACAGAATGGACGCTTTGCCAGTCCATAGGATTATTTGGTGGGGTGGGAGTTCCCTTTTCTGGGTGTTTGTTCCTTTAAAATTTCAATTTTTGAGGAAAGTTTAGAGAGACCATACACTCCAGTTTTCCTCCCAACATCTCCACCCTCTCCCCTGGCATTTTCACTAAGAAATTGACTTGCTTAAACATAAAGTCCAACCCTTGAATGCAAAAAATCAACTTCAGAAGCACAGTGTGAGGAGGGTATGGAGAGTTTTATAGAAAAGACTTTATTGGAAGGCAACAGTAACATGGCTCCTAAGGAAGCTGATGTCATTGTAGACCGTGCCCAGAGGCCCGAAACAAGGAGGTGATAACCTGGTTGTACTCTGCCCTGGGCAGGCCATAGGGAGTGTAGTGTTCAGTTTAAAAGGCTGTCTCTTGGAAGAGAAATAGACGAACTAGAAGGTGCCTAGGAAAGGGTCCCTTGGGCTGGTGAAAGTGCCATTGTGAGGTTGACTGAAGGAACTGTCTGGTGACAATTAGCCTCATTAGCTTTCTCAAGTATCATGTGGAAAGAGGATTATTAGAAAGGGGTCTGTGATGCCCTGATGGGCAGACTGAAAGGCAGTGGAGAATTATAAAATTAAGCATCTTATTTGTTCCTCATAGTAACCATGGGAGGCAGGTCCTATTATTATCCCCATTTTGAAAATATGGAAACAGAAATTAGGTGATTTGCCCAGGGTCCCACAGCTAGCAAGTGTCTGAGACTGAATCTGAGCCCAGGATTCCTGACTCTGGCTGCCTTTGAATTTCAGTATTCTTCCTAATATGTAGCCTGTTTTTTAGCATACTTTTAATTGGCAATATCTGCATCCTGCTTAGATTCACTGTGCATCTCTCCATTGTTCTTTGGGTGATGAAGTGTATTAATTTATATGTAAAAGAATTGACAGACTGTGAGAGAGGGAGAAGAGAGGCCAAAGCTATTTGAAAAGTTGGAGACACTGTTGCGGTATCCAGGATTATTGTTAATCAATTGATAAAACATTTATCAAGTTCCTACTGTGTGTCATGCATTGTACTAAGTGCTGTTATAAGTTATTGTTTGTTCTAAAACAGCTGCTCCAAGATCTTTTCAGTTTATCCATTGTCCCCATTGTAGTTACTACGTGTACATGAAAGTAACAAAACCTGAATATATTTCCGAAGGTTTTTATGATTCACAGTTTACATCAATTCAACCTGGATTTCCTCCCATTCAGTCCCAATAAAGATGGTTGTAGTCAGTAAAGGATGACTTTTTTTCCTAGCCAGGCTGATGGCATCTTTTCCTTGACTATGGCGGTCCAAGTCTAAAGTTTTTACCTTAATGTTTCAGGAGCACACCACTCTCCCTTATCTTCCCCCTCCCCCCATCTTTCCAGTCCTAACCATCAGATTCATGACAACTCAGAGCCAGAAGGAACCTCAGAGCATACTGGGCCAATGGGTCATGTTTTAGGAAGGACATTGACCAACGGGGGAGGGAAGGCTGGAGCCCATGGTCTACAAGGACTGGTTGGAAGGATTGAGGATGTAATTGGTGACTTCAGATACTGGAAGTGTTTTCATAGGCAAGAGAGGATAGTCTGGTTCTGTTTGTTTATTCCAGAGTGGACAAGTAGGAACAACAAAAGGCAGAAGTTATGGAAAGGCCAGTTTTGGTCTGGTGCAAGGGAAAGCTTCCTGACAATTCTGGAATGAGCAGCCTCAGGAAGTTGTAGGTCCCTTCCCCCACCTGCCTGTTGCAGATGTGGTAGATTCTTGTCTAGGTATGGGATTGCTTAGAACAGGAGTTCTTCATCAGAGGTTGTGCACTTATTTTTAATATATCTTATAATTGTAATTGGTTTCTTTTGTAATCCTATGTGTTTTATTTTATGCATTCATACAAACTAGTAAGTGTCAGAGCTGGGATTTGAGCCCAGGCCTCCCTGACCTGACCTTGAGGCCAGTCTGCCCACTCACCACAAAGGGCTGCCTCTTCATCACGTACTTGCCCAATTTAAACAAACGAATATGCTAAATAAAGCTGAATCCTTTCTGAATGACTCAGATTAGTAAGTGTCCGAGACACAACTCCAGTTTCTGAGTCTCTTCACCCCTCCACCCAAAGGACCCTGAGAGTTCTCCTTTCCTAATGAGCATTTCTTCTCTCTGCTGTCCCCCCTTTTCTAAATTCCCAAACCTTCTAAGGGAAGCTAGATTTGAAAGCAGGCATTTGGAAGCCTGAGAATGAAGCTTATTTTTTCTTTTTTTCTTTATTTGATATGTAATTTATTTATTTTTCAGTTCTCAACGTTTCACTTCCACAAGAATTTGAATTCAAAATTTTTTCCTCATCTCTCCCCACCCACCCCAGGACCGCATGCACCCCATCCACCCCTTCCTCCAGTCTGTCCTCCCTTCTATTACTCATCCTTCTTCCATTCCCCCTTCCCCTCTATTTTTCTGTAGGGCAAAATAGATTTCTACACTCCATTGCCTGATTAGCTTAATTTCTAGTTGCATGCTAAAACTATTTTAACAATTATTCTTAAAGCTTTTGAGTTCCATATTATCTCCCTCCCTCCCCACCCGCACTCATTGAGAAAACAAGCAATTCAGTATAGGTCATACATGTGTAACAGTGCAAACCACTTCCATAATAGTTAACCACATTTCCCTCTGACCTATCCTGCTCTCCATTTATTCCATTCTCTCCTTTGACCTGTCCTCCCACAATAGTGTTTGCTTCTGATAATCCCTTTCCTCAATTTGCTGTGCCTTCTATTATCTTCCCTCTCCTATCCCCTTCCCCCTTGCCTTTCTGCAGGGTAAAATAGACTTCCATATCCAGTTGAATGTGTTCATTCCCTCCTTAGGCCAAATCTCATGAGAATAAGGCTCAATTATTTCCTTTCATCTCCCCCCTCTTCCCCTCCATTGTAAAAGCTCTTTATTGCCTCTTTTATGTGAGATGATTTGCTACATTCTACCTATCCCTTTCTCTTACTCCTAGTACATTCCATTCAACAGTAAATTTTATTTTTTTTAGATGTTCTCCCTTCATATTCAGCTCACCCTGTGCCCTCTATGTGTGTGTGTATATATAAATATATATGCATATGTATATATGTATGTCCATGTGTGTGTATATATACGTATATACGTATATATACACACATATAAATATGTGTATATATGCATATACATAAAAACATACACATACATATATGTACATATATGCATACATACACACCCTCATGTACATATATCTACACATATATAATATATATATACATACATACCCATACACACCTACATATATATGTATATATATATTTTTCCTCTAACTATCCTAATACTGACAAAGGTCTCATGAGTTACTAATAACATCTTTCCATGTAGGAATGTAAGCAGTTCAACTTTGATGAGTTCCTTAAGGCTTCTCTTTCCTGCTTACCTTTTCATGTTTCTCTTGATTCTTGTGTTTGAAAGTCAAATTGTCTATTCAGCTCTGGTCTTTTCAACAAGAATGCTTGGAAGTTCCCTATTTCATTGAAATTCCATTTTCTCCCCTGAATTATTATACTCAGTTTTGCTGGGTAGGTGATTCTTGGCTTTAATTCCTAGCTTCTTCGACCTCTGGAATATCATATTCCAGTCCCTTCAGTCCTTTAGTGTAAAAGCTGCTAAATCCTGTGTTATCCTGATTGTATTTCCACAATACTTGAATTGTTTCTTTCTGGCTGCTTGTAATATTTTCTCCTTGACCTGGGAACTCTGATATTTGGCCACAGTATTCCTAGGAGTTTTCCTTTTGGGATCTCTTTCAGGAGGTGATTGGTGAATTCTCACCCTCTGGTTCTAGAATATTAGGGCAGTTTTCCTTGATAATTTCTTGAAAGACGATGTCTAGGCTCTTTTTTTCATTATGGCTTTCAGGTAGATCAATAATTTTTATCTCTCCTATATCTATTTTACAGGTCAGTTGTTTTTCCAATGAGCTATTTCACATTGTCTTCTGTTTTTTCATTTTTTTATTTTGTTTTTATAATTTCTTGGTTTCTCATAAAGTCATTAGCTTCTATCTGCTCCATTTGAATTTTTAAAGAAATATTTTCTTCAGTGAGCTTTTGAACCTCCTTTTTCATTTGACTAATTCTGCTTTTTAAAGCATTCTTCTCCTCATTGGCTTTTTGGACCTCTTTTGCCATTTGGGTTAGTCTGTTTTTAAAGGTGTTATTTTCTTCAGCATTTTTTCAGGTCTCCTTTAGCAAGCTGTTGACTCACTTTTCATGATTTTCTTGCATCTCTCTCATTTCTCTTCCCAATTTTTCCTCCCCCTCTCTTACCTGATTTTCAAAATCCATTTTGAACTCTTCCATGGCCTGAGACCATTGCTTGTTTATTTTGGAGGTTTTGGATGTAGAAGCCTTGACTTTTATGTCTTCCTCTGATGGTACGCTTTGTTCTTCCTCATTGGAAAGGATGGAAGAAAATACCTTTTTGCCAAGAAAGTAACCTTCTATGGTCTTATTTTTTTTCCCTTTTTGGGAAATTTTCCCAGCCAGTAACTTGATTTTTGAGTCTTTTGTCAAGTGGAGAGTATATTCTAGGGACCTGTAAGTTCTCAGTTCCTCTAAGGTGGCACAATCAAGAGAGAGGAGTTTCCTCCTCTCCTGGTCTGTGCTCTGTTCTGTGAGCAGCCACAAGCTTTTCTGCCCAGGATCTGTGAGTAGGATTCCCTCTCCAGAGCCTCCACCAGCTCCACCATGGCCAGTACTCTTCTTCACCTCAGGACTGCTACTTAGAACTGAGACCCAGATTAACTGCTTGATTCCCCCAGGGTCTTCAGGTGGAGGGTTTGACTGCTGCTGAGGTGTCTGCCCCTGCCCTGGGGCTGGGACTGGGGCAGAAACTACTCCCCTTTCACCCAGGTGAAAGAGCTTTCTCACTGACCTTTGAAGCTGTCTCTGGTGTTTGTAGGTTGAGAAATCTGGAAACTGCAACTATTACCTGTGATTTTGTGCACTGAAGCCTGCTCCAGACCTGTCCATGTAGTGCATCAGCCCATGCTAGGCAGTGCTCTGCTCTGAGCCCAGTGTGGTTGATGTTGCCTGTTGTCCTTCCAGACTATTTTGGGCTGGAAGTCTCTTTTACTCTGTCGTTTTGTGGCTTCTGCTGCTCTGGAATTTGCTTAGCGTCACTTTTTACTGATATTTTATGGGCTATGAGGGGAGAGCTAGAGCAGGTCCTTCTTTCTACTCTGCCATCTTGACTCTGCCCCCTGAAGCTTATTTTTTTTACTCAATATCAAGTAACCTTCATTACCCAACCATACTATTCCATCAGTCTCTGGCCTGAGGGTGACATCATTTTTATGCTGATCAAAATCAGGAATTTGTACATTGGAAGAACTGAGCATATAATTGGTGACTTCACATACTGGGAGGATTTTTCTTGGTAGTCCAGGTTTTATTGAAGGGGAAGGACTTCGAGGTTCAGGACTAATTTTCTATATATTTGACTGTCTCAGAATTATGAGAGAAGTAGGGTTATCCTGGCTGTGTCTACATGTATATATATATATATATATATATATATATATATATATATATATATATATATATATATATATATATATATATATATATATATATATATATATATACACACACACACATATATGTATATATATATATACATACATGTTTATGTACATTTATTCTGTCCCTCCTACTTTCCTTTTCCGGAATTTGAACATTAAAAAAAAATAAAAATAAACTCCCCACAAATGCCCAACAAAACAAATTTCCTCATTGCCTGTGTCAAAAAATATATGTCTTGGTCTGCATTTTGAGTCTGTCACCTCTTTAGAAGTAAGTAGGTATCATGCTTCATTTTCAGCCCTGTGGACTGGGGGTTTATCATTGCATCTGTTAGAGTTCTGAAGTTTTTCAGAGTTGTTTTTCTTTATAATGTTGCTGAGACACATTGTCTCATTGATCCTTACAACACAGCTATGAAGTCGGTGCTGTTATTTTCTCTCTTTTACACATGACAACACAGACTGGGAAGGTTCAGGTTCATACAGCTAGTGAAGTGTTATCTTTACAAGGTCTAAGTTTCCCCATCTTTATAATGAGGAGGTTGAACTGCAAGGTCTCCAAAGTAGTCCCCCCAGCTCTCTAGTGTCCCTCCTAAAATGTGGAATTTAGAACTGAGAATAAAGTAGTGGGTGTCTGAGGTACTGAGAAGTGGACCAAGTCATCTAAGCTGGAAAAAAGGATGGTATTAACTGGGTTGACACAGCAAGAATAAAGGAGAATTGCATTATCAAAGGCAGTATCCAAAGGAGTAATGGGATATCTAGATAAAGGCTATTTCTAATTGGAAAGACCAGTGTCCTTGTTTGCAGTGAGATGGTTGGAAAGCAGAACGAATCTGTGTAAAATGACTTAGAAGGCTACTTGGAACCAGGACATTAAGCAAGTTATTGGAAATGCTAGCAAGTAAATGTTAATGAATCCAGCTCTGTAATCCTGCTGAATTGGGGCAAGTAGGTGAGAATATAAGGACACAGGACATGGAGATCATCAGATGTTAGTGCTAGAGTAGCCTTCAGTGGTGATCTTGTCCAACCCCCTTGTTCTATAGAAAAGGAGATGGAGACCCAGGGATTTTAACTGCTTTGTCTTAAATCACGTGGATGGTTGAGCACCATAGTCAGGAATCCGGATCCAGTATCCTTTCAAACAAACAAACAAAAAAGCCTTCATAGCTTGGACTGGTAACAAAGCCATTTACAAGTGTGTTCAGAGGAAGTCTAGTCTGTCTCCCTTATTTTACTGTTGGGGAAACTGAGGCCCAATGAGGGAAAGCAGGTCACCAAAACGATAAAGGAAACAGCTTGTAGAATTGAGATTTGAACTTAAAATTTGAATCCTTGAATCCAGTCCTCTTGCCAAGCAACAGTAGGCAGGGCCACCTGAGGAAGGATGCTGTTTGAGAGCTACAAATCTGCCATTTTATGTAGAAAGAGAAGGAGCGGGGTCTAATGGATAGTGTGCTGGTTTGGGAGTTGGGGGGGACCAGGGTTCAAGTTTTGACTGACAGTAAATTAGCCTTTCGCTGAAGAAGCTTATATTCTTGCTGGAGTGTAGGCAGTATGGTGAGTGGGTGATCCAGAACTCCAAAGGAACTTGAGGAGATTAGCTGCTGTCCCCCAGGAAGGTGCTGAAGCATTGGGGACCAGGAGGGGAAATCTGATGCCCCAACATTGCTGGAGTCAGGCAGCTGAAACAGCCCTGAGTGTCCATTTAGACATGGAAAAGGGTGTTCTGTAATTGAGTCCAGATCATTTTGCTCTGGAATATCTTTACATTGTCCTTAAGAGAGCTTCGAATTCCTCTGGCTAAATAGTGAGGGGAGTAACTGAGGAATTGCCTGTCCAGGGATGTTACAGGATGTCTGGCTACTTGCTGCAGTTCTGTGTGTATGAGAGGCTGAGTGTGTGTGAAGATGCTTGTGTGTGCGTGTGTGCACACACATGTATGCGGGTGAGCTTAAGCTTAGTTGTCTTAAGGCACAGCTTCCTTGTGTAATATTAATTATGGCTAGTTTTTGTATAATGCCCTAAAGTTTGCAAAGCATCACGTAGTGTATATGTTATCTCATTTGAGAGAGAACGTGTATGTGTGTTTATGTGTGTGTGTGTGTGTGTGTGTTATGTGTGCTTGAGAAAGAGACAGAGAGAGACAGAGAGCACTTGCTGTGTGTCTGCCTGTGACTGTCTTTCTTAAGACACAGGACTCTCTTTGACATCTATCTATTCCTTGGGTTCCCACACAGCAGTAGAGGCAGTGTGGAGTATGGATAGAATACTGGGCCTGGAATCAAGAGAGATCGGAGTTCAAATTCTGCTTCTAAATGCTTACTGACTGTGTGATCCTGGGGAAGCCCCTTCACCTCTTTAAGGCTCTTTTTGTTCAGTTGGTTTATTTGTGTCTGCTTCTTTGTGAGGCCATATGGAGTTTCCTGGCAAAGATCCTGGAGTGGTTTGCCATTTTCTTCTCCAGTGGAAGGCAGAGGTTAAGTGACTTGCCCAGGATCACACAGCTAGGAAGTTTCTAAGGCTGCCTCTGAAATTGGGTCTTTCCGATTCTATCCATAGCATCACCTAGCTGCCCCTCTTTGAAGTTCAGTATTCTCATTTGCAAAAATTGAATGTTATAATACTTTCAGTGCTTTCCCTAAGGGATTATTGTGAGGTTTAAAGGAGATAATATATGGAAAGTACTTTGCAAACCTTAAAGTGCTCTAAAAATACCAGTTATCATCAGTAGTAGTCTAGTGTGTGTGGGTGTGTGTGCGCGTGTACACATGCGCATTTGCCCCATGAGCTGTTTTTTGTTTTGTTTTGTTTTTTTTAAGATTGACATAGATTTGCTTGAAATTAAATAAAGAGTAATTTGGAGTTTGGGGACAATGGCTATTCAAAGTTCCCAGGATAACATTTTTCACACTATAGTAATTAAGGGGAACAAAAATCTTTTAAAAGTTTTTATAGTCAAGGGTACTGTACTCTTTCCTCATTCAAATATGACTATAGAAGCATCTACAGGAAATGCAGAAAGATAATAGAAAATAGATAATAGAAAAAGGATTGGGTTTGAAGTCAGAGGATCTCGTTTCAAATGTTGGCTTTGTCACTTACTTCATATGTAACTTGGGCTTCTGTCACCTGTACTGTGAGCAGATTGGACTAGCTGACCTTGACAGTACAGCTCTGGATCTAGGAACCTATGACCCTTCCATGTTCCCAAAAACTGAGGGTTCTTTCTGTTTCTATTGATTGCCACTGACCATGACTACTCTCTCTTTCTCTTGCTTTTCATAGGAGCCAGAGAACGTCTCTCCTAGCCCATCAGAATGGCAGGGGAAAGCAGGAGCCCCAGCTAATGAGAGTCCACAGAGTGTCACCTTCCACTGCCAAGATGTGGTTCGGCATCAGCCAAGGTAAGCTCTTTGTGAGGTCCCCACTGGTGGTTTTCTTCTTTCTCAGTAGTATGAACATGTATGGTCACAACCATTTGAAACTGACAAGTGTGAAAGTGGCAAGTGTGAGAAACTGTTGAGTATGAAACTAACAAGTGTGAAACTGAGGCATGTGAAACTGACAAGTGTGAAACTTACTAGAAGGTCCAGAGAGAGGAATAGAGAGTCTTTTCCACAGCCTGGCAGAATCTCTCAGCTCTGTGGTTTGCCTATTAATGATGGGATTCTTGGGCAAAGCTTTTAACTGAGGTTTCTGTTATCTGCAGAATGAGGGGGTGGGACTAAGGTGGCCTCTAAACTGCCTTTTTGCTCTAAGTCTACGTTCTTATGACCCTGTCTTTCTTTGATCCAACCAAAAATGAAAATGGGCCCTTCCTCTCCAGACAAGCTCTTGACTGTCAGTCTGCCTGGCTATATTGTACTATGTGTGGCAGATTTCTGGCTGAGGTCGTGAGTCATCAGTCTTAATCTGTGTCCAGTGGACAGCATTATTTCGTCTTAATAGGGGACATAATGTCTGTCTTCAGGTATTTGAAGGACTGTCATGGAGGAGAGATTACACTTACTTTACTTGGGCCCAAGGGATGAGCCAGGGATAACAGGTGGAAATGTGGTGGGAAAACAGATTTCAATATCATGGTAAGGAAGAAATTTATAATATTATCAGAGCCATACTGAGGTTCAGTGAACTGCCTTGGGGTAGTAAGTTCTTCCTCACTGAAAGACTTTGAGTAAAGGCCAAATGACCACTTGTCAGGGATAATGTAGAAGAGATTCTGATTCTGGAAGGAGCTGGACTTGATGGATGGTGAGGTCACATTCAACTTTGAAATTCTGTTGCCTTTGACCTGGACTCTGGAATGTATGTCCGGCCCCTCCTGCTCCCCAGTTGCTGTAGAGAGGTGTGGGGAGAGGCCAGGGTCAGGGCCAGGGTCTGAGTTGTGTATTTTCAAGGTAGGGGCAGGGCTGAGTTGGGCAGTATGTCCTGTGGCCATCACATCCTCTGATGAGGACAGGACATTTGTCTGGATGCCTTTTCTCCTCTGGAAAGAAAGAGAAAAATTTAGTACCTGGGCACGTCCTCATTCTCCCTCCCTCCCTCCCTTTCTCCCTCTCCTTCTCTCCTCCCTTTTCTCTCTCTCTCCCTGTCTATTGCCTGTGTGGGGGAATGTCTCACTTCTGGGTGTGTTGCAGAGCTGTGCTCTTTAAGATATCCTAAAGCTTCACAATGGACTTTGTTTTTCTGTTCCATTTTGTTTCTAGAAACGACAGGCCATACTATTCTAAATAGAAGCCAGAGTCCACTCTGATTGTCCCTTCTTATAGAAAGGAGCAGTGGAGAGGATGACATTGACCTTTGGCAAAAATTGTGATGTTGATGGAGTTTATCTGGCTTATCTTACTGCTTTGTTTAAAAAAAACCAAACTTTTAAAATATTTGTTTTCTCTTTACTTACATTCCCAGTATATTCCTCTTTCCCCTTCTCAGAGAGCCATCTGATAGCAAAGAATAAAAAAGAAAAATTAGCAAGTGGGAGAAGTCTGACATTCATGTCTTCATTTCTTCAGCAAGTATTTATTTAGTACCTCCTATTTACCCATTGGTGGGTAGGTGGTGAAGTGGATAGAGTGCCGGGCCTGGAGTTAGAAAGACTTCTCTCCTGGATTCAAAATGGGCCTCAGACATTTCCTAGCTGTGTGTCCCTGGGCTAGTCACTTAACCCTGCCTGCTTTAGTTTTCTCATCTGTAAAATGAGCTGGAGAAGGAAATGGCAAACCACTCCAGTGTCTTTGCCAGGAAAACTCCAGATGGGCTCGCAGAGGGTCGGACACAATTGAAAAATGACTTAAACAGCAACATTTGCCAGGCACTGCATTACGCGCTGGGAATACAAAAACATTCTTCCTTGTACCTCATCCTTGTATGGGAAACATGCAGACACATACACAAAATGCAAAATAAATACAAGTATATACATATATATATATATATACACACACACATATATATGTATATATATACACACACATACACACACACACACGTGTGTGTGTGTGTATAAATATATGTATATAAAGACATTTGGGAGGAGAGAGCAACCAGTGAGATTATCAGATAAGACTTCCTGTAGGAGGCAATGCTTGAACTGGGTATGGATGGAAGTGACAGGCTCCCAGAGTCAGAGATGAGGGAGAAGTGCCTTCCTCTTGGGGAGGGGGGAACAGTCCCAGAGGCAGTAGATGGGACCTATGTCATCTCTGGTCACCTGGAGTCTGCCTCTGCCTCTCATCTGCTTTTAATTCATATCACTTCCCTTAATTGAACACTGAGCCGTAATAGCAGCTAACATTTATAGACAGCTTTCTTTACAAAGCGTTCACAGATATGATCTTGTTTGGTTCTTACATCAGCCCTGGAGGCTTGGTGCTAACGTGAGCCACCATTCCCCAGCTGTGGGAACTGAGTTTGAGAAAGGCTAAGAGATTTTCCTAAGGTCACAGAGTTAGTAAATGTTGAGAGTGAGATTGAAATTCAGGGATTTCTGACTCCACTTGGCTAAACTGTCTCTCCCACAAGTTCCCACTGCATGGGAGGCCTTGTGCCAGGGCCTGGGAGACTTAAAAAACAGAACAAAATAAAGCTTTGTCCCTATCCTTAGAAAGCTTATAATTTGTTGTGGGGATAACACAAATGAATATGTTGTAAAGTGGGATGTGACCGAGGCAAGAGGGAAGCCAGAGCTCCCTGGGAAATATTCAAGGAGACACCATCATCATCTGTGGTGGGGGTGGGGGTGGGGGGGTGGTGTCATGGATTGTGGCATAGGAGTGGAAGAAGAGAAGGATTTCAGGCATTTGAAGAATAGGGGTTGGCCTCTAGGTAGGAGTGGTTTTACTCCAGAATCTTTGCCAAGAAAACTCCAAATGCGTCATGAAGAGTTGGACACAACTGAAATGACTAAACAACAATTCTTGGTGGGAGAGAGAAGCAGGAGATGAGAAAATTGATGGTAACCTTGGAGCCCCAAGTACTTCTGAAGAAGGATGGTGTAAGGAAAGCCTGGAAAAGGAGGTAGGTGCCAGAGAGTGGAGGAGACCCTTGGTGGTCGTACAGTGCTGCAATGACCTTGTCCAGAAGCCCCATCCAAGCTTAGCAATCCTGGGTGCCATGCTTGCCAAACCCCGAGCTCCTGCCTGACCATGGATGGTGGTGAGTCAGCCAGACGACTCATTCTTGCTCATGTGTCAGTCCTCTCTGAGCCCTGAGAGGAGGGATGAGGCTGTCATGCTGTCAGTGTCAGCAGAAGACCAGAGGAGAAGATACTTTCAGTCCCGTGGTTGGTTCCCAGTGTCCTGTGTGTGGCTTCCAACTCCTAATTCTGTGGTCAAGGCTGTGAGTGGGGATCATTCCAGATGGCAAAAGGTCCCCAAATCATAGACCATAATTCATGTGATTTAGATTTTATAGCTTCAATGTAGAGCTGGAGGGAAAGGAGAGGAAAGAGAAAAGCATTAGTTAATTGCCTGCTTTGTGCCAGGCACTGTGCTAAGTGCTTTAAAAATATTATCTCATTTGATCTTCACAATAGCTTTGGGAGGTAGAGACTGTTATTATCCCCATTTTAGAGATGAGGAAGCAGAAGCAAACAGAAGTTAGGTGGCATGCAATGGGTCATTCCATCAGTATGTGTCAGGCTGAGGCCAGATTTCTAGTTATTCTGACACCATGTTTCTTCCCACCATTAGCACCTAATTCTAGTGCATATTTCAAGCTTGCTTAATAAATGCTGACTGAATGAATAGTAATCACTTAACGCATGCTTGTTAGATCTTACTGAATTGGATAAATGCCTGTGATTTGCTGAATTTAATTTGGCTTCCTAAGTAAGCATGGTCTGGATTAAAATTTAAATCACTTTCTCTCCTCTGATTGCCTCCTGACCCATAAGAGAGGGAGCTGGTAATAGGGTAAGCCAGAAACTGGGCCAAGGGAAGGACCCTCTTTGGGAGAATCAAAAGTGGATGAGATTTCCAGTTTCCATTTTAGTTCCTGCTTGGGATTACAGACGCTGACTGGACAGGCAGTTGTGTTCGTGGTTCCAAAGGGTATAAACACTGAGGGAAGACTTCCTAGTGTATCCCCACCCTGCATGAAATTTGCCTCTGGAGTCCTTTGGGAGCCCTGAATAGACTTCCTGCACACGCCTAGATGGCTGTCCCTCTTCTGACTGATGCTCTGCAGGACCTCTCCCATCAGTGCTGCTCTGGAGGGCCCTAGCCTCTCCACATCATCCAAATTTCCTGACTTGAGCTTTGTCAGAATGGGCCAGGGAGCCCTCTGATTGGGCTCCCAAAGGCAGGTGTTTCCCTGAGGTCATGGCTTGGGATGGGGCTGTCATCGGACAGTGGAATGGAGTATGTGGGTACAGGGGAGGGTAAACCGAATAGCCTCCAGCCTTCAGGACCCAGGTTCCAGCTGACCTCCAGCTGCCAGGCCCCTCCCAGTGACATCAAGGAACTTTCTCATGGAATTAAAAACAAATAGAATTCTGGCTGACACAGGTGATGAAAAGCTGACAGAGCTGGCTGAGCAGTCCCTGGGAATTCACTAGCCAGGAGTCACACCTTCCCCTTCTGTTTATACAGCCAAAGACAGCCAGGATCCCGCCTTTTGGTGGGTCATAGATTTGGAGCTGGAAGCCTTTACACTCCATGTTGCTCCAACTTATCATTCTGCCAACCCTGAGCGATTTGGCAAATGGTTTGCCAGGAGTCAAGTATTAATGAGCATTAGAGCCGAGATGTAATCCTGGGCCCATCCGTTTGCAATTTAATTCTAGCCAATCATTTCAGCTTAAACAAGCAAACAAACGTTTAAAAGCCTACTGTGTGCCGGGCACCTAAGTCCAGTGGCCTTTTCTCAATTCTCTTCGCCCTCAGGCAGCCTTGTTGGATATTGTTGATTACCGTCTCTTCCCTGATACTCCCATGGACACAATCTCTCCTGGTTCTTCTCCTCCCTGTCTGACCCCTCCTCCTCGGTCTCCTTTTCCTTAGCACAAGCAGCAGAGAGTCTAGGCATTCTCTCTGGCCATCCCCACGTCTAGAGCACTGACCTCCCTGGCTTCCTTTAAGTATCAACTAAAATCCCAGCTTCTGCAGGAAGGCTTCCCCAACCTCTCCTAATTCCAATGTCTTCCCTCTGTTAAGTATTTCCTGTTAGCCTGCATGGAGTTTGCTTTGTATATAGTTGTCTCCCATTAGATTGTAAGGTCCTTGAGGGCAAGGTCTGCCCTTTGCTTCTTTTTGCATTTTCAGCCCTTAACTCATATGGTGGGTGTTTGATAAATGTTTACTTAATAAATAGACAGTGTGATTACTAAGTCAGCAATGAAATGGTTGCTGCCCTCATACCTTCAAAGAGTTTCTGGTCTAATGAGTGACTTGAAATGTATACCTATAAAAAATAAAGATATCTGTGCCAAGTAATTATGAGGGAGAGGGCACTAGAAAATATTGGAATCACGTCAGAGAGTGGTGCTTGCTGTGAGCTTTGAAAGAAATTAGAGATTCTCATGGGTGAAAAGGGAGAGCTTTCCATGGTGGAAGTGTTGGGGTGGGGGGGTGGGGACAGCTTGTGCAAAGGTGTGGAAGTGGGAGATTGGAATATCATGTTATCAGGAAAAGCAGAGGGGTCTCTTGGACTGACTGTATGAAGGCAGGAATGTTCTGAACCTCAGTTTTTTCATCTCTAAAGAGAGGGGGTTGTTATAAATGACCTCTTGTGGTCTCTCAGTTCCAAATCCACCAAACTGTGATGCTCTGCCTCCAAAACCAGGGTTCTTTCCATTAGCCCACACTGCCTCCCGCTTGGGGTAATCTTGGCACAGATTTGGCAAGTCAGCACCTTGGCAAGTCAGCAACTGCTGACTCAGAGTGAGTTCGGAGAACAGTCCTAGGCCCTGGCTGGCAGAACAAGGCCATTTTCTTGGGGGGAACAGTAAAATAAAATAGAGGAAAAGCTCTTCCCAGCAATGAGAACTGGCCAGAAGGGTAATGGTGCAGTAGATGGAGCACCGGGCTTGGAATCAGGTTGTTAGAGCTGTGTCTGCAGTATTCTCTATGGCCCTGTGAGTGACCCAGGTTAATAAGATAAACTCATGATAAGCTGGCCACTCACTAGACTGTATCATTTCTTTTACATCACACATTTACATTTTAACGGGGACCTTTTAATGCCCTAATCGATTGATCAGTCAATGAACAATCAATTAGATTTGTGCCTGCTATGTATTTTCCGGGCACTCTGCCAGCTGCTTGGGATGTGAACACAGAGAGCGGCTCCCTCATTGCAAAGAGCCTTTATGCCAAAGGGGAGGATGACACGTACCAATATAAGCCACAAATATAAAGATGAGCTACAAAAAAAGTTAGTTACAAGAGAGTGAGAGAGAGAAGATGCCAGCAGTGGGGAGAGGGGGAGGAGGGATGCTGGAATTGAGTCAGTAGGGAGGGAGGGGCTCTGGGAAGCACTGCTGTAGAGGAAGGTCCTTCCACGCAAGACCTGGGGAAGGTTGGGGGAACTGCAGAGAGGGCCTCATGACAGGGTCACAAGGACAGCAGAGAGGGCTAGAAAAGGAAGTGGGGGGGGGGGTCTGGCTGTGAAGCACTTTCAAGGCTCATGAGGCTGAATATTTTACTCTAGAGGGAACGCTGGTATTGGCTGAGTAAGGGAGTGATGTGGGTCAGTCTGTGCTTAAGGAAAGTCCTTTGGGCAGCCATGTGTCATCCTCACAGCATTGGAGTATGAGAACAAAGAGGAGGCTGGTATGGTCATTTCTGGGAGAGGGAATGAGGGCCTGCCCACCAGTAGTCCTGTAAGTGGGGAGAAGAGGTCTAATGCCAGAGATTTTGAGCAGGTAGAAACTAGGATCACACCAAAGTTATAAACCTTGGGGGATTTGAAAGATGATGGTGCCTTCCATAAAAATGGGAAGATGGAGGCAGTTTGGGGGCAGAAGATAATGAGTTCAGTTTAGAACGGTCATCATTGTGAGATGCCTCAAGGCTATGACGTTTGAAATGTCTAATAGGGAGTGGTTGCATCCTGATGTCTTTGTTTTTCTTGACATCATTAAAGAGGCCATGCCCTGGCTACTTCTTAAATAGGCCTATTCAATGAAAGGGTGTTGCCTCACCCTAAGTGAGTACCTGCAAAGACCTTGGCCTAAAGAGCCCAAGGTCTCCCAGTGCATCCTGGGTCATCTCCAGTGATCCTGAGGAATATCAGGTCACTGGTTTCAGATGGCTCTGATGGCATGGTCTTCTTCAGCAATGAAGGAGGTTGATATGGGACTGGGGCTCTGGGTGGGTGTATATGGATGGGTGAGTCATGGGCATAGAAATGATAATTAAACCCAAGGGAGCTGATGAGATGAGAGGGGGAGAGAGAGAGGGAGGGAGAGAGAGAGAGAGAGAGAGAGAGAGAGAGAGAGAGAGAGAGAGAGAAGAGCAGAGGAGAGGAAAGAAAAAAAGAGAGAGGGAGAGAGGAGAGAAAGAGAGTATAAAAGGGCCTGCCTATGATAGAAGCTTGGGGAATGCCCACAACTGGGGGGCAGGATATGGATTAGGAGCCAGCAAAGGAGACTTGAGTCTCCTTAATCAAACAATCATCCTGCCTTTGCTTGGAGACCTACCATGAAGGGAGTGGGAAATGGCACCTTCCAGTCCAGCTCATTTCCCTATTCTGAGCTTTGACCTGTACACAACTATGACCGATGGCTTCCAGCTCTGTCTTCTTGGGCCAAGCAGAGCAAGTGGGAATCTCCTTCCAAAGGATCCCTCTCAAAGCCTGGATGGATGATGGCTTCCATGTCCACAAGCTGTAGGTCCTTCCTAAAATGGGTCACCGAGGTGTCCCACAATCTGCCTACACAGCACTGCCTATGTAAAGCACCATGTCTGTGGCAGAGTACCCATTCCATGTCTATGGCACCATGCTCCTCTTTATCACAGCCTGAGACCACTTTTGTTTTTGGTTTTTCTGTTTTAGACAGTATCATAATGTTAACTTAATGAACTTGCAGTTCACTTAAACTCCCGATATCTTTTTTTTTTTTTAACGTGACCCATTATTTACATATTCATTGAATCATGCATAGGTTTAATGCTGCAAAGGGCTTTTCAAGGCCATGAAATTCAAACGCCTCATTTTAAAGATGAGGTCACTGGGGACCAGAGAAGTTAAGTGACTTGCCCCAGATCACACAGTGAGTGTCAGAGGCTGGATTTGAACCCAGGTCTTTTCTGCTGTCATATGCTGCACTCCAGCCTTCACTTGTTCTGTCCCAATCCCATTCATCATTCAAGACTAGGCTCAAGGTCTTCATCCTTCTTAGGCGTCCTCCCTGCTTACAAGGCTCTCCCTTTCTTCTCAGTTTCTATGACATTTGGGAGCCTTTGGGGGAGCCTTTAATTCTCAGTTATATCCTGTTTTCTGGCAGTTCATATGGGCTGCTCTGAGTTTGCCAGCTGAGGCTGAGGATCAGGCATTAAACTTCTCTGTTCTTTGCTTTCCAGAGAATAGGATACGTCTTAAAAGCCATGGGGGACGTTAGAGTTCGTTGAAACCAACCCTTTCACTTTACAGATCATTCACTTAGTCATCAAGCATTTAGTAAGCATTTACTATATACCAGGTGCTGTGACAGACCTGGGAATACAGAGATGAGACAGTCCTTGACCACTGGGGTGCTCACCTCCTGTGAGAAGCATTGGGGATGCTGAGGGCCAGAGACGTGAGCCTAGCTGGTGTTGGAGCCTTGGCTCTTGGGCCCTCTGCAGTGACTACTGTAGGAACTCGCTTAATCCCTGCTGATTTATTGATTGATATAAACTGAAGATGATTCACCAATGGTTGGCAGCTGCTCAGAGGTTGGGCTGACACTCCTGTGTCTATCTGGAGCCCAAGGACAGGATGCCTTTCTCTTCTTTGCTCCAGGGGGAAATGGAATCACAAATCCCTTCTAAGTTCAGCTCCCCAGGAGGGCAGAGAGCACATTGTGGATTGTCAATCAATGTTTATAATAGAGAGCCCATTCCCAGACTAAAGGTGGGGGTCTTAACATGGATCTCCAAGAGGGTCTATGGCTAGATATTGGGGTCCATAAACTTGACATCTTTATCTTTGCTAACATTTGCTTTCATTTGTTATCCTGTATACTTTATTTTGTTTCTTTAAAAACAGTCTGAGAAAGGGGTCATAGGCCTCACCTGGGTGCCAAAGAAGTCCATGGCACAGGAAAGGTTAAGAGCCTGTGCTCTAAGGTCATGCAGATGGGAAGGTGGTACTTAGGAGTCAAAGTCAGTGAATGTCACTGAGCCTCAGTTTTTTCATCTGTGATATGGGGATTAGCCAATCAGTTAATCAACAAGCATTTTTTAAAGCACTGATACAACAAAAATGAAATGACAGCTACAGCATAAATCGCCTCTGTACGTACAAAATACATAAATATATACAAAATACATATGTCACACATAAATGTATACAGATATGTTCAAAGAAAGTAAAAGGTGTAATAGGTTTAGGAACCAGAGTAAAAGGTGCTGTTAGAGTAATGTGTGACCAACAAAAGAGAGGTCTGTTATGGGGAAGAGGGTGGGATGGATGCTGGCCAGCCCATGGCCTCCACTGGTGAGATGGAAGGGGAGGCTGGCTTCCAGCACACTGAGTGGACTCCCCTCTGGAGAGCGTGTGGGAGAACGTGGATGAGAGTCACCTAGGAAAGATATACATGGGTGGGCTGTGATCTGGGGTGTTGGAGGAAGCGTCCATTTAGATGAGATCACTGATCCATTCGAATATTTTGGGTTTTGACCTCACAAGTCTCATATGAAGATCACATGAGAGAATATTCTGAGGTTAATTTTTTCATGCCTGTGTAAGATGATGTTTTTCTCTATTATTTCTTTGTATTGGATAGCACATTCATGCCTTAAGGACTGAGTCCCTGGGTTTGGGGCATGATTGGCAATGGGGTGGAGGCGGGAAGGAGAAGAATGGGCTGGTCCTGACAGTAAGATCTGAGTTTGAGTGAGGGGCGTAATTGAAAATGTCAGACAGCCACAAGCTTGCAGGAGGGGGACCCTCTGTTCTGCCGGAACTGGACGTCTCAATCCAGCAGTGGGTCCTGATGGACCTGTGCGGGACCTGGCTTTACTGAGCAGGTTGTTAGGCTTTCTACAAGTAAATGGTTTCCATGGTTACTGACAATCCTCCTGTGGATGGTGTTTGTTCAGCCCAAGAATGGATAGAAAAGTTGGTAGGGTACCACCTGAAATCTCTAGCAGGCTTTGATGGCCACCTGCTGAATCGGTGAGTGTTTGTCATTGGATCTGAACCGAAGCAAATGATTTACTTTACTTATATTATCACATCTGGGACAGCAGGTGTTTTTTAAAAATGTCTTTTGCTCCTTGACTTTAATTTTTTTTTATATGGCACATGAAAAAGAATTGATTTTACAAGTTAATTTATTTTTTGTGGGGGGGGGAGTTGTCTCATCTCTGATCCTTCCTAGCTGACTGACCCTGTGCAAGTCTCTGACTCCTCCAGGCATCAGTTTCCTCATTTATAAAATGGGGTAATCATATTCAGATCACTAGGCTAGGACACTGGGCTGATTCTGGTAGAGTAAAATGTGATAGGAATAAGTAGAAAACATTTCTATAACATACATATAGATTTATATATAATATAATATGTAAAATAAGGAAGAAAGTGACTTTTAGGTGCCAGGCACTATACTCAATGTTGGGGAGTCCAAAGCACCAAGACTGTCCCTGCCCATTCTAATGGGGGAAAGACACAAAAGCTGGATGAAGAGGGAAGGGAGAGGGCAGGAAGGGACCTAGTGTGGGCTCCTGGTTTTGAAGGCCAGAAAATGAGGAACAAAGTCAGGTGGAGGATGGAGGTGGGCTGGCCTAGGCCCTTCCCAGTGGCATCTCCAGGAAGATCAGAGGGGTGGTCCTGGTGGCAGAACCTCTCAGAATGAGTAGGCTGCACCCATGGCAAACTCTTCCAGGGTGAGGCTTCAAAGCAGTTTAATGGATAAAAAGGTCTGTGAGTTTTAGTGAACTGTAAACTCAGTATGAATGAACCCAAGAAACAACCTTCTGTTGTAGGCTTCTGTTTTTTGGAGAGAGAGACCTAGCAGCCTCCAGGAATAACTGGGGAGAGGACAGTTCTATAGTACTTGGGGCATTGGAAAGTTGGGGGTCATGCAGGAGAGGCAGCCAGCATGGGGAAGGGTGTCAGGTGAAGGAAGTGGTTGATGATTGATCAGTGGATTCAAAGAAGACATGGTCATGAGGGATATGGTCAGTATCTTCCCATAGCTGAAAGGCTTTCATGTGGGAGAGAAGGGGAACTTTGGCCCCTGAGGGCAGAGTGAAGAACAATGGGTGAAAGTTTCTAAGGACAAGTTGAAATTTGATAGAGTAGAAGCTTCTGTGTAAAAGAGACATGACTGACTTGGGATGTAATGAGCTGCTTCTTTGCTGGGATTCCAATAAAAGATGGGTAGCCCCGAGGGAGTGTGTTGTAGCAGGAAGGGGTTGGGCAAGATGATTTAAGAGGTCTTTTCCAGATGTAATACCTCATTGGGTTGTTTTGAAGAGAGTGCTTAGTAAAACTGACATCTAATGTCATGGAAATGGGTACATCTGAATATGGCAGAAGGGATGTGGGTACCATAAGCTGGGTATTTTTTTTTCTTTTTATAGTGGATTAGTTTGACTATCTGTCAAATGTCATGTTCTTATCCTGTCCCATGATAGTAACAATTCTGTGGTACTGATGATGGCAGGTCCACTAATTCTGATTGTGGCCAACAGGGCTGTTCAGAAATCTAAGTCATCACCAGTTGGCCACTGAGAGTCAGAGAAAGGTCTGGAAATGACAGAAAGTTCTGGCATGTGAAATCAGAGTTTACCACTTATTGGAGAGATTCTAAAAGTCTGTCCAGCCAAACACCTCATGAATGTCCATCTGTCTTTAACTTCCTCTGCCCAGTCTAATGTGGAACTCCAGGCCCTAAGGCAGGGGAAGGCCGGTCCTCTTAGCATGTGTGTTGTAGCCAAAGGAGGCATGAAGTGAGATACATTTCCTTCTATTTTTCAGGTCAGATCAGAGAGTGGGTGTTTGGCCAAAGGAAGCATCGGAACCTCTTCGAGATTTAAATGAGGTAGGTGCTAGCGACGTTATGAATTGAAAACTCCTTCTAGCCTCCCCTTCTTACATGGGAAATGCTTTTCCCATTTCTAGCATAGAATCCTGGAAAGAGTCCCAGATTTAGAGTCAGAGGATTCAGGTTCAAGTCCTGATTCAAATTACTTCCTTGAACTTCAAATACCTTGTATAGAATGAAGGATTAGAATGAGATAAACTTTAAGTTCCTGTTCAACTCTAAATCTGTTTATCACAGGTCCCTATTAAGAATAAAGTTCAGAGAGAGGTGATAGGGCTCAGTGAATAGAGAGATGGCCTCAGATAAGTGCTGGTTGTATAACTATGGGTAAATCATTTCTTTCTGTGGGCCTCAGTTTGTCTGTAAATGGAAAGGTTGGACTAGGTAGTTTTTGAGGTCCCTGTTAGCCCAAGAGATGGGTTCCTACTAAATTGTAGACCAGTATTGGAATTTCACTGGTGGGAGGTTTTTCTTCTTTGGAATCTCTACATCAGTGAAATCCTAGGTCCAAACTGGAAATTGAAAACAAGACACAGTCCATTCTGTGGCTTAGGAAAGAGGTGGTAAACTGTGGATGTGATATGAAGTATGCGCTGGAGACATGGCCACAGTGTGGGCTTCTGAGAGAGGTGGGGGAGTCATTGGGAACCAGCAGAAATGTCAAAAAAGAGAAATAAAGAGAGAGAGGAGATACACACACATGCAGAGAGAGGGAGAGAGAGAGAGAGAGAGAGAGAGAGACTAACAATAACATATTTTTAATCCATTAAAAGATCAAGCAGACAAAGATGATGCTTTTAAGACCCTTCTCTCCATGTCTTGGACCCAAGCCAAGTTCACCACATTCACCACTTCTGTGTCATTATAATAAACATGTCTGTGACATTTAATGTACTTAAAACCCACTCTGGCTTTGCACTTTTTAAAAATGGGGCTGACATTCTCCAGGTCAGTATGACCACAATTGTACCACTCGTCTTTGTCTGCTGAGATCACAGCCATCGAGGCTTACACATCCACTGTCATTAGCAGGTCGTGTCAGCAGGAAGGGCTCTTAGAGGTCATCTGATCCAGTCCCTCATTTTATAGGAGAGGAAAAGATGTTTGGAGAGGGAAGAGACTTGGCCATCGTCCTACAGCCAGTGAAATTCTAGATGTGGTATTTGAACCCAAGTCTTTTCGAACCCAAATCCACTTGACTTTTAAAGTATAATATGGTGATCCCTGAACCCATTTTTCTTCATTCCTAGGTGCACATCACAATTTTAATTAGCTTGTCCCAGATTTTAGTCTTGAATATCTTATTTAATTAGCTTGACAGAAATCAATATACTCGAATTAGGCCCTCGGGTGCCATGACTCTTGTGTCCATTAGTGAGGACCATGACCCAGAATGTCTTGCCCGATTCTGTTTCTTCTCAATGTTTAATTAGGGAGTTGTAGATCCAATCTAGTTTCTGGGCTGTGATTTTATAAACCATTCCCTTTATAGGCTGGGGAATAGGAAGGTCCTTAGGGACTGTAGCAAATAAAACCTGCTGACTTGTCTATGAGCATTCCATTCTGAGGATCATTTATCAGGTGCAAGGCATAGGCTGGGATGCCAGAGAGTGAGGACCAAACCAGTCTTGCATTGAAGACTGAGTGCCAAAGCCAACTGACTAAAAGCAGAGATTTCAGCTGATCTGCCTTTTCACGTAAATGGTGGGCTTAAACAAAGCTGGTTGACCAAGTGAAGCTGATTTATTCTTCCTTCTGAGTGTGACTTAGAATTCCTATCTGTTGAGTGCTTTGAGGTTTGCAGAATGCTTTCTTTGAGAAAGGTTAATGGTGCTGGGCATGGTGCAGCAAGGCTGGAATCCCTTATCCCAAGGAGACTGGTGCTGGGTTTGGTTGAGCTCTGAATCTCTGAGCTCTAGCAGGTCAAAGTCAATTAGATATCTGCATCTACTCTGACTCTAATATGGTGATGCCTTGGAAGAGTGTCCTGAGGAGGGACAAACCAGCTCACGTCAGAAATGGACCCAGTCCCAGCTCTGCTGCCAGTGAGTGGTGGGGTCACTGCCCTTCAGCCTGAGCAAGATAAGGAGACCTAGTCCTCCCCTCCCCCAAATTAAAAAACAAAACACACCTATTTGTGTATAAACATACTTAAAACATACATGTGTGTATATACACAGATGCAAATACATATGTGTACACATATGTACATATACATATATTACACACATATACATACAAAAGTGTGTTTTTTATATATAATATATATTACATATATTGATATAAATATCTATCGCTATACCTTGCTGTGTTACAGGGCATCTCTGATTCCTTTTCTTGTCCTTTTCTTTATGTCGTTGCTTTATCAGATCTGTCACTTTTGCCCTCATTTTTGTATCCCAGTCATTTCCTGGCATGTCCCCCAAAATGAACCATCCCCACATGCTAATCTAGATGAAACCAGGCACATCTCGCTGTGGTTACAATGTAATATGTGAACATTCCGTCTTCCTACAGAGAGAGGGGATGTGTGTTCTGTCCTTTCTTCTCTGGAAGATTGTGCAAAGTGCAACTAATCAGTTGTTTCATTTACGTGATTGTCATTGTTGAGTGATTGTCTCTGTGGTTCTTTTAGTTGACTTGATTTTCTCTGCATCCATTCATACAGACCTTCTGATATTTCTCTGAGTCCATCATCTCTTTATAATGTAATTAACCGTTATATTCATAACCTGTAATGTGATTTTCACCCCACAGTTTTGCCATCCCTGCTCACTAGAGTCTTTGGTATCTGGTCTTGGGTTCTCCCATCTTCTTGAGAGGGAACCTTGTTGGTTATTTCTTGTGGATGACCTTTCTTCCTACTGTCCTGAAGAATGCCCTTGCAGCGGGACCTCTTGAGTTACCACTTGAAGTCATTTCTTGAAGTCTGAATCTTGGCAGGATCTGACTCACTTCAGTGTCCAGGCCTGGATTTTGGAGCCTGCGTGTCTGTGTGATTGAACAAAACAGATCTATCCTGTAGGATCTTCCAGAAAATTACAAGCAGACTCCCTCTTTCACTACATAGCTTGTCCAATACCCTTCCACAGTTTTTTTTTTTCTCTCAACATCCAGGAAGAGAAGTAAGAGCACTGATAGCTGCCCTGTCCCTGGGGGCACTTGGGGACTCCCATCAGCCCTGGGAGGATCAGATGACCATAGATTTGGAGCTAGAAGGGACCACAGAGGTGACTAGTCCAACTTCATCATTACACAGGCAAGGAACTGAGACTTGGGGGGAGGGGGATCACTTGTCCAAGGTCACACAAGGAACCAGTGTCAGAGCCAGAACTTGAACCCAGGTCCTGGCTCCAAATTCAGTGCCTTTCGCCAGGTGATGCCATAGTGAAAGTGTTGTTATTTTCCTTTTATAGATGAGAAACCCAAGGTTGAAAAGGGTCCAGTGACTCCTGATCATAAGCATGGGGCAGGATTTGATCTCAGATCCTTCTTACTCAAAATTCTGAGCTCTTTGACTGTACTGTCTGGCTTTTCTGTCTGTCTGGACCTTGCCTCTATTTAATCCGTAGGAGCATTGTAGGCTTAAAGCTATAAGGGACCTCACAAGCTCATCAGGCCCAGTGTTCCTGTTTTATACATGAGGAAACTAAGACCCAGAGATATTATAAATGCAGATGACTCAGTGGATAGAGCACTGGGCTCTGAGTTCAAATCTGGCCTCTGACACTGGTTAATATAATCCTGGGGTACAAATGAAGCTCTCCCTTCAAGGAGCTCATATCTAGGGGTACAGATGACATAAGCATATAAATATACTTAAAACAGGTATTTGTACATAAGAAAATATACAAAGTAGATACAGATCAGTTGGGGTGGGTAGGGCCCAGACTGTGGGTAGCATCTGAAAAGGGTTCAAGTAGAAGGTTGAACCAAGACTGAGCCTTAAGGAGAACCTGGAATTCTGAGGGTCCTCGGGGAGAAGGTAGGACATTCCCAGAATCAGGCCCACAGGTGCAGGAGCAAAAGTTGTGCAGAGGGGATGCTGACAAGGCATTGGGCTGGGATGTAAAGAGGGCATGTAGGGATATGTGGCCAAGTTCTGGCCCCAATTCCTGGCTTTGGAAGGAAGTCGGGTCCTTTCAGATACCCAGGGCCCACCAGTGCAGCTGAGATAACAAAGGGGCAATGTACTAGTGGCCGGCATTCACTGATCTGACCCCTGCTAGGGCGAGAAGCTGCTGTACTGACCGTCAGTCACTAATTGGATGGGTCAGTGTGGATCCTAAAATGAATCAATGATCAGAAGGGGCAGAGATGCTATGGGCTCCTCCTCGGGCTCTCTGCTCCTCGCCCAGGGCATTGTTCTGGGCAGACCAAGCTCATTTAGCCTCATTATGATGCCAACAAAGGCAGTGTGAGTTCAGAAAAATGTCGGGACCTCAAGAGACAGAAGTTGCCCAGAAAAGACTTAGACTTCATTTAATGATCAGAGGTACATCCTAAAAGAGAGGGCTGTTTTTAGCTGTTGTGAGAGAATGGACCTGTGGAAGGGCTAGCTGGAGAAATAAGATCCCAGGCTAGGATTAGAAAAGCCTTAGGGGCATAGACTGTCTGTATGTCCATCTATTTATCTCTCTTTTACCCTCTCTTCTATCTTTCTTGTATGTCTTTCTCTTCTTTCCTGTTAGTCTACCTCTAAGTCTTTTCTATTTCTGAAGCCCATTGGCCCTATTTTCAGACCTGTCTCAGGCCTTGGTTTCCTGGGCTCTAAAGTGAGGGCTTTGTATGGGCTGATCTCTTACCTTCCCATGGGACTCCAGCTTTCCCTGATTCTGACAGGAGTGTTCAGTCTCTATTACTACTTTCAGGAAATGCATGAGGGCATTGATGGACCTCCCAGGGCATCTTTGTTTTGAGTGTCAGGGAGCTCTTGCTGATATGTGTGTGTATGGACATGCTATAAGCAGATTGGCTGAATATTAAAGCCCCCAGAGTCTGTGAGGTGTGCCTTGGGGAGGCTGAGCTTCAGCTTTTTGGTCTTTGAGCAGACCAGTGCTGCTGATTCAGGATCAGCTGAACGTCCTCCACACTGGGTAAAACCTCCCCATCTCCCACTGGTGTTTTCAAAGCTTGCCTGCTGTTTGGTAGAAACATTCTTGGCACTCCATCTCTGTTCCCTTCCTAGCCAGGGCTCTGGATGACAAGTTATGCCTGCCAGCCCTGGCTGCCATCTTTCAGCTGCTCAGATGGGAGGGAGGGGATCCCTTTTACTCCCCCCCTGACTCCAGCTCTTAGCACCTAGCTCGCATCCCTGGTTCTGCCATGTGAGACTTGTATAACCTTGGGCACCAGGAAAAGGCTGGACCCACCAGTCAGCCAAGTCCCCTTTGACTGTCACTTCTTTAATGGAGGTGCTTTCTCTGCTGACGCAGCTGTCCTTCAGTCTCTCAGTAACATCCATTGAGGAGGCCTTTCCTGATCCCTCACGGCTAGCCTCACTCTTAGATTGCCCCCCTATTTATATAATGTGTACATGTTGTATGTATATAGTTCCTTCATTAGGATGTGGGCTTTTTGAGGACAAAAACCCTTGGGGGTTTTTTCCCCCTTTCTTAGTAATCCCATTACTTAGCTCCGAATCTGGCATATAGTAAAGGTTTATTAAGTTACCAACTAATAAGAAGCATTTACTTAAGTACCTACTGCATCCCAGGTGCAGATGCTAGGTGCCGGGGACAGATACAAAGGCAGAAATGAAAGCGTCTACCCTGATTTTGGGGGCTTTTGGTGGGGAAGAAATGAGAAGCTGGTGGGATGATTGGGAATGACTTCCTTCAGAAGGTGGTGCTTGAGCTGAGTCCTGAAGGAAATCAGGGTTGCCAAAAGGAGAATGTGAGGCTGTAGACAGTACAAAATCAGGGATGCAGTCAGGGATGCAGAAAAGGGGGTGTTCTGTGCATGGAACAGTAAGAAGGATGGTTTGGGCAGACCATAGAGGGCAGGAGAGGGAATGGGGTGTGGCCATGTGGAGAAAGCACTGCAAATGTATTTTGGATCTTAGTGGTAGTAGGGAACCCCTGTAGTTTATGGAGTAGGAGAATGCCATGGCCAGACCTTGCCTTGGCAGCCCTGTGTGGAATGGGTTGGGGTGGAGAGGAATTGGAGGCAGGGACCCCAGGGAGGAGGCGGCCATGGCGGTGGAGACAGTGAAGGTCTAGGAGATGCATTGAGACAGATGTGGGCTCTCTGAAGGACGGGAGAAGGCTCATTCTCTCACAAATGTAAGGTAAGGGATGTGCAATGGGGCCTGGTGAGGCTCTTTGCCATATTTAATAAGGCTGGTCATTGGATGAGAAACATTGTCCATCAGGGGACTAAAGACCTTTCCAACTGGGTAGAACTAGACAGAGCTTATTCTTGGTGGGTTTAGCCTCCAAAATGCCAAGATGGTGAGGAGAGGCCATGGAGGACAACTTTAGACTTGAGTGAAGACTCATTTTTCCCCAGAACCTTATGGGGGGAATTATTTTTGATTCCTTACACTGTTGCTGCCCATTAAGCACTGGATTACTAATGGAGACCGTTCTTACTGTTCTGACTCAGTGTGACAGCTAGCTTCGTCTTTGAAGATTGCCGAGATGGTAGTGGATAACCTAATTTTAATGGAACAGATCATTTCACAGTGTCCCTTTTGAGGGAAGTGGAAATCTGTTTTGATTCCAAAAGAACTGGATTCATTCTTTTCTTATTTTTTTTCCATTTGTAGGCTCTGAGACAGACACTTTGGCATCCAGGTTCTTATTTTGTTACCTTTCAAGATAAGACATGTAGAAAGCTAGAGACTCATTTCTTTCTTAAAGAAATGTTTCTTATGTAAAAGAATATTGTCTTATTATATAACATTGTTAGAATCAACAAGTGACCTGTTGGTCTCTTGAGGGAAACCCAGCCTGGTTGGATGTGATGATGTTTCTGTAGGCTGATGGAATTGAACCTTTTTATTGATTTAATTATATTTCTAGTGTCTGGTGTGTGGCATCAGGCTCATATTCATGGTAGGTGGATTTCTTTGGTTACTGAACACTGTTGGGGATGGACCACAATGGCAGACATTGGCCATTTTTTCCCCTAGTGAATATCAGCTTAACTCACATCTTTCTGGATAGAAATAGATTCTTCCCATAGCAAACATAAAATCATAAAATCATGGGATTTTAGAGCAGGGAGGGATTTGAAAGGTCACTTAGACAAGCCAAGGAAGCTGAGACCCAGAGGGCCTTGTGACTTCAGAAGCACAGAGTTGTAGGAGGGACCTCAAAGGGCACCTAGTCCAGACTCTACCTGAGTGAGATTATCTTCTGTGACCTTAGACGATTTTAGACTTAGAGTGGGAAGGACCTGAGACAGGACCTTGTCCAACTTCCCCATTTGAAGGAGCAGGAAACAGGAAACAGACTTGACCTAGTGACTTACCAAGTTTATGTAGTTGGTGATTGGTGTGGCAGGGATTTGAATTCAGGTCCTCTTGCCCCAGAGTCAGCTTTCTTTCCACTGTGACCATGGGGGACTAGAGGAATCTGGGAAGATGGTGGGTAGAGAAGGGGAAGGAGGGAGGAGGAGTAAGGAGCAACATGAGGAGAAGCCAGAGCTGTAGGTGAGAAGAGCCACAGCCTCTCTCTGAGACTGCTCTCCTGGGACCCCGCAGGCTTCTTGCTCCCCAGGTCATCATTTACTTTCTCAGCTCTGTAAAATGGCGATTTTAAGGTAAACATATGGGGAGCATTCAAGCATGTTCAATAAAAATTGGTATTTGGGAAAATTATAAATATTTTAAAAACAACTTACTACCTTTGAAAAATAGTGTAAATGTTATAAATACTTGGACATTAATTTGAGAAATTAATTTCTAAGGAGGAAAAAAAGTTTTTTGCATTTTGGGCCTTGAGCAGATTTCTAGGCACCTCATCAGAGAGCAAATCTTATGGCCTCATTGCTTTGGGGTGTTGGGTTTTTTTTTGTTTGGCTCTTTTGGTCAGGGTTTGTAATTTCTTTGTCGTAGGGCACTTTCTGGTATGGAAAATGCCTCCTCTGAGGCAGTTATTCGCCTAACCTGATGTTATGAGCTTGTTTAGATTGAGAGGTGAAACATTTCATGGTTATTCAGTCATTTCAATTGTGTTTGACTCTTCATGACCCCATTTGGGGTTTTCTTAGCAAAGATACTGGAGGGGTTTGCCATTTCCTTCTTCAGCTCATTCTACAGATTAGGAAACTGAGGCGTGAAGGGTGAAGTGACTTGCCCTGATAAGGCTTTATTTGTAGGGCTACTATATAAATGCCACCTATTATCTCAGTTGCACCTCAGTGTTTCCCAGTATCATTATCTACCCTAAAACAAGAGGGGTTCAATGATAACAGGCATGCCTCACATTTCTATGTACCATGCTTTAATACTTGCAAAGTGCTGTGTGTACATCTCATCTGAGTCTCACAGCAACCCTTCCAGGCAGACGGTGCAATGCTCCCCATTTCACAGATGAAGAATCCAGGGCTGGTGGGGTGTTGTCACTTTCCCAAGGGTGCACTAGTAGCAGTAATGATCTGGGACACTAATCAAACCTAGAGCAACTCTCAGTCTACCTCGCTGGCACTAGGAGAGCTTCGGATTCAGCCTAATCTTGGGTTCAAGTCCTGCCTCTGACCCAGTAAGTTTTTTATCTTCTCATTTTCCCAAGTAACTTTCCAGGGTAAAAGTTTAATTTATTTGTGTGACCTGGGCCCCCTTGGTAGCCAGGTGGAGCCTATGGATTCCTTCTGGGAATAATGATTAGGAATGCATAAAATAAAATGCTGAGGATTATACTGGAATCCGTGACCCAAGTACTCTGTCACTACTCTGAGGTCCTCTGCCCTGCTTGGGAGTCCCAGCTTAGGCCACCAGTTCCTGAGGGTGCCTGGGCCAGGCTCAGTCCTCTCTCTGCTCCACTCCTAACTCTGGTCTCCTCCCCCACAGACTTGTGGGTACTATTCCAAGCCCCACCCTGACTTCCTAGCTCATTCCACCATTAGAAAGCATGCTTCTGAGGACAGGATTGTCATTTTGCTTCTCTGGAAATGTATCTGGAAAGTAACACAGGGCCTGGCAAATAGTAGGTGCTTAATAAATGTGTGGGGCAGCTAGGTGGTGCATTGGATAGAGTGCCCAGTCCAGCATCAGGAAGACCCAAGTTCAAATTCAGACATTTGCTAGCTATATGACCCTGATCAAGTCACTGAACCTCTATCTGCCTCTTTTTCCTCATCTCTAAAATGCAGATCATAACAGCACCTGCTGTTATTAATCCATCAGGAGAACAGATAAGAAAACTTGAGTCCTGGAGAGGTTGACTGACTTGCCCAGAGCCAGTCACATGATTGATGAGGACCCAGTACAGTACCTTGGTCCTCTTCAGCACCCTGGCCAGTGAATAAATGATAGTGGTCGATTCTTTGTTGGCTCCAGGTCTGACATGCTAGCAGAAGTAGGGGCAAAGGGCTCTGTCCTGGCTGAGCAGTCCAGAAAGGGAAGGTGGCAGGGGGAGAAAGGGTGTCCTAGGGAGTTGAGTGATTTTGCATCCCTGGAGGGCTTCAGGTCTGATAAATAGGCTCTGGGCCCTCTCTGCCTGTTTGGTCTTCATCTGCTGAGCAGCTGAGAGCCCACGTAGCTGCTCCTTCTCTGCTCAGTGGGATCCCCCAGCTGCTTTGAAGGATGCAGATGAATAACTGGGGTTTGTCTCAGATTGGAAGGAATTTTCCAGCCTAAAAGACTGGAGCCTGTGCTCAGGGCCCAAGTCCAACAAGAAAAAAATCAGATCAGAGGATGAACGTGCCCTTGACTTGAGGGTTCTGGCTGCCTTTTGCTGTTTTCCCTCTGTGGGAGCTATCACAGCCCTGGATGAGGATCTCTGTGCACTTGTCCCAGGTTTTCCCCTAGAGCCTTCACATTCTTTCCCTGATGTGCAAACCATCCCATTCCCCAGACCAGACCTGCCTGCGTAGGTCTATCCTAGGTGACAGAGGGAGGCCTGGCTTACGCAATTAGCCTGGACAGACACAGCAGCAGAAGAGCGTGGGAGGATTCGGCCTCATCCCAGACAGGTGCTCTCTGAGTCATGGCTGGAGAGGCAGTCATGGCTGGAGAGGCAGTCACAGCTGGGGAGGCAGCCCCGGGCCTGGCCGAGCCCCCACCTCTGGGAGGGCTGCAGGGGGACTCCTCCGGAGCTCATCCAAGCAGCTGCCTCAGATGTGACTCGGGGACATTGGAGTCCCCTGCATGCAGCACATGGCTCTGTCTGGGCTTACTCCTAGAAGAAGCTGAGATGGGAGGGGGTCACAAAACTTACTCAGTTACGGTTGTGGAGTCAGAAAGCCCTGGGACCTTAGCCAGTGACCTTCTTTCTCTGTTCCTCAGTTTCCTCATTTGTACAATGAGAGCTCCTTCAGTGAGTCCAGCACACAAGCCTGGCTATCAGAGCTTCCTTTCATCCCTTAGCTGACCCTTTATAGAATGGGAGCTGGAGGGAGTTCAGGGCAGGGATGTGGTCAGAGTGGGGGTCAGTCACCAAGCAGTTAGTGTATGCCAGGTACTGGACTAAGTTCTGGGGATATCCAGAAAGGCAAAATCGAGGTTCTGCCCTCAGGGAGTTCAAAGCAAACAAGATCCATATAGGATGAACTGCAGATAATCCCAGGGAAGCCCTGGCATCCAGGGGAGTGAGCTTTGTGTAGAGGAGGAATGATTGGGGGAGAAGGGGATTGGGGGACAGAACTTGTTGTTCCTGGAAGCAGGAAGACCCCAGTCCAGACCCATCCTTAGCAGTGCTCAGTCATTTCACTTGTCTCTGCCTTGGTTTCCCCATCTGGAAAATGGGGAAAATCCTATGTGCAGCCCCATGTCCCAAGGCTAAAGTGAGTATTAAATGAGAGAATGAAGGGAAAGCATCTCACCAACCTTAGGGTGCTGTGGGAACATCAATTGCTTTTAGCAGCAGTCAGAAGAGTTTAGTATAGAAGTAAATGCTCTGGAGGTGAGGAGGGTAGAGTGATAGACTTGGAGATGAGAAGTCTTGGGTTTGAATCCCACCTTAGACTCTTGCCAGCTGGGGCAAGGCATGGACTATCTCTGAGCCTTGTTTTTCTCATAAAATGGGCATTGTACGTAATGCCTGTACTTTTTATGCCTTGAGGCTACTGGGAGGCTCAAATGACATACTGTGCCTATAGCTAGCGTGATGTGTGTGTGTGTGTGTGTGTGTGTGTGTGAGCGAGCGTGTGAGCCATTATTCCTGTCATCACTGTTATCAAGGATTCTGGTTCAGGTTGGGGTTGGACTGTATCCAGATCTCCCAGAAGCCCCCTGCTACTGCCTCTTTGAATTTTAGGTTGGGTAGCCCACAGAGCCTTAGTTTTCTCATGTGTCCAGTAAGGGACTGGAGCAGATGGTCTCTAAGGGCCCTTCATGACACTCTCTCTTCCTCCTCTTTCCTTCTCTCTCTCTTCTCTCCCCCTGCTTCCCACTTTCTCACCCCCAACCCTCCCCTCTATCTCTGTCTCTCCCCCTCTTTAGGAGAAGAGTCCGACAGAGCCAAGGTGCCTGCCGTGCCCCCAGCCTCTTTTGGGTGTGTGTGTCTGTCTGTCTGTCTGTGTGTCCGCACGAGCCTGCCTTTTCCTCCGCACCCCCTCCCTCCACACTTGGTTTCCCTTTCAGCTTCTGTCACTGACCATCCAGGACTCCCTCGTGACTCGCTCCAACCCTGTCTGGGGCTCATTAAACCTTTTGGGGTTTTTACATCCCGACAAAGAGCCTGTGCTCCACATGTGATGAACGGGAAGGTGCGCACCACGGGGGGTGGCAGGCAGGAGCGCCGGGGGCGCTGGGGCTGTCCGGCCGGAGCCCCCTTCCCTCCGGCCGGCCTGGAGCGAGTGATAGCTGTACCTGTCAGGGCCGCTGGCCGGCGTTGGCGTCCGGGGGCCGGTCCATGCCTCCGGCCAGTGGCAGCTGGAGGGCTCTAGGAAACCTGCAGGGAAGGGACGGGGGCCGGCGCCCGGAGCCTCGGCAGTGTGGCTGGGCGGTACCGGGAGAAGGGATTTGTGAATGGTGATGTGGGCGGGGCCTGAGAGCATCCGTGGCTGATGTCAGCACAATGAATGAAATCCTGGCAGAGCGTAACAGCCGGGCCGGGCCAGCGGGCGCCCCCTCAGATTGGTCCTGGAGCTCCTAGCCCCTCGCTGACGAAGGCCCCGGCCCACGTGTGGGGGCTGCTTCGCGGACGCCGGGATTTAAGCGCCTGCAGACCCCCGGCTCCATGTGCAGGGACGCGGCTCCGAGCTCTCCCAAGGCGGCCCATCCCCCTCTCCTGCGGACCCCGGGGGCGGGAGGGGGCCTCCCCGGGCTGCAGCCCCGTCCCCTCCCCCAGCCTGATGTTCGGCTCCTGCTGGCAGAGCCCCCTGCTGAGGCTCCAGGCCCTCGAATCTGACCTCTGCTCTGTCTTTTTCAAGCAGGAGGAAGCCGCCCCCTTGCAAGGGGTCAGGGACCCGGCTCTGTCCTCCCCCCAGAGCACGCCGGCGGACGGAGCCCACGCTGGAGGTAAGAGACCGTGGGACGGGGGGCAGCGCTGGGCGCCCCTGTCTGCTGCCCCGGCTGCTGGCTCGGAAGCCCGCCGGGGAGCAGCCCGGGTGAGGCGGGGCTGCCCAGCGGGGTGGGGGGTGACCCTCCTCCCAGGCCCTGGACTCCTCCCTGGAGACGTTCGATGCCACTGCTTAGCACGAGGTGTCAGTGACTTCCTTCACGTAGCCATCCTCGCCTCGTGCTCTCTTGGGGGGCTGTGTCCTCAGTCCTTCGGGCCTCCATGGAAATGGGGAGCTTCAACGCTCCGGTCCTTTACGGGGTGGGGAGTGGGGAGTGGGATGGGGCGGGGGTTTTACCTCCTCTGGAGTTCTCCGTAACAACCTGAAATGGAGTTCCTTGGCTGGAGGTGAAGGAGAGTGAGGGCTGCCCCCATCCCGTTAATAGCTGTGTGAAGCCGGGCTGGGCAAGGAGGCCCTCGGTCTGTCAGATCCCCAGCTTCTGATACAGGGGGCCTGGGGGCAGGGCTGCTGGCTCACAGGAAGCCGAGAAATAGGTCACTATCGGTGAACCTGACTGATGGGAACGCCGGACTCTGGGAGAGGGACCAGCTTCTCTTCCTTAAAACCTCAGTCCATTGATAAATGGGGCCTGATCTCTTGATGGCAGATGAAAGCATCAGTGCCCCCCAGCTTTCTTCATCTCTCTCTGTCTCTCTCTCTGTCTCTCTCTCTGTCTCTCTGTCTCTGTCTCTCTCTGTGTGTCTCTTTCTGTCTCTGTCTCTGTCTCTCTCTTTCTGTGTCTCTCTCTGTGTCTGTGTCTGTCTCTGTCTCTCTCTGTGTGTCTCTCTCTCCCCCTCCCTCCCAGGAATAACAGGAGCTAACAATGTCAAGCCTCCTGGGGTGATTTGCAAAGATCTCCTTTCAAGCAGTGATTTTCTCCCTTAGGATTCTCAGTTGTCCTGTACAATGAAAGTGGGCATAAGCCTTTAGAGTGTGGCTTCTCTGGCTCGCTTTCCCAGGCCTTCTTAAATCTGGGGTCTTTTCTCTCTTGATTCATCCCTAAATTATCATGCTATATTGGCTGTTTGCATCTTGTCCCCTAATTCGATGGTGAGATCCTTGAGAGCAGGGGCTATCTAATCCCTGTGACAAGTACAGTGTTTGGCACGTAGTAGGTACTTAATACCTGTTGACTGACAGCCATGTCTTCATTATCCTCACATGGGTCGGTCTGCCTTGTATTTGAATGAATGTGGCCAGAGCCGGCTGACTAGGCCCCCTCAAACATTTGTGGGCATTGGCCCTGCATTGTGTCCTGCGTGCACATGAAAGACCCGCTCGACTAAAAATGAGCATAATCACATCTAATGAGGACAGACAGGAATCTGACCTCCCTCCCTCTCACTTCCTATAAGCACTTCTTACATTCCCAAGGTGGCAAATTATTGCCTCTAGGATGGTGAATGAGGGTGGACCACCTAAGGCATTAAGTTCACACTTATAAATCATTCTCAGTTTAAATTTTGTATATTTATGTGTTGTATATTTATGTGTCATCCTTAGAATATGTACACATGAAAATCAGTGTGGTGTAGTGGCTAACCTTTGAATCAGAAAGGTCTGAATTTCAGTCTTACCTGTGACACCCACTAATTGTGTGACCAGGGCTCCTCACCTTAGTTCTCAGGCAGCAGAGCTTAGAGTGTGTACATATGTGGGTTGTTATGGATAAGGCTTCTTTACTCTTGATACATGATGTCATTGGTAGAGAGGGCTCCCAGTGTGGAAACCCTCTCCGCTGGGATGGATTGGCAGCTTTTCTGCAACTTGAAGTCTTAAGATGGCTATCCAGCTAGTATGTGTAAGTAGTGAGATTTGAACCTCAGACTTCTTGTCTCCAAGGCTAGATCGATATTCAGTGGAACGTACTCCTTTCCTATAATTATGGTATTAAATTACACATGTATACATTATACATATGTGTGTACACATACATATTAAGTGTGTGTGTGCGTGTGTGTGTGTGTGTACATGTGAGAGAGAGAGAGAGAGAGAGAGAGAGAGAGAGAGAGAGATTTTATATCTAGCTAGGAATCAGAAGACTTGGGTTCAACTTCCAGCTTTGCGTGTGACTTTGGACAGGTCAGCTTTTGGGGCCTGAGTTTTCGCCTCTTTAAAATTGGGTTCTGTTTTGTTTCTAGGATTCCTGTGATCTCTGACATGCTCGGATTCTAACAGATGGTGTTACATATGAATCCCACATCATTACTCTGGGTAGTCTCATGTATCTCTTCCCTCTGCTTTTTCGAGGCAGTGGGGCATGAGCCATGACAGCAAGACCAGGAATAGATTGAGCAGCCACTGGCCAAAGATCAGTCGGGCTGAGTCAGGACAGTTCTGTGTTCAGGACCAGGCTTCCAGCCTCTGGTCAAGGGCACATCAAGCCATTTCTGCCCATCGCTGTGTGAACCATTCCCTCTGGCAGAGTTGTGTGTGTACACACAGCAGGCTGGTCACAGAGTACATGGTATTGGGCCTTTCAGCCACAGCTACTCACAGCCTGTCGGCTTACTCACAGAGGGGCTGCAATATGCATGTGGAGGGAATACCTCGTGTTGGAAAAAAATGGTGAGCTCTTAGACTGTTGGACAGTGCCAGCATTGTAAGTTATGGCTTATAATGGTCTGTGCTCATTTTATGCTAGGTAGTCTTCATGAGGGCAGGGACTGCATTTTGTCTTATGTAAACTTGACTTTTTTCACAGGGCTCTCTGCACAGAGTCAGCACTTAATGATTGTTGAGTGGATGGATGGATGGATGGATAGGGGCAGCTAAGTGGTGCCATATTGCATAGAGTGCCAGGCTTGCAGTTAGGAAGACCCAAGCTCAAATCTGACCTTAGTCACTTACTAGCTGTGTGACCCTGGGCAAGTCACTTCACCTGTTTACCTCAGTTTCCTCCTCTGGAAAATGAGATGGAGAAGAAAATGGCGAAGGGACTCCAGTATCTTTGCCAAGAAAACCCCAAATGGGGTCACATAGAATTAGACATGACTGAAATGAGTAATCATTGAACAACGGATGAATGAATGGATGGGTAAATGGATGGATGAATACACAGGTGGGTGGGTGAGTGTATGGATGGATAGATGGATGGGTGGATGGATGGATTAGTGAATGAGTGGATGGATGGGTGGATGAGTGAATGGATGGATGAGTGGATAGATGGGTGGATGAATGGATGGATGAATTGGTGGATGGATGGATGAATGGATGAATGGATGGATGGATGGATGGGTGAATGGGTGGGTGGATAGATGAATTGAGGAATAAAAGGGTGGTTGTAATAAGTGGAAGCCTTTTCATGGTGATCAGTGTGCCTGGAAGTCCTTGTTCTTCCCTTTACCCCTTTAAGTCTTGCTTGGCCTTTAAAACCCAACTCAGATATTAGTTCCTTCTTGAAATTTTCCCTGATTCAGTTGTTTAATCATAATTTTTCTTTGGCATTTTCTCCCAAAGCACTTTGCAAATTTCTTGTATATTATTGTATATTCTAGTTATTTTTGTTTGTACTCTGTCTACTATTTAGCCTGTAAGCACCATGAGGCTAGGAAAGGGCTATGGGATGGTGAAGAGTGTAGTGAACTGAGGCCCAGGAGGACCAAGCTCTGACACTTACAGGCTGGGTAATGCTGAACAGGCCTCTTAACCTTTCAGCCTCAGATTCCTTGTAGGTAAAATGGGCATGGTAATACCTGTTGTTAGGAAGAAATGAATTAAACTATGTAAAGTGTTTTGAAAACTTGAAAATATTACAGAAATGTCAGCTAATATGATTATTATCTACTTTGAATGTCTCCTAGTCACTATCACAGTGCTTTGCACATGGTAGGCACTTCATAAATGTTTGGTAATTGTGTGATATCCAGGAGTATAAAATCAAATTATAGGCCATGAGGCCCATATGAAAATCTCCGAGTTTCCCTTTTACTGGCCATGAACAACATTTGTTGTTGTTGTTTTTTTTCACATCAGAATGGCACATAAAGAAAAGTCATTATTTCTTGATTTAGAGTCACTATTAAAATTAACAACTACACTTTCTCTATTGCTGGGTCTTGCTCACAAGGGGCATTTAGATGTTTGTTGACTTGGCTGTAAGATACTCATGTTTATCATGCTCAGTTTAGGACTTCCGCCATCTTGTCATCAGCTGGGACAGCTCTGGGTCTGGAGTCAGAGATTGGCCCTGAATGCCAGTCATGGCTTGGCCACTTGCTACCTGTGTGACAGGGCCTCACTTTCCACCCCTATAAAATGGGCCCATTCCACCGGGACACCCACACTCCTGTGATCGGTGACATTTTGATGGGGTTTCTCTTTCCACTGATAGGCCTTTCAGTCCCTTTAAGACTCACTAGTAGATGATCTTTTGAGAGTTACTGTGGTCTAGACTGTTTGGGATGACCAGGGGGAAATCTATCTGTGAGCCATGGGCTGGAAGACCCAGTGAATATTTCAGCAAGCCTTCAGTCTTACGTCTGATGACAAAACCAACCAAATGAGAGATTCCTCATGATATGTAGGATCTACAGAGCTGATCAGTCCCCATTGGCTTCAGTCAGATGAGAATCTGAAATACAAAAAGGAGAGAAGAACCATGTTTCCTAGGTCTTCAGATCACGACCTTGGGCCTGAAGCTTAACTCATGCCTTAGAAATGATTCATATTTATTCTAGCACTTTAAGCTTGGCAGAATACTTTACTTAAATTTGTAATTTGAGCCTCATGACAACCCTGAAAGGTAGGTACCTTTGGACGATGAGGAAACTGGGGTGCAAAGAAATGTATTTGCTTCTGGCCTCACAGTAATTATGTGTGTAAAGTGGAATTTGAACCCAGACCCCAGCAGGCTCCACACCCAGCACGTTTTCCAGCGTATCATTAATTGTTGTATGATTGTTACCAGGGTTGTGGCTGGAGGCTTCAGGAGGCTGCTCCATGGCCAGGAGGGAAAGACTGAATTTATTTCCACAATTAAAACCAAGAGGAACAAATTCTGGGGAGTGACTTGTAGCAAATACAAAGAATTGCTATCTAGAGGCCCTAGAGCTGGCCCAGCCTTGCTGTCTGTAAACAGTCTGGAGAAAAGTATAAACGAAGTAATTGGGACACGATTTTCTTTAAATGGATGGATGGTCTTTGGTGGTTGGAATGAATGGCTTTGGGGCACATTGGTGAGGCTGTAGTAGGCTGTCGTGGAATGGGAAGCGGAACAGAAAGCTATTTAAAGCTGCACTTCTGGAAGGGTGTGATTAGAAATCGCACGTGCTCACTTCGGAGTCTGTTACCTCACTCCAGCCCGGCTGGGCTCAGTTTCCAGCAGCAGCTCCAGGAGATGATGGTCCTTGGAGACAGGGTCCTTGTCCTCTGTGACTTTGCCCAGGGCTTCCTTTATCTTCTCCCCCTCCCATTTCTTGAGATAATGAGTTCTGTGAGTTTCCTCCCCACTGACTTAAATGGCCCTTGTATTTTTTTGGGGGGAAGGGTGGGGCTTTCTGGGTTTCCCCCAGCTCTAGCATTTTAGTATTTGGGGGGGTTGACAGTGTTCCTCCTCTCTACTTCTAACCTGACTTTATGAGTTCTAATCACACCCTCCCCCTAGCCTTTGTGTTTTTAGGCTGAAGAGACTGATCTTTGGTTACTTGAATAACCATTTTTGATCCTTTTCCAGTCTTTGGGCCCCTTTGGAGGGGCTGTCACAGAAAGGACACAGTGCAGTCCACATAGAGGTGAGCCACAGGTAATTTTTTTTTCTAGATTATTTCCAAAGCACTCGTGAATGATGCCCAGGATTCTTCCTTCTTTTAGAGCCATAGCGATGCTACAAAGGAATGTTCAATAGTGACTAGATCCCTTTCCTGAGCATTATTGCTACTAGGGGGCTTGAGATTTTGTTAGGATCACTTGAATCATTTTTCTCTAATGTTTTACCATTTTTAGTACTACACTGGATAAAGACAGATAGATAACCAGAAGACTAGAAGAGAAGCTAGGCTAGCACATTGGATGAGAAAGGCAGGATAAAAAAAAAAAATCAGTGGGCTTGATTATTGGTCTAAGAAGGTGAAATTTGATAGAGATAAATCCTCCATTTGGTTTGGAAAAACCACCTTCCCGAGTATCCAGCTTGCCTCCTCCCTGAGGGTCTTCACTCAGAGGTAGGATGGACCCTTGCTGGGAATGTTGAAGAGGGGCACATCGTGGAGGTTTCTCTCAGCCCTGCCTGCCCACAGTGAAGCCCACAGGATGCTCTTTTTGACCTGACATGGAGCTATCCGAAGCCAAGACAATTAGCGAGCCCCTCCTATGGGTCATTGTTTATCCTGCCAAATTCTGGGCATTTCACTGCTTGAAAAGACGAGGGTCCTTCCCTCACTGGGCCATCATCTCCTGAGGATGCTGCTCTTCTCCTCCGTGACTCAGGATAGATAGGACTGGTCCCAGGACCACTCTCTGGGGGAAATGGTTGGGAGAAAGAAGTGCTGACACCTCTTTTAGAGAAATTCCCATTTAGTTAAACTCTCAGCTGTGGCCTTTCATTAATTAACCCGTTTCCCATCTGTGATCAGACATTTTTCCCCATCCTGATGGAGTTTCCTTTGGTGGTGTTTTGTTTTGTTTTTTTTAACACCCTTTGACTGAGAATTGTTCCACAGCCTTTATGAATGTTTAATTAAACGATGCTGTTGATTCTCCCTTGTCCATGCCCTCATTTATTTGATTTTTCACAGGATCCTAGTGCTAGTCTAACAGAATGGAGCTGTCTCTCCCAGCTCTCGTTTGTCCCGTCTGTATCCCTGCTTGTATATAGGGGTGTGCACGTTGTTTCCCCATTTGACTGTGAGACCCTTGAGATCAAGAATCGTTCTTTGCCTTTTTTTAAATAGCCCCTCTATCCCTACGCTTTAGCACAATGCATGCCATGCAGGTAGGTGTCTAATAAATACACATTGCTTTGATTTTCCTTTAAAAGTTCCTGCCTCATTTGTGTTCTGTGACCCTACACTGGATTGTCTATCAGACCAGCCTGCCAGCACTGGGTGCAAGGCTTCCTGGGGAGCTGTTCCCCTGGCTCAGCTCTAAAGCTGCCATGAAAGAAGGACTGGCATCCCCTTGGTCCCTTGGACATTGGCTGGCTGTGGGAACCTGTTGGGAGCTTCAAGGATGCCCTCTTGATGGTAGCTGCATGCATCCAGTGATACCCATCCCACGTCCAGCCTGTGACATCCTATGGCTGGGGAAGATTCAGTTTGTCACTTGTCTTTTAGATGGTGCTGAGCACTATGTTACATGGTTACACATGGTAACTGGGTTCGTAGAGCGCTTCATAGATAATCTCTTGTTGGGGCAGAAACGAGACATATTTGTCGGGGGAGAAGATGGTGGGTGATTTCACTGGTGTAGGGAACTCCCTGTGAGGAAGCACCCTCCCCCAATGCAGATCAGCACCTGTTTCTCAACTCACAAGTCCTGTACAGGTGCCTGGGGCACTACCCCGACTAGACTCAAACCCATGCCTTCCTGACTCATTGGCCAGTTCACTATCCACCAGGCAACACTGTCTCCCACTGCAGATACGGCCTGCAGTTTAGCAGTTTACAAATGTTCTCATTTGATTGTCACAGCAACACAGTTATTATCACTCCTGTTTTACAGAAGAGGAAGCTAAGCATCATGTAGGTTAGTGTAACTTTCTGAGGCAGGATTCACACCCAGGTCCATCTGGTTCTAAGTCCAGCGCTGCATACACTGCTCCATCTAGCTGTGACAAGTATTATTATCCCATCTGACAGATAAGGAAACTGAAGTGCAGAGGGGTATAATTTTCAAAAGTGGGATTTGAACCTGTCTTTCTGATACTGTCAGCAATTAGCAAGTATTTACTAAGTGCCTACTAGTTCTAGCGAATCTCTTTGTGTCCTCAGCTCTTAATAGCACAGTTCCTAGCACATACTAGGTGCTTTTCAGTCATTTCTGACCCCATTTGGGGCTTTCTTGGCAGGGATACTGGTGCTTTGGCCATTTCTCTCTCCAGCTAATTTTACTGCAAATGAGGCAAATGAGGTTAAGTGACTTGTCCAGGGTCACACATCTGGTGTCTGAGGTGGGATTTGAACTCAGGAAGATGAATCTTTCTAACTCCAGGACAGATGCTCTGTCTACTACACCAAAGTGCCTACTGTGTACTGGGCACTTTCTTTGTGCCCAGTTCTTATTAGCACACGGCCTGGCACATGCCAGATGCTTAACAAATGTTTATTGGGATTATCAAGTGAATAAATGCAATTTTATGCAAGGTGGTTTTGGAGGGTAAGTCTAACTCTTGACCTGTTGAAGATGGTCTAGGATGGTCTGAAGGGCCTCTTTATGCTGAGTGGACACAAGGAAAACAGCCCATGATAAGAGGGATTTCACCTTCATTTTGTTATAAGGAACTTGAAAAGATCAAACTAGAAATTAAATATATCAGACACAACAGCAAAGCAATGAGAGATTTCGGTTTTGTTCTGTTTTTCCTGAGAAGGGTCTTGGAGCTCTTATCTCAGACCATGTCTACATGACCCCAAAGCAACCATGTTAAGAAACAACCAAAGCAAACCGTTAATTGTTTTGTCTACATGAAACAGGACAGCTGTGAGCTCTTGGCTGTGACTGGTAAATCCAGTGAGTGACCTTAGGGGGCTCATGAGAAATGGGCCAGGCACCATGGGACCTGGGGACAAACATCACCCAATTTTCAGTCAAGAGGATGATGCCCCAGCTGGTAACTGTTAAATTTGACCCTTACTCCTGGTAACATTTTAGATTGGGCTGTTAAGGGTCAGACAGTTCTTAAGCCCTTAGAAAAGTAAGTGATTGCAGACATTGGCTTTGTTAAAAATAAATGCTGCCAGTTTCCTTTCTTGAAAGGGTTTCCAGCCTAGTATATGTTGAAGGTAGAGGTATTTGACAAGAGTCCCTCATAGCATCTTTGATGCCAAGATGGTGGAATGTGGCCTGGGTGGAGGTACTTTGAGTGAAATTTAGCAACTGACCCGAAGCACAGAACTTTGGGGCATGGATTGTTGCCAGTACAAAGGGATGTCTCCCGTAGAGGTCCTCAGGGCTCTCTCCTTGACCTTGCTCTGTTTAATGACTTTGTGAATAACTGGGATAAAGGCATTTGAGAATCAAGGAGACTTGGGATGAGAAAGGTGAAGTGACCTGTAATAGTGATAGAAAGTGGTCAATTAAAGTGGTTCACATTAATTCAGAAGTTTGGCTCAGTCCTCCTGCCTTCTGGTCTAGCCTTTATCTAAAGGGCCCCGGGTTCTGCCTGAGGATCATGGGAGTTAGTTTCTGGCTTTAACATTGATAAGTTAGATGGATGGATGGATAGATGGACAGACATAGATAAAGATGGATTGATGGATGGATGGATAGGTGGATAGACAACTTATTAAGTAATTTATTATAATTATTTAGCAATTTATTAAGTGATCACGTGTCTGGCATTGTACAAATCACTGGAGGTACAAATATCACAGAACACACCCTGCCCTCAAGGAACTTACCCTGCAATAGGAGAAGCTGCCTCAGAAGGGGGAACTGGAAATCCATGGGGAGGAGGAGTGTGCAGTAGGAGAGGTTCAGTAGGGGAGGCTGCTGGTGAGGAGGTGAAGTCCAGAACATGACAGCTCTGTCTACATGGGGCTTTTGTTTCTTGGTTTGGACTGAAGGGATCAGCCAAACAAGGTAAAAACAAGGTGCTCATCTCCATCAGATGTATTATTTTTTTTTCCACAGAATTGAGAAGTCAACTGGCCTTTAGGTTCAGCTTTGTCACTGAGTTGTGTGATCTGGGTCAGGTCAGCCTTTCCTTCTACAAAGAGTTGGACCCTATGACCTCAGAGATCCGTGCTGAGGCCAGATTTCTTCTCGGAGCTTACTTTGTAATGGCAGAAGTTGTGGGTGGAGCATGATATAGCATGTGTGTATGCTCGTCTTTCATTGCTGAAGAAGACCATGCCATCAGAGAAATGATGACATGACTTGCACTTGACTTTGTTTTGAGCGAGGGAGGGCTGTGCAGGTCACCAGCCTCACTTCTTCTCCAGAGCCATCTGAATCAGTGACCAGGTATTCATCAGGATGACTGGAGATGACCCAGGATGAGGCAGTTGGGGTTAAGTGACTTGCCCAAGGTCACACAGCTAGTGAGTGTCAAGTGTCTGAGGTGAGATTTGAATTCAGGTCCTCCTGACAACCACACTGGTGCTCTATCCACTGCACCACCTAGCTGCCCCTATAGCATGTACATGGGGAAATCAGAGGGAAAGATGATGTGAGCTAGAGGTCATCATGAAGACTTCCTGGAAGAGGTGATACTTGAGCTGGGCCTTGAAGAGAGGACAAAGGTTCTGCCTGGTAGGGATGAGAAAGAAGTTCATTCTAGGCAGGGCTGGGGTAGTTTATGCTTGTACAAATGTGTGGAGGTAGGAGATGGCATCTTGAATTTAAAGCCTGTATTCCTCCAAAGAGAGTAGAAGAGGGTCCCATGACTAAAATTACAAGCATGGGCAGAGAGTCAGGAGAGATGAGCATGGTGTTGTGGGGAGGGGCAGGTAGGCATGCATCATCCATCCATCTATCCATCTGCTCATCCATCCATCCATTCATCCTTCTGCCCATCCATCCATCCATTCATCCTTCTGCCCATCCATCCATCCATTCATCTATCCATCCATCCATCCATCCATCCATCCATCCATCCATTCATTCATCCATCCATCTTCTCATCCATCCATCCATCCATCCATCCTGGGGCACCTCTGGTCCTCCAGCCATGCTGCCACAAATGCTGGGGTTAGACTTGATCCTGCTTGGGCTGAGGAGGAAAAGCTTGTGAGTCCAATTCCACAGCTGGTGGTTTGTCCTTCAGACAAAGATTCATCACCAGCTAAAAGAAACCTTTCCATTTCCTCACATGCCTATGCCAGTGCCTGCCCCCATCACTTTGTGTCCATTCTGAGTCTGCCTTTGGACATGTTCCTTGTAGGGACTGTAAGCTCTTCACAGGCAGGCTGTGTATCCCCAGAACCCAGCACAGCACCTGGCACATAGTAGGTGCTTAAGAAATGTTTGTTGATTGATTTCTTCATGCAGACCTAGATTTTCTGAAGTTGGAAGTATTTCCTTTTTATTCACCCTAACTTTAGATTCAATTTCTCATACATATACATACACTTATAGAAAGGGGAGAGAGGAAGAGGGTGAGAGAAAGAAGGAAAGGGTCAGAAAGGGAGGGAAGGGGGAGAGACAGAGAGACAGGTAGGGGGAGAGGGAGAAATAGGAAGAGGACGAGAGGATGGTGAGAGAGACAGGAGGAGGAGAAGGAGAGATTGAGAGAGAGTTAATTAATGGCTCACTTTGAGGCTTTCTGGGCCTTGGTTTTTCTGTCAGTGAACTGGGGATGAAAACATTTTCCATACTGCACCCATGTTTTGGTGAAGCTATCACATGCCATTTTGAACTAACCGTCAGCTTCCCCAAGGACAAGGAGCTCCAGAAATGCAAGATCGTATTCTGAAAGGTAATGCTTCTTCTTTGGATACACGTCAGTAACAAGCCATCTTGCCCTCTCAGACCCAGTGCCCGCCTACAAAGATTGGCGTAATGAAGCAGACAACGCCTCCGAGGACCCGCCATGCATTGGAACTAGCCGCTTGCTGCATCATATCACGGATGGTGACCGCCCCCTCCTGTCTCCACGATGCTCCCTCTTTAGCCAAAGCCAGAGATTTAATTTAGACCCTGAATCTGCCCCTTCTCCACCCAGCGCTCAACAGTTCATGATGTAAGGAAACACTGTCCAGCCTGATTTGTTCTTCTGTCTCTCTCGCTTCTTTACATGCCATATTTATTGTTTGGTGTTTGTTTTTTGAATGTGTTTCCTGCCTCCTGTGACATGATGGGTTTGCTGTTATTGGAAGGGATGGGATGGGGAGCATTACTTCTAAGTCCTTGGCCTGAACAGCAGGAAGTGAAGTCTGTTGCTACTACTTTCAAAATGCTTGGAGGGGAGTTCATTGATCTTTTAGAAAAATAATACTCCATTTTGTTTTGATACTGTAGACCCTTCCCCACAAACTCCCAGAGAGCCTCTTGCAAGGGCTCAGGCACAAAGGACAGGGACATCTGTCTTCGTGGCAGTGTGGCACTGATCTTGATCGATGTGTTTGACCAGAGGTTTGGGCCTCTGTACACCACCCTTGGTTGTCATGGGCATTGTTCCCTGGGCTTGGCTTCCTCCCTTGCCATCCCTTCATACTTGTGGGGGGCTCACTTCTGGAAGGAAGACTCAGGAGATGCCACCTGCCCCAGCTGGGTGGTGGGGACAGGTGTGTGCTGCAGAACATTTCATCTGGAACATTCCTAATGAAGTGACAGACGCTTCACTGGAAACGTAGGAAGTATAGATGGGCTGTAAGAGGTCAGAGACGTTCTGTGTGTCACAGAAAGAGATGGGATTGTCCCATTGTCAGAATGCATGGTAGTTAGGGCTACCCCAAGACATCCTTGGTTCCTTGAAAATGTTACCACATTGGACCTTTCCCACTCAGGAGCCTGGGCCTTCTGGTCAACTGGCTTTCAAAAATATCTGCTATTGGCAAATCTCCTTATCAGGTTCTGTCCATCTCCTGTGCAGGCCGAGGAGTTCTTCAAGGTGTGAGGATGGGAAAGGGCCCCAGACAGTGACCCAGTTGACCAAGCACATCCAGAACCTCAAGCGGAAGATCAGGAAATTTGAGGAAAAATTTGAGCAAGAAAAGAAATACCGGGTAGGGATCCACGAAGTGGGTGGCACTTGTCCTGTGTCTCTTCCTATCTCCTTCCCTCTCTCCCTTCTATGTTCATTTAGGAAGGGGAGGTGTGGCTGAGGACCACTGGGATGACCTCTACCCAGGAAGGGCTTGGATTCTAATCCCTCCTGGAGGGGTCGCTACTTGTGTGTTACTGTCTGCAAGTCCCTTAACCAAGGCAGGCACATCCCTAGTAGCGAATGACAGACCAGGTGTGAGGGAATAAAGGTGGGGGCTGAGGCAGAGGAGAGAAGGGGACATATTCAAGAGATGGGGCAGAAGGGAAGTGACAGGTCTTGGCACTGTGTTGGATACAAAGGAGTGAGAGATAATGAGGAGCCAAATATGAGTCCTGGGTTATGAGCCTCAGGACCTGGGAGGGTGATGGTGAGGCTTTCAATATTAATAGGGAAAGTAGGAGGGGAGCAGGGTGGGAGAAGGGACTGTTAGGTTTAGACATGAAAACAGGAGGCATTTCTTAAGTGCTGATTGTGCAGGTTTCTAGGGACTAGAAAGAAAAGATAGAGGGTCCCTCCTTTCAAGGAGCCTGCACCCTCTGGGGGGGATGCTTTCCATATTTGGGAGCATCACAACTCTGCTGGAAGGTTCCCCTCCCTCATTTTACAGGGAAGTAAGTCAGGGCCCAGAGAAGGGAGGTAGCTTTTCTGGGACTGCATGTCTTGTCAGGGGCAGAGCCAAGATCCCAGCACCAGCGTGTAAACTCCAGCGTGGGGGCTCTGTTGCAGCTGCTGGGCCTTCTCCCATTTTTCTCCCCCGGTCCAGTTTTGCTCCTGATCCATTCTCCCTGTTACAGCCTTCCTATGGAGACAAGACCTCTAATCCTGAAGTCCTGAAGTGGATGAATGACTTGGCCAAAGGCCGGAAGCAGCTCCGAGGTAACTGGCTGGGAGGGAATTCCCGGTGAGGCCTTGGGCAGGGGCAGGGAGGGTCCTGGTGCAGTAGCAGCCTTCACCCCGCCTTTGGGGAGGATATGAAGGGATGTCTGGGCACCCTGAGGACCTGCTCTGCAGGATGGCATTTATGATGGAGAAATTTCAGGCATCCTTACAAAGTTGTGAGGGAGGCATTTTGGGTGCTTTGATTTATTAAACTGCTACACCAGGACAACAGAAGGTTGTCCAATTAATGGAGCAAGTTGTCCCCGTCCTGGAGCAATAAGAGGGAAACTCACCTTAATCTTCTCATTGTGGGGAAGGGCAGGGGGATGCTGATTGTGGGGTGAGCCATAGGACGATAGACAGCTTGGCTTAGTCTTCACCTGTTCTTCTTTGTAATAGGGAAGGGTTTAATGGGTCAGAGATGTCTGAAGTAAAAACAACATGAAATAATAAAGTTTTTAATTTTATTTTTACATCTTATTTAATATTTTATTTTTCCCAATTACATGTAAAAACACATTCTTTTTCAAATTTTGAATCCCAAATTCTCTTCCTTCCCTCCCTCCGCCTTCACTGAGAAGGCAAGTAGTTTGACATAGGTGATACATGTGTGGCCATGCAAAACACATTTCCATGTAAGTCATTCTGTGAAAGAAAATACAGACAAAAAACCAAGAAAAATGAAAGAAAGAAAAAGCATCTTTGATCTGCATGCAGGCTCTACCAGTTCTTTCTCTGGAGACAGCAACTTTCATTAGAAGTCCTTCAGAATAATCAAAGTTTAAAAAAATTTTCTTAAAGAAAATGCATATGATTGAAAAAAATACAGTGTAATTACAACTCTCCCTTAAATGCCATCCATTTAAATGCTTAACCACTTTTCTTACTCTTCAGATTGCTATTAAGAAGCATGATGGGGGAAGAAATAAATTGCTTGGAGGTCAATAAACAAAGTCTGTCAGGGCATTCCGGGGTGCCGAGGGTCCAGTTCCAGACAGTCTGTTTACCAGGAATGGTATTTAAAGTCACATGGCAAGGACATGACTTCTTGGCACAGCTCTGGTGCCAGCAGAGTCCATTTGGGGCATTCCTGGCTTAGGCCCAACCCCTCTTTGCTGTCTTCTGGAATCCCTCCAGACATCTGTTTCCCCCAGCCCCTCCAATGTTGGCCAATAAGTGTCATCCTACTTGGGGGAGCTACATGTTTACAAAACCCTTCAAAGTCTTTAGGGGCTGAAGGAAGGATGGCCAAGTATCTTTGCAGGTGGTGAGGGAGATGTTCCTCCTTTTCAGGCCCCACTCCTTAGGGGACTGCCCACCTTGCTTCAGGAAGGCTGGCTCTCCTTCCGCATTCAGGCCTATCCAGTATGTGGGGCCGGTTTGATATGGAATGTTGGTCATGTGATCACTGAAAGGCCCTGAATGATGTCGATCATTTGTGTTGATTAATGGTGTTTCCCACAGAACTGAAGCTAAAGCTCTCAGAACAACACGGGAGTGTGCCCAAAGCTGTGCCACATCAGACCCTGCATCAGGAACCAGCTGTCATTCCCAAAGAGGTGGAGAAGCCAGAAGCTGCTGGCACTGAGCCAAATTCCTCTGGAGAAGAGATGTCAGATGCCCTGGTCAAGCAGCCGAAGGAGCAGAGAGAACCGCTGACTGCCCAAGAAGATGCCAAGGTATCTTAGGAAGTACCCTGAATGATGCCAGCTCTGCCTCCCACTACCCTCCCAAGATTTATCAGTCATTGGAGTCTGGGGAACATATGTAGGCTGGCATCTTGGGGGTCTGCTTTCCAGTTAATGGGCTGTTTGGGTATCCCATCCATCAGAGACTGAGGATGCCAAAGGCTTGTTAGTGGGCACGAGTTGGACTGGGGTCCCTGGTGACATTGGGGACCTTTCTAGAAAGGCTGTCACTCTGCAGCACTGTGAGGTAGGACCATCTGATTCCATCCCAGGAAACCTTTTGGGGATGTGAACCGAAGGGGCCTGGTGATAACCCAGTTTTATTTCTTGAAAGGAAAAATAGTGCTGCCAGATCCCTTACTACTCATCCCCTAACCGTCTGACCCATCCCCTGTAACAGTGGTGTCAGACTCAAATAGAAATAGATTCCTGTGGACAGTATATTGACTTAGAAAACCACAAATGAACATTGTCTGTGTTGTATTTTTATTTATCTGGTTAATTATATATTTGATTATATTTCCCAATTATATTTTGATCTGGTTTGCTTGGTAGCCAAGAATTTAGGTGGGCATGGGAATTTGGCACTATTTACTTTCTATGAGTCCTAGGGAGCCTAGCCTAAACTTAGAAAATGGAATTGCTTGGTCTTCAGTGCCCCCCTCCCCTTTCTGCATTCTGCCCTCCCTTCCCAAAGAGCCCAGTGCCATCATGATGCCCACTGCTGCCAAAGCCCCTCTCTAGGAGCCTTTGTCTTAAGAAAAGGATCTTCCAGGTAGCACTGCACACTCTGGACACTCATTGTTCTGATAGCTGTCCTCAGGACATTCTACCAATCTCTTGCCAAAATTGTGAAGCCAGAAGAGAAAACCATAATCCAGATGTGGTCTGACCATGAGAGAGGGCAATAGAATTCACCCTCTTATTCCTAGCTCTTGACACATGTCCCACTCTCAGCTCCTCTCCAGTTGCTTTGCACCAGTACTGTTGAGACTACCTCAATCCTGACTCCTTCATCTTCTACTTGTGAAGTGGGTTTCTTGAGCTCAAGTATCAGACTTTACATTTATACCTATTACATTTTGTCTTATTAGGTTCTGCCCAGTGTTTATAGGATCATAGTATCATGTTAGCCTGTCCATGTCTTTTTGGACCCTACCTCTGTCTTCCAGTGTGAGTTATCCATCTACAAATTGGAAAAGCATGCCTTTCTTCTAGCCATTGATGGAAATGTAAAATGGCACGGCCTAAACACAGACCCCTTGGGGCATTACCTTGGAGACCTCCTTTCAAGTTGACATGCAACCGTTATTGACCATTTTGTGAACCCAGTTGTACTATTGACCAGTTGACATCTGGTCATCTTGTTCATTAGGTAAACTATCTGCAGCATTCTTCTCACCTGTCACTTTAGTGATCCTGTCCAAAAAAGAAATACATGTGATCAGTTAATCAATATTTATTAAGTGCCTTCATCTGTCATGACCTATTCTTATTGAAGTCTTGCTGGCTCTTTGGGATTCCAGCTTCCTTTTCTAGAGAGACACTAATCCTGTATTTAGTTATAGAGCTTAGGCTCTTGCCAGGAATCAGGGTCAAAGTCTCTAATTTACAGACTTTTCACTTTTTAAAAGACAAATGAGTCCTTGGGGGCCTTTCTTATTCTCTGTGACCTTTCAAATGTCCTTGTGACTAGATATCTAGTGTCAGATGGACCTTCAAGGTCATCTTACCCAGCTCCATCCTTTTCCAGAGGATGAATCTGAGACCTTGGGGAGTTCAGTGACTTGTCTAGGGTCACAGAGTAAATCTCAGAGCTGGGAGGAGAACCCAGGGCTTCTGACTCCCGATCTAGCACCAAATCCAGCACCCCTTCCATTGTGCCAAGTGGCTGGTCCTTGTCTCCTGCCAGGTCTTTTCCACTCAAGAATGTGGTTGTTCTCATTGGGCAGCCTGGCCATCTCTTCCTCATCCTCTAGTGGGCTCTCTGTCTCCATTAGCCTTTTTCTTTGTTTTGTTATTTCCAGGCCAGACGCCTAGAAAACAGAAACCACAGGTACTGAGTGGCTCTGCTGTCTTTGTGGACAAGGGTCATTTTTGCATCTGTCCTTCACAGAAATCCTTTTCCTTTCTTTGACTCTCTCCTTTCCCCCCCAGAGCTAAGAACACTTTCCTTTGTCACCTTGAGCTTTCTCAGCTCATTTTGATCTTTAGCTCTCCTGATGCATAGCCTGAGACATGCTGTTGGGCTCATTTGGTTCCCTAGCCTTGTTTCCTTCTTGTGTTTAAAAATCTGAGTTGGTTGGGGAGTCCCTTGTGCACCCACATGAGTCTCTGCATGGAAGACAGATTGTGGAGGACTGGTAGAGTCAAGTAAAGGGTTTGGACTTTATGTGGATAGGCCACAGGGCAGGTTTATTTCCCAGTAGGGGTGTTTTGTGAAACCTGTGTGTAAGGAAGCCCTGCACTGAACGGGGCCGGCTAGAAAGAAGGTGATTGCCATAATCCAGATGTGGGATGATGAGGATGGTGGCTGTGGGAGTGGAAGGGAAGATGTAGATACAAGAGAAGGAGATCAATGAGATTTGGCCCCTGGATGGATCCTGGAGGTGAAGATTTGATGTAAAAACAGGGAGATGAGATGGAGATTTGGGGCTTCATTCACTCCATCAGCTTCTACCTTTTTCAGTGCAGGACTTTAAAAGTTAAGATCTTCCATCCCTCTAAAATAGACAGGATCTCTTTTCATCAGGTTGGCTCATAAGGACGGTGGTAGGGTTTTTGTTCAGTACTTTTAAAAACTGCATGCTTCGCTGGACTAATTAATCAGCAGCGTGCCAGGCTCTGATAGTCGGTGTCAGAGTCCCAGGATTGTTTTGGCTTATTCCAAACAATGTTTGTGTACAAGGGGAGCAGTAATTAATGTCTTGCTTTTCAGGTAACGAAACAAGACAAGAGTCTGATCAAGCCCCTTTATGACCGATACAGAATCATCAAGCAGCTTTTGTCCACGCCTTCCCTGATCCCCACCATTGTAAGTCTCAAGGCTCCCTAAGATTTCTGCTCGCATAAGAATCCGTAAGGTGGTGATTGTAATCCAGGCCATAACGGGATGAAGAGATCCAGGGCCTGAGAGAGTAAATCCCGCCTTGGCAGGGCTCAGTCTTTGGGATGTTGTGCACCAAGAACAGAGTACTTCTGTTTTAAGAATCATTTTTAACATTCACTGTTAATATTTTGTGGGGAGAGAAGGAAACCCTAGATTTTGGGCCTATTTCTATTCTGTGCATGTGGGTGAATTTTTCTCCTTTAAAAAAAAGTTGGAAGTATGTTTGTTTGTTTGTTTAATATAGTTTGGTCATGTTTTGGCCATTGTCTTAGGGGGAAGTAGGAGCTTAAAAACTACTGACTGGCCGTTTTTTTAAAGAGTAATTAATTGATTGCAATGCAAACAGCTAAGACCTCTGACACATCATCTTTGATCAACTGCAAAGAAGCAAAGGTTCGTTGCAGCACACGATTCAAAATAACAAGAAATATTAGCACCTAACAATAAATTTTAAATATTGGAATGGATGTATGTGTCCTCTTTGTACTTGTACTTTGGGAGAAAGGGTTGGGGGAGATGGTCCAGTGTTGCCCTTGGAGTCTGGAAGACCCGAGTTGGAAGGGAAAGAGTGCTGGCTTTGGAGTTCAAAGAACTGGGTTCAAATTCTGCCGTTGTCAGTTATCAGCTATGTGACTTTGATCAAGTCTCTGAGCCTCAGTTTTCTCATCTGTAAAACAAGAATTAGATCAGACGGCCTCTGATGGTCCTTTTAGTATATCTCTTACCCGGTCTTCTTCGTTTATGTCCCATCTCCTTCTGACTTACTAGCTTTGTGCTTGTGGGAATTTAATGAATGACCCTCAGGCTGTGCCCTGAGGGGTATTCACTAGAGGTCCTAATGAGGTGGTGAGAAGAGCACCATATTTGAAGCAGAAGGACTGGTCTAGACTCAAGTCCTGGCTTTTCACATAAGACCTATGTGATCTCGAAGCTTGATGTAAATTGGGGCATCATTAGATACAAGTTCCCCAAACTCATTCTGATCCTATTCTGTGTCCTTGGCTATGACCTGGGGGACTCAGAACCCTTGCATACAAGAAGTGAACCCAAAAAAGGGGAGGCTGACTTAGCAGGTCTTGTGAGGAGGGGGCATTTGGTGTTAGCAGCATGGATGAATATTGTGGGTTATCTCAGCCACTCTCCCCTCTCCATAGGTTACTTCTTTTGACCTTCTCCCATATTAGGTCCCTCATCATCTTTTAAGTAACTTAGCTGATCCCAAGAGAGATTTCCATTTTCTTAAATGATAGCCCTTCAGGGACGGTCCCAATGCAGTCTTCTTTCAAAGACTTTATTAGATAGAGAGATGGGAAAAAGACCTTAGAAATGAGCTAGCAGAACCCCCTTTCTTCACAGACAAGGAAATTGATGACCAAAGCAGTCAATCAGTTAGTCAGTCAACAATCATTCATGTAACACCTGTCAGGTGCCAGACTCCAGGCTATATTTGATGCATATAGATACTGAAATGTGATGACAGTTATTGCCCTCAAGGTGATGAGCCCCAGAATCTGGATCCAGCATAGGTCCTCTGCCTCCAAAGCCTACAGTCTTCTCTGTCCACACTTTCACTATCTCCCTCCAGGATACTTAGTGTTTGGTAACTTTTTCTCTCTCCCTCCTTCCCTCCTTCCCTGCTACCTTCCTTCCTTCCTTCCTTCCTTCCTTCCTTCCTTCCTTCCTTCCTTCCCTCCCTCCCTTTTCCCTCTTACTTTCCTCTCTCCCTTCCCTCATCCTTTCTTGCCCTCCTTTTTCTCTCCTTCCTCCCTTACCCCTTTCCCTCTTTCCTTCCTTTCCCTCCCTTCCTCCCTTTCTGCCTTCTTCCTGCTTTCTTTCCTTCCCCCCTTTCTCTTCCCTGTAATAAGCAGGAAGAAGAAGACTCTGATGAGGACTGTCTCCAGGGCAGCCACCAGCCTTCCTTGTCAGATCCAGCCTCCTGCTTACCCATGGGTGAGCCCCTTCCCTTCCCCAATGAGACCGAGCCTGCTGCAGCCTTGTCTCTGGATGCAAAGAAGGAAGTCAGACATCCTGCACTTTCCATGTCCAACCTGCATGAGGCCACCATGTGAGTGCTGCCCTTGCTCCATTTTGGGGCATCTCTGCCCTGGGAGGCCACAACAACTGCCCATCCAGGGATTCTCCTTTTTTTCTTGGGGCTAGCCTTCCTCAATTTACCTGTTATGGCTCAGAACACCGATGAGCTTTCCCGTACACTTTCCTCACTGTTCATTATCTAGTGGAATGAGCAAATATTGTTCTGTGACCCAAGAGAGTTTGAGGGATTCACCATAGTGGTTTCTATGCCCAGTTGCCTCTTTGGCTTGCTCTGACCACTGGCAAGAGGGGTCTGCTGAGGACCAGCCTAGCTAAGGACAGACAGAGGCACATTGCTAGGAAGCTGGCCATCTGGTGGTGAATTCTTTGTTTGCAGCCATCCATGACAGCTATGAAATGAGGAAATTAGTTTTTGAGTATGGTTTGGGAGCCAACCTTAGCCCTCTTTAGTCACATCTTATGGTAAAACTCAACAGATGAAAATGCTTGTGAGGCACCATTCTACGTGTTAACTGCATTTCATGTGCCCCTGACTGGTAAGAAAGAAAGCCTTGCTTGATTCTGGGCCAGTCCTCTTTCCTGCCTTGGCCAGAAATGTATAGTGAGTAAATGCAGTCATCATTGTTCTGACCGCCATGTTATCTCCCAGGTTAGAAGAAGCCTTGGCATTCATGCCACTTTGGCCAGGAAGTTTCCAGTGGATATTGCTTCTTTCTTCTCTCTGTCCCTGTTACCTTAGCACTCATCCCTTAGTTGCCACCCAGCACTCATCCCTTAGTCGTCACCCAGCTTCAGTTTCCAAAAATAGTTTTAGTCACTTCCCTCTCCTACTTAAGAGGTTGTCATGGCTCCCTGGGGCCAAAAGGTTGGCATTTCAGCGAGGCCATTGTCCTTGCTTCCTCCAGACAGTCGTTTTCAGGGTGATAAGTGGGCAGTGATCTGAAGTCTCTATGGTCTTTTATGGACTTTCTAATGGACTAGATCAGACTAGTTTTCCAAACTTCACAGAGCAAATCCGTGTAATAAAAGAATTTGTCCTGTAAAATTTGGACTCAGTCAAAAGTCTGCACCCAAGGACCTAGAAGGACACATGTGGCCTCAAGGCTGCAGATACACTCCTGCTCTCCTGGCCTAGATGAGTAGGTTTGCTGCAGTTCTGCTCAGTCCACTTCATAGAGCCATCCTCTCTGTATTTACTTTTTATAGGCCAGTTTTACTTGACCACCTTCGAGAAACCAGGGCTGACAAGAAGAGGCTTCGGAAGGCGTTAAGAGAATTTGAAGAGCAGTTTTTTAAGCAGACTGGACGGTAAGACTGGCAGGTGTTGTTCAGAACATGCAAAGAGGATAGGCTGATTATGTTGTAGGGAAACAGGGTGTTCCTCTAAGAACCAGAGAATGATCACACACTTCCTGGTAGTATTAGTGGTGATGGTGGTGGTGGTAAGCAGCATTTTTACAGGGCTTTAAGTATGGCAAACCACTATTCACACAGTATCCCCTTCAGTATCTCCTCACAACCCCCCCTGAGAGAGGTAGGTGCTATTTTGATCCCCATTTTACAGATCGGGACACTGAGGCAGAGGTGAAGGGACTTGTACAAGGTCACACAGCTAGCAAGTGTCTGAGGCTGAATTGGATGTCAGATCTTCCTGATTCCAAGTCCAGCACTATCTCTGTTGCATGCACTGCCTCATAAATGATCCCAGGATGTTGGTAGATCATTTTTGTGGAGCTAGCTTAAGCTGCCACCTTCCAAAGGCCAGGGATCGCCCTGCACACCTTAGTTTCCATCTGGAACCATGGCCATGACAGAGTTGAGATTTTCCTGTCAATTTTGAGTCTTTTCAACCCACGCAGCCCTGGAGGATAAGGTCCATGGATTAAGCACTAATTGAATCCTTGGACTGGCACATGCTTGATTCCCTCTGCTTACCCAGCTCCAACTCCTCCACAGTTCAGCAGATACTAAAGCTTTAGCTCCTTCCACAAATAGAGGCAGGAAGTATTTCACACTCCTCCTTTGTTAGTTGGCTTTGGTGAGTAAGCATTTATTAAGTGCTTTCTGTGTACCAATCATGGTGCTCAGTGATGTGTATACAGAAGTGACAGTGTATGTGCCCTTGTGGAGCTCACACTGTAATCAGATGAGACAACCTAGATGAAGTTTGCAGGCTGAATGGAAAATCTCAGACGTGAAGGCTTCAGCATCGGTTTGGATGGCCAGACCCAGGACCCTTTAGGATGCATTAGCACCCTAGGAATGGATGGCGGTGTCCTGGAGTCTGGAGAGAACGATGTCAGGACAAAGGGGAAGGTCCCAAGGACCTGAGGAGTCAGTGGCTGGGTGGAGATAAGCCTGACTGGTCCTCTCCCTTATTGGAAGGACCGTGGTTGGTGACCCTCCAGCTCATCCAAGAAGCATGAGCTGCCACGTTACCCTTCTTCAGCTGCACCCCAGTGAAGTCTGGGAGGGGATGGGGAAAGGGAATGAAAGTCCCCCTGGCCGCTCTTCATACCCAGCTATCTCAGGTAGGAACATGGCAGTCCTATACAGGGAGAGAGGGCGTGGCAGAGAGAATAGCAGACTCAGAAAGACCAGCGTTCTAATCCCATTCCTGATACACTCTTGGCGTGTAATTATGTGTAAGTCTGAAGTACTCAAGACCTCAGTTTCCTCCTCTGTAAATTGGAGTCAATAAAACCTGTTGTATCTCCCTCAGAGCGCTGTTGTGAAGATGAAATTAGGTAATGTATGTGAAATGTTCTACAAACTTTAAAGTGCTGTAATGTCTTTTATTGTCACAGGAAGACCCCCCTGTTTAGGAGATTTGCCTAAAAAGTATCAACCCTTATAATTGTTCTAAAGGTGTAAAGGCTGAATCTGTAGACTTCAGAAAGCATATTATTTAGAGAATAATAATTCTAGTCATCCTTTCTTAGAAGTTGATTAGGAGGTTAATAAACTTCGTGTCTTGGATCACAGATGTAGGAATCTTAGCTCCAGGGAAGTTAAATGCTTTGCCCTAAGTCACACAAGTACCAAGCTATGGGGGTGGGATTTCTTTTTGCTGCTTCACCATGCTGGAGTCTGAGGGCATCAAGTCCAATGCTGTTATTGGACTGAAGAGGAAGTAGAGAGCAAGACAGCTGGTTCAGTGGCGTGCCAAGCGTCCCAGAGCTCAGAACTGAGATCGAGAGAGAGAGATCGAGAGAGAGAGAGAGAAAGAGAGAGAGAGAAAGAGAGAGAGAGAGAGAGAGAGAGAGAGAGAGAGAGAGAGAGAGAGAGAGAGAGAGAGAAAGGGAAGGAGGGAGGGAGGGAGAGGGAGGGAGGGAGGAAGAGAGAGAGAGAGAGGGAGGGAGGGAGGGAGGGAGAGGGAGAGGGAGAACAGAGAGAACAGAGAGGAGGGGAGGGAGAAGGAAGGAGATGGAGTGGAGAGGGGACATCCTTGCTGAAATGGCTACAGGGAGCATGCTAGTGTGCATGCTACTGTGTTGATGCATACACGTCTAAGGCGTGTGTAAACTTAAGTGTGTCCTTTGACTTCGAACTGCTTTCTGTGGGATCGTTCGCCCCCTGGTGTTAGAGGGTTTAAACTTCATCGTTGAACTTGACCCTCTTTCAAAGACCAGAGTGGCAGACAGTCCATAGTGATGGAAGAGATATTGGATGCCACCCCACGCGTGGTCCTCATCTTGTACATGACTCACCTGGGGCTCTGGGGAACCGCACACATTTCCCAAGGTCCTGCAGCCTGCAGGGAGCCCAGCCTAAGCCAGCCTAATGCCTTCTCGGGGCTCTCTCCACCACACCAGTGCCTTTGTGGGTGACTGGAAAAATAGGGAATGGTACCAAGGTTTGCTTTTACTGGAACCTTTGTAGGGGAGGGGAGGGTTTACCTTAATGGCCGTTAACCCTAACATTGCATTATTTGAAAGTTTAAAACACTGTATAATTTCACGTGAAGATGTACTCTGCCAGAGCACACACGCACATATATGTACATGCATACATGGGCAGTGTCTCATTTCTGTCTGTGTCACCGTTGCCTGACAGTGGCTGGCACCCAAAAGGTGCTTAATAAATGTCAGCTTGACTGCCAGAGGTGGCCACTTTTCTACAGTGGCAGCAGTTCCATGGAAGCTGCAGGAATTCTAGGTCTGTGTTCTCTTTTGGTCACAACATTCTTGCTCATTAGGCAAGAGAGCATCCAGATGGAGAGGGAAGAAGCATTGATTAGGTGCCTACTGTGTGCCAAGCATTATGTTGAGTACACTGCCGTATGATCTCACTTGATAGGATGGGGGCAAATAAAGAAGTTTTCACTGAGGCTGGAAACAATAGGAACCCATCACAAGTGTCAGAGGTCCTTTACACCAGCTTTCTTGGTTCAGCCAATCTCTTATGCCCCTCAGACTCCTGATTCCAGGGGACTTAGTCTAGAGGCCACAATTTAAGCTGAGAGACCCGAAGCAATTTAGCATTTAGAGAAAATGAGTTAGAAATGATGAATCTTTCCACCTAATTTTTCCTGTTAGTTGCTACCCAGTGCTACTTGTGGCACATCAGCTTCAGATTTCAGTGAAGTGGGTGCTACTGCTCCATTGTAGAGGGTCAGATACTTTAAAAACCTAAATCTATTTGGGAGATTATTTTAATTCTCCTGGCTATGCAAGAATAAAGCTGGGAATCTGTGACATCTCTTACTGTCAATGGGAAAAACAGAAGTGGCCAGAGAGACAGGAGGAGCATTTCCTGGAGGCTGTTTGACCTTCCTTACACACACTGACACTGAAAGCTATTTTCATATATTTTCCTCATTGGAACCACCAGTGAGTGGTTCTGCATTCTCCCTGTTGTCCATTTCCAGGTCAAAAATATAAAATATTTTACAAACAGTTTATCATCTTAGCCACTGTTAGAACTCTAGCCTTCTGGGACCATGCAGAAATTGTTCGAATTTTGAAAACACAAATGCTTTGAAGAGAAAGGAAATAATTTTGCCAACAGATGTTACTAACCAAGTCTAGTTTACTGTGAATGGAAGCATAGAACCGTTGGAATGTGGCATAGAAAGGTTCATGCGTAGGCACACATCTGTCTTTATCTGAACTGCTGCAGAAAGAAAAAAATGACAAGTTAGACCCTTGGAAATGACCTCACCCAGAATGTTGTACAGGAAGAAGATAATGCATCGAGTAATAAAAGTCTTGTCTACTGAAACCAGACAGTTTCAGCTTAGATTAATGTATCTGGCTTTATAGATGGTCAGATTAGGCATTTTTGATTCTGCATATTGTCGTTTCATTTTTAGTTTATGATTTTAATGCTCTATCACTACAGCACAAATATTTTGTTTAGCAGTTTATTATGGTACAGTGAGGAAGGGCCTGAATGATAGTGCATAGCACAGATTCTGATGAAGAAGAGCTGGAAGGGCCATGTTCTTCAGACTCTGAGGACAGGGCCTTCTGTTTCTCCATTTCCCTATCCCCCTTATCCTTCCATAAGACCTAAAATGCTGGGGCCTATGAAGATCCCATGAGTAAACCAAGAAAATTATCAGCCCCAAGGAGGACTGCATGGAAAGAAGGCAGGGCAGCCACATCGTACCTATGGGTGGTTGCCAGACCTTCTCAGTCCTGTCTGTAGTCATCCCAAAGCAGTCATCTGATACAAGGGGTCCTTTGTGAACTGATGCACCATGTCACCCTTTCTCCCCCTCCAGGAGCCCACAAAAGGAAGATCGGATTCCCATGGCAGATGAATACTATGAGTATAAGCACATAAAAGCCAAACTGCGATTACTAGAGGTTCTCATCAGTAAGCAAGATGTGTCTAAAACTATCTGAGGTGGTGGAAAAGTCCTGATGAAATTCTTCTAACAGAGGTCACTTTTCTCACCTTCTTCCTGCTGGGTCATTTGAACACTGTATTCAGAAGCACTTTAAGCAACAGAATTAGCTGTGGATGTGAAAGGATGGCAAACGTGATACTACACGGATGGGAGAAATTGAGAAGGGCCCCTGCAGTCAAAGAAGAGCAGAGGAAGAGGAATCCCCAAGTATGGTTTAGAACATTTCCAGCCCATCGCATTTTTTTTAAGGTTGATGTTGACTTCAATTGATAGAGGATGTACACAAATGTAACAACATATTCTGTTGTTGAGGGAGGTCACTCAGTAGGAAACAAATCCAATTCAGTTTCTAAAACCAAGAAACCATGGCATAAGGAGGAAGAGGGTGCTAAACAGTTAAAACTCCTTTGGGGGAATAAAAAAGCAACAGAGAAGAAATTCTGCTTTTTCAAATAGAAAGGAATAACACTGGTAGTAAAATAGTTAATCAAGCTTCTACTAGAAATTTTTCTTTTAGATAAGCAAAAAACCCACAGACATTCAATTGTCTTTTTATGTCTCTGGTACCTTAAAATAACTGACCTTAAAATAGGTGATTGCTGATTTTTAATTTTCCTATTAAAATTAGCACCTTATTTTTGCCTATGATTTGAAGTTTTGTGTTTCCACTTACCAAAGCTCATTCTGACGGCATGCACTTTGTGAATTACCAAGTATTCTTTGTCTATACTTGCCAGATGTTTATATTACAATAAAAATATTGCGTTAAAATTTGAAAATAGGTATTTTGGATAGCTAAGTGTCTGTAGCATATAACTGAATTGCTGGTTAGGATTACTAAGCTTTTTGCTCCCTGGAACTCAGATGATAGGACTATTTTTCCATTGGAAATAGGCATTTTTCTTAATGTTCTAAATGTAAATTCTCTAATCCGGTGAAATCTGAACATTTCCTCCCTAGCTGTGATTCTTGTCTCTGGGCAAAAGTTCATTCAAAGCTTTGTCATTGTCTGACAAAACACAGGAAATGCTCGAGCCTTTTGGGAAGAGGACCAGAGAGGAGGAGGCCTGTCACTTCACATTGAGTGTATATTGTCCACACCACTCTGTATGAAGCAACACACCACCATTTGCTGTCGTTTTGGTCCAGTATGTAAAATGGCAATGCTTCCTTTGGTCCCAACCACATATGCGTTTCTAGTGTATGTAACTTTTAAGCATGGTTCTGAAGAAATTCACATTTTCATAGTCTGGATGAGAAAAGTGCTGACCACTCCACAAGTTGACTTTTTCATTTTCCTGGCTTGTTGTTTTCTGTGCATTGACCTGGTATTTTATAACTTTTATGAATCAGAATATCTCCTTCGTAAACTTGTTTAATTAAAATCCGTCTCTAATAATAACAGGAACAGATACACAGCTACTTACTTGAGATTTACAAGCTATGTCTTTGATAAGGGGAAATGGTTTCATGACGTGTACAATAGCGATTAAAATGTAATCTATATATTCTATATGATTGTAAATATTTTATAGAACAGCACAAATAAAATATTTTTCTATTATATTTATTAAGTTGAAACACAGCAGTAGTTTCCTGTTAGCTAATATAAATAACGTAATTTACACGTCAAACAACAAGTTGGAAGTGCGGACAATTCTAGGCTTCAAGATTTTTAACTCATGCTGCAGTGACAACCTCTCATGCTGTTTGGAGTTATCCCAGTATTTGTTCAGTAGATTAAAATGAATGCATATTTAAACAACATTTGTAAGCCATTAATTTGTATTCTGCTAAAGCTGCCTATATAGATTCATTTTGTTACGTTCGGCAGAAAAGAAGAAAGAAAAGACTTTGCAGCATCTAGGTAATAAACGAGTGAGCCGGAAGGAAAACTCAGGACCTTTTATCATCTAAGCAATGGGAAGGGGAGGGAAGAGGAAACACTAAAAGTGCTATTAAAGAAATTGTGAAACGTAGCTGACTGCTTTTGGTGACAGTGGCATGGACATGCTTCAGAAGAGAACACCTGGTGATGACAATGGACAACAGAGGGTCAGATGTTCCTAGGGAAGGACTGGAGGTGGCGGGAGGGCTGAGGAGGGCTGAGGAGGGCTGAGGAGGGCGGCGGAGAAGGAACCACAAGGGCATGTTAACGTCCAACGCTAATGTTGCAGGTTTTGCAGCTGGGATCTTTCTTTGCATTTGCAGTAGACAAGCTCATGAGCTGATGACCGGTGATTTCTGCCACCGTGCCAAGGGAGAGATCCACAGGGTCAGTGTAAATAACTTCTAAAATGACATCCTGGGCATGATGGTAAACCAGCATGCCACCTTCTTCCGTGCAGATCAGAAATTTATTATCCTTAGAATTCAGCTGAGGGAGGCGCTGCTTACAGAATTCATCTCCCGGTGACCCAACAGGAGCCATGACAAGGATCACATAATGATACGCGGTGTACATACAGTAGAAGTCCCCAAAGTACAAGTTGGTATTGGGGTTAAAGAGTTTCTCTGCTGCGATCTCGAACCTGTATCTGCCATAAGGGGAATCTTGGGGGGGCTTCCCAGTGTTGAATTCAGTGCTGCAGCTGAAGAAGATGCCTTCCAGTTTCCCACTGATGGGAGAACCGTGGCTCCCACTGTTATCCTTGACAGAGGGCTGCATGGCATTCCCGTGCTGTTCTCTGCAAAGCAAGGAGGAGGGGATGATTGAGTGTTGGCTACTACTAGCCCCACTTAGCAATAATTTTTCACACAATGCCACTGGAAATTTATAGCTATAATTGCTATAGAAGCCAAGTTGAGTTGTTCACCTAGTGTGTAGCTGGTCACAGTAACAATAACAAAAACTGGTAGATTATTGTGAGTCCTACAGAGAGCTCTCTTTGTATCTGATTTTCATGCTAACCAATTATCAAGATGAAAACTTTTTGAACTATCATATAGTTAACAGAACTCAACTTTACTATCAAAGCTAGAGATCCCCTACTGCAAAATGGAAAGACCTTCTATTTACTTGGAATCTAAACCACCATCAAACTCCAGTAAACAGAATGACAAATGTCAGATAAATAGACTGAGGTCAAGTCTATTATGCATCTCAGCTTCTGATCAAAATTCAAGTTCTCAAGATGTCATAAGAGTCACCATGGACTCAACCAAATATCCCACAAGTCATTTGAGATATGACTACAACACAGTGGAATGGATTTTTAAAAACCCTTTTTGGAATGGTCTTTTGGAATTGTTCCCATGGCCTAGGATAGATATGTTATACACACACGCATGCACGCACGCACATGCGCGCGTGCATCCCTAATGGTGGCCAATCTTTTCCTTTTGACTGTGGTTTATTACGTCTTGAAAAGCTAGAGCCAAAAACTTACCAAGTTGGGTGACCATGTTTGCAATTAACAAGGTAAAACAAGCATTAATGTTAGAATGATGACACTGTACAAAAGGAATGGTTTTACATCCAGTGGCACTGGAAGCAGTTCAAAGAGAAGTAGCAGAAATACCTGGGGCAGTGGAATTAAAAGGTGAGTAGTAGGAATGCTATCATCCATTTAGACACACAGTGTACCAAAAGTGTTGGTGCAGTTGGAAACTTTAATAATGACAATACTAATAGTAGCTAACATTTATATAACGCTTTGTAGATGTCAGGCACTGTGCTAAGGGCTTTATGATTATTATCCCACTTGATCCTCACAATATCCCTGGGAGGGAGGGACTGTTATGATCACCATTCTAAAGATAAAGAAATGAGTGAAGCGTAACTCTATGACTTGCCCAGGGTCACATAGCCAGTAAGTGACTGAGGCACAAGTGAATTCTGGTCTTCCTGACCCCAGGTCCAGTGCTCTAGTCACTGCACCACTGAGCAGACTGCAGTGGCTTTAACAGCTTCACATGGCACTCAGACTTAGGGGAGACCTCATACAAGTAGTAGAATGTTCAGGGGCACCTGGCTGGAACTGAAGAGTGCCAGAGGCTTAGACAAGACAAATTAAGTCACATTGGTTCTCAGCACTTGTCTTCCTCATAGATGATAGGAATGCTCCAAACTTGATTATGAAGGGGCCAGGCTCAAAGATCCCATAAAGTCCATGCTGCCTTTGTCTTTTCTGCCAATGGAGGTTGAAGCTCCATCTAAGAGGGGTCATTTCTCATTTTCAGTGGTCTGTTCTGCATGCAGTACATGATGACTGTTTGCTGAATTTTAGACACAGTACCACTACTTCATAGGCTTACTTTGGTTAAATTGACCCCGGGGCCCACGACATGACTGCAAAGTCTCATCTGAGTCACTCTTCGGTGAAATATGTTTGATGGTGGCTCCTTTATGGATATTTGATTAGATTCTAATTCTCTGAAAATTGGAGATTTGTGAATTCTTTATGTTGTAACTGCAAGTACATTGGAATTCTCAGTTAATCAGAATACTCCATTTTCCAAACAACCAGAATAATAAAGGGATCTCCTTTGACTCCAGTTAGGTTATCCTAGTCAGGTAAATGAGAATAGAGGTTTGAGAAATTATCAAGTTTTGAATCTACATTTAAAAATATATATACTTTGAAAAAAATAAGATAATTAAATATTCAATACAGCTTGTTTTAAGTATACAGGATTTTTGGACACAAAGGACATTCAGGTTTTCATAATTAGAGAAGAGACGAACAAAGTTATTCACAACTATATTCTTTAGATGTTCCACATCTTAACTCACAGTCTAGATCATTTTAGTCTCTATAAACTCAGCTGATCTAGACTAGAACAGTATAGACTGAATCAATTATTCGTAAACATTCTTACAGTGCTTCCTATGTGCCAGGAGCTGTGCTAAGCATGTACTTGAAAGAGGACATGGAATAGTTTTCCAGCAGTTAACCAGTCAAAACTGGCCTTTCTTGTTTACAACCTTGCCTGAAGTTTTACTCCTTTTTAAAATATCAGCTTGATCCCATCAGACAAATATGCATAAAAAATACATGGTGGATTTTCTATCATAACTAGTATCCACTAAAAAATGCAGAAAATAACTTAGTTTAACATCCTGTAGAGGCAAGAATGCTTCCATTTTCCTTCTCTAACCAGCACATTAAGCTTGTTTCCGTTGCTTTGTAAGTGGCAGGAAGTGCCTCCCTGCACTGAATTGGGGGGTTAGTACCCTGAAGAGGCAGCCTGAGCTCAGTCACCAGGCAGGAGGCCCCAGCCAACTTTTCAGGGGTGTCAAGCTCCCCTGGTGTTTTTTGAGAACTCTGCCTGTCTGCCCTTCTTGTTCATTCCCATTTCAGATTGAAACAGACTTTGAAGGCCGAGTTCCCCACGAAATAACATTGCCCTGTGTGCCTTGCCAGCCGTGACCTACAGAGAAGTCATAGGGAAGAAGCTGTTTCTAATGTAGTAAAGGGGAATGAGTACAGGATTTGGAGTCTGAAGGTCTGGGTTCAAATTCTTATGGCCACTGTCTCTTGTGGATTTAACCTCCTTGAGCCTCAACATTCTTAAACGAAAAATGAGGAGTTCAATAATAATAATGCATATATCGCTGGATCATAGGGTTAGGGCTGGAAAGAACCTTTTTATAGGCTTTATTTCACAAATAAGGATATAAAGCCTATTTACCAAGTTTGAGATAGAATTTGAAGCCCTTACATCCCTATCCACTGGACTCTCAGCTACCTATTTAGCATTCAGGCAGTGACTGGGCACTGCAGTGCCCAGAGAGCTGGGCCTGGAGCCAGAAATCTGGCTTCAGACACTTAACTAGCAGTTTGATCCTGAGAAAGTCATTTTGCCTATTTGCCTCAATTTCCTTATCTGTAAAAGGGAGCATAATGGCACCAGGATTCCTCTAGGATTGATGTGAGGATCAAGTGAGATAATAGTTGTAACACTCTTGGCATTCAGTGAGCCCCACAGAACTAAGAGTTATTCATTTTTAGGTGTGAAGTCCTTTGTTGGCTCCATCTCATTTCATCCTCACACTCACCCTGATGGTGTCTAAGGCCCCTTCTGGCCCCAGCTCCCCAAGTCTGCTATGAACAGGCAGAGTCATGGAGTAGCCTTTGAGTTCACTTGATAATCGGGCTGGGGCCAGTCCTGGGTGTGTGCAGCACACTGTCGGGGAGGGCTGGGGAACTGTTCCAAGGAACGGAAGACCTTCTCTTCTACTCTAATTGTCCAGAATAACCTAAGTCCCAAAGATGTAAACACATCATCTGCCTAGTAAATAAGGGTAGAGAAAGTAGGTTTGGTCTAAGTGAGTTCATTCCTTAGCTTTTCTTAATTCTTTAGCCCCAAATACTTTAATTTTTTGACCTAAAAAAAGCTACGCTTTTAGATGATGACAGAAGGTAAAAATCCAGGTGATATGTGCCCTATCTAGATTTTCTGGAAGATTACTTCAAGCATGTTTAAGTTAAATAACGAAAATTATACTGATTTGGGGTTTTATATTAGGAGAAATGGTATCCATGAAGAGTGACAGAATTCTTGCCAGTTCTTAGAACGTAAACATTTTTTTTTCTTTCCTAGTGCCCAGAGCTCCCAGAAGGGTCAGCCTGCCCCCTGGGCTACCTGCTTCAGCATGGCTCAACTGCCAAGGGCTCATGCTCCAGGCATACAAGTTTAGCTAAAAGAGTAAGTGAAGGCCTCTGTGGGGGTCATGACAGTTCTAGAATCATCCTGTATAACAAGGGCATGAATGTCTTCTATTCAGGCTCTCAATAAGTGACACCCCCCCAAAAATTCACCTCGTAGTTCTCCTGTTCCTTTTCAAAGCTCCCTTAAGAAATTTTACAGTGCAAAGCATATTCAGTATATTGCAACAAGATGTGATTTACATAAATCTTACAGCTATCATGGGAAGGCCAAGTAAGCTTTACCCCATTAGTAGAATGATCCTTTTGACTGACAGCTTGTAACAAATGGTTAACTTTCCTACAGTTCTCTTTCCCATAGTCGTAAGCAGTGCATCATACTTATAGATTTTTGCTTGTTAAAAGGGTTGAAACAGGTTTGGAGAGAAACCACACCCAGAATTGAGTTGTAGGTATATGTCACAGAGCAATACTGACCTCCAGTGGCTGCAAAAATAATCCTATGTTTGCATTACTTTGTGAGGAGTCAAAATTCCATTCCATGCCAAAGATTCTTTATCCTGCCTGTCATACTAAGTGTATTCCTTGTTAAAGGCAAGAGCAATGACCCGATTGATTTTATAAGTTGGACTCTAAAGAGATAGATGGAGTAATTCCTTTCAGAGTATACTGCATATAAAATAAGATAGTTCCTGACTTAAAAGTCATTCCTGACCCATCTGTTGACCTACAGGCTCCAGATTTAAACAATACATATCACTGGCCACTCTTTGGCACTTTCCATTCATCACACTCCAAGGGAGAACCTTTAGCAGGTAAAAATGTGGTGCAGTGATAGCTCATCTGACAAAAGTTTTGATAAAAATTTGCCAAGACCTAAAGCTGAAGCCTAAGTACTGCTTTTCTAATTCCCCCCACATGCCCCATGATTACAAGGCTCTGTTAAATGCTATTTGGGGATTTTGACTTAAGCAGATCATCTCTATGGATCTGTCACACTCAAAAGAATCTAACAACTACCATTACCAGTCATATTCTGTTTGTTGATCATGTGCTATGGTTATTTGTGTGCCTTATCCCCCTATCAGAATAGAAGCACCACAAAGCATAGATCATTCAGATTAAGCTAGGAAGTATGAGACTATCAAAAGGAAAACAGGCCCTTAGCTGCGGACATGGAACAAAGACGAGATCATGTTGGGCTAAGCGGCTCTGGCAAATGCAGGTTGAGATCATGGGCTGAGCTCTTTCTCCACTCTCCAAATTTAGTTTCACTTGAAAATCCATATTCAAATACTGGGGAGCACTTTGCTTCTACAACAAACAAACCACTAAAAACATTAGAAAATGCCCAAAGGATTGAATCTTTTGGCTACTTTTTTAAGGGTTTATTTGGCTTCCATGGTAACTAACCATTGTCAACCTTTAGGAGTATGAATCAACTGGATGCAGAAGACACAGGTATCGAAGGTAAAGGAGGGGATTTCAAGGTGCCAAGAAGCCTGCACATCCTTGTTTTCATGTGATTTCCTCATGACTGCAGCACAGAACTTACCATCTAATTTTCTTATTTTCAATATATGTAAGAGACTAAAAAAGGATTTAAAGGTTAAATTCTTGGCAGAGGAAAGGCTGGTGTGTGATGGCTAATCTATTGATACAGAGGTGTACACACGCCTGACCAGGAGCACACATAGTAGCACTTGGGGGATGGTGACCAGGCCAGGGACCCAAAAACCCACACACTGCCGAGGCCTTCACAGATGGACAAATTCCAAGATAATTAGGTATTTGGAAATACAAGATGTAAAAGGCCAGCAACAGGTTATCTCAGGTTAGAATTTCAAACATAATTTTATTCATTTAATTCTTGTTCAAATTCACATGTGCTTTTATTTTCCATGTTAATTAGTTGCTGACTGGAATTTCTGGGGAAGTGGTTTTGTTTTAGTCTTTTTTTCCTTCCAGAATTCAAAATAGAATATAATTTCCTGTGCAAACTTTGGACCAGGCAGGCCCTTTTCTTGTGCATGAATTATAAAACTCCTAAATCAGGTGACATTTAAGTTACTCTCTCAAAATGATACTTTTAGGTTCTTACCGGATGTAGTCAAAGTATTCTTTGTGCTGATTACGATAAAAAACAGTAAATTTAAGCATACGTCCTGCAATCACTTCAGCCTTTTCTAAGAGTTGTGTTAAGTGAACTTTGGAATAATCTGCAAGAAAGAAGAGTGTGTTATTAAAACTGTGGAGTAAGAATTAAACCATCATTACATACTCTGTAGGAAATAAGAAATGACTGTTTCTTTTCTGGTACAGTAGATAAGGCACCAGGCCTGGAGGCAGGAAGGCTCATCTTCTTGAGTTCAACTCTGGCCTCAGACACCTATTAGCTATGTGACCCTGGGCAAGTCACATATTTACCTCAATTTCCTCATCTGTAAAATGAGCTGGAGAAGGAAATGGCAAAACACTCCAGTGTCTTTGCCAAGAAGACCCCAAATGGGGTCACAAAAAGTTGGACATGACTGAAAACTACTCAACAATGAATATATGTGTGTGTGTATATACATGCACATATACATACCTAAATATATACATACAAAAATACATATACACATGTATATATAGACACATGTACACATGTGTATCTGCATATCTATCCACAGTGGCTTTGTTAAGAATACAGCTATGGCAAGGACACTTGGGTTCATGTCTGTTCACTTCCCTGAACAGACAACCTTGAACAAGTCACTTGCCCCTCTGGGAGGTTAGAATTAGGTAAACCTTTTGGTTCTTTCCAACTGCACGATTATGTGTTGTTCTCATGAGTTGTTTAGACTGTCTTTTTATTTTTATTCACGGAGATTAAAAAGATCCCCTAATGAAAATCTGCAGAAGGAGATACTTCATAGGATCATGGATTTGGAGCTCAGAGGGACCTCATGCAATCTAAATCAGAACAATTGGTTGCATATGGCCTTTACTGAGCCTCTAATTTAAATGAAAAGCTAAAAAATGTGATATGAAATGAAATGAATCATCATCTATTACACACTTTACAGTATGGTCTTACAGGACTTTACAGTTTTTAAAGAACATTCTCATAATTAAAGGATCTCATTTGATCCTTTTAACAATCTTATGAAATAGATAGGTGGGGCAGATAATATTCCATTTTAATAGAAGAAACTGAATTTTATAGAATGACTTGCTCCTGAGCACACAGCTAGAAGTACTTGGGTAAGAAATAGAATCAAGTCTGACTGTCTTCATACTCAAGATTCCTAAAGAGTTAAAGTCATTAGTAAGTAGTCTGGTTCTGTTCACCAACTCAGTATTCTGAGAGCTTTTCTGTAGTAACCAAAGTCTTGTTACTGATGAACAATGAGGAACAATTTGGTCCTTTGAGGTTTTAAGATGTTTTTACAAAACAAAGTTCCCCAAGATAGTTGTGGAAAAAAGACCAAGAGGGACAAAGTGTTTTCACTGAAATTCAGACACCAGTTACACCTGATAAACTAGCTGAACATAATGGAACATGATGAACATAAAGTTGTTTCATTTAAATAATTTTTAAGGATTCCAAAATATTCCCTACTCAGTGGTAAATAGATAAAACAGGGATCAAGATGTCATAGAATAGGTGCTTACAGGTATGTCACCAATGATCATCTGGAAACTGAAAGGTTTTTCTAGGGAACCCTGGGAGAATCATCCACTTCCTAGACATTCAGGGAGGATGGAGCCCCGAGAGAGCGCCGTGTTCTATCTCTATATGGATGACTTTTATTCATGTTCTCATTAGCATTGGGCCTACTTTATATGAGGCATACAATTCCAGGAAGACTTCTACCCACAAACTTTCAGGGTCAAGCCTAATGTGTAGGAAAGTTGCAGAAAATGAATTCAAATGACATTTTAAACCTTCTGAGCTGAGAAGGGCATTAAGACACCATCTCTCTTGGTATTTCTAAGCAGCATGTATTTGCACACCTGCAGACAAAGACATATTTATTCTCTTTTCCTGACCTCCTAGAAATGACTTGTCATTACTTTCTCTGATATGCTATTTGATGATCAACAACTCTCAAGGTTATAAACCCACAGCTAGCACGTATCATATAGTAGTTCATTGATAACTGTTCATTGAACAAAATCCTTCACATGAATTTAAAGCTATTTTTCCTTTTTCATCAGAGATAAAAGAACAATGTTATTTTCTGTATATATACATAAATAACAATATATAAAATAAACCTTTTTTTCTATTTGAAGATGATTATTCTACTTATATCCAGGATTAATAATCTCCTTAAAGAATTAATAAAATAAACCAAAGTTCAAAGTATTTGAATTCTAACCCCTGAAATATATACCATGACTTAATGTATTTAAGCATGTGGGAATAGACTGGGGAGCAACAAATTACCCAAGCCCACTGCATCCTCAAGCGGTGTTGTAAGGTAGCATATCTGCAAACATCTTCTTTGATTATTTTGATTTAATTGGAGCCTCTTTCTATTTAAAAAAATATTTGTTCTTTAAATCAAACCAATCAAGTAACTGATTGGATCTTACAACTCTGTCCAACCTGAGTCACCTGTACACTCAGCACACTGAATTAGAATCAATAGAATCACTTAAGAACCTCAGGTTCAATGGTTCAAGCTAGCAAGCTGAAAACTGGGGACAAGGATGCAAGTTTTTGTTTGGAATAAAACTTAATACTAAGTAACTGACATTCATTTTAAAGAAGCAAAACAAAATATATTTTTCCCCTTGCATATCCAGTCTGACATGTATTAAATCTCCTCAGAAGCCTGTGTATAAAACTCATTCCTTGTAGTTTCTTCCAGTTCTCAGTTCCAGCTTTCTTAAGGTCAAGACATTAAGAGGAAAAGAAAGTTCATCTGTAAAAATTCGACTCAGAGATTAAATCTGATGAGACAAGGCCTTATCCTGAGGAGGTAGGGGCTGTTTAGTAAACGTTAGTTGAATTGAAGAGGTAGGGATTGAGTCTGAGGATTAGAAGGAGTAGACAATATTGGAATAAAGGAAGAATAGGCATGCACTGGGCCTAGAATTATGCAAGTAAATATGAGGCCACCCCAGTGTGAGAGAAAGCTGGTTTTCTGTTCACACCAGGGCTCTGTTGGAGGAAGTTGCTAGGCAACCTGAAATTGGCAAAAGACATGCTTTTTAGTGGCATTTCTACAAGCTCCTCAATGTTTAAATACATGCACAACCTCTCCTGACAGTTCCATATTGCAAACAATAGAGAGGACAAAGAAATGATGAGGAAAACCTCATAATTAAGCAGGACGAGAGGATAAAAGGCACTTTGCAGGGAGTGGCATCTCTGCATCCCCCATAACAGCTAGTATAATGCTTTACATTTATTGGAGACTCAAAAAATATCTGTTAACTCAATCAGTGGAGGGAATGCTAGTATTTCTTATCCTCAAGGGGCTGAATTATTTCCAGTAGTGAAAGGCTTCTCTTCAATACTGAGTGATCAGGCCTCAGTTTCCTTTGCTGGCTTCATCATCCACATCACAGCCCCTGACTTCAGGGATTTGCCAAGCACCTGTCCTGGATCGTCTTCTCTCTTGGTGATCTCATCAGCTGTCATGGGTTTGGCCATCTTCTCAATGTGGAAGATGCCCAGATTTTTATATCCAGGCCTGGTCTCGTCCTTATCTGCAGACTCATGTCAATAACTGTCTACTAAAAGTTTCAAATGTTCTCAATATCTTTCCCCCGAAACCATCCCCTCCTTCAAACTTCCCTGTTTCTACTTTGACAATGTCTCTTGTATCTGATCCGACTTGTGGCCTTTCCCTTATGTCAGACCCTCATCAGCCTCCTCAGTGGTTTTTTGCCTTCAGTCCATCTGACCCACAGCAGCAGCACAGCCCTTTTTCTCTTCACAGCTCTGACCCTGGGACTTCTTGAGGATCAAATACATGCTTTTTTTTAGCTTTTAAAGTCCTTCACAACCTGACCCCAATCTAGCTTTCCAGCCTCACTGGACATTTCTCCCCTGCACAAATGTTTTTCTGGTGGTTCTTGTTATTTAATCAACCTGACCTCTCTGCTCTTGACCCATGATGCTCTGGCTGTGCCCCATGCCAGGAATGCCCTCCCTTTTCACCTCCACCTCCCAGGGTTCTTCTCTGCCTTTCAGATGAAACTCAGGCCCCACCTTCTCTTGGCTTCCATTCCATATTTTTTGTCCCTATATTAGATGTCACTGCTTTGTGGATATTTGTGTTTATGCACTTGATTACTGGGCTTGTCTTCCCTGCTAGAATGTAAAGTCCTTTCAAGAAGAGGTTGTTGGATTCTTTATATTTGTATCTGCAGTGATTATTAGCACAGTGCCTGACACACAGCAGGTGTCTAATAAGCATTTACTGACTGGCTGACCATGCAGATCACTGTTTTGTCAGCACTTATAAAGCCCCTACTATGTGCTGGGCACTGTGCTGAGCACTTTAGAAATATGATCTCCTTTAATCCTCACAACAATCTGGGGAGGGGGGTGCTATTATCACCATTCTCATTTTACAGAAGAGGCGACAGGTTAAATGCCTTTCCCAAGGTTTCATTGCTAGGTGTCTCAGGCTAAAATTGAATTCAGATCCTGACTCCAGGCCCAACACTTTGTTCACTGTCACACCCCCGAGCTGCTTCACACATACTGAGAAAGGAAAGATCTCATAAAGGAAATTAAAGAAGGAAGAAACTCATTTACCCTACAAAATGAAACCCAGAAAATACACTGAAAATAGTTTCATTTCCAGTGGTCTTTTTTTTTTTCAAAATATTTTAACATTTTTGTGCCTAAAAGCCAAAGGAAGAACAAGCAAAAGCAACAAACTTTTTTATACAAGTTCTTACTGCTGAGACCTTCCAATCAAGAGAACGTGCATCATCTTGCTGTAGAATGATGTTAAGGTAAAAAAAACCCAAACACTGCAGTATTTACCAGCGCTTGCTGGAGATAAGGGGCTCTCTCTTTCTTCTGTAATGAGTTTTTGAGGAACTTCTGAGGTCTCTCTGGCCCCACACCCCTTTCTCCGCCCCTTCCACCCCCATATTCACACAGTGGTCTTTACCTGCTGTGCAAAATTCGATGATTTCGCTCCACTCAGACACAACATAATCTCCATCGAGCTGCTTCGAGGCCGTCTGCACCGCCACTGTGTATTCGGTTCTCGGGCTCAGAAACCAGTGTCCACGCACAGTCATGGGTAAGGGAACAGCTTTGGCCACCAATTTGGTGGGAACATCCTAAGATGAAAGATAATATCATAAAAATCTGATGGATCCCCAGAGTCTAGAGATTTAGAACTGCAAGAGAATTTAAGAAATCACCTAGAATGCTTTCATTTAGAAGACGATGAAATTTAGACCCAGTGAAGTTATGACTTAGCCAAGATCACACAACTAGGCAAGAAGAGGAACTATGCTGGTAGGAGGAAATACTTAAACAGCAGCCTGTGATGGATGCTTACATCAGAAAGAATTTCTCCTGACCTTTTGAGAAGGCTGAAGCCTTGTCCAAGTCATTGGCAGAGTGAGAAAGAGAAGCTAGTTTTAAATTTCTACTCCTGGCTTCTAGCCACTACACTGATAATTAAGATATTTGGTCACTGGGTTTAAGATTTTTTACAACTTTGTAAATTATCTTTAAATTGCTGAAACAAAAACATCTCTCTGCTCAAAGCATTTCTTAGTTTGCCCTGTTCAATGACATTATGATAGTTTATCAATGAATGTGTTTTGCAGGTTTTGAAAATTTTATTTTTAAAACTAAACTGCTGTTGATACCTTTCATTTTGACACTGTATTCACATACCCCTATATTTTTTTCCTTTTCCTTCAAGAGAGCTATCACTTATAATTATTTTTTAATAATAAAGCTTTAAAAAGTCAATAAAACAAATAAACACTTATAACTTCTGATATCATATATCTGAAATTCTCACCTTTGCAAAGGAGCAGGAAATGTCTTTGCGTATCTCTTCTTTTTTAGTTTTAGCTTCTCTTTTCTTTTTACTTTTTAAAATTATTATTTTATTTTCCCCAATTACATGTAAAAACAATGAAGAGTTTTTAAAACTTCATCAATGAATATTTTACCTGCAGGGGAGGAACCATCCTTCCAGCTTAAAGGAAAAGTATTTTTTTTATTATGGAAAACATTTTTTAACCTAGGAAGTATAGTAAAATTAATTTTCTCCCCGTTGTTCAACAGAGTGCATTAGTAACAGAACAAAGTTTCTGTTTTCCAAACAAATTATCTGTGTAGTGAGGGGCTGAACTTGCTGATTTCATATTTCCTATGTAACCATGACTATTAGAGAAGTGGGAATCTGACCCTCTTTCTCCTCTCTGCTTTTAATTCACATACCACCTTCATAATAAAAGGAAAATCAAGTCAACGGGCTTTCCTTTATCCTAAAAATAGGCTCTTTGCTTGGTTTGTTTTTAATGCCTTCTGCTTATTTCTCTCCCTCTCAGTGATATGTCAGCTCCATGCAGATATTAAGGGCTACTCTCCTTTTAGAAAGCATTCTTCCAAAAACCTTTGATAACTTAAGATTCATTCACTGTTTACATTTTTAAAAACAGCAAATGCTTTTGCATGGCTGAGATCTATTTACCTTGTGTTTAAATTTGTTAGAATTTTTGTTCTCTTTCTTGTTCAGGTCAATGAAATAGTGTGTAATCCGGTCCTTTGATTTGGAATCCATTTCCCATGAAATCTTGAAGGAATCACACGTGATATTACTAATCTTGATGTTGTGTGGGACTGGAAGCTCCTCCATTTCTGCTATGCCACTATCTTGGGATTTGTTTCCTAGAGAACAGTAAGCATAAAAGTCACCAAGTGTGCATCACTGTCAAAGGTAGAATTTTGGAAAATAATAGTAACATATATATATGTTGTATATGTATATATGCATATATTATATATATGCATATATACATACAGAGAGAGAGCGAGAGAGTGAGAGTGAGAGAGAGAGAGAGACAGAGAGAGAGAGACAGAGAGAGAGAGACAGAGAGACAGAGAGAGTGTGTTTTACATATGTTTTAGCATTTGGGCCTCACAAGCACCCTGTGAAGTAGGTACCATTGCTATTACTATCCCTACTTTACAGATGAGAAAATTGAATTTCATTGAAATTAGGTGATATTAAATGGCGATATAGCTAATAAATTAAAAACAAACAAACAAACAAACAAGATTTAAACTCTTGTCTCTCTGGCTCCAGGTCCCTCATTCTATTCACTGTACCATGGTGCTTCCTGAAGTAGGTGGAGCATCAACCATCTGTAGGTCTTAGAGCTAGAGTTGTTTCTTTCCAGAATAGTAGGGATGATTCTCCACATCCAGAAGCCCAGAGCTATAAGGAGCCTGAGGTACCATCTAGGCCAACTCTTACCTGAATGAGAAAGTCCCATATGATGCCCTCAAAGAGGGGCCATCCAGCCTTTGCTTTTGCTTCATTTAGTCATCTGCCTTCTCTTAGTTTGTTTCTTTTGTAATTATCATCATTTATGGAATGATTAAACACGAACTGTATATAATTGATTTGAAATTTCATGCAAATCTCCATTTTCTGCCCTTCATTTTATTTGGAAATGTTCATGTTTAAAAATGGAAAAAAAGGGATAGATGGAGCTGGGAATATTGTCTGTGAACTCAGAATTGTTTCTTTCTCTGCAAAATTAGTTGACCCATATGGGAATTAATGTATAAGCAAGGTCTCTCTGATAGGTGCTTACTAAAGGAGAAGCCACAGCCAGGTCCAGGTTGGATTCCAATTCTCCAACAGATTTTGATCCCCTTTCTCCAACAATGCAGATCACAACTCATCCAAGCCCACTTCTTGTTTGAGTCTTCCCAAAAGTTTGTCAAAGGGGTCTTTCCCAGTGGGCCAGGATTCTTCCTCATATTCTCCTGACATCATGATGCTACCCACAGAACAACCATGCTGGTTAGTCCTAATTCTTACCACTTGGCTGACTAGCTCATCTTTTTTGGATGAGCTTTTATGACATCCCTTACAGCTCTTTTGAGTACTTCCTCATTTACAATGGGCTGCCCCCTACTGACACCCTCTATGTGCCTGCCCGTTTCCCCTTGGGTGATCCTTCATCTAAGTACTTTAGCAACTGCAGTGTTTCATGGCTCATAGTCTTATGCTATTCCTTTCTAAAAACCTCATTTTTTATATAGATGGAAAACAGCTATTTGGGTCGGAAGTCAGTCATGATTTTTAATAAGGAAGAAGTCTGAGATGTTTTCCCATGCCTTTTGCTATTCTCTTGTCATTTAGATAACTTAAGAATCAGGCCTCATCGCCATCATCACTGTGCTACCTCTGAGACTGCCTTCTGGATATATCTCATTTATTCCCATTACTTTGTCCATCTTTATTTTCTTTGGTACCATTAGGAAGTATGATTGGAACTGCGATGTTCATACCCAAATGTAGGGGTTTCACCATTCTCAATAGAAAATGCTTCTGGGCAATTAAAAGATGGAACACAACCATGACATTTGTTTACTCTGCCATTCCAGTTACCAATACCCAACCCAGGAATCCAAACCAGAAGACTGATCTTTGAGACAACATGATTCTTTCAGTTTTCATTATCTCCATATTTCTTGCATATCACAAGAGTGATACACTTATTTAACTGCATAATAGATGATGAATGTGAACATATATTTAACTTTTAACATATATACATTACTTTCCAAAAATGAATTGTTTTAAACGGTTTGTTTTCAAATTATTCTTACAGTCTGTGAAATGGAAAGTCTGCCTTTTGACTTCTGCATGGTTACTAAATTTGAATAATTTTCCCGACATAAATGAACAACAAGACTTTTCAATGCCAAAAAGAAAGAACTCGAGGCAAATAGAATGCCAGCTGGTGTTATTTCCAGGGGTCCCTAAGGTGGAACCAAGGAGAGAGCACAGTACCATAAAGAGGTAGTCCGGCAAAATAAGTGTGCCAGTTGAAATGAACAGAGAAGGCCTAAGGGGAAGACCAAAAGAAAATAAGAAGGAAAAAGGAGGGCAAGGAATAGGGGAGAGAGGAAAAAAAAATGAGCAAAAAATGGAAAGAAAATTCCTGAGCAAGAGACACACTTTTTCTTTCTTAGGTATTTCCTTTTCTTGACTGAAAGGAAGCTGAATATACTCTTGCTTTCATTCTCCAGTTAATACGGTGTGTCAGCTTTGGGTTGTCCTAATAGAGTTTATACAAAGTCATACCTCCAAATAACTGAGGATAAGAGCTGACTGAGCAAAGTTAAAAACAGCCAACAGGAGATTAAAGAAAAAATAACCAAGTTTATGGATATGTGAAGCCCACATGCCCACCTACTCCTCCTTCCCTGGTACTGTATTACTTTACCTGAGAGCCCAAGGTGTAGCAGCCCATCTTTAATATTATTTCATCAGAATAAAGCAAATTGACTTAACTTGAATTGTAGTCTTAATAAATTTCTGCAGCTTGTGGATTTTTAAAAAGGGTAGCTTTGGATGAGTTGTATATGGTACCTGAATGTTTCTGATTTCAAGTATCTAACTTCTACATTTGGTGTTTTATTTTACACGTCATGACTTAAGCGTTAACTAGTGTGGATTGTCCTTCATTCCAAGATGACCAATGACATCACAGGTGATGTATTGATTTGTGCTTGAATTGGATTTAAGTGAGGCAGAGCTGCACAAAGTTGTCGGCCTCACTCTCTCTTTCAGAATCATCAAAGTCCAGGGGCAGGACAGAAGTCAAGATGACTGGTGATGGCCTGGTATGCAGTGGATGACCTTGGCATCTTTGATGTCTGACCAAGCTCTAAGTGCTCCAGAGCACCTGTTTCATCCACCTTCATGGCAGTTGGAGCAAATTGTTCTTTTCCACCCATTCTGCTGGGGTAGGTCTTCACATGCTTGGAGTGGCTCTAAGAAGCTGTATCATGTGCAGTGGCCACACCCCATGAAAAACCATCTTGGTAAATGGGCTGAACCAGGCTGAGGGTAACCAACAGGCCCCAAACATGTCTATAAGTGAGGGGAAAGAGGTAACTATAGTGACATGACATATGCAAGGTCACATGTCCAATAAAAGTCAGAACTGAGGTGAGTGCTCTTTAGCACTATATTTCCAATGTGAGTTTCCCATTGGTGGATGCATATAACAGAAAATGGCCATTGGTAGCCCCATATTCTAATTAGGACAAATTCTTCCCAGCCTCTGAAAACACAGTGAAACCTTTTCCTGATCTCTTTCTGAAAGCCCTCAGAGCACTATCTGTTAAAAGGTGAGTCCATCTGGTTGGATTTTGTCCAGAACCTTTCTTCCTCCATACCCCATTCCCATCTGTTCCCTTAATACAGCTTAAGCTAATGTCGTAGGGCTTAGGTTACTTAATTTAATATAGGCAGAGAAAAGTTCAGTCAGACAAAGAAAAGGCTACCCTAAGTAAACTAATTCTGAACTATAAAACTGTAAAAACAACTCTAAATTTTATGATACCTTCTTTACTTTTAGAATAAAGGTATAGCTCACAGTAATATATGTATTATTATATATAATTATAAAATAATTATCCCAATTATTTTATAAGCAAACCCCATCTCACTTCTCTGTAGGGGTTTCTGATCAATTGTCCATTTACGGCATTGTTCTTATGGAACTAATTTCCCCTGGGTTTTAATAAATGCCCTCTTTTCACTGAATCAATTCACATTAAATGAGACACTTGTATTTTGGCTACACAAAGTATTTAGTGGCTATCCTACCCAAAGCATAATAGGAAATTCATTCATTTTGAGATTATTATTTAAAAAACTGGAGTCTTCTAGTTGTGGAACCTTAAAAGGTTAATTAAGAATGCTGAAATAGACTAGGCTGATGATTGAGAAAAACTTTCTGCCATGCTGATTTAAGAAATAATTATAATTAGTATTTACATGGTGCTTTTAGATGTTCAAAGTGTTTCATAAATATTATCTCATTTTAGCCTCAGAACAATACTGGGAGGTAGGGCTATGATTTTCCTTCTTTTAAGATGAGGAAACAGACACAGTGAGGTTAAGTTGTCCAGGGTCACACAGGAAGTGCCTGAGGCTGGATTCCAACTCAGGCTCTCCAGATTGGAGTCCCACACTCTAGCCACAGTACCATCTAGCTACCAAACAGACACCAGCAAAACTTCCAAAAGTCTGTATGTAATGAAAATATATCTCTATAAATTCTCCAAATAAGTGGCATCAACGTTGCTAAAAATCTAGATTGGGATTTGGGAATGAATGGAAAAATTCTAAAGAAGGGAAAGTCCTGCCAAGTCTATTAACTGCATAAGGATGGTATTTTGAAAGCAAATTTCAGTTGCAATGCAAGAAGAATTCAGATGTTTTAAAAACCTGATTACATGACGGAAGGCCTAGGGCTGCTTAAGGTGCATCTCTGATTTTGGGCAACAATATCTAGGAAGGACAAGTAGAACATTTTCTCTTAGTCAGAAATTAAGTATTTGGTTGTAAGGACTGCCACCAGGAGGCACTTCTCTTTTTATAACATTTTATAAAATCCTATAAATAAACACACACATATTGAAATCTATTCTAGATAAATTCTTTTAAAATATCTGTATCTGTTATTTACATAGTGCTGTGGTTAGGCATGATAGCGCATGTGTGTTTGTCCTTCATTGCCGAAGAAGACCACGCCATCAGAGAAATGATGACATGACTTGCACTTGACTTTGTTTTGAGTGAGGGAGGGCTGTGCAGGTCACCAGCCTCACTTCTCCTCCAGAGCCATCGGAATCCAGTGACCAAATATTCATCAGAATGACTGGAGATTATCCAGGATGAAGTAATTGGGGTTAAGTAACTTGCCCAAGGTCACACAGCTAGTGAGTACCAAGTGTCTGAGGTGAGATTTGAACTCAGGTCCTCCTGACTCCTGCACTGGTGCTCTATCCACTGCACCTAGTTGCCCTATGGCATGATAGCAGATAAGTTAAATAGGGAGTTTGATCACAGAGTGTAAAAAACCCCTTACTTGACCAAATTTTAAAATGTATTTGGTTGTGGTCATATCTTGCTTCAGTAACAGCTTATCACCAACTATTCAGGATTCAAGATTTTAAAAATGTAGTGCGTGTGTGTGTGTGTGTGTGTGTGTGTGTGTGTGTGTGTATAAATATAAGTGCATATGTTGATTCAAAATGTAAATGATGAGATACATTTATCATAGAAAACATTTGAGAAAGTTTAACTGAAAACTCATGAGAATACTAAAAATTCAAATTATAAGCCTGTATTAGTCAAACGATGTAATGATCTTTGAAACACTAACGACATTTAAAAATTAATTCTTTGACTCTAAACAGTGGCAGTCACACATACTCACATTCAAGTTCAAGTGACTTGAAAACACCTGATTGTAAGTGGAAATACTCAGTCAAACTGGCTATTTGATATCATATGGAGAAAAACCAAACCAATATGATCACTGCAGTATCTAATACTTCAGCTGATCAGTCAATTCTGTGCCAATGCTGACCCCTCTGCTGACACCCAAGTGTGTCAGCTGGGCCTCTTGCCACATGCAGCGCTTTGACAAAGCCTATCTTCTGCCACATGTAGCTCCAAAGGATCATAGCCCTAGATTTGCGAAGGATCGTAGATGTCACCTATACAGTCTCCTCATTTTACAGAGGAGCTCTCATCTTCATAATGAAATTACAAAGCAAATGTAGGAAAACCTGAATCTTTTTAATGATAAAATCATAATGTTCAGTCCAGCAAAGGATTCATTATTTTGACAACATTTATTCACCAAGCTACTTCATCATGCCTCAAAGTCTTAAAAACTATAGATTCATTTCTAACACTAGTAAAATATGAAATTTTACATAGCACTTTATATAAATTATGCCACTGGATCCTCATAATAACCTTGTGAAGCAGGTAGTACCCACCTTCTCAATTCAAAATTTTGCCTCCTATTTCAGTGAAAAAATGAGTAATTCTCTGAGAACTCCATTTTTCCACCTCCCTCAAGTCACTCAGATGCCTTCTGCCACTAACTCCTGCCTCAGTCCTCTCCCATGAAGAGGTGGCCCTTCTTGCCAAGGCACAGTCCTGTGGATGCCCAAAGGATGCCACTGGATCCTGGCTCCTCCAGCAGACTGCACCTTCACCATCCCCACTGTCACTTATTTTTAGTTTCTGTCTGCTGGCTTCTTCCACTCGCACTCTCTCTCCAAAGTCACCACTGGTCTGTCAAATCCAGTGGGGTTTTTCCTCAATCCTTATTCTTCCCAGTCACTTGGCAGCCTGTTCTCCACACTCTCTTCTCTAGAGAAATGCCTCCTCAGGACTCTGCTCTCTCCTGGTTCTCCTCCTACCTATCTACATCTCCTTTGCTGGAGATTCCTCCAGATCACATCCTTTAACCAGAGGGGTCCCACAAACCTCTGTCCTGGCAGGCCTTTTATATTCTCCCTATATATCATTTCACTTGGTAATCTCATCAGCTCCTGTGAATTGAATTATTAACTCTATGCTGATGATTCTCAAATCGATGTATCCATCCCTGACCTTTCTGCTGACCTGTCTCATGTGTCCACCTGCCTTTTGAACATCTCAAACTGGCTGGTCAGCAGATATCTTAAATTTAACATGTCCAAAATGAAATTAATCTTTCTCCCTAAATACTTCCACTTCTATACCTTCCTATTACTGTTGAAGACACCACCATCCTCCAAGGTCCTCAGGCTGGCAACCAACATGTGGGCATCATCCTCAACTCCTCACCATCTCTCACCCTCCCCCCATTCACCTCCAAAACCTGTTGATTTCGCCTTTGCATCATCTCTCAAATTCCTCTCCTCTGGTATTTCCACCATCCTGGGGCAGGCCCTTATCAGTTTATCAGTCATCTGGATGACTGCAACTAACTGCTGGTCTATCTGCCTGCCACAAGTTTCTCCACATTCCAGTCTCCCCTCCATTCAGCTACCAAAATGATTTTCCTAACAGGCCTGACTATGTGCCCCCCACCCCCACTCCGACACACACTTAAAACTCCAGTGGCTCCCCATCATCTCTAGTATCAAATGCAAAATCCTCTGATTGACATTCAAAGCCTCTTCCTAACTTCGCTCCCCACCCCCTCTCCAGTTTTCTTCTATCTTATCTCTCAGCCTTCTTGATATTCCATCAACAACACCCTCCATCTCTCGACTCTGGGCCCTGCCTCTGGCTGTCCCCGTGCCTGGAATGCTCTCCCTCCTCATCTCCACCTCCTGGCTTCCCTGGCTTTCCACAGGAAGGGTTTCCCAATCCCTTATCATTCTGGTCCCTTTCCCCCATTACTTCCTCTTTCCCCTCTATATCAGTGGTATCAACAGACCATACACAGGGATCCCTGTAGGCAAATAACTGAGATAGAAAATCACATTATTAACATTATCTATACCTTATTTTGATTTTGTTAAATCTTGCTCAGTTACGTTTTGATTTGATTGAGGCTGCCCTGGGGAGTGTATGTGGCCTACACAAGTAGAGGTTGTTTGTACAGGTTTATTTGCTCATCTTCTCCAGTAGATTGTGAACTCCTTGAAGGCAGTGACTTTCTTCTGCCTTCTCTGTATCTGCAGTGCTTAGAAAAGTGACTGGCATGTACATCATAGGAGCTTATTGATTGATGAACTGACTAAGCTTAGCACAATCACACACAGACAGACACAGACATAGACACACACACACACACACACACACACACACACACACACACATTCTCAGGTGCTTCCTGTTATTTCCAGACTCAAATAAAAAATACCTGTTTGGCTTTCAGATCTGGTTCCTTCTTACCTTCCCCCTTTTCTTCCCTCCATGTACACTGCAGTCCAGCAACAACGACCTCCTCACTATTCCTTGCACATGACCCCCTACTCTCTCCCCTGCATGAAAGCTCTCCCTCCTAATCTGTTGCCCGACTTTCTCTGACTCCCTTCTTGTCCCAGCTAAAATCTCATCTTCTTTCCCAATCCCCCTCAACATTAGTGCCTTCCCTCTAAACTGACGTTCAAGTCATCCTTTCTTGTTTGTAAAGTTGATTGCATGTTGTCTTCCCTATTAGACTGTAAGCTCCTGGAAATCAAGGATTCTTTTTTGCCTTTCTTTTTATCTCTGGCACTGAGGCACAGTGCCTACGATATAGGGATATTTAAAAAATAATTATTGACTTAAATAACTTGCCTATGGTCACCCCACTAGAAAATTTCAGAAGTAATATTTGAACCCATATGTTTCTGAATCCAAGTCCAATCTATCAGTAAATCAATGAAAATTGTGTCAAACACAATGCTAGGTGTTGGGGATAAAAAAATGAGACAGTGCCTCTCCTCAAGTAGCTTATATTCCATACCATGTTACCTCTAATTTATATGATGGGTCTTATGTTAAGAAGAACAAGCAGGGAATTTGTTATTAAATGGGTTTTATGACTAACATAAAGTATTTGTTCAATATTTGATATTTAGAGATCATCTATGAGGGATGGAAGTAACAAAAATCTGTATTTTGAAGCTATAAAATTTATGAAACAGGAAGTGTAATATTAGTATCTCACTATCTATAAAATAAATTAGCCCTTTATCTTCCATTAATAAACCTTCATTTCAAGCGTAATTGTAGCAACCATGTTTTTATTTGTTAATGTGTGATTCTGACTTTTGTAGATACACTTCTCGCATCAAAAGTACTGAACAGAAAACTGGCAGCTAAGGTGTACATAAAAGTCAGCATAAATGGTGGCTTCAGATGCTTTTAAAACCATCTAGAAAGCAAAAAATGGCTTTGAGAACAAACATTTCAAATACATCCTTTCTAGCCATAGCAATTATTGCAAATAAGCCTGCAAGTATTGCAGAAACTGACTAATAGTACTTTATATGGCTCCTCTTTTCTGTGGAGCTGAAATTGCCCTGGGAAAGTACAATCAGACCTATGTGTTCTTAAACCAGTAATGTTTTTAGATGGTAAACTTGTCAGTAAATAGGTACATCTTGATTTCCCTTAGATTAATTTTATCTTTTGTTGACTAATCTGTTTTATATTTTAAATCTCAACTCATCTTACTTAAACTGTAGCAGAAAGAACTTATGTTCCATTTTTACACTTTTTAATGGTAAAAGATTATTTAAAAAAAAAAACAGAATAGGTTTACAATGAAGGATTTAAAATATTTCCCCTTAGAGATTTCTTCATTTACCTGGGAAGATTTAGGCAGGTCTCTACCTGAGGCAAGAGTGGCAAGGATCAAATTGATTCTGGAGCTCGCTTCTACCCTCATCATTCTATGAATCCATTGTGACAGCTCACATAAAGGAATCTGTCCCTTTGGCAAGATTGTGAAGGCTATTGCTCTAGTCTTCGATACTACATCAGGTCAAGCCTTTATCCTTTGACGGTTCAGGTCATTTAGCAAATGTTTATAGAGCACCTGCCAAAACACGGTGGTTTGGGAGACATAAGAATGAGTAGGACAAAATTTCTGTCTCGTTAAGGAGCTGATACGTCTAAAACATGGGATAAATGAACAAAGTTAAATTAAAGGCTTTGATTATTATTGTTACTAATAATAATAGCTAGCATTTTATGGCCTATTAAAGTCTGCAGCACAGTACATATGTTATCTTATTTGAGTAGACTAAAGTATTATGAGAAAGCCCAGAGGAGTAAGATTTCACAGCAGCACCAGCCTTCGAGTTAAGTCAGGCTTTGAAAGGAGGGGTAAGGTTTTGACAGACAAAGGTGGGGCTCAGTGGGCATTCTGGGAAGAAAGAAAATCAACAAAGGCAAAAAGATGAGATAGCAGGGAGAAGGTATATGAGAAATAACTATTTTTTCCCTTTGACTCATAGTGCCTTTCCTCCCCTATGCTCAAGAACTCAAGACTCTGAAGATGAAATTTCATTACATTTTACTCTCGCAGGCAATTTGTTCAAAATGGTTCTTCAAACAAGCCAGGCATTTGTTGGCACCTAATACATGCAGTAGAGAGTGGGGTGCTTCAGGAGATGGTATAAGACACTGCCTTCTCTAAAGGACCTGGCCACCATTCTGCCAGCTGATCATTCCCCCTGTCTAAAAGAGAAAAGCCTGCTGAGTTCAAGTCCATTTTATTTCATATCCTCAGGTTCTTTCAGTTCCAAAAATCAACCTCACTGCTGTGGACACACTGCCCTTATTTCTCCATAAAACATTCACAACACATTGAGCAGGGCAACTATTGTCTTGACCAAAACAACAACAACAAAGATACTGGGGCTTTTACTTCCTGTAGTTTCCAGTAATCTTTAGAACTTTTTATTGTGAAGAGTTTATCCCTCCCCCAAATCAGCAAAATTTTCATTACACTACCTTATTATTTTGTTTTTCTAAATATTAGCATAATTCCATGATGCATTTCAATGGTTAACTTTTTTTTGCCTCCTTTGTCACTAAACAAATCTATCTTGTAGTTCAGTGACCTATAACCTATTTTTATATGGCACCAAAACATCCAGACTATTGAGTTTAAAAAAAAAAAGACACTTTGTCAAATAGCAGTTCACTGACTAAATTTTTAATGGATTTAAAGACTGTTTGGACCTTATGAAAACAGCCTAATGCTCCATTTTTGGCAGACTTTGTTCTCCCAGATGTACTTTAGCGCCATCCCACCCATCCATCAAATCTAGATTACATATTAGAGTAGTACATGCTTTTATACTATCCTGATAAATCAGACTTCTTAATCTGGTCCATGAACTCATTTTAAAAAATATTTTGGTGACTGTTTTCATATAATTGACTTTTAATGAAATCTTATGTGTTTTACGTTGTGCATTTGAACATCATTAAGGAGAAGGGTCCATAGGCTAGACTGCCAAGAGGATTCATGACACAGAAAAATGTTTAAGAACTTTTGTTCTATACAAATACTAAAAGAAAGATACTGCAGTAAGGATTTTTTTCCAAAACTGAAAAATTGAGGGGAAAAAGCATGGGGCTGGGACATGAAGAAGTATGAAGGGAGCCCTCTCAAAGTAAGAACTGATACAAGGCTATTAGAATAGAGCTGGTTGGCCCTGAGATCATTCAGGAAGGGACTCTAGGCAGAATAGCTAGTAGGACTGGCTTACAAATGACATGAACAGAAATTCATTCATAGTCCAATAGATACTAAAACCAGTCTAGAGATGACCAAACAAGTAGGTTTCCCTTAAAGTCCACTTCCTAGTCCTGAAATATATCGTGTATGCTCATTTTGCTCAACCTGATTCCGCCCTATTATACTTCATTTCCATTGTTATTATTCTATTTTAAGATGCCAAAAATTATTAAATTTAAAATTCTGGTGGTGTATGGTTCTAAGGGAATAACTGAGATTAATATGACTATTAAAATCACTGGACCATTTTCAATAACGGTATCATCAATTCAGTCTGCCATTTGGACAAACTACCTCTATTTGGCCCTTTGATTCAATTCTATAGAATTCTATAAATTGATTTTTTTCTTTTGAGATTCCTTCAATTTGCTGACATCCATTTAATACACAGGTGTCCAGAATTATTCCAGGTGTTCTCATGATTATTTTTGAAAACACTGGAAAAGGCCCCAATCTCTGATGTGCCATGACACTTTTCTGTAAACAACTCCCAAATTACAACCTCCTACTCTTCTCTTCCTCTCCTCTCCGATAAAAACACCTGTCAGGTCCCAGGTCTCTTAATTCCCAACTTCAAGGCCTGCCCAGCCTCTCAGTACATCTTTGTCTTTCATGGATGACATCCCTTACCCCCCCCCCCAAAGGGAATGCTTCCTGTCTTACTTCTTCTCTAGAACCTCATCTTTAGATTCATTCATCCCCCACATGACCTTCCTCTTGTACCCATGCTTGGGGCACACCTCCTGATCACCTGCAAATTTACAGCACTACCACTTCTTTCTCATCTGCCCTACTACCAGCTGCTACAGTCTAGAATTCTGGGCTCACTAATACTAAAGCTTATTTTAAATTTGTGGGATAGCACTTGTCTTTTTCTTCCTTCTTTTGAGGAAAGGACCCTAATCTTTTGGGGAAGAACCTATGTTTCATCAGTTTGAGCGACCCTAGTGTGTAAATTTCCTCCACACATAAAGAAGGGCAACTGGCCTGTACCAAGTCTTAGCAAGTTGTCTAGGGCACCAAACTATGGAGTGATTTTTCCATAATCACACAGTTAGCAAGAAGACTTGAACCTAGGTATCCCTGACTCCTGCTCTCTAACCAATATACCACATTGCCATTGTTTCTATTGACAAGGAAATCCCATTTTATTTATCAAGCTGTAGAAGGCAGTCTGGAGACTTGGCTTTTGCTCTGAGGTCTACACTCATGGCGTGCTTACAAACTATGGAATTTTGGGCAGTTTGTTGTTGTTTAGTTATTTAAGTCTTTTCCAACTCCCCATTTCCCCATTTGGGGTTTTCTTGGCAAAGATGCTGGAGTAGTTTGCCATTTCCTTCTCTAGATCATTTTACAGATGAGGAAATTGAAGCAAATAAGGTAAAACAACTTGCCCAGGGGCACACGGTTAATAAATGTCTGAGATGAAGATGAGTCTTTCTGACTTCAGGCCCAGCACTCTGTCCACTGCACCACCTGCTTAACTTCAAACAGTTTCTATCTTCACATCTCTAAAATGGGAATAATACTTTCATGACTGCCTTCTCCCTCAGGTTGTTACAAATCTTTTGTAAATCCTTAAGTGCTATATAAATGAGAACTCTAATTACTCTTACTACCTGCCAAGGGATCATTGACACATTCTGTAACCCCTGCCCCAAGAAAATATCTCTCTCATAATCTGTCCCTACTCTAAAACTTGAAATCTATTGATGAGGGATATGAAAATTCAACCCTCCCCCACTGTTAAGGGACTCTGTTTTACTTTGGCTCATCTAGCATCTCTTAGATGATAAGCTCCTTGGGGATAAGGCTTCTAACTAGTTCATCCTTGTATCTCTTCCATCAGAGAACAGTGCCATGCACACAGCAGACACTTATTAGTCACCGAATGAATGAACTCAAATATTAAAGGAAGAGGCAGGCTATTGTATCAAAAGTGATGGAGAATGAGTACACTGAAATGATAAATTTCAAGACCCAAGACCCCAGTTTTTGAATGAATCTGAATTTAGTTCACATATAAAAGCTATGGATTGAAGAGCTTTGAGCCTTTGTGTGAAGCCAAAACAAACCCCTTTTCTCTGCTCTGCTCACATTTACACTCAGCTTTGCAGCCTGTCCAAGTCACAGAATAAACACAAAATGCCGGCTTCACTGACATCAGCTGGAGCACCACAAGATTAATGCTTCATGCTCCCATTCAGAGGCTTATCTCTCTCAGCCACAGCCGCAGTTAAATTCCAAGTTAAATTGTCTAATCAATTTTAAAATGGATGTGATTGTCCCCCCCGAATTTGAACTGAGGCACTAACAAATGAGCAGTAAATGAAAAAGTGAAACTCACTTGGTACCTGCTATTGAGTTATAGTTTAGAAAGCATGTGTGAGTGCTTGGGGGGAATTGCATGAAATAGCTAAGAAAGTCCTTTCATCTTCCCTTAGATGACTAAGATTGAATCATAACTGGGAGGTGAAGCTGTTTATTAGCAAGTTTAGTTTTTATGATATGTAAAGTTTGTTTTTCTCAAAAACAACTCATAACACTGAAATCAGAAAAGAAAGCTAAAAAGGCCTTTAAAGGTTAAAGGGGTTTATGGTAAAGCATGGAAATGACTTTTCCAGCATTAGACCAAAGTCTTTAACAACAAACACAGTGGTGCAATGGAAAAAGTACTGGCCTATGAATCAAAAGACCTACATGAGAGCAACAGCTCAACTTGCCCTTAGCCAGCTCTGTATTTATGGACACATCAAACAGTAACTGGACCTTTGTTGTTGTTCAGTTGTGTCCAGCTCTCCATGACTCCATTTGGGATTTTCTTGGCAAAGATACTGGACTGGTTTGCCATTTTCTTTTCCAGCTCATTTTGCAGATGAGGAAAACTGAGGCAGAGTTAAGTGACTTGTCCAGGGTCACATAGCTAGTAAGTATCTGAGGTCAGATTTGAACTCAGGAAGCATAGTCTTCCTCACTCTAGGCCCAGTGCTCTGTGCACTATGCTGCCAGTCAGCTGTCCTGGACCTTCCTTTACTTCTCTGTAGAATAAGAAGTTTGAATTACATGACTGATCTTTAAGATCACCTCCAGGTTGATGGCGCAATGACTAATTGTTGGCTAATGGCAAAGCAAAACTAACCAAACTCTAGTCAAATCTCAGTTCGGGATTCAGTATTTGCTTTATGCATGATCAGACTTTCTCCTTGACCATCCCAGTCTCACTGCTGGTATTAGCTGATTTTGTTGTTCATTAGACTCCACTGGGAGCTCACGGAAGGAATACTATCAGCCAATTTTGCTTCCTGTCCTTAATGAGCTCCACAAAGATGTTGCTAAATGACACTGTGATTCCTGAGCAGGAAAAAAAGGTTCTGGGTTTTAATTGTTTCATGTGTTTAACTAAACTAATACTAGCTTCTTACCAAGTGCAGGGCACTAGGCAGGATACTGTGGGGAATCTTCTTAATACCAGTCCAGCATACCTGCTGCTGTTGTCTATTACCATGCAGAATCACCAGGAGAAGGAACGAGAACAAATCTTTTTTTTCCAACTAATATGATCATGGAGTTGAAGCTATAAGAGGCCTTAGAGATTATAGTCTGCTTCCCTTATTTTACAGATAAGGTCAATGATTCACACATCTGTCCTCTGAGCCCTACTGTGTGGTTTGGGGTTTGGTTTGGTTTTTGTTTGCTTGAGTTTAGAAAAACTCAAGACATCTCTGTAGAGCTGTAGGACTGGTAGAAAGGAATTCTGAGTCTGAATTATCTCTAAGGGCTTGTAACAGAAGAAAAGTTTTCTGAACATCATAGATGGCAGAAGCCATCCCCAAGTGCAATAATGGTGTCCCAGTCCAAGCTCCTTCCCCAGTCAAGGTGACCTCAGCTCCCCCCACCCCAAGGGGAGCTCTTGGCTGGTTTGGTCCCAGACACTTTACTGTATTAACACCAACCATCAATTTTTGCTAAATGATTCTATTTGCAAGTAACTTCCTCTTTCATTCCTGTTCATTCAATCTCAATCACTGCTTGACTCTACATTGAATAGTCACGCACAATTAATGGTCAATAAGCAAATTCATTCAATGATCATACATGGCAGTTACTTTATGAAGCAGAATAATGAGCATGAAAGATCAAATCCAAAACTTCTACCTGCAGTCATGGCCAACTTGGTCACTTCAAATTGGGATGGGCTTGATTAGCATAATATCATTTAAATCTGCAGCTTTATGGTATGGAGTCATCCCTGGAATTGAAATTCTCCACTAGTGAATGCCTTTTTCTATGAAGGATTAGTGGGTCTCATTTAACATCTGCTCCTTCCACTGAGACTTAGATGATAATAAAAACCAATTTCCTGGAAAAAAATTCCTTTTATTCATTTGACACTGTAAGGTTTGCATGGATTTTCCTCATAAAAACCTTGGTTTATGTAATGCAAGCATGATTTATTTCCATTCTACAGAGGAGGAAATTGAGGCTCTAGGAAATTCAGTGTCCTGTACAGTGTCATGAAGAGTTGGACACAGCTGAAGGAATGAGCAAACAATACCAAAAGAAGGGCAAACATACTCATGTAAGGAAATCTAGAAACCAGAAGAGAGAAAAATGGTAGAGAACATTTGGTTAAAGACCAATGGAAAAAGGACTACAAAAGCTACATTTTCATCAGTGTACACAATAAACCACCTGCAAAGAAAGAGGAAACAAAGCAGCTCAGTTAATCAATCACCAGCCTGGCCCAGAGAAATAGTGTACAGCAGTGAAGGGGGACTTTGATTTACCATACATATGCTGGAATTCTCTCTTTCTCTGTCTTTGTCTCTTCACTATCACCCCTCCAAAAAAATCAAAGGAGCTGGTAACATCTTGACTTGCTTGATAATTTTACCTTCCAAAGTTAGAGTGACCTCCAAGGGGAAAATTCTATTCTGGATCAGAGTTTTACTAATAGAAATTGGCTAATGAGGTGGACAATGAGGGGAGTCTTGGAAGGGATCACTGACTGGCAGAGGAGAAGAAGGTTGGGCATTGTTCAACATGCCCCCTAGACCTTGTGGAAACAGATTCTAGGGGACTTGGGGGAAAAGTGGAAAGGGTTCTTCAGGTCCTCCAGGTACAAGTTACTTTTCACCCAACACTTTAGTGATGCCAATCGTAGGTCCCAAATTCAAGTCTTCCTTTCTGCAGGAACATACACACTCTCCAGCAAGACTCTAATAAAACTGGAAAGGCTTCAAGCCCAGGACCTGTGATGAACTGTACGACTCTTGTCTAAGGGCCAGTCTGAGTACACTAGACTTGCAAATCATCATCGGGTTTGCTCAGGAAAATGATCCTTCTCCCTCCTCCCATTGAAGCTTTTAGGAGGTTGTGATCTATGTTGGTGAAAGGAGTAAGGAATACCCACTGTAAGGCATACTGCACACACTTGTAATCCCAGGGCTGGAGAAGTCCAAGTTGGAACATCTTTTGAGCTCAGAAGTTCTGAGCTGCATTTAGTTTTGCTGAACGAGTATCTGAACTAAGGTGGCCCTCAATATGGTGAGCTCCCAGGAGCAGGGGGTTACCAGAATGCCTAAAGAAGGGGTCCAGGGAGCGGAGCCAAGATGGTGGAGTAGAAAGACGCACATACACATAGCTCCGAACCCACAACCCATAGAACATCTGTAAAAAGGAACTCACGGTGAATTCTGGAGCAGCAGAGGCCACAGAACAGTGGAGTAAAGGAGATTTCTGTTCCAGAGGGACCTGCAAACCTCTCGCAAAAGGTCCTTCGCACCATGGACTGGGTGCCGCGGACTGGGAGCCAAGGACAGCCCTGCTGTGGCCGCAGCACTGAGAGGAGCAGATCCCAGCAGGCTTCAGGGACGGGATCTCCAGAGGCCGCGCGGGTCCCTCCACCCACAGGTGACGGGGGTCGGTGAGAGGGTCTCTTTGGCTGGTCGAGAGGGGAGTGGGGTGCCCCCATAACTCAGGCCCCCTCGGGAGGTAACAGCAGAGGCGGGAGCAGACTGGGGCTCCCCAAGCAGACAGGACCCTGGATCCATTGTTGAAGGTCTCTGCATAAACCCGCTGAGGGAACTGAACCCTTGAGGCGGCCCTGCCCCCACCTGAGCACCGAAACTTAATCTCACACTGAATAGCAGCCCCACCCCCACCGAAGCCCTGAGGCTGGGAAACAGCATTTGAATCTCAGACCCCAAGTGCTGACTGGGACGATCAGGAGGCGAAGTGGGTGTGAAGAGAATATTCAGAAGTCAAGTTACTGGCTGGGAAAATGCCCAGAAAAGGGAAAAGAAATCAGACTATAGAAGGTTACTTTCTTGGTGAACAGGCATTTCCTCCCTTCCTTTCTGATGAGGAAGAACAATGCTTACCATCAGGGAAAGACACAGAAGTCAAGGCTTCTGTATCCCAGCCCACTCAATGGGCTCAGGCCATGGAAGAGCTCAAAAAGAATTTTGAAAATCAATTTAGAGAGGTGGAGGAAAAGCTGGGAAGAGCAATGAGAGACATGCAGTCAAAGCATGAACAGCAGGTCAGCACCCTGCTAAAGGAGACCCAAAAAAATGCTGAAGAAAATAACACCTTGAAAAATAGGCTAACTCAATTGGAAAAAGAGGTTCAAAAAGCCAATGAGGAGAAGAATGCTTTCAAAAGCAGAATTAGCCAAATGGAAAAGGAGCTTCAAAAGCTCACTGAAGAAAATAGTTCTTTCAAAATTAGAATGGAACAGATGGAGGCTAATGACTTTATGAGAAACCAAGAAATCACAAAACAAAAACAAAAGAATGAAAAAGTGGAAGATAATGTGAAATATCTCATTGGAAAAACAACTGACCTGGAAAATAGATCCAGGAGAGACAATTTAAAAATTATGGGACTACCTGAAAGCCATGATGAAAAAAAGAGCCTAGACATCATCTTTCATGAAATTATCAAGGAAAACTGCCCTGAGATTCTAGAACCAGAGGGCAAAATAAATATTCAAGGAATCCACAGAACACTGCCTGAAAGAGATCCAAAAAGAGAAACTCCTAGGAACATTGTGGCCAAATTCTAAAGTTCCCAGGTCAAGGAGAAAATATTTCAAGCAGCTAGAAAGAAACAATTCAAGTATTGTGGAAATACAATCAGGATAACACAAGATCTAGCAGCTTCTACATTAAGGGATCGAAGGGCATGGAATAGGATATTCCAGAAGTCAAAAGAACTAGGACTAAAACCAAGAATCACCTACCCAGCAAAACTGAGTATAATACTTCAGGGGAAAAATTGGTCTTTCAACGAAATAGAGGACTTTCAAGCATTCTTGATGAAAAGACCAGAGCTGAAAAGAAAATTTGACTTTCAAACACAAGAATGAAGAGAACCATGAAAAGGTGAACAGCAAAGAGAAGTCATAAGGGACTTACTGAAGTTGAACTGTTTACATTCCTACATGGAAAGACAATATTTGTAACTCTTGAAACTATTCAGTATCTGGGTACTAGGTGGGATTACACACACACATATGCACACACACATGCACACACACATAGAGACAGAGTGCACAGAGTGAATTGAAGAGGATGGGATCATATCTTTAAAAAATGAAATCAAGCAGTGAGAGTGAAATATATTGGGAGGAGAAAGGGAGAAATGGAATGGGGCAAATTATCTCTCATAAAAGAGGCAAGCAAAAGACTTATTAGTGGAGGGATTAAGAGGGGAGGTGAGAGAAAAACATGAAGTTTACTCTCATCACATTCCACTAAAGGAAGGAATAAAATGCACACTCATTTTGGTATGAAAACCTATCTTACAATACAGGAAAGTGGGGGATAAAGGGATAAGCAGGGTGGGGGGGATGATGGAAGGGAGGGCATGGGGAGGAGGGAGTAATTTGAGGTCGACACTCATGGGGAGAGACAGGATCAAAAGAGAATAGAAGTAATGGGGGACAGGATAGGATGAAGGGAAATATAGTTAGTCTTATACAACACAACTGTTACGGAAGTCATTTGCAAAACTACACAGATTTGGCCTATATTGAATTGCTTGCCTTCCAAAGGGAAGGGGTGGGGAGGGAGGGAGGTAAAGAAGGTGGAACTCAAAGTGTTAGGAACAACTGTCAAGTAATGTTCTTGCCACTAGGAAATAAGAAATACAGGTAAAGGGGTATAGAAAGTTATCTGGACCTACAGGACAAAAGAGAAGATGGAGACAATGGGCAGAGCGCAATGATAGAAGAGAGAGCAGATTGGTCATAGGGGCAATTAGAATGCTTGGTGTTTGGGGGGGGAGGGGACAAAAGGGGAGAAAATTTGTAACCCAAAATTTTGTGAAAATGAATGTTAAAAGTTAAATAAATTAATTAATTAAAAAAAAAAAAGAAGGGGTCCAGGTTAGACATGGAACATGTGAGGACTTCCATGGTGATTAGTAGTGGGATTGAAGTCATGAGTAGCCCTGGTACTTCCATCCTGGGCAAGATAGGGAGAAAGACAAAGAGAAAAAAGAACAAGAGAGAGGGAGAGAGAGAAAGAGAGTGGAGGGGATAGGGAGGGAATGAGGGGGACAAAGAGGGAGAGAGAGAACCAACAAAACCCACAGATACTAAAGGTGTTGAAATATGCGGAGAATGTACAATAGAATAGCAAAGAAACCCTGAATAGCAAGCGAGTGGCTTTAAGGTCATTAGAGTTGTTCATGACGGCATAATGTCCTATTTTCTAAGCAGAGGACAATCCATATTAAATGGATTAAATTCAGTCTAAAAAGTGGGCTCCTGTTTTATGTAGGAAGTCACTGACAGAAGTCATGTCTCTTATTGCAAGCCTCTATGACTGACCTTTGTTTCATATAATTTTAGGAGAAAATGAGGCTTGGCATACGTCGCCAAGCCAAGTCAGTGTGGCTTTTATAAATGATCACAACAGGGATCCAGCATTCCCAAATGGCTCAAGGAAGAAAAGCCAGAGTACTCCTTTAATAATACAAGATGCCGTAGTGCTGCAATAACAAAAATTGGAGCAGCCAGTGAAATCAGAGAATGATTCTAGCACAGGCATTCCGATGACTCAGAGAACTCAGTTGGCTCCCCTAGGTTGCTATGGGTTTTAATGAAACAATGACCAAGCTGTTCTGTTCTGAAGCCCACTAACCCAGAGCCAAAAGAGGCCTGATGATAGTGGGCCCGGCTTCATTGCTACCATTTTTAATCGGTCCAGTGGGCACTGAAGATAAATTGCCTGTTCAGGGAGAGAGGTTGTTTGTTGGTTGTTGTTGTTTTTAAATTCTGTATTAGATGAGAATCAGGAAGATGGAAAGCTACTTGTGTGTAAGCTGTGCCTCCTGAGGGGAAAAGAACTTCAGTTCATTTCAGCTGCCGGCTTTGCTTATGAATCATTGCTCAGAAGCACTGGGAATAGCTGCATCTTTCAAAGCCACACAAGCAATGACTATTTGAGAATGGTACGGCCTATACCTCAGAGAGGCTTTCTGCATCTCTGCCTTTCACGAGGAGGCAGGAGGCATTTTTGCAATGTCTTAAGTGGTCGAGAACCCTCCATGGACTGACGCTGCCAACATTATTCTGCAGCAAAGCAGCTGACACTTTGCAAGAGGGAACGCCCCTTTGGAGTGCCAACATCATAATTATGCTTCATATCATAGACAAAATGCTCATTTTGTGGAAGAAGTATGTGCATTTACATCTATATTTAAGAGGAAAATAATTTGAATGTTTAAGTGAGTCATAATATTCCTCCTGAAAAGAAGTATTTCATCATTTAAGTGTCTCATTTTTACTTGCAAGCGTGAAGTCCTTTCTGCCGACACCAGAGAATCAACCTGAATCATGGAAACCTTTTTCTTCTTAAACCAAAGATGAATTTGTTTATTGCAATGAAATTCAGATAAAGATGAAAAGAGGATATCCAAAGTATCCAAGCTACTGAAACCCAGAATTCTAGTAGTCAATTAAGTACATCTTTGTGAAGAGTCACCAGAATGGAGAACTCTTCTCTCCTTACCTCAGACTGCTTTTAAGCTTTGAATACTAAAAGCAACTCTGAACAGAAAAGCAAACATCAGAGTTAGTCCAATCTTTAGCAGTAGTTTTCCATCAGCTGCCATAGAAGGCTTCTAGAAGCTCACAGCAGCTCTCGTGAGCCAAATGTGGGAGCCCCTGAGGAGAATTTTCCTGCAAGGACAACAAAACAAAATGTGTCTGGCTATTTGGCCAGATACTCTTTGGAAGCTGGCTAATAGTTCAATAGCAGCAAAGAAGGATTATAGTCTTGAATCTTAAGTTTTAATTGACTCTCACACTATGTCTTGCAAGGAGAGATTTCCACATTTCCTTCAAGTGAGAAGACAGATGTCTTTCAATGAGTACTCCTGTGAACTAATAAAGTCTGTCCCCTAGTAAAGGAGATTATTTAAGAATTAAAATACACTACTTTATGATAATCAAGCTTATTAAATTTAACTTGGCTTTAAATGGACTGACATGTAAATAGTTTATCTAGGGCATCACCTACAAACATCTTTAGAGTTTTCAAAGGCACCAATCTGTAACACCAAAGATAGAAGGAAACATCAAGAAGTGAAAGACAGGGAAATCAGTTGCTTTATGAATGGGACAACAACATGTCTAAAACATCTTTTTCCCTAAACTCACATCTCCTCCAAAGAAGCCTCCTCCTGTTGAGGGTGCTTATGTGTCCAATCACTCAGGTCCACAATCTCAGAATCATCCTTGATTCTTCTCTCCCTCATCCCCTATGTTCAGTTGGTTGCCCCATTTTAACGTGGTCTATTTCATGACAGATCTGCCATCTCTTCAGCAGCTCCGATTAAATCCTCTGACAGGGAGAGCAGAGGCATAGGTTCCAGGGTCTTCACTCAGCCCAGTTTTTCTCCCCATTTCCCATAAGCCACACTACTTTGGGACTTGTTCGGAAATCTCCATCATGCCTGTCCCATCCTGCCCTCAGCTTTTCAGCTTCCACATCAGTTATAAGGTCTCTGAGGGCAGAGACTGTTTTCATTTGTACCTGTATTCCCAGCACTTAACACAGTGCCTGGCCTATAGATGACACTGGCTTCATGACTGATGGACACCTAATTTTCTCTACAAATACAATCATGATCTTTGTATAAACTCTCATCCTCTCTCTCACCTGCACCACTGTAATATCCTAAGAAATCTCTCTACATTCTGCACCGCTCCCCCTCTCATCCACCCTCCACAGAGCCAACAAAAGATTCTTCTTAAGGCACAGTTCAGATTCCCAGAGTCAAAAGCCTTCATTCGACGCAACTCAATTCAGGAAGCCTGTAATGAGCACCTACTGTGTTCACAAGGAAATGTGGTTGGTGCTGAAATACAAAGACAAAATACGACAGTCTCAGTCTTCAATGAACATCTGCTCTACAGAAAAACACACATACATACATACACATAAACACACACACACAAACATAGAAGCAAAGACAAAACATAAATCAAGTGCTCTTGCTTCCTCTTCTCCTGGATTTCTTTCAGTGTTACAACCTTAGGACAGGGAGAAGGTCTGGACAGGGACAAGATTGGGATTGGGAACTCCTGAATGAGCAAGGTCCTTTTGCCAAGGCAGGCTGGCACCTTCTCTTCATCATCAGGTCTTGGAGAGTTGTCAAGAGGTCACTGAGTGACTAGCCCAGGATCACTGAGTGATCAGAAGTGATCTGATGTGTCAGAGGTAGGTCTTGAGGCCAGTTTTCCTTTCAGGCCACTTCGCTATCCCCTAAACCACATGCCTCTCCATCATAAGCTTAACTCCATTTTAACATTACTTCACTTATTTCAAATGCTCTTGGTTTCAGTCCACTTTTTGTTGTTGTTGTTCAGTCGTTTCAGATCATATCTGAATCTCTGTGACTTTATTTGAGGTCCTCCTGGCAGAGATACTGGATTTGTTTGCCATTTCCTTCTCCAGCTCATTTTACAGATAAAGAAACTGAGAGAATCAGGGTTAAGAGACTTGCCCAGGTCAGGTTTGAACTGAGGAAGATGAGTCTTCCTGACTCTAGGTCTGGCACTCTTTGCACTATAGCACCTGTAGATGCCCAGTTTATGCTTTAGTTATTTCTTATTTAGTTGCTTCTCCCTCTTCCCAGTGAAGTTGGAGATTAATAGAAACCTGACATACAGAAGAAACATGGACAAGTAGAGAGTCCTTCCAGCTGTTCCTCTAACTTGCTCCTTTACAGAAGCTGCCTTTTTGCTCTCAGACCTTTCTTCATCTATATAATGAACTGATTTCCAAGGTCCCTTTTGGCTCCAAACTTGTAGGATTACAGTTCACCTTGCTCCGAGCATCCATTCCTCCTCACCACCTAGGAATTCCTTTTACAAGTCATTTTTCATTTGATTTCTTTAGCAGACATTATCACATTCTTACAATTTAAATCAATTTGACTTGTTAAAGCTAGCAGACCTGCAAGCAGGGTGGGCAGCCCACCAAGAAATCCTCCAGCTTTAAAGTACCGCTTCTGCAGAAGAATCATCATGGCCAGTGGGGAAATAAACAGAGAATTAAGAGGAGTTTTCTTCCCCTAATTCAAAAGAACTCTGTTTAGCAGGAAGAACATCATGGCTATTGGAGATAAAGGTGGTAATAGCCTGGAGTCTGCCTCCCTGGTAGGATGGACCATGCTGTACACTGAAGTGAGCACAGAAATACCCTTCAATTTCCTGCAACTCAGTTAGTCTAAGGAATTTGTAAATAGTTATCACTTGCTTACAGCATTCTACTTGAAGAGTTCACAACATTCCAGAATACCACCCTTTCAAATGCCTCCTTCCTGAGGCTGTTACTCTATGCAGGGCTGTTCCTTTCCCATCTCTCTCCTTGTAGCCTAATCACCTGCCCCGTCATTTGTCACTATTTAAAGCTCAGAGATTGGTTTGGGCCCTATAAGCAAGGTAGTAAGTGATCTTGTCCTCCATCTGAAGGTCACTGAAATCTCCATCTGAAAATACTTTCCCCAATGATCTGCCTAAAATCAAAGTCATCTGGGTAAAAGGTTGGCCTAAAAAGCCCCTGTTACCTGAGAGGAGTAAAAGTTCCCCCAAGAGATCCAGATTTTTGTGTGCCTGTTAATAACTTCTTGATTTAACCTTACTGGAACATTAAAGACTCACTGCTTTCTTTGGGAACCCTGAAAGGGATGTGCCAAGGCCTAGATTCTGGGGGATGATGCCCCAGTTAAGAATAGGATGCACTGTTGGTGGAGCTGTGAACGGATTCAACCATTCTGTAGAGCAATTTGGAACTATGCTCACAGGGCTATAAAACCATGCCTACCCTTTGACTTAGCAATACCGTTACTAGGTTCTATATCACAAAAGGAAAAGGACCTATATGTACAAACAATTTGTAATAGTTCCTTTCTGGTGATAAATAATTAGAAATTGAGAGGATGTCTGTCATTTGGGGAATGGCTGAACAAGTTATGGTATGTGATTATGATGGAATACTACTGTACTATAAGAAATGATGAGTAGTATGCTCTCAGAAAAACCTGGAAAGACTTGTATGAGCTGATTCAAAGTGAAATATTCAGTGTACAAAGTAACAGCAATATTGTGAGATGATCAGTTGTGAAGGAATTAGCTATTCTCAGCAATGCAATGAGCCAAGACAACTCTGAAGGACTTATGATGAAAAATGTTATCCATTCCCAAAGAAAGAATTGATGGTGTCTTAATACAGATTGAAGCATACTTTTAAACTTTCTTTATTTTTCTTGAGTTTTTATTTTGGTCTGTGTTTTCTTTCACAACATGACTATTATGGAAATGTTTTGCATGACTCCACATGTGTCACTTATATCAAACTGCTTGCTTTCTCAATCAAGGTGGGTGGGGAGAGGAAGGAAAAGAACTTGAAACACAAAGTTTTAAAAACATGTTAAAATTGTTTTTATATGTAACTGGGAAAAATTAAAAATAAAAATAAAGGAAAAAATAGAATGGGATAAAAAAGTGTGGCTAATGGTAGAAAGGGTTGGGCAAAAAGTGTAGGGTACTTGCAGAAGTCAGAGAATGGAAGAATTCAGAAGACAGTCTTGGCCCTTAAGGAGCTCATAATCTAATGAGGGGGGCAACATTCAAACAACTACAGGGAAACGAGTTGTATTCAGGAGAGACTGGAAATGAGAGAATTAAGGGGGATCAGGAAAGGTGCCCTGTAGAAGGTGGGATTTCAGCTGGAATTTGAAGGAAGCCAAGAGGCAGAGATGAGAAGAAAGGAGAGCTTTCCAAACGTAGGGGACAGTCAGAGAAAATGCACAGTCAATGGTGTGTGTGTGTATGAGTGTGTGTGTGTGTGTGTGTGTGTGTGTGTGTGTGTGTGTGTGTGTGTGTGTGAAGAGAGGTGTAAGGTATAAAAGTGGGAGGGGGCATATTATGGAGGGTTTTGAAAGTCTATATGACCCTTAAAGTAGCAGAGAATCATTGGAGCTTATTGAGTAGAAGGTGCCATGGTCAGAGCTGCACTTTAGGCAGATCCTTTGGATGGGTAAGTGAAACATGAACTGGAATTTTGTTCATTGTCAGACACAATATAAAACTGTTAGGAGCCCACAGTGAGTATGAATAAGAAAGAAGCGACTTATTAACCACCATTTCAAAATAATACAGGCAAGTAAAAACGATCATCAATGGACCCAAATACAATCACAATGACTAAATTCTGCTACATCAGTAGTTCATGATTTGTGCAAATGATGCACAACCAAATAAGCAATAATATCCTGTATCTCACAAGTGAGTGCATCATTTAGAACATAGGGTATGGCAGTATTTTAGCCCTAGACTGCAGAGAACAATAAAATCTATTACGTTCTCCAATATGCTTTATGGATGTGAGTTCCTAACCTACAGTCAATATCATAGTCTATTATTGGAAAAATTTCATAGACACTACAGTTCTCTTACATTTAGAATTAAAAGGCAGACCCATGTCACTCCACATTGGCATTCTTCAGTTACTTGAGGCCATGGGAAGTCGGATCTGAGCAAGTGCCAAAGTAAAACGCCACAATATACGAAGTGCTATGAACATGGCTATGATTTCATGATAACAAAAGCACAGCCAAATAAAAGAATCTAAGACAGCAAACATGACAATGAACACTTCCTGCCATCTGGCCATCCTGGCCTGCCTATTAGTAAACTAGGACTCAGACTAAAGTGTGCTTACTGGACCCACTACCCACTTTTATATACCTACATTGATTCTCACAAAGACCCTCCTAGGAAACAATGTAGGATTTATTAAACCCTTCACTAGGTGAGAACTGCAGATTGCAAAGGGAGATGAGAATGCCAAACTGGTGATGAATTTCAATCCAGAAGACAACTGAATGAACTGACTCTGTGCGGGGCAGGGAATAGTTCTCACTTGTTTTTCTAGGTCTTTCTCTGAGGTTTACAGAGCTCTCTGGAGGAATAAACAACTTCATGGTGCCCTGGACCTGTTATGTTATTCCAGGCCTTGCATATAACATCAAAGGATATCAGAGTCAAAGGGCCTTCACAGGGCATCTTGTCCAACTTACATCTGAACAAGAATCACCACCTCAATACAGCTGACAAGCTAACATCCAGCCTTTGCTTGAAGACATTCAGCAAGAGGGAATCCATTCTATTCCAGGAGGTCCATTCCACTTTTGGGTAGCTCCATCAAGGCTAAACCGTTCTCCCTGAAGCTTTCATCCAGTGCGCTTAGTTCTTCCCTTGGGGCCAAGCAGAACAAGCCTAATTCTTCTTTAACAAGATACACCTTCATACAGATTTTAACACCAGAGCTGGGATACTGGGAAATCTTCCTTAGACCCCTTCTACTACATGAAAACAAACAAACAAACAAACAAAACCAGTTCGAATAATTTACATGCAATGTGTGGCCAATCTGTTAATCACTCAACTTTGCTCAAGTGTATACAATTAGACTTTAAATATCCCTGCCAAGGAGTAACAATATAACCTTCCAATTCCCTGAAAATTTTTAACTTAAAGATAGCAAGAACCCTTTACAGTTATATGAGTTTATACAATCATAGTGATTTAAGCCTCAGTTTAAAAAATAAAACATGCAAGCTGGAGAGCCACATTACAATTACTTCTATTTGATCCAACTCTTTTGAATTTGATTTTGCTAAGTGTACATTTCTAACAACTAAAATACTAAAGGCTAGCTTCATACAAGAGTAAAGTAGGTATACAGACAACTATTTGGACAATTAAAGTCAATGGAAAGGGGTGGAACTTCCCCATGAAAATGTCCCTCAAAACCTGGCCGTGAACTTGAGTACTCCATAGACTATGACATTTTGCTTTGGCATTTGCTCAGATCTGACTTCCTGTGGCCACAAATGAAGCAAAAGGTCCTTCAGGTTTTGCTAGTTTGGTTAAGATATAATTCTGTCTGTTTTCATGTACAGGCTTCAGGAAGATGCCTGGAAACCTCCATGAACCAGTAGTCTCAAAATACAGATATTCATTAAACTTCTGGCTTGACTACTATTTGCTTTCCCAATTTTGAGAAATCCCTGATGACTACGTTTTCATTTCAAACTTTCTGCATTAAAAGCTAACACAGAAAATGGGAAGGAGTGAATGCTAAGGGTTTGGTTCCTCAGTACTGGTGCCCCTAGCTCCACTACAACCTCAGCATAGCCACATGTGAAACCGTGTTACCTGAGTTCCTATCTATCTAATGCTTGGAAGTTTATAAAGAACTTTCCTTGTGCCAAACTTGTGGAGTAGGGAGTGCAGATTTTATTGATCCTGATTTTACAGATGAGGGAGTACAAAGTCCAGAGAAAACCTTAATAAGTTCTAAATAATTAATAAAATGAAACGATCCAACATCCAGAGATAGAAGGAGACCTCAGAGGCCAACTAGTCCAATCCTCACTTTATTTTGTTTTTTAATAATATTTAAACAGATGTTAATGAGTTTTTAAAGCAATTATATCACAGATGGGTCACTGATTATATTGGCCATCTCTGCTGGTGCTCCCTTGGGCCATCCAGGTTTCCATGTCACCATCTTTCTTGCCAGAGTTCATTTACAGCCAGTAGAACTGTATTAGCTGACTAGCCTGAAGCTGCTACTCTAGTTTTGGAGAACCTGCTTGTGCTCTTACCATGCTCAGTCTTTCAGGTATAATCTCTTCTATACATTTTGTGTGTGTGGCATCTGGGGGAGACCTGCTCAAAAGCACTGAGGATCATTGCATGTACTGTCAGCCTCTCAGGCAGCATCTCACACACTTCCAGCCAGTCTTTGACACCAGGAATCTACAACACTGAAACACACTCGCCATCCCTGTTCATCTAGCTGCACTCCCCAGCCTACAACAAGGTAAGATGAGGAAAAATTTCCTCATTTTTTTGGTGGTTGGGGGGTGGGGGAGGGAATCAGTGTCTCACCCAGGGTCACACAGCTACTAAGTATCAAATGTCTGAAGCGAAATTTGAATTCACTTCCTCTAGTGTTCTATCCACAGTGCCACGTAGCTGCCCTTCCATATTTATAGAGGAGAAAATTCAGGCCCAGAAAGATTCAGTTAATACAAGATCATACAGGCAAGGAAACCAGCCAAGGGGGACTTTTAATACAGTTCCTTTTGCAAAATTCAACTTCTTCCGACTCCAATGAGGTGCTTTACTTTAGATAACATAGGTTTTTATGAAGAAAAGGAGGCCAGCATAAACACATTTTAATTGATCTCTATTTGCAAATGTGTTTGAGTCTGGTCTGTTAAACTGTATAGAATGATATTTAAAGGCTTTATGGTTTATTCACAATAATTTTTATTAGCTGCAATGAAAAAAAACATATAGTAAGCACTTCTCATTCAGCATTGTTGTAAGCACCAAGACCATAAAGATTAAAAAAATGGCCCTTGCCCCTAAGGAGCTTACATTCAACAGCAAGGAGTGGGGTGGGGAAGGTAGGGAGCAACTTATCCAATACAGAACACATGAAGAAGGTTTTGTTTTGTCTTTGAGGGGGGATGGAGGCCAAGGGAGAACTCTTACCTTGAGAAATAGAAAAGGTCTCTTATAGGAGACTGACTTGAGCTGACCTTTGAAGAGAACTGGGGCTTCCAAAAGCTCCAAGAGGTGGTGGTGAGAAGGGAGAGCCTTCTTGGCATGAGGGAAAGGCAGGGAAGGTGGGAGATGAAGTGTCATGTGATGGGGAAAACCAAAGGGGCAGTTTGGCTGTGCAATTAATCTGGAAAGACAGATTGGGAACAAATTGTAAAAGGTTTCAGACTCCAAACCAAGGAGTCTGTATGTGATTGTGTGGGTATCAGGGAAGTATTGGAGCTTGTGGAGAAGTGACATGGTCAGACCAAGAGAAAGGAGAACTTCTTTACATATTTCCATATTATTACACAAATCTCTAAGTTTAGTGACTTTGCTAATTCCTTTTAAAAGATATCTAATTACTTCACTGTTGTCCTTCGTTCTCGAAGAGGACCAAAATGACATTGCTGTGTTACAGTCAGATTTCAATGTGTCCGACTGTGGCTGATCAGACCAATATGAGCTCAGAATGCTTTACCACAGATTGGGCACAGATAGTCTGTGTGAACATTTAGGTGGATTCTTTAAATTTGCACATCCTGTGTTTCCTCTGAGCTGTTTCAAAGCTGCTTTGCTCATAAAGCATAGCACCTTCTCTGATGTGGGCAAGCCATGCTGAGGGGTCCTGTGCCTCTACCTTATCCTGGCCAAGTGATCCTCAGAATCTTCCTAAGACAGTTCAAATGGAAGCAATTCAGTTTCCTGGCATGGCACTGGTAGACTATCCTTGTTTCACAGGCATACAACAATGAGGTCAGCACAACAGCTCTGCAGACCTTCAGTTTTGGATCTCTTAGTTACTCTCAACCTGGTTTGACCCATCTGCTGAAACAGTTTACTAGGGTGGGGTTGCTATGCAAGCTACAGCTTCTTGGAGCCACAAGTGAGAGTTGGGTGGAACAGGTAGGCACCAGAGAGGGAAAACATCCCTGAAAAGGACTCAGAATTCATCACAGCAGAGGTATTGGTCCTCCCTGAACACACCCTACACCTCGTTTGATTACTTACATGAAGCCAAATAGATTCCTTGGGTTCATTTTTGTTTTTTGTTTGTATTTTTTTTAATTGTGTTGACTGGGAATGATACAGATGCAGTCTAGGAGACAATATACTATTGGCTCCCCCCCCTTTTTTACATGTCACATTTTCCCATTCTTAGTATTTGATCATGTCTTAATAAAGATCTATATATCACCTCCCATTGGTTCAAAATTTTTTCACTTCAAGAATTCCAAGAGAAATAAGCCTTTTTTCAATATTAAATGGCCCAGTATAGAAAAGGTTAAAACCTTTTTCAAAGCCATTAACTACCTGAAGTGATACTTTAGGTTGAAAGGCAGGAGGAGTTAGTTCCTGTGAAACCCCAATCTTCTTGTAGTTTCCTGAGCCCCTCAGCATCTTCCCCCTTTTTCAGGATTTCTCTCCCCTCAGCTGCTTCTCTCTATCTCTCTGTCTCTCTCTCTCCTTGTTACTGTTTGTACTGTTCGATTTCTATTTCTCTTCTTTCATCTATTTTCTTGTTTTCATTCTGCCTTTCCCTTTTTCTCTCTTCCCTGTTTTCTCCTCCCCCTCCATACTGACTTCCTTTCCTTAATTGATCAAACTATAGTTAAATGTAAGTGTAAATATATAGATTAAGTTTAATATTATTTTATGCCACCTGTTCATTATTTTTACAATGGAGAACTAAACATTTTTTAAAAATATATCTTTAGAAAATTTAATTGTTTATTATTTGTGCATGTTTTGCAAATGACTTTTTCTATGAATCAGTAATATGATGGGGAAAAATATTCCCTGTTCCTGCCATAATTTAGATGGATGGTTCATGTGAGAATATCCAGCATTATGGTAGGCTAATTGAAAGCAATGTTGTGTCTTAAGAGGGAGCCAGTCTCAAATCTGAAATGACCAAGACCTGTCTCTGATACTGACTATGTGACCCTAGGCAAGTCACTTACTTAACTCTGCAGTACCCGAGGAAAAATTCTAATTCTAAATTGGAGAACAGTTGCTGATTTACTTTGTTGAAGGAGTTTCCTCCCTGAGACCTCCCTGTACTCAATGAAATTACCTGTTTGAACCCCTTACAAAAAAGATAAGCAATTAAAGATTTGGAGAATAGGTGAGTCTCTTGGAACCCCTTAAATCATATCCTCAGGGCAATAGCCTACGCCACACAATCTTAGGACTGACATGGTTTCTTTTTTTCCACATTAGTTGTGCTACAAAAAAATCCCAAGAAAAATAAAGTGAAAAATATGCCTCAATCTGCACTTAGACTTCATCAGTTCTCCCTTTGGAAGTGAATAAAATTTTTCATCATAAGTCCTTTGGAATTGTGGTGGATCATTCTATTGATCAGAGTAGCTAAGTCTTTCAGAGTTACTCACTGCTAACAATATTGTTGTTACAGTGTATGGATTGCCCTGGTTCTGCTCACTTCACTTTGAATGACTTCATGTAAGTCTTCCCAAATTTTTCTAAAGCCAATCCCTTCATCATTTCTTACAGTACAATAGTTTCCCATCACAATCATATACCCCAACTTGTTCAGTCATTCCCCAATTGAGGGGCATCCCCTTAGTTTCCAATTCTTTGGAAATTATAAATATTTTTACACATATGGGTTCTTTTCCTTTTAATTTGATTTCTTTGGGGGTATAGACCTAGTGGTGGCATTACCGGATCAAAGGCTATGCAGAATTTTATAGCTCTTTTGGGTATAATTCCAAATTGTTCTCCAAGCCACAACTCCAACAACAATGCATTAATGTCCCTATTTTTCCTATATCCTCTCCATCTGATAGGTGTAAGAAGTACCTGGTTTTTTAAAGATATGGTAATAAAGTAATAACATCTGATTTGGAGACAAAAGGCCAAACTTCCTAACTGTATAACCTTGGCTGAGTTCTGAGCCACAGTTTCCTCATCTGAAAGATAAACATCTTGTCCATACAGAATTTCTCTGTTTCTTCATCTTTTGCAACAGATATTGGCACATAACTTGTAATAACAAAACTTTTGGTGATCTATTTGCTTGTGATCATCATGAAAATGCTTTATGGCAAAACAGCCAAGTGTCCCATGAAATGATGTTTCTTTTGTCTTTAAGTGTGTGATTGAAACCAACTCTACCACCTTTTCTATTCACCACTTCCCTGGAGAGCCTTCAAACTGCCTTTCCACTCAGGTACAATTTCTTTGTGTCCTCTAATTTATTTACAGCAAAATGTCAACATGGATTTGGTTCAGTCTTCCAGCAGAATATCATCTCAATGGATAAATGTAGCATCTTAAGAATAAAAACAGTTAAATTAATGTTTTGAGACAGTTGAAGGATCATGTGAACTGACAGATACAGCAGATCAACAGGATCAATACACTCATTTCAGAAATGAGGGCATTGAGGCCCAGATTTTAAGTAACTTGTCCAGTATCACATAGGCAGGAAGCAGCAGCACTAGGCATGGGGCCTATGTGCTCCGGATCCAAATGGAGTATTCTATGCTCCCCCATGCTGCCTTCAGAACCTTGCAACCAAATTCCATGCACTTTCCACCATCTCACACTGTCTCCACTATCTCAGCCTCATTTATCCACTCTATTTTCTATCTCTGGAAAAAACAGAAGAGAAAATGGAAGGTAGCCGCACAGGATTCACAGACCACAGTGGCCAAAAATATCATCACCTAGTGTCCAGCATTATTGCTGGGGTTAAGGCTCCTGGTCTAAGTTTATTACCAGTTGATGAATGCACTCACTGCTGCAAATGCTCAATGACTATTTGCTGAGGAACATCCTGAGTTGGACAATTTCAGGTCAGAATTTGTTATGCTGGAATTTTCCAGTGTTTTATGGTGACCCTGAATCGTATAGTTCAGAAATAGTACCATATCTTGTAGATGTTTTGATCACAGGAGGAATATAACTGGTAGATTTTGAGTTTATTACTTAAAATAAAATGAAATTTAACAAACATTTTTAAATGCCTACTATGTGTATGGCACTATGATAAGCACTGTGGGTATGAAGATAAAAAGGAAACATTCTTCAAGCCCTCAGGAAAAAAAGCCTTTGAGAAGTACTACATACTTCAGTACATCAGGGACTCCAGTGAAAAGACAAAAAAAATATGAAGTCACAAATTCCATTGTCATCTTCTCTTTCTTGTCGTTATTTAGTCATTCTGCTGAATCCAGTTCTTTGTGATTCTATGGACCACAGCAAGCCAGGCTCTTCTTCCTCCACTATTTACCAGTTTGTCCAAATTCATGTTCATTGTTTCCATGGCAGTCTCTATCCATCTCATCCTCTGCTGTCCCCTTCTTCTTTTGCCTTCAATCTTTCCCAACACCAGGGTCTTTGCTAATGAGTCCCATCTTCTCATTATGTGGCCAAAGTATTTAAGCTTCAGCTTTAGTATCTGACCTTCCAGTGAAGAGACTGAATTAATTTCTTTTAAGTAGTGAATGATTTGATCTCCTTGCTGTCCAAAGGACTCTCAAAAGTCTTCTCCAGCACCACAGTTTGAAGCATTGATTCCGTGGCACTCAGCTTTCCTCATATCCAACTCTCACAGTCATGCATTGCTACTGGAAAAAACATTGCTTTGACTCTGCAGACCTCTGTCAGCAAGGTGAGCTCTCTGGTTTAGTATGCTATTCAGATCTGCCATTGCTCTTATTCTCTTATCTAGCTCATATATAATATTGTTTTTTATCCTATCCATGATAAGGTATATGCAAATCCATTATGTATCTATTACAAAACACACAAACACACACAAGAATTCCAGGTCTTCCTGAAACTACTCAATTTCTAACGTTTTCCTCCCACTTTTAATCCACTTTATCACTTACTGAAGGACCCAGAATGCAGGGAATCATTCTTGATCTTGGATTCAATCAAACAGCACAAAATATCTTTCTATAATTTCAAGAGTCGTTAATTTCCAAATCTATTAGTTCTTCTTTATGAATAGCCTCCTGCGATTACCACTGATGCTTTATACGAAGGTGTTGGAAGTTAGTCACAGAGTGCCAGATAACACAAAGGCACCAAATACTTACTAGTTAAGAACTTTATCTTTAAAATATGCTCATATACAAATAATGGAAAAAACGCCCTTGCTGGTAGAATGAGAACCAACAAATTTCACAAGTACTTTAGTCTTGTCATTTCAACTTGTAGTAATCAGAGGCTAAATCTATACGTTTAATGATGCAAATAGGTACACGGTACTGTAATCTTGGGCTTCATGCTTATGATTATACATTTGCCTATAATCCTGTAAGATCAAAACGGAAGGTTGGGCCCTCAGCAACCTGCCACCAGAAAGCCTAGTTAGTGCTTTGGCACTTCTGCAGAAGGGCTTGATCTCAGATCTCTCCCCGCAAGCCTCAGACTCATCAAATCACACAAATTAGCTTCTGTCTTGAATTAGATGTAAAGGAATTAGCCAACAGAGAAACATTCCAATAAACCCAAGCTATTTACAACTTATGAACATGAGCATCTGGTAATAACCAACAACTTTTTGTGGGAAAATCATGATGCTATCCAGAAGATATTACAGAATCAGATATCAGGTATTACAGAATATTATTTTGATTACAAACATAGTATACTTAGGAATTAGTCTCAGCAAAAAGTTAACTAGAACTTATATGTGATGGCCCTGTGTTGTTTCTAATTTTGAAAATGTTCTAAGGAAATAAAGCAAAACCAGCCAAGGGGATCTGTTTTTCTAAGTTAAATGGCAAAGAAGCTTTGATCAAGAATCTATATTGATTTTTCAGGTTGACTTGATGTTCTTGGCTCCTCAAAACTGCTTGACATACTCCCAGTTCCATCTGAAACCTCTACTGTGACAATCAAAACTCTGTCAATAGTTTATATCGTGCAATTTCTGGACATCATCATTTATGACCAGGGCTCAGTATTTGTCTCAGTTGAGTTTAAGGAGTTTTTGGTTGAATCTGAATTGTCAACATCATACCTTATTATCCAATAGAAAATGGGCAGGCTGCAGGTATGACATAGGTCAGTGTTTACTACATGCCAAGTACTATGTTGTTAACACAAATAGGGAAAATCCAAAGTCTCCCTGCCCTCAAGGGGCTTACAGGAATTGTGACTAAAGTCATAGAACAATTGACTGACATGTCTTTTCTAGGAATTGTAGCGGTGATTTAATTATTAGTCCCAGAGGTAGAAATGAAAAGGAGGGAGAGGAGTGAGACACGTAGGAGGATGGCACATGGATAGTCAGGGAATAGTGAGGCCAGAAATGATGAAGTAACTAAGTGATGCAGTGGATAGAGTGCCAGGCCTGGAGAAAGAAAGATCTGAGTTCAAATGTGACCTCAAACACTTACTCGCAAGTCACTTAACCTTCTTTTTCCCTCAGTTTTATCATCTGCAAAAATGAGCTAGAGAAGGAAATGGCAAACCACTCCAATACTTTTGCCAAGAAAAACTCAAGTGGGGTCATGAAGAGCTGGATATGACTGAAAATGACTAAAAAACAACAGCAATCAGAAGGCCCGTCCTAAAGACATCCCTCACGTAGGTTATTGACAGACAGTGGCCACCAAGGCTCAGCAAGTATCTCATGGCTCAACACTATAGCATCTCTAACAACAGTCAATTCTGATAAATTGATAATGGGACAATGCTTTAAGACTCAATCATCTCCACCAAAACTGGAAAACTTACAAGACATATGAAGACATATATCAGATACTAGAAGAGTAAATACCCACATATCCCTTTACTCATTTTTGTCACAAAAGTAAATCATCGATAATAATCATATAGTTGCTGCCACTACACTTGTAATCATGGGGCCTGTCTTATAAAATACGTGGTGCTGGTCCAGAGAGAAACTGAGCCAACTATGAAAGCCTTCTTACCAGGGTAACTTGGCAAAGGAAGCATTAGAAATCTGCCCTACAGAACCAGAGGCAGCTACCACTTTTTGGGATTCTTCTCCAACCTCAATGGCTGGAGTAGAATCACTTGGTCCTTCTACACCTACACAATGTCACAAAGTCTGATAGAAGGGTATTACAATACTTTGAGCTCATTGAGAAATAGATCAAGGTGTTAGGGGGTCTTGTGGGGGTGATGTCTTAATTTTATTCCCATTCAGTTTTTAATGATTTGTACCTATTAGATTTCTATATTCAATGTTTCAGTAGTTTATTTAGTAATCAAGTTTCATCACTTTGAAAACCAGCTTATATGTTTACTTATATCTAGTGGGGCAACTACATAACAGCTCCCCCCCATCCATTTTCTGACTTCCTTTTACTGAGTAAGAGAACCAGGCCTGTACTCTAATGCTCTAAAACTCACTACCTCCTCCACAGTGTTGAAATGGAGATCAAGGGGGATTTGACCATAGTTCCATTTTTTTTTTCCTTCATGCACTCCCTTCCCCCTTTTTAGATAGGGTATACAAATCCAGCTGATGGACAACCTAGATATACAACAATAGATTGCAAAACAAATGAGTAAAAACAAATAGAACTCAAGGGAACTCAAGAGGTAGCGAAGAGGTAGGTAATAAGGAAGTAAACAAAGAGGGCAGCTGGGTGGCACCATGGCGCACAGTGGGCTTGGAGTCAGGAAGACCTAAGTTCAAATCCGGCTTCGGATACTTTTTAGCTGTGTGAGCCTGGGCAAGTCACTTAACCTCTGTCTCAAGTTTTCTCAACTGTGAAATGGGGATAAATAATAGAACCTTTCCATCAATCAAAAGAGAATCAAAAGAGAAATATTTGTAAAGTATTTAGCACAGTGCCTGGCCCATAATAGGCACAACATAAATGCTATTTAATTATTATTTTCATCATCTATAACATTCTTATCCTCTATTAGTTTTAAAAATCATGTCAAAAAAGAAAATGAGATGAGTTTTCCACGACCTGTTCTTGATGGAGCCCAGCTGGTTTTTTGTAACCATCACTTCCCTAACTGGATGATCCCCAACAATCACTTTTATGATAAGTTCTAGAATTTTCCCAGGAATTTTAAGTCAGACTTATTGGCCTTGAGTTTTCAGGCTCTGTCCTCATTTTAGAAAACTCAGACGTTTGTGCTTTCCCACTCTGGGGGCACCTCTCCCATTTTCTATGATCTTCGGTGGTTAAGCAATCACATCTGACAGTTTTTTCAGGACCTGAGGATACAGTTCATCTGGATCAGCTGGCTTTTATTCATTAAGGGCAACTAGGTACCTATTTACTAGTATCTCTTTACTTATCTTGAGTATAGACTGTGTTGGTCAATTCTGTCTTTGCCAGTAAACAAACTATCCTACTTTGCAGAGAAAACAGAAACAAACAAACCAAAAAAGAACTAAGAAGTTCTGTTGACATTTGCCTTTGTTCCATCTGCCCCCAACAAAGGCTTCCCCTTACTGGACCCTTCTTTTTTCTCCCACCACAGCAAAGCAAAAACCAAACATCACCACTTTTTATTGTCCTCAATTTCCCTCTTTCAGTCTTATTTCACCATCCTCTTACATTCATTCTCTGTTACTTTACCCTGGCTCCAGCTTCTGTACATTTATGTTTCAAAGTCTGTTGATTAGTAAGTTCCCTACGTATCCACACTGGTCTCTGTAGACAAAAATTCCAGCTTTCCTCATTAGAATTACTGTCCTTTATGCCTTTAGAAATTAATTCCTGAGCATCTCCCACCACTCTTGGATTGATTTAACCTCAAGCATTTTATTCCATGAGAATATACCTGACTTTCTTCCAAACACTTTGAAATCTGCTTTCCCCAAATCTAGGATGCACTTTGGACTATAATCTAATGACTTTTTCTTCTGTCACAAACTTGAGGCTGGTATGTTCACTTCTTCGCATGATTCATATTACTTCTACCCCAGTAAGCAGTTGTTCCCTGCTGGGAAGAATCAGATCCAGAAGAGAGTTTCTGGATTATGTTCTAATAAAAAATGTCTTTAGGAGTTGATGTTACAATATATTTACAGAAATAAAAGCAACTGTGTGGTCACTTGTTGCAAATGATATCTTCCAAGTGTAACAGGTTGGTTGTTGTCCTTCCTTCTTGAAATGAACCAAAATGACAGCATTAAGGTGTGACCAAGGGAGAGTGCGTCTGGCTAATCAGATGGAGTGAAGACGTCTCAAGATTTGCCCATTTTATATTTCTTTGAGTTGCTGCAATTCTGCTTTGCTCACAGAACACAGCACCTTCTCTGATGCAGGAATGCAATGCTGCATGGCCCTTTGTCAGTTCAATGGATTCCAAAGTTTTTCAGAGAGACCTTGAGAGTGTCCTTGTATCACTTCTTCTGACCTCCAGGTGAGTGCTTGCCTTAAGTGAGTTCTTTCTAAAAGAGTCTTTTAGGCAAGTGTATAATGTGGCCAGTCCATTGGAGTTGTGCTCTCTGCAGTAGAGTTTGAATGCTTGGCAGTTTATCTTGAGATAGGACCTCAGTGTCCAGAACTGTATCTTGCCAGGTGATGTTCCAAATGTTCCTAAGATAATTCAAATGGAAACTACCTGTCAGGGTACTGGTATACTGTACTGTCCAAGTTTCACAGGCATACAACGAGGTCAGAACAGCTCTGTAGATCTTCAGTTTGGCAATCTAATACCTCTTCTTTCCTACACTTTCCTTTGGAGACTCCCCAAAACTGAGCTAGCTCTGGCAATACATGCATTAATCTCATCATTTATGCATACATCCTTGGAAAGTATATTGCCAAGGTAAGTGAACTTATCCACAGTATTCAAAATTTCTCTATTGCTGTAACTGATGGTTCCAGGTATGGATGGTATGGTGCTGACTGGTAGAGAACCTGTGTTTTCTTGGTGTTAAATTGTTAGGCCACAATTAGTACAAGCAGCAGAGAATCTATTCTTATTTTGTTGCTTTTCATTTTCAGAGGCTGCACTGAGTGCACAATCATCTGCAAACAAGAATATCATGCACCAATTCTCCCTCCACTTTAATCTTGGTTTGTGACTTTTTCAACTTAAATAATTTACCATCAGAGTGGTAGCTGACCTTGACTGTGTTCATCCTCTCTGAAGGCATCTGACAACACTGCTGAAAACATCATGCTAAAAAGCATGAGATCAAGCACAGACAGACTCATTTCACTCCATTGGTAACTGGGAAAGCACCTTCCTTTATCCAGAACACATGTAAGCATGCCTTCATGAAACTGACCTACAATACTGATAAAGTTCTCTAGGCAACCAAATTTTGACATAATTTTCTGCAAGCTCTCATGAATGATAGTATCAAAGGCCTTGGTCAAACTGACAGACATTGTGTGAAGACCTCTGTTCTGCTCCTGGCATTTCTCTTGGAGTTGTCAGGCAGTAAATATCACATATCCATTCCCCAGCCCTTTCTAAAGCCACATTGGCTCTCAGATTGATGACCATCTTCCAGGTGAAGGATAAGCCTATTAAGAAAGACTCTGGCAAGAACTTTACCAGCAATGACTTCTTAGAGAAGGACAAACTATCCTGCTGGTAAACCCCATGGAGTTGTCATTTTTTTTCATTTAGCAGCTTCTGAATTTCTTCCTCACTTTCTTCAAACCAATTTTGATGTTTGCAAGTGTTTTGGCCTAGATGAGTAAATATGGTGCTATACACCATGCTTCTGAAAGCTGCCCACTCCTTTTCTGCTCCACTGTAGCTCAGCTTTCCCTCCAAGTTAGCAACAAACTGTTATCACTCAGTAAAGCACTCTAATCTGTTGACACTGTCTTCTGGTAATCATCTTGCCTTGAGACCATCACATTTGTTGAATGAAAATATTTAGCTTGGAGAGGATAAATCTATGATCAGTCCAGCACTCTGCATCACACATTGCCTATGTCACTCTAGCATCCTGTCTCTTCTCTTTACAATTTAAATTAAATCTATTAAATCTCAGTGTTTGCTCTGAGGGTGCATCCAGCAAATTGTATTGCATTTAGGTAAACACAAGAAAGTATTGGTGATGAGAACATCATGAGATGCACAAGTCTTCAGTAATAAGTGACCATTGTTGTTGCTGTTTCCAATTCTTTTTCTCCCAAGGATTCCCTGTCATGTCTGGTAGTCTGAGCCAATTCTAGCATTAAAGTCACTCAGAATTATAAGCTTGTCCTCTTTCAGCACATTGATGATGAGAGTCTTAAGTCTTCATAAAATTTTTCTTTGACCTTAATAGGTATTTCATGATGGTAGGAGCATAGGAACTGATGATGATGGTGTGGTGCTTTCCTGCAAGTGGCAATCACATTGTCACTAGCCTGTCATTCACTCCTTTTGGGAGAACAAACAAAAGTTTGTTTACTAGATTAGTTTTGATAGCAAAACCTATGCCAGCTTCCCAGCACTCCCCTTCACTGCAGCCACCCCAGAAAAATGTGTATTCAACTCTGACTTTGATTTGCCAGCCTTGTTTCACTCAGGGCTGCTATTTGGATGTGTTACCTGCTGAGTTCTCTCACAATAAGAGCTGTTTGTCTTTCAGGTCTATTGGATTTCATGTAGTCTATAAGTATGTGAACATTCCATGAGTACTGATGGTGAGTGGAATCATCATCTCAAAAGTTTTTGTACTTTTTGTGTGTTTTAACTACAGGGTGAATTACCATCCATAAGCAGACCAGGGTTGGGTGAAGCAGACAATTTTTAGGCCACCTTTTTTAGCACCTTCTTCATACCAGGGAATGAGCAGCCCAGTCCTTCAAAAAGGTTGCTCAGACATCCAGGGACCTACCAAATTCCACTGCTACTTCAGTCCAGGGAGAAGATGATTCTATGGCCTGGACTGGGTATGTGCCGGGTTATGACTACAGCTCCCAGTGTATCTACATCTGCTATTTTGTCTCTCACCCATTGTCACAAGCCTTTGAGATAGGTAAAAATGGTACGGGTGATATCTTTTGATTCATGTATAAATTGGATTTAAGTTAAGGCAGGACTGACAGAAGTTGTCAGCCTCACTTTGTCTTCCAGTCATTGGAGTTCAGTGACAAGACAAAAATCAAGGCAACTGGTGATGGTTTGGGATGCAGTGAATGATCCCAGTGACTGACCCCTGATTCAATGTCTTTGCAGCCCAGTAGGACCTCCCAGGGCTTATAGTTTGTTAACATGATTTTTTAGAGCCTAAGGCACTGGGGAAAAGGGCAGCAGCAGAGGAGGGGAAGGACTTTAGTGGAAAAGTTGGACAAACTAAAAGCTAAATTACAAGCAAAAATTTTCCTCAAAGCATTACACAACAGAATGAGTTAAATGCTTCATGAAAGGGTCAATACAGTGTGATAAAAGATCATATTTGAAAATAGTGAATTGTATGAAAAACTACATCATAGCACAAAATAAAAGTGGAGAAAGTGTTGCTAGACAATAGTTCAAACATTTACCAATATTTCAGTGTAAAACCTATTTATATAAATTTTACTTCTAGAATTTCAATGAGGAAAAAGAGTCCTTAGAAGAACATGACATGCAAATTTCAGAGTTCCTGCTTCTCGGCCATGAAATTTAAAAAAACAATTTTTTCTGTTTTCTCATTAAAAATACAGATATACACATATAAATATATATGATGTTTATGTCATACCCTAGGGGAGTTGGCTTATTTAACTGACAGCATCATAAAATATACATTATAAAAGTCCTAACTGCTGAGTCTTAGTATAGCTCGAAAAATACTTAATACAACAAATAATCATTTTTTAAAATGTTCATATGAAAATGTGAATGGCATAAACACAGCAAGACTATTCAAGGACATGGGTGAATTTTTGAAAAGAATACTTGCAAGCAAATATCTGCCTCATTAAACATGTTAAAATAAATAGTTTCAAGGTTAGTATAGAATTGCATGCAGTGAAAACATCCTCCAAGTAAATTGGCTGAAGCTTTGTCTTTCCTTAATCTCAGTACTGTTATTTCCCCACTGCTTTGAATGCCAGTAGTGGTTTGTTTTGTGTATGTTGCTAATGAGGGGAAAAATGATACAGATTCTTTACACAGTAATATTGAAAATTACACATTTAACATGCTTCCCAGAAGCAACACAGAAAATCCACTGTCCTTCTGGTCACAGCTTTGAGGCTTCTGTGCTTTATGGGCTAGTCTAACATAATTCCCCAGTTTGAAATGACCACCTATCTATCTGATGGGGGGGGGGGGGGAAGAGGGGAAGGAACCAGTAGCCTCAATACCACATGAGGCCTTCTAGGTACTCAGGTTTGGTCCTTTGACTCATTAGGGCCCTTTGACTGATTAGGGCTGAGCCTGAATACTTAGAGAGGTACATGTGACCTCAAGGTCACAGGTTCTCCACTCGTGGGACAGCTATACACCCACTGGGCCAGGCTGTTCATTTTGTTTCCCAAAATTCTGTAGTTTTGCTTGATATAAAGGCATGAGTGGTACAGAAGCACAAACATCACAGAAAAATTTATTTCAGTTATCAAAGCCAGTGATCCTGACCTTTAAATCATCTTGATTAAAGGTGTAACCAAAGCGAGAAGTGCTTAGTCAATATATGTATGATAGTCCATGGAGTTGAGGGGCCTAAGGCTAGAGACAGGGACTGGCCCTGGGACTGCACTGATCATGTAGATCAGCACCTTCTGCCTCCTAGAGTAGAGCCCAAGAGGTCATATGCCCTTCAGTCAGTTCATGTCAACATGGCCACTTAAAGCAATACCTTTTTGGCTTCAAGGCCCTATTCCTGTTCACTGTGCTGTGTGGCCTTATGATGCATAAACTCATAAAATTAGAATACACAATATGATGTTATAAATGCACTGGAAAACTAGTAGAACTTACTATGTGATATCTTTCTTTTTCCTGTCCACCTTTAAGTTTTGGAATAGGATTACTCTGGCAAGATGCCACAACCAGAGACCTGGGGAAAATGGGACTAACAATTATTCATTAATCATTCAAAGAGACCAAAGTAAAAGTACCTTTACAATTGTCTCTGAATTCCGTCTTTATGGAATGTGCCTAAAGGGTGCCTAAAAACCTTTCATACTATTACTGGATACCAACACTCCCACGGTTCACCGCCCCCCCCCCCACAAAAGACAGATTTATTTACACACAGTTGTCACAAACACTAGAACAAGTAATATACATACAAATAAAGCACCAGATCCACCCCTTTAATATAACCAAATTTAGTCTAGATAATAATATCAATGGACAAAATTAACTGTCTTTTCCCAGAATTACCAGATCATTTATCCACTTAATTAATGTTTATTCAGTCAGTCAAGCATGTATTATGCACTTACTATGTACCAGGCATTGTGTTAAGTGCTAGCAGTCCAAATACAAGACAAAAGAAAGAGAATTCCTGCCCATCATCAAACATCTCCTGTGTATCAGGCACTTCTTCAGGTTTTTATTAGATCCTTAACAAACCTGAATTCACAGTTAACCTAATGGTCACACCTTCAAAGGGGAATCTTTGCAGGAAATTCCTCTCCTTTTGCCTCAAACATCTGGACAGTACTCTCTAAAATACAGTGCTTCTCTAGAACAAAGTAAAAATTCAGTCCTCTCCTGCTTTCCCTAAGCTCCGTCACCCCCTAGTGGAGGACTCACTGTTAGAAGGAATTTTTCTGTTCTAGAACTTTCCACAAAGAATCTATTGTGAACCTCCATGACGCTTTCTGTAAACTTCCAAATGTCAATAGATCTCAGCTTCTCTCTGTTGTTTACATTCTGTCTTGGGAAGAAACTCACCCTTTCAGATGCTTTCCAATCTCCTCTATGCAGGTAGGTAAATGGCAGATAGGCATGCACAGTTATGCCTCAAATTCAGAATTTCTACATCTGTTAGCAGTCGTTAAGACCTTGGGGACCAGGAAAATGGTGTCATTGAGGGTCATTGAGCTCCTTATCTATTTGAGGAGACTCTATAGGTATTACAAACATACACATATAATATTTATACAGTCCTTACTCCGTGCCAGGCACTGTGCTAAGTACTTTAAAATTACTCTCATTTGATCTTCACAACAAATGTAGGAGGGAGGTGCTATTATTATCCCCATTTGACAGATGATGAAACTGAGGCAAACAGGTTAGGAGACTTGCTCAGAGTCTGGAATTGAATTCAGTTAGTTCTTCCTGACTCCAGGCCTAGCACTCTAACCACCATACCACCTAGATGCCACATACATACATATATATATGCATATATACATACATATACACACACAAACACATACACATACATATGTACATATGGCCATTTGGTTTGGGGGTATGACAGAGAAATGCATGAATAACTTCATGTAGTACGCGTGGAGTAGGGGAAGGGAAGGAAAAGTGAAATGAAGTGGGTGTTCATATGGCAATGTCTGCCCCCTCCCTTTCCTTTTCCAGTGATCTTGTATTGACTGTCCTAGGTTCTGTTGTCTCCCTATTTAAACAATCCATATATTTATTATACTGTCCTGAAGAATTCAGAAACATCTTAGAGTAAGTACAATATGGTGAAATGAAGGAATGGTGGAGAGAAAGAAAAATGGCAGATGGTCTAAGGTAGGTGTTCTTAACCTATACTCTGGGAATATTTAAAAAAATATTTTAAAAACTGTTTAAATAATTGGTTTCCTTTATAATTAGTCCAATGTAATTATGTAAATATGATGTTATTCATTTAAAAATATAACTGAGACGTCAATAGGCTTCCCCAGACTGCCAAGAGGGTCTAGGATGCAAAACAGGAGAAGAACCTCTGGTCTATTGAGTCTTTTCAACTTCAATTCAACAAGCACCTTCTACATGCAAGACACTAGACTAGAAAGTGCGGACACTTCTCTGGATCTATGACTGATCCTTCTTCACTTTAGTATTTGTATCTCAAGTTCCTATCAAAGGGCTTGGGCACATGGTAAGTAACTAACAAATGCTTTTCACTCACTCACACAGTCATTCTTCACATTGTTACGTGTAATTCTTTTCACCAATATGGGCCACAAATCATTCAAAACTTCTCATTTGATGTGTCCCCTTGCCCATTATTCTCCATAAATACTCCATGGATGTTCCACCAATATGTCTTCATATAGACTTCTCAGCATTGCAAGGATACCAGTAGAACACATAGGCTGTCCACTGGTTTTCCCTTGCTCTGTCTACAGGGACAAGCCTACCTTCTTTTCTGTTCATATTTCTTTCTGATGATATTTTTTATAGTCTTCCTCCTGAACAACTCTTCATTGGCAAAGTGTTTCATGACAAACATGAAAAACAAAAGTCCCTCACCTCAAAGAATCATAATCTGATGGGGAGGGTGTTAGAAGAAAAGGCTAGATATATGCTCAACCAAATTTAAAATAAAGGAAAAGGTTAAAAAAAGTCTTTGTTCAAAATACTTGGTGAAAATCCTTAAAAATCTCTACTTGAATAAACCACCTTCTTTAGCTACCATTGTCTATCTGTCCTCATAGACTGTCACCTGGATGATTGCTGTGGCTCTCTACTTGTCTTCATGATTCATTTCCTTATCCACACCAATTTACTCTCCACTTAGTTGCCAAAGCAAACTTCCTAAAGCATAAATCTGACCACATCACCCCCTCCTCAAATTTCAGTGACTATTACCTACAGGACCAAATGCTCAGTCCTTTTGAAGAGAGAATCCCTCAGATTCTAGCCTCTGAGTACCTTTCTAGTGTCTTTACATTTTACTCCCCTTCATATGCTCTAAACTCCAGCAAGACTAGCCAACTTGCCCTTTCTCACAAACACTCCATCTCCCTTTTCTATGGGTCTTTGCACTGGCTCTCCTCTATATTCTCCCCCCCCTTTACCCACACCTCTTAGACTCCTTGATTTCCTTCAAGACATCACAAATCCTGCCTTCTATGGGAGACCTTTTCTGGTTCCAACTGTTATAGCAGGTTATCTTCCATTATTTTTCTGTATGTAATACGCCTCACATATAGAAAGGACTTAATAAATACTTGTTGATTGATTGACCAATACTCCCCTTTACAGTCAGATTCCTAGAAAAGCTCACTCTAATTTTAATTTCTCATTTTCCAGCCCCTTCTAATATGGCTTCCTACTTCATCAAACAAAAGAAACTGCTCTCTCCAAGGTTACTAATGATTGTTACGTTGCTTAGTATGATGATTTTTTTGATCCCTCATCTTTCTTGATATCTCTGCAACATCTGACACTGATGGGCACCCCATCTCCTAAATATTTTCTCCTCCCTGGATTTCATGGCCTTGCTCTTACCTGTTCCCCTTCTGCTTATTTAATCACTCATTTTTGGTCTCCTTTCCTGGATCATCAATCATTTTCTACTCCCTATAAACTAACTTCCTCAAGGTTCCCCTTAGGCCTTCTGCTTTTCTCCTTCTACATTCTTTCTTTTCACAATTTCATCAGTTCCCATGGGTTATTTTTCACTGTTGTACATATGACTCCAAGAGTTACATATCCAGTCTTACTTTCTCATTTAAGCTCACATCCCACATCTTCAACTTCCTATTGAACATCTCCAACAAAGTATCTTACCAGATTATTTCCTACCAACGTCACCCACAGATGTCAACCACATCATTTCCAAAAAAAGAACTTATAATATCAGTTTACCCCCTAAACCAAACCATTTTCTGTTTCTTTTGAAGGTAATCAGATGCTTCCAATCATCAGGTTTGCAAACTCAGTATTATTATTAAGGCTTGATGCTCCCTCACTCTCTATATCTAGAAATTTACCAATTTTTGTCAGTTTTATTTTCCTGATGCTTCCTCATCAGATCTCCCTTTATCTCTCCTGACACTTTCATTGCCTTAGCTCAAGCTAAGAACAATCATAAAAGCGTCCAAACTGGACTGTGGGATTTTAGTCTCTTCTGTTTCCAATTCATTTACCCACAGCTGCCAAGCTAACCCTCCTGTACCACAAGTTTGACCATGCCACTAACTTATGAAGCTTCAATGGTTCTTGATTACAATATGACTTCCTTGGTTTGATATTTAAAGTCCTTTATAAGCTGACTCGAACTTCTCTTTTCAAGCTTACTGAATTATTAGTACATTTAGCAAACTCTATATCTGAACCAAACAAGCCTCCTTAACCTTCTCCAAACTTCGACCTTCTTCCTCCATGACTTTGCACATACTATCCACCATAGCTGGATTATTTCTTCATCTTCTCTACATCTTAGCTTCATTCAATATACATTTCATGTACCATTTCCTGTGGGAATCTAGCTTTGTTTCCCATAATTATTAGTATTCTACCCTTCCTCCTCAGATTATCATATGAACCCTAACTTGTTTACATATTTTATTCCTCCAGGAAACTCTGTGGCTTTGAGGATAATTTCTTTTTGAAATTATCAAGTATGCACTACTTTATTTGCATATTATAGCCTTCCAATAGAATCCTTAAATGTAGGGCATATTTTTCATTCATTGTGGATGTAACCCAGTTCAATTAGTCAGTCCACCAATATTCATTTATTAAGTGCATGCTATGCTCCAGGCATTCTGTTAAATGCTGGAGATACCAAGAAAGGCAAAGTTTTCAAGTAGCTCAGAATCTAATGAGGGAGACAACATGAAAATATGATGTATAAATATGATATATACAAGGATAAATCAGAGATAATCTACAGAAGGAAAGTGCAAGCATTCAAGGGGATCAGGAAGGACTTCTTGCAGAAGACAGGAGTTTAGCTAGGACTTGAAAGAAGTCAGGGAAGTCAACAGGTGGAGATGAAGAGGGAGAGAATTCTAGACCTGGAGGACAGTCAGTGAAATTACCAGAGACAGGAGACTGAATGTCTTGCTTGAGTAATAGTAAGAAGGCTGGATCACGGCATACATGAGTGAGTGAAAGAAGTTTGGCAAGGTGGAAGAGAGCCATTTTACAAAGGGCTTTGAATGCCAACAGAGCATTTTGTATTTGATTCAGGAAGTGATAGGAAGCTACTGGAGTTTAAGACAAGGAAGGGGAGAACATAATTAGTTCAGTTTTGGACATGCTGAGTTTAAGATGTCTATAGAACACCTAGTTTGAGATGTCCAGTAGACAGTTGGAGATGTGAGAATGAAGGTCAAAAGAGTAGTCAGACCTGGATAAATAGGTTTAAGAATTATTAGCATAGAGATGATAATTGAATCAGTGACAGCTGGTGAGATCATGAGGTAAAACAGTATAGAGGGAGGAGAGACCAATACAGATCCTAGGGGATGTCGGGGAGCAACCACAGTTAATAGGTAGGACTTGGATGAAGACACAGAAAAGAAAACTAAAGAGGAGTCATCAGATTGGTGAGAGGAGAACCAAGATAGACTTCTGTCCTAAATTACTGCAACAGAATCTTTGCTTTTAGTCTTCCCCTTCTTCAATTCAACCTTTAAATGAATAAGCACCAAAGTAATTTTAAAGCATGGCTCTACCTCTGTCATTTCTCTAATAAAAAATCTTCTGTAGTTTCTCATGACTTTTCCAGGTTTACTGCATTTTCCCCACCTTCAAGAACTCTATATTCATGTCAAAATGGCTACTCTGACTAAAGTTAGAAGGGCTCTCAGGGGTGATCCAGTTCAACCCCCATTATACATGGAGGTTGTGACTTGCCAAAATTTACAGAGGTGGTATTGTTGAGTCATTTTAGTTATGTCTGACTCTTTGTGACCTCATTTGGGGTTTTCTTGGCAGAGCTACTGGAGTGATTTGTCATTTTCTTCTTGAGCTCATTCTATAGATGAGGAAAGTGAAGTAAACAAGGTTAAGTGACTTGCCCAGAGTCACCCAGCTAGTGAGTGTCTGAGGCCACATTTGAACTCAGGTTCTCCTGACTCCAGGGCACTGTATCCACTGTGTCATTTGAACCTAAGTCTTTCAACTCCAGAGCAAGTACTCTTTCTACCATACTTTCAAACCCTACATAGGTGTTGCTTGAACTCAGCATCTTATCTTTGATCTTTGCTTCCCTCCCCTGAATGTATCTTGAATGAGCTTCTCCATTTCAGTTTTCAGAATTCTTGCTTTCTTTCAAGACTGAGCACAGGTGCTATCTCCTTCAGGAAGTTTTCCCCTTATTCCACCAATTGTTCATGTTTTCCTCTATTCAAATTCCCTTTTATCAGACTTAAATGTGCATGATGTGTTTCCCCATTCACCTAGCTACCTACTGGCCCCATTTATATACTAATTCCATTTTAAAAATGTGATCTTTTTGCCTACAAATTCCATGCACTAACAAATATCATTTTCTTGATTTTCCCCACTCTAGACCAGCTAATCTGCTTGAAATTTCCCATATACTGCACATTCATTTTGCCTCCATTTCAAAGAGGCAAAAAAAAAAACAAAAAAGAAAAAAAACCCCACTCATGTCTCATGGGTGTTCTTAACACTCAAAACAAAGGTGTTAAGAACACAGGGCTTTTTAACCATTTTCATGTCATGGATCCCTCTGTAAGACTGGTGAAGCCTATGGATCTCTTCTCAGAAAAATGTTTTTAAATTATTTAAGGAAATGTTAAATCTGTTAGAGGTTAGTAAAAAATAAAGATGTAATTTTTTCCTATCCAAATTCATGGATCCCTTGAAAGCTGGCTATAAATCTCAGGTTAAGAACCCCTATCTTAGCACAACTCATTTATTCTGCCTGAAATTTTTGGCTCCTTCCTCTCCATGTCCTCCCAAGTCCATTATGGCCCTCACTACTTTCAAAATCCACTCAAAATTTCTAGTCAGGATTCTACAACTGAAGTTATCTGAATAGATAGTGACTTCCCCAAATCTTTTCAGTACTTCTGAATACTGTTTGTCATGTGTTTATTTCTTGTTCTATGAAATCATTTTTATATGTATCTAGACTTGTATGTGAATATGTACTATGTCCTCAACTAAACTTAAAGAAGTACAATGTCCCCTTTTAAATCATTCAGCTACACATTAGGCAGACGATGCTCTGCACGTAGCATGGGTTCGATGAATCCTACAGATAACTAGTAGAAATCTTAAAATATTTCCTATAGCTAAAGGGTAATGTATATAACTTAGAAAAAAAGGAAATCTAGATAATCAACAGAGGACAAAGAGAGCCTTCTTATTAAAATTCAGCAGAAAAAGAAAATAAGCATATAGGAAGAGAATTCGAGAATGTAAAATAGAAAACAACTGCATACGAAAAACAAGTTTTACAAAGACAGTTAGAAAAAGAATCAAGCTATGATTGGTGTTAAAACTATTGTTAGAGGAGAATCCAGTACTGGTACTGAGGAATAGAGTGATAAACTTATACTAGTTATCTATCTATCTATCTATCTATCTATCTATCTATCTATCTATGTCTATCTTTATACACACAATATAAAAACTAGTTTGTCTCTTTTTAGAGTATGTTCAGTATAGTTACTTGATATTTTATACACACACGTAGATACATACACATATGTATACATATATATAATATGCATACATATTCATGTATATGTGTGTATGTGTGGGCATAGAGGATCAAGTAACTATACTGCATTTAGCCCAGAATGAGAGAAACTAGGTTTATATTACGGGAAAATGTTACCAGAAATTAATCCAAGTGCCTTGGATGTAAAATTCACGTTGGCTTCCTAGATAACATTTTGAAAAGAGAGGCTCTGACCCTTCAGCCTAGCTGGAAAACAAGTTGCCAGTATTACCAATAATGACATGAGTCATTCCTGCCACTGGAGGGAGCCAAATTACATCTGCTTTGATGTGACTTTTGCTCAAATAGCTTTCTGGTCTACCTTCAGAACAAATGAGAACTACTAAGAACGTGAATTGTTTTAACATGATCTCACATTGTTGAAAGAGCTGTTGTTATTTTTTGCCACACCAACTAATGAAAACTCAATGAAGTTTTTATATGCAACAGAGGCAAAAAAATGATTTCAGAGGTCGAGTTACTATGGAGCAACTCAGAAGAAATTATAAATACAATTGTAAAGTAGGGCCAAAGGAAGTTTGTAATGAGCACGCCAAAATCTAGGTAGAAAACAATGTGTTTAAGAAAATGTAGCAGATAGTTTTAAAGACGTTGCATTTGTTCAAATGGAAGCTGAAAACAGTTTTTAGGAATAAAGTTGACACTGATATTGTCAGTTAAGGGTTGCGGAGGGAGGTAGGAATGAGGGTATGGAACTGTGATATCATCTGCAAGGATCATCTGCAAGTCAGTAAATCTCCTCTGCCAAAGCAATTGGGGAACTTGTTCTACAAATTCTAGTCTTGGAGGGTTGCTGGGGGTATGGGTCCCAGAAAGGTAAAATAACTTGTTCTAGTTCACTTCATCATTATGTTCAAAGACTGAACTCAAACCCAGGTCATCTTGACTACAAGACCCTCTATCCTCTATCCCATGCTACTTATATTTGATATCATACTAAAACAGAAGATTTTAGGAGCAATGAAATGTGTTTGAAGACACTGTTCATTCTCATATCACACAATATACTGATCCACTTAACCATGTGAGGATGTTGAAATGAAATTATAAAATTAATTTATCTAGACTAACCACAATTGGTAGAAGAAATGAAAAGAAACAAGATGATTCAATCACAGCTAATACAAGAGGACTGGTTCATCTTAAGACATATGAAAAATGAATTCTCCAAGTTAGGTCACAATTGTCTTTGGGCTGTCATCCTATTCTAATGGAGATTACTTCTAACAGGTAGAAGTATTACAATTAGTTCACTGGTTCAGAAAAGGTAATGATAATAGCTAATGTGCTTATAGCACTTTAAGTATGCAATACATTTTGCATATTTTATCTCATTTGATCCTCAAGAATGGAGCTATAATAAATAATATAGTGCTGCATTTAATAGTGCCATATTATTTTTATGTCCTTGTAGATTTTAAAACTTTATAATTTGGTTAATCTATACTAAATCACTTTCATGTAAATTATCATCGGATAGGAAGCCCCTACAATGTGGGGAAACAACTACATCAAATTAAAAGGCTATTTCTTTTTATGTTTAAAGGCTAGAATGTCATTAAAAAAATTTCCTTCAACACCTTGAACACTTTCATTTGGAAACAAAGATCAGAAAAAACCCCCAAAATTATCAGCTTCAGGCTATATATTTCATTTAAAATGTGTTCCTTTGCTGACTAGCATCTTAAGCTTTTAACCTTAGGATGAAGTAGACCTAGGCACACAAAAATGTCCTGATTGTAGAATTAATACCTCCTGGGAAGTCTGGTGTCGGGTGAAATAGCATGTAGTTTTCCAATGCTGTGTGTATTAACTTTGTGTTTTCTTTCTAAATGATTTAACAAGAAAACAAAGAACTTGAATTCAAGCAAACAAAACAGAGATAAAAATTCTTTTCTTTCTGGAAGGAAAAATAACAGTGAAATTGTGTACATGTATGATAAAGGGATTAAGAAAATATAAATAGATATCTGTTCCATCATAGAGGAATAAATATCTAAAGCAAAGAGGAAATGAATTAGAAGTAAATTCCATTTTATTGATTGCCCCCAGATATGGATTATCTTTATTTCTGTTCAAAGGAACACAATTAAAATCTATTATGTATATAATCTGGAAAAAGTACACATTTTGAGTCTGTCAAAACCTCTGCCTTAGTAGATATGGGTAAACAATAATGTTTCCCTTAAAGGAGAAATATAGAAGACCTATTTGGTAACCAATGAGGTAACTTCCTACCAAAGGTCTACCTAAACCAAGGGTTCTTAAAATGGGGTCTGGGAACTAAAAATATTGTTATGACTATGTTTCAATATAATTTGTTTCCTTTGTAATTATATTATTTTGTTTTATGCATTTAAAATTTTAATTCTGATGGGAGTTCATTGGCTTCAACAGACTACCCAAGGATCCATGACACACAGAAAGCTAAAGAACTTTTGATTTGGACTTTCTCTTTATGAATTTGTAAGAAAGAGGTAAAGTCTCATATTAGTAACTTAATAATTAATAAATTAGTAACCTTATTAGGTAAGGTCTTATATTAGTAACAAAGATGCATAGGACTGGAAAAGAAAATCCATCACACTAGAAATGTGTTGGCTCTAGAAATGATACAAAATAATGGCACATAAAATAACCCCTTTGCTCAAAGAAATAAATAGTCAAGTATGATACCACCTAGACTCTATAGTCTTATCTTACAGAATATTAAAAATGAGACATTGAGAAAATACTAAAAAGTAGAACCACTGTAAATTCCTACTATTAATCTCCAGAATCTATAGCATACAATGAAAAAGGCATATGAAAAAGAGCAATAGACATACAAGAAAAAGGACAGCATAAGACACAGCAATGCTACGTAGAAAACTATGTCCATTGTTGATGGACAGCACTGTATAATATCTAGATGAGTAAAAATAGTGCAAAGAAAGGCATATACAGCAGTTAAACTGCACTTTCTTTATCCCTCAGATATTTTGTTCAAATTCTAAAGAGCATTTTTTAAATCTCTACTTTACTTTCACAGTACAGCATTAAGCAAGTCCAGATTAATGGAGTAAAAGAGTAGGAAGAGTAATAAAGTGATAAACTAAAAGTGTGATGCAAAGGGCAATACATCAGAAATACTTTGTTTATATAACCTATAAAAATATTCAGGAGTTAATTTAGCCAATCAAAAAGATGGCTATAATGCCTGTGTCAACTGGTCCTTTCTAAATTATAGATGAAGAAAAGAGAGGGAAGGAATTAGGAGACTGGGAGAAGTGAAGATAACTGGAGGGTAGAACACTTACCTACTTCTTATTAAAAATGTACTAACATAAAAACTATGCTTTAGCATGAGGTATTTAAATGACAGTTTCAACAAGCAACAAACATTGTTGCTATTTAAAATTCATTATATTTTATTATTTTTAAAATATTGCAGATGGTATTGTACATTCAGTTTCCTGAGCATTAGTTTATAAAGCATAATTACAAGAGTAGTTGCTTATCTTCAAGTAAATTTTCTGTATGGGCTATTTCTTTATTCTAATCCATTTTCAAATAGGTCAACTCTTTGGACTAGTAGAATAACAGCTATTTTTTATAAAGTTGAACACTACTTCATCAGTCTATATTGAATCAATTAGAAATCTAAAACATCTAGCACTCTTTCAGAGCATTGCTTGGGGATGACCCTAAAAAAATTAAATATTTTATGATTTGTCCAGTTAGGTCTATATTATGTGCAAGCAACCATACTCACATTACCAAAACAATACATCTGTTATTCAGAAGAAAGGAAGCATAATTTTGACCTACTGTGGCACTGTGCATTTGTAAACATTTAACCAAAGCTTCATTTTCCCTAATATTCCCTGAAATGTATAGAAGAATTCAGTTTTAAGCTGAGATTAATGGGTTGACACAGTGAAATATTGAATTGTCTCCTTCAGTTGCTATAGCAATAAGCATTTGATAAAGTAAATAAAAATGAAATCTATATTTCTTGAATTCCAAATTTTTCTCTCTCAAAACCAATATATACACAGAACAAAAAAAGTGTATTTTGATATGATGGCATAAAAAGAGCATTTCATGAGTAGCACAAAATAAATCAGAAACCCTTATTGTGTGAAATAAATCTAGTCATTTAGGATGGATAATATACTACTAATAAAAAATGAAAATTTTAAGTTACAATAATCTGTGAATCCTACAATGTGACAAAATATTACCACGGTTCAGAGAAATAAACTTTAAAATGCAAATATTCTTTGCAAGAGCAAAGATCATCTTGTTTCTCTATTTACTTTTATCAATGTAAGGTTCTAAATTGCCTAAACCCTCTAGTGAATTGAAATGTCTAACCAATTTATCACCCTTTCAATTACTTGGACAGAAGAACCCCCTGCTCACTAATAGACAAGGATCATATATCAAAATAATTTTGGCTATCAAAATGTTAACTACTTCCAATCTGTGCACCACCTTGGCTAGAAGTTGTTCAAAGTAATCTTCATCTATCCACAATTAACACTAAATTTATTCATAACTGACAGCATTATCTTCGTAGCAACACCAAAATTATTTCTCCTGAGTCAAACGCACAATTTTACCATTCTCTGACTAGCTCGAGATGATTTATAAATAAAGTTTTGCTCTGCGTGACTGGAACAGCACTAACTGCCCCAGACATCTATTTAAGGCAGATGTGGCCTCACTCGCCATACTGAACAGAGTAACAGTTTGCCAATGCTGCTCCTTTCAGGAGACAGAACTTTGTCAGCATCCAGGAGGCACTGGCCTGGGCCTGGCACCCGCCTTCCCCCAGCTGGGCTAGGCCACTTTGACAGTTAGTTGCTCACTGTCTCTGCAGACCTGCGGCTGGCTCTGTCCGTGGTGCTGAAGCTGGAGCCTCCGCTTACGCGTCCTGGTCAGCACCCAAATGAAATGGCGGGTGGGAGTCCTACGGTTTAAACTCTTTGACAGACAAAGGGTAAGTTTGGGCACGTAGAGCTGAAGCCGCGCGATCCTCCGGGTATGTCCCTATCCAGGCCGGGCAGAAATCGGGCCTGCAGCAGCCGGCACCAGAACCTACGGCTGCTGGGTCACTGCGCTCAAAACCCTCGGGCACCGGAGGAAGCCGAGGCTCCTGGACCAGAAGGCCAAGTGACTCGCCCAAGGTCACACTGTCGGGAAGGGCCGGTGCCCCAGGCGACCCTTGCCTGCCGGAGAAGGGGCAGCAGAGGCGCGAGGAGGGGCAGGGGGCTGCGCTCCGAAGGGGAGAGCTCGGCTCTTTTGTTCTCCGAGGGGGCTAATGTGAGTGTGTGTGTGCTAGTGTGTCCGCGTGCCCAGCCCGGGTGGCCCCAAGCTCCAGCCCGGGAAAGTCACCAAAGACCTCCAGGGGAGGGAGGAGGAGCAGCTACCCTTCGGGTTCAGCTCGATCCCTCTTCCGCCCCCTGGGGACCCCTCATTCTGTGCCCCTGGAAAGCCCGCGGACCCCCTGGTTCCCCACCCGTGCCCTGGCTCTCGCCCGCTCCCTGCGCTGTGGGTCAGTGTCTGTACTCGACAGCCCTGACGGCCGGCCCCCAGCCCCTGTCACCGAACCCCTCCTTCAAGGAGCCCCCCACGACAGCTGTGCCGCTCCTCCTGGGTTCACAGAGCTGCCCCCCCCACCCCCGCTGTGCTCCCTACAGTGCCCCTCCTCTGATACCCCGCCGTGGTCCCCGCTGTGCCCCTCCTCTCGCCCCCCCCCCCCCGCTGCGCCATGCCCCCGCTGTAGCCTCCCCCCGTGCCGTGCCCCTCCTCCCAGGCAGCCCTGGGTCCCCGCCCCCCCACCCCCGGACCCACCGTCGCGCTCGCACAGCTGGATGGCCTCCAGGCTCAGGTTCTTGATCACGTCCTCGCACGGGCTGGCCGGGCTGCCCAGGGCAGGGTCGAGGCGCGGCGGCACGTCCATGCTCCGGCTCCGGCTCCGGCTGCGGCTCCGGCTCGTTCTTTCTCGGTCTCTCGGTCTCTCCCTCCCTCCCTCCCCGGCTTCGCTGCGCTCCCCTCGGCTCTCCCCCAGCGCCGGGGCCCGACGCGGCTCCCGAGGCTCAGGCGGCTCCGGCCGTGTGAGCGTCTGACACCGACTGAGGCGGAGGAGCCCGGCCGGGAGCGGGCGCGCGTGCGCGGAGAGCGGGCGGGGGGCGAGAGGGCGCGAGGCGGCGGGAGGGGGGCGGTGGGAGGGGGGCGCGCGCCCGAGGGCTGGTGGCGGGGAGGAGCGAGGTGGCCGGCCGGGCGCCTGCGGGAGGGCGCAGAAGTACCCGGGCGCTCGAGGGCTCAGGCGCGCGCCCGATAGCCCTCCCGGCAGCCCGTGCTCGTGCCAACTGCCGGGCTTGAGAGGGGGCGGGGCTGGACGGGGCGGGGGAGGGGGAGATGAAAACGGCGGCCCGCGCGCTCAGCGGGGAAAGGGGGTGGCGGAGGAGGAGCCAATGCCTCCCCCGAGTCCTGCGGCGGCGAGAGAGCGCCCCCTACAGGCCGAGCCTGGCGCTGGTAGCTGGATGGGGCAGAGCGCGGGGCAGCTGCGGCCGGGCCGGGTGTGCGTGCGTGCGGACCTCGGTGTCCTTCTGTTCTGTCTGTTCTGTCTGTCTATACCTTCGTCTCGCCTGTCTGTATCTGCCCGCCTCCCTGTGCTCCCATCTTTGTGCTGGTGTCTCACCCTCCACGTAGGTGCTTCTGTGTCTGAACCTTCTGTCTGGCCGTCTGTCCGGCCGTCTCTGTATCTTCCGTCCATCCATCCCTCGGTACTCCGTCCTCCTGTCTAGCTAGCTCTACTCTCTGTATTTATCTTTGCACCTGCACCTGTCTGCCCCATAGCCATCTGTCTGTCTACCCAGCTCTGTGTGTCTGTCTGTCTGTGTCTCTTAGTGGGGGTCGCCCAAAGCGGCCTCTGCTGTGTCCTTCAATTCCAGCTCCGTGGTCCTCTGAGCCTCCTGTAGACATACACACACCTGTACGTACATACACACACATGTACGGAGCAGCTAGGTGGCTCAGTGGAAAAAGAGCGCTGGGCTTGGAGTCAGGAGAAATGGGTCCAAATCTGACCCTAGAGATTTACCAACCTGGGCATGGCACCTATCTGCTCCCTGCCACCGTCTCCTCATTGGTAAAATGGGGATAATAATAGTGGGAACCTCACGAGATTGTTGCAAGTATCAAATCACGTGCAAAGTCCTCCACAAACCCTAACTCTAACCTAACCTTGTATACGGAGTGAGGAAGACTCAAGTTCCAGCCCTGCCTCTTAAAGCCTGGACAAATCTCTTAATTCCTCCGTGTCCCAGGCAGCTCTGTGAGCCCATGAGTTACAGAGCAGGTGGTGAGGATGAGAACCCTGCCTTGGCAGAGGGAGTGCCCTCTGACAGCTTCATACTCTGATGAAATTCATTCAAGCATCCTAAATGGGCCAAGTCAACTGGCATTGTCTTTCTTCCTTGACCATCATGCTCATCCCTGTGAGTTTGTATTGGCCCTTTCCCATGCTTGGAATTCATTCTCCTTATTCCCTCCCCTCTGCCTCATATGATCCCTCTATCAAACTCCTACACCACCTTCTACATAGGGGATTCTTAACCTTTTTTGCCTTGACATTTTTGGCTGTCTGCTGAAACCTAGAGACCCCTCCTCACTGTCCCTACTATGTGCTGATGTGCTGGGCAGTGGGATACAAAGACAAAAATGAAAGAATCCCTTCCTTCAAGGAACTTGCTTCCTATGATAGATATTACATATACACATTATGAAATATGTGTGTATAAATGTATCTAAGTGTGTATTTATGGATCATTCATGTAGAAAGCTATAGATTTATCTATAAAAATACCATGGTCAAGACATGTCTTGATTATGAAGTCAAGTTATATATAATATTATATATACATATTAAGTCAAGGTTATGAAGAACCTGCAAGTTGCCAGGTGAATAAGAGGCAACATACCAGCCTCAGGATCAGGATGAGTATCAGGAATATTTGGTTCACATCCCATCTCTAAGACATATTGCCTTGGGGGTCAAGTCCCTGAGCAACTCTCAGAAGATACTACATTTCAGGTGAGCTGTTAATTCCTTCCCAGGACCTCCATGTCCTTTTGACATCACAGATCTGGACCCCATTCCTACCGCCAAAAGGGGAACCAGGCACCACTAAAAAAATCACTTGCTCCTTATTAGTTCTGGAACAAAAGCTATCAAAGTTCTGAATTAAAGCCCTTCACAACTTGGCCCTAACCTATCTTTGAAGCCTAAATATCGTTCCTCTCCCTGTATCCTATAACCCAGCTCAGCTCTCCTTGTTTCTGTCTCACTCATGATACTCATTCCTTATTTCAGTGCTTTTGCATTGACCATCCATAATACTTGGAATGGGACAGCTAGGTGGCACAGTGGATAGAGCACCCACCTAGAGTCTGGATGACATCTCCTTCTGAATTCAGCTTCAGACACTAGCTGTGTGACCCTAGACAAGTCATTTAACCCTGCTTGCCTTAGTTTCCTCAACTGTAAAATGATCTCAGGAAGGAAATGGCAAACCATTTCAGGATCTTTGCCAAGAAGACCCCAAATAGCATCAGAAAAAGTAGAACACAACTGAAATGACTGAACAACATATGCCTGGAATGCCCTCCTGTCTTTACCTCCCCTCTGTCTCGTGGAATCTGTCCTTTAGAGACACAACTTCTATGCCACCTTCTGCACCAGGAATTCTTAACCTTTTCTACTTCATGGACCTCTTTGGTAGTCTGGTGAAGCTGACAGACTCCTCCGTTCTCAGAACAATTTTTTAAAACATTCATAATCAAAGGAAATGTAAAACTTTGTTGTTTATTGAAAATAAAATTGCAATTATTTTCTCCATTCAAGTTTATCAATCTGTTAGTGATCTCTCTATGGGACCCTTGAGGATCCATGAGCCCAGATGAAGAACGCTTGTTCTACACAGAGCCTCTCCTGGTTCTCCTCAATTTCTGGTGCCTCCATAATGACTTCATATCCATCTACCTTGTGCTTATTCTGTATATACGTATGTAAGTACGTACTGTCCCTCCTGATAGAACACAAACTCCTTGAAAGTAGAAATTGTCTCATTCTTTGTATTTATCACCAGCTTTGTAGCACTGTGCGTAGCACGCAGCAGATGCTTAAGAAATGCTTGTTAATTGAATTCAGGTGAGAAAACTGAAGCCTAGAGATGTAGAGCAAGACTTTCAGCAAGTTTCAGAGACAAGATTTTAAGATGGGTCACACCTTAAGATGGGTCTGCCCCACTACTCCATGCTGCCTGCATCATCAAGAACATGTCTAAGTGGGAGAGTAAGACAGAGGGGGAGAGAGCGCATAGGCAGCAAACCACCCAGACAGGCTTCAACGCATTGAATAGGTGCTCTGTGAAGGTCATGGAAAGATCAGAAGTATAGTATCTGCTTGTGTGGAGGAAGTGCCTTTATGAGTGAGACCACTGATCTGGTGTGAAGGGAAGGCAAGTACTGTGGTAGGAAGGAGATGAAATAATTATGGAGAAGAGGTCTAGATAAAATACCTGGAGAAACTGGAAGAAAGTCACTTTCAGATGTGGCAAGAAGTAGAGCTGTTGGGATGAAGAAGCAGAGACTTTGACGTTTGTGAATTGAGTTTGTAGGATAAACTATTCTAATCTCAATTCAATTCATCAAACATTCATTAGACACTGAGGATGCAAAGACAAAACCTTAGTCCTTGTCCTCAAGGGGTTTGTGGTTTATTGTGTACATGTACATAGATAAGTAAATATGAATACAAATTCATTTCTAGAGGGAGAGAACAATATCTCCATGGAGTACCAGTGAAAAGTCCTGTGTATGAGGAGCCTCCGGAGTTGTACTTTGAAGGAAGCTAGGCATCATTAGAGGGAAAGCTGAGGAGATAGTGCTTTCCAGATAGGGTATCCATCCATGTTGCATCCTGGGTCATCTCTGATCATCCTGATCTATATCTGGCCACTAGACCCAGATGGTTCCAGAGGAGACAGTGAGGCTGGTGACTTTGCACAGCCCTTCCTCAGTTAAATCCAATTCACTTGCATTTCATGGCATCACCTTCTTGATGTCATGGTACTCTTTGAGAATGAAACAACAACAACCATCCATGTAAAGACATAGGGGTGACATGCACAATTGATAGAGTGCCAGGCCTGAAATCAGGAAGATGAGTTCAGATCTAGCCTCAAATATTATTAGTTGTGTGACCCTAGGCAAGTCACTTCACCCTGTTTGCCTCCTTTCCTCATCTGTAAAATGAGCTGGAGAAGGAATGAAAAACCAACCTAATATCTTTGTCAAGGAAAGTCCAAATGGGATCATGAAGAGTTGGACTTGACTGAACAATTATACTACCACACCAAGGTAACTAAATGGAGAGTGAGTGAAGGGAGATAAAGAATATACCTATTTCTTTGATGACACTGAAATAATTACTATGTAATCAGTGAGTGCCTGCACATTTATGAAATAAGTAGTAAATTGTTGAAGTTGCTGGACCTGAGTTCAAATCACTGCCTATGTAGCAAAGCTTTAATAAATGCTCACTCATTCATTCTACTTGACCTCAGTCAAGTCACTAACTTACATGGGCATCAGGTCCCTCAAGTATAAAATGAGAGGATTGAACTAGATGACTCTACAGTCACTTCCTTCTTTGTGTCTCTAATTCTATGATCCCATAGTTTCACTGGGGAAATATCCAAGTTTCACTCTCATCTTAATAATCCAAAAATGATGCCCCCTCTCTTTTTTCCTTTTCTGAGCTATTTTCCCAGTGGAGGTGGTTGTAGCGTTGGTATTTCAATGAAAAAATTCTGGCCATTGATTTCTTTTTAAGTTTCTTTTTTATTGATTTTTCAATTTGGAACATAAATGTTAAACAATAAAGCACGAATTTACATACATAGTGCTGCATGCCATACTTTCTGGTCACATCCATTTAGTCATAACATTAGTAAATCTAGTTAATTGAAACCTCATAAACCTTAAGGACTAGCTCAAATGAGCTGGCAAGATGACTTGGCACAGCTATAGGATGACTAAATTTATGTTAGAAATTGTACATTTTAAAGTGAAATGTACATAATATGTGCTTTGGTTTCAAGCAAGATAGCATCTCCTCATAGGAGGGTTCAGTTGTCTAACTGATATTTTGGATCAGGTCCTCAGTTCAGCAGTCCTTACACTTCCAAATGAATCTGTATGCAGGGCAACCTTGGTGGTTTTAAACCCATTTGGTTATATCGTTTGGGCTTGCATTAAGTCATAAAATGTAGACCTGAATGGAACTTTGCAAACTGTCTAACCCAACCTCAGTTTACATAAGAGAAATACCATGGGTTACAGAGATTAAATAACTTTCCTAAGGTCATAAATAAGCAAGGGAGCCAGGGATTCAACCAGATTCTCTGGATCCAAATACAGTTCTCTTCATTATAACATAGTCATATAGTCCTTAAGGCAAGAGTGAGCATTTCATTCCTTTGATTCATCAGAATTGGATAATTTGTGATGGAATCTTGTATTGCCTTCTCCATTCTGTCAGTTGTCTGACTGTGAAGTTGGATGCCATAGAATATAATTTGCAGATATTTGCCTGTTTCCTTCTCATATTTTCATTTAAAGATGCCTTTCATATATATGTAGAATGTTCTCAAAGATTATGTAGAGATGAGAAATTAAGTGAATGAATTGTTAATATTATTCATATTCTTTTGATTGCCTTTTAGGGATAATACATCCCTGAATTACATCTGTGAGTTTTTTAAGCATTCAATATTGTTCCTTCTTTCAGATATCTTGAGACTCAGTCTTTCAATGACCTCAAAACTGTGTCATATTCAGTATGGACCTCATTTGTGTATTTGGTGCAATCCAGATATGTTTCTCACATTGTGATTCTGAGCACTTTCTTTCCTGTTTTCTATCTCTCTATCACCATTATTACAAAGTTGCAGAAGATGGCATGGGACCAAGGATCATTTTGCATTTTTCTAGGTGTCATTGGTCACCATTGCCAAAAATAAATGTCCTTCACTAGAGACTAGACTACTGACACTAAACCTGTCTATTTGTAGCCAAGTTGATCCTCAGAAAGCAGACCATAATGTCATGAGGATCACATGTGAAGTATTTCCAATATGGCAGGACTTCTCAAAGCCTGTACTCCTTTGGCATTGTCATTGATAACCCAGAGTTAATCACCATGCCACAATGAGTTTTCAAGAGTAGGACATTCCCATCTACCCCTTCACTTCTGGAGAATCCCATATGACAGAAGTCAGCCAAAGTGAAGCTGAAGTGAAACCTTGAAATACTCCCTGTCATTGATCCAAACCCAGCCTACAGTTAGGTATGCTTTTGCTTCCAGGCCACATGCTGTATTATATCTCAACTTCAACTAAGAAAAAAAAGTTATTGGCCTATATTCTAGTTGAATTAGGAATATGCTTACACCAAATATAGAGAATAAATATTGATTTCTTTTTTCTACTGACGTGGTAAATCCATCTTAAAATTTGGGTTAAAGAGACATTTACCTTTAATTGGAAAAAAGAAAAGAACAAGGAAAACAACATACCCAATACCTAAAATATCACTAAGTGGAAAGGACAGCAGTGACAAAGAATCAAAACAATGCTATGTAACTATAATGGCCAAATTTGTCCCCCAAAAGAAGAAATATGAGGAGCCCCCTTCTTTTGTAGGGGTCAGGGACTTTGGATATGGAACACAGCATGCCATGTTGGATTTCACTGATGTCTTGGTTAGTTTTGCTATACTTTTTTTTCTTTCTTTTTGTTCATCATACAGAACTGGTAAATGGAGGAGGGAAGACTACACTGGTAGAAAAAGGTGATACAAAAACAAGTAACATCATTAAAATTTTAATAAGAAAAAGAATATTTTTGTTTCCTCAAATTATAAGATTATGTCTCTCTGAATTGGAGTTGATTGCTCTGACTTACCTGACTGGTTCACTCAGTCAACTATGTACTTAGTTCAATAAGATGACTGGTTTCTTTATTTTTCTCTCAGTCTTTCCTGATACTCTCATTCCTTAAATGACTTTGCATTTATTAATCTGTATAAAAGCCACAGTCCCTTCCCTCTATCCCAAAATTTAAGGGCAGGTTCTGCCTTTTCATTTTGTCTTTGTATCTTCAGCCTCTGTCACAGAGCTTTGCACAGAATTGTTGCTTGAAAAATGATTAGTGTGCTGAATTGGATAAATACTTGCTGACTGACTCACTGAATTGAATTGGTTGGTCGAATTAACCAACTGTTTTATTTTTATGTGGCAGAAACAGTTTCCATTCTCACATATGCCAACATAAATTTGAACTAGTAAGTAGAGGAGTTTTTTAGTTTCACTCTGCCTTCTGGGAATAACTCAGAATGGGGATATTGACCACATGACACCTTCTAAAAGGGCACTCCATCATGATCATGGTGAATTCTGGGCTTGGGTCTGCCATGGTGAAGCTCCCACCAGGAGCAATTACTTGCTGGACAAAATTAAATTAATTTTAGCCCTAGGTCCTGAAAATTGGAAAGGTCCTACTGGATTGCCCACTGCTAGGATTATCTTAGGCTAGCCTCTAAATTGCTAAACTGAAGTAAAGATTTAATGACCTAACCCCTGAGGCAAAGACATCAGTAAATCACACAGGGCTAGCTGACAAATTTAAGGGGAAAACAGTCTATTCTGCAGGTAGAAAAATCTTCAGAAACATCTTAGATGGTATCTTGAACAAAGAAGATTTCCATATTTTGAATTCCCCTGTGGTTAGGTTTGGTTTGGTTTCATATATATCTATATCTATCTATATACACACATATGTGTATGCATACATATTCATATACATATATGTATACATACATGTGTATACACAGATGTGTATGCATGTATATATGCATATTGTGTACTTGTATGTATACGCACACAATCAGATCATTTGGCTTCTGATTTTAATTTATTCATTTACCCATTTGCTGGACCTGTCACGTAAACTCACTGTGCTGGATCATCCACACTGACTCTTCTGCTCCTGATTCCAGGCTGACAAGTGTAGCTAGAGAAAAACACAGGACCATGGAAATGCGACCCTCTGCAAAGGGATGCTGCCAAATTTCCATTTGACCCTTGCTGATGCTGGCCATTTATTTAATATTTCTCATGTGCACTCTAAGGATAACTGCCTACGCAATCATTATTTCTGGCCATCTCTTCTCATTAAACTCGAGACCTACCTACCCTCACCTTCACTCTCAGTGGATTTCATGAAAAAAAAATCCAGGCTATCAGACACCAACTGGACTTCATTCTCTTCAAAATATATGTTTCACCATCTATCCTCTATACCTTATTTCCAGTCATAGAGGAAATCTCTCTTCCTCTCCAAAGCTAACTTCTTTATCTTCACTCTTCATCCATGCCTGTTCTTCCTGAGGGACCCTGATTCCCTACTTGTCCCCTTTCTCACTTCTGCAATCTCTCTCTTGTCTCCAAACATGGTCAAATGTTGCTTGTCTTTAAAAAATTCCCATCATTTGGGCTTACTGTTCCTTTTAACGATGGTCTTATTTCTCTCTTCTTCTCTGTCAGACTTAGATGAGAAGGCTATATTTACTGCCTTCAATTCTTCGCCATCCATTCACTTTGTAATCTTCTTCAATCTATTCCTGTTTCTTTCCTGACATTGCACTATTAACGATCACCACTGGCATCTTTCTTGTCAAGTCTTAAGGCTTTCTCTCATTCTCATCTTCTTTGGCTTGTCAGTAGCATTTGACACTATTGGACACCCCACCTCACCTATTTGAAAATGGCTTTTTCTTCTGTGAAATGGAACTATCTTGGTTCTCTCATCTCTTTGCTAATCCTTTCTCCTCCTGCACCCCAATTGTAGATCCTCTACACGGCTCGTTTGATATTCTACCCTTTACTTTCTCTTTACGCTCCAAATTGACCCAACAAGCATGATGATCAGTGCTCATCATGGGCAAAATATTGTACTAGGCATGGGAAATATGAAGATGGAAAAAAAAATAAACACCCGCATCTGTTCCAAAGAAACATATTCCTCTGAGAGGTTGTTCTCTTTTCTGATTTCAACAATCACCTTTAAAAGATGATTCTTATATTTCTAATTCTGGTTTTAGCCTCTTAACCAAGCTCAAATCCCCTATTTCTAGCTGCCTAGAAAACATTTTCTGTTGGATATCTCATTATCACCTCAAAATCAACTCTAAAGATGAAACTGTTTATGACATCAAAAGTGTCTTTACCTCCCACTTCAAATTATTTTCATTATCTTTTCATTATCTTTTCTTTCTGTCTCTACATTGAATCTGTCACTAGGGGAATTCTTACTTTCAATGACTGTCAGATTTTTCCTTTCCTTTTCATTCTTAACACGACAGTATAGTCCCTTATCTCTTCTTTCCTGGGTTTTTTAATTTTAATTAGTTTTTCTACCCTTTCCTCCTTTCCATCTTTATCCTACAAAGCCTGATACCAGATTAATCTTGCTAAACTATCAGGTTACTGGTCTACTCAAGAACTCACAATGATTCCCTGTTACCTACTGTATCAGGACGAAACTCTTACCTAAACTTCAAAGTCTTCCAAAATTTGTCCACATCTTATCTATCAAACTATATCCCTCCCTACAGTGAAGTCAATCTCCTTACTATCTCCTCTAGATATTATGTATATTTGTATGCCCATATTTACGCTTGCTGTGCCAATGGGACAGACCCTATTAAATTCAATAAAGTTCAAGTGGCAATATGGCATAATGGATAGAGAACGAACCTCAAAGCCAAGAAGACCTAGACTCAATTCATGCCTTTGACACATAGTGTCTGTGTGACTCTGGGCAAGTCACTTAATTTCTCAAAACCTCTAGGACAATCAGCTGCCAAGCAGATGCCAAACCAAAATTGGCAAAGGAAGTCTTCTCATCTTGGAGTTCCCTATATCAGTGAAATCATAAATCCAGTCATTATTCCCATCAATTAAATTAAAATCACTAAGTATTTACTAGGCAGCTATTTGTAAGGTAATGTGTTGGGTGCAAAGGAGATGCTGTAAAACAAAATGGCCCCTGTTTACGGGATTTACTGAGTGGATTTGTGGTGTGTATGTATGTGTGTGTGTGTGTGTGTGTGTGTGTGTGTGTGTGTGTGTGTGTGTGTGTGTGTTGGGGGAAGGTGAAAGAGATGTGTGAAATAAATCCAGTAATTCCTTGAAAATGGTGGCCATTTTGTTTGATACTTTTTAACTCTGTGCTAACAGGTATGCATCTTTGTCTCCCTAAGTCTCAGCATCCTTATCCATAAATGAGCTTAGTGTATTTGTTCTGTAATGGGAGGGGAGGCATGAGTAGGTAAACAATCAATGAACAAGAGTTTGTTGTTATCATTCAGTCATTTCAGCTGTGTCCAACTCCTTATGACCACATTTGGGTTTTTCTTGGCAGATATTACAATGATTGACATTTCCTTCTCCAGCTCATTGTACAGATAAGGAAATTGAGGCAGACAGGGTTAAGTGACTTGCCCAGGATCGCATGGCTAGTAAGTGTCTGAGACCAGATTTGAACTCAGGAAGATAAGTCTTTCTGACTTTGGACCTGGTGCAATATCCGCTGTACCATCTAGCTGCCCACTCCCATCTATCCCAGCGTTATTGCAAGGGTAAATTGAGAAAATGATGCATATTCAAATGTTTTTAAAAATCTTAACTGTCTACAGAAATGTTAGCTATTAATTAATTAATTAACATTGTTACCCTCAGCCAGTTCCCTTGCTTTAGATGATATTATTCTTCTATTAATAAGAGTAGCAGGGTGAATAAAAACCTTACTAGCCCTGACCACCTGAAATCGAGCATCTTGCCTGACTTCCTCTCCCAATAAATCCTTCTTCTCCTCCACCTTTTCTTCTTCTTCCTTGTTCTCTTCCATATCCACTTGATCACAGCTTTAACGGATTCTGGTGGACAAGTGGCCTGCCACAGTATGTGGGTGTGGGTATGTGAGGTGGCGGGGGTGTGGTTTGGAGGGGGTAGGCGAAAGTTGGAATACAAACTCTGTCTGGTTAGGGTGTCTACAACAAGGACCAAAGCTGAGTTCACTCATGTATTACTGACAACAATAACATGAACTGAATTTTATATAGTCTCTAGATCTGTAAAGTGCTTTACATACTATCCTATTTGCTTATAGTTCTCCTTGATGCTACTTGAACCCAACAATTCAACCAACAATTAAATTCAATTCAAGAAACATTGATTAAAAGGCTATTGTGTGTTAGATACTGTGTTAGACACTAGGGATACAAGGATAAAAAAGAAGTCTACCCTCAAAGAGCTTGCAAATATTTAAATGCAGAGATGAGGCACATAATGGATAAGTGTATATATGGTCGTTTGAGGGGAGGAGAAGAAAGAAGGAGGGAAGGGGGGAGAGAGAAAGAGAGAGATATAGAGAAGGAGGAAGAGAGAAGAGTAGAGGGAGGGAGGAGAGAGAGAGAGAGGGAGAGAGAGAGAAACAGAGAGAGACAGAGACAGAGACAGAGACAGTGAGAGCATAACAGCATTTAAGTGATCTTGAAGATTCTGAGCACATACACATCCCCTGGGATCTACCTCTAGGAAATCTGGGACTACTTTTCCCTAGGTTCTATGCCCCAGCATTTTATTTACAGTCCTTGGGGTGAGTGATCACTACTCTGAGTCCAATCATTCATCCAGTCCTGAATCTACTGTCATCTAGCCACTGTCATCTAGCCCCCCTCTCTATCTTGTCCAGAGAATTGCTGTGAGACAGTGTCAAATGCCTTGCAGAAATCCTGGCATCCTATAATTACAACACTTTCCTGGTATGCCAGGCTTATACACCTGTCAAAAGAAGAAATTAGTCTAGCACGACCTGTTTTTGATGCTGGCTTCATCACTGTCCCTTTTCCTCAATGCTCACTTACCCTTCATTTAATAATACATTTTTAAGTTTTGCTAGGAATCAGAGTGAAGCTTACTGGTCTATAGTTTGGTGTATTCATCCCTTTCCCCTCTTCCTTTGATACATTTACCCTTTCTGGGATGCCTCTCCTGTCCCTTGTGATTTCCTAATGACCTCTGACAGTGACTCAACAATCAAAACCTCTGATATTGTCAGTGCTCTGAAAGAAGAAAACAAGGAAACAAGCTTTTATTAAGCATCTACAATGTGCCAGGTATCATGCTAAGCACTTTACAAATATCATCTCATTTGATCCTGATAACTTTGGGAGGTAGGTACTATTATTATTACCATTTTACAGATGGAGAAACTGGGGTAGACAGAGATTAAAGTGACTTTCTCAGGGTCATGAAGCTAGTAAGTATTTGAAGCTAAATTTGAAGTCAAGTCTTCCTGACTCCAGGCCCAGCACTCTTCATTCTGCCACCTTGCACCTCTCTCAGGCATGTAGTTTATCCAGATCTCATGACTTGAATTCACTGAAAGCAGATCAGTGCTTTCTTGCTATCTCTTCATAGAGATGTGAAGTTGTGGGTGGAGCTATGAACTAGTTCAGCCATTCTAGAAAGTAATTTGAAACTGGCCCCCAAAGTTCTCATAATAAAAGGTGATACTTAAATGCCTAGTATGTGTCAGGAACTGTGCTAAACACTTTGCAATTATCATCTCATTTGGTCCTCACAAGAACCCTGGAAGATATCTATCTATCTATCTATCTATCTATCTATCTATCTATCTATCTATCTATCTATCTATCTATCATCATCATCTATCCATCCATCCATGTACTCATCCACCTATCCATCCATTCATCCATCCGTCTATTTTTATACATAGGTCATTTCCATCTTTTCTTGTTCTCTCTCTGTCTCTGTCTCTGTCTCTCTTTCTCTCTCTCTCTCACACGCACACACACATGCAAGCACATTTATGTATATATGCATAAAGATTAGCTCTTTTTGCAATGGAAAATAACTGGAAACTAAGGGAATGTCCATCAAGTGAGGAAGGAGTCAATTGAGGCTAAATAAATTATGATATATTAAGGTAATATCACACTTATTATGGTGTAAGAAATTATGAAAGGGACAGTTTGAGATGAGCTTTGGAAAACTTGTATAAAGTGATGCTGAGAGGGGTAAGCCTTTAGGCAAATAATTTTATACTATAACAATGCTGTAAAAATAAACTTTGAGGGACTTAAGAAGCCTGAGCAATGCAATGACCAAGAAAGATTCCAGAGTGCCTGACAATGAAGAGGTTGGACAGTGGATTTGGAACCCTGGACTTGGAGTTGGAAAGATCTGAGTTCAAATCTGCCCTTAGATATTGTTTAGTTCACTTTAATTCTGTTGGTCTCAGTTTTCTCATCTGTAAAATGGGGCTAAAAATAGCACCTACCTCCCACAATTGTGCAGATAAAATAAGAACAGATCAATAAAACACTTAGCACAATGCCTGGCACATAGTAGACATTTAATAAATGCTTGTTTAAAAAAATTAGTTGCCTCCTGAGAGATGAAAAATTCAGGCTACATAATGAGAAACACAATTGTGGTCATGGCCAATGTGGGCATTTGTTTTGCCTTACTGTACTAATTTGTTACAAAGGTTTTGGCTTTCTTTTTTTTCTAAAGATGAAGGAGAGAAAAAAATGTTTATTAATAGAAAAGATTAATTAAAAAAATCAGTCTATTGTTAACCTTCCAACTCCAACAGTTTCTGCTCTAGCTTTGATTGGAGATCATAGAAAGTGAGCTCCTTGATAACAGGAAGTGTTGCATTTTTTTCTTGAAATCTCGAACACCCAGTCCAGTGCCTGGTACACAGTAGGTGATTAACATATGCTGGTTTAATTGAATACAACCATTCTCTAAACAGTACTCAAAAAATGTAAATGTCTTATCTTTCCAAATGGTTTGATTATAAATTTGATTATGAATTACCCACTCTCACCATTCTCTATCTTGAGTTAATAGCTGGTTCATTCACACTTAAGAATATTCTTTCTTTCTTCCCTTATTTCTTTTATTTCCTTCCTTTTCTCTTTATTTCTTCCTTCTTCCTTCTATTTTTCTCTTCCTTCCTTCCTTCCTTCCTTCCTTCCTTCCTTCCTTCCTTCCTTCCTTCCTTCCTTCCTTCCTTCCTTCTTTCCTTCCTTCCTTCCTTCCTTCCTTCCTTCCTTCCTTCCTTCCTTCCTTCCTTCCTTCCTTCCTTCCTTCCTTCCCTCCTTCCCACCTTCCCTCCTTCCCACCTTCCCTCCTTCCCACCTTCCCTCCTTCCTTTCTCTCATCTTTTTTCCATTATCAGCAGGCATTTGTTTAGCACTCTGAAAAGTCCTTTGCAATCACTGGCATTTATTATTCTTCACAACAAACCTTTCTGAAATTTCCTCTTTCCAATCTGAAAGAAATGCCTACAGGTTCCCTTTCCAAAATCACAGACTGCATTAAAAGCTAATTTTGCATGACAAATCACAAATGAAAATGGCTACTGCTGTGCACTCCCATCGCATTGTATGCTCTTGGCTGCTCTATGATCCCTAAGACCTTCACTCAGCGAGCAACACAAATCTTGATAATAAGATTGTCTATGTATGATAAGTGCCAGGGAATGACAAAGTGTCTGTAGACTCACACATTTGGTGGGTCAGATCCTGGGCAAATCATTGATGGTGAGGAAGGTGATGACAGGCCTTGAAAAACTCTAAAGAAGTCTAATTTGGGAGAGTCACTGAACAAATCTGACAGTCTCACAAGACTTTGGCTAAAGCTGGCACGTTGATAAAGGAGATTACTTCTTTGGTCTCTAATATGATACTTCTCTCATTACAGCATAGGGCTGCCTTGCACTTATGTGTGCATATGTACAGCACACACACAGAGAGACATTGTTGTTATTGTCTGTCCTTTGTGCTCAGAGGACCAAAGTGATATCATAATGTTGGAGTCAACGTAGAGTGTGTCCAGCTGTGGCTGATCAGACCAATATGAGCTCACAAGGCTCTACCACAGGTCAGGCACAAGTAGTCTGCAGGAATATTTGGAATTTCTTTTGAGCTTCTGCTTTGCCCATAGGGCACAGAACCTTCTCTGATATGAGCATGCCATGTTGGGTGGTACTGTGCCAGTCTCCCATATCTCATAATCAATTCCAAAGTTCTTTAGAAAGGCCTCAAGAGTATCTATGTCCCACTTTGTAGGAGTGCTTTGGATTTCTGCTGTTGGTATAAAACTGAATTTCATCTGGCTTCTTAACTGAGCCAAGAATCCTACATCTCTGTAAGCTTTGTCTGCACTTTACTTTTGATGGAGTTAAACACTACCTTTTTAGAAAGATGGACAAATTGTCCTCTTGGTAAATCCTGTGAAAGTCTTATCTTTGTTTAGCAGCTTCTGAATTTCTCCATCATTTTTATCAAATTAATGCTGACATTTATGAGTGATCTGGCCCAGATGAGTAATTGTTGTGCCTGAAAGTTGCCCACTCCTTTTCTGCTCCACTGTTGCCAAAAGTATTGGCTCAGCTTTCTCTCCAAGTTAGAAACAAACTCTTCACTTTCCGAGAAGTACTCTAATCTCTTGACATTGTCTTCTGGTAGTCATCTTGCCTTGGGGGGAGGGCACCATTTTTTGTTGAATACTAGTGTTAGCTTGGAGATGATAAGTCTAAGATTGGTCCAGCACTCTGCATCACACACAGCCTTAGGCACTCTCACATCCCATCTCTTCCTCTTACCATGACATAGTCTATTAAAAGCCCATGTTTGTTGCAAGTGTGTGTCCTTGGCATTTTATTGCATTTAGGCAAACAGAAGACAGTATTGGTGATGAGATCCACAAGATCCACAAGTGACCATTGCCTTGCTGTATCTGATCCACTCCTTCCAAGGACTCCCTGCCATGCCTGGTAATCTATGCCTACTCTGCTACTGAAGTCACCCAGAATTATTAGTTTATCCTCTTTCAGCACCTTGATGATCAGAATCTCTAGGCCTTCATAATATTTTTCTTTGACCTCATCAGAGTTTGTCATTATGAGAACATATGCACTGATGATGGTAGTATAGCAAGTGGCAATCACATTATCCTGAGCCTGTCGTTCACTCCTTTGGGGAGGCATACAAGCTTGTTGATTATATTAGCTTTGATTGCAAAACCTACACCAACTTTATGGTGCTCGCCTTTACTGTGGCCACTCCAGAAAAACATGTATCCAGATCCAACTTCGGTAATCCTGCCTTCATTTGCCAACCTTGTTTCACTCAGGGCTGCTATTTGGATGTGATACCTGCTGAATTTTCTCACAAGAATTGTTTGTCTATCAGGTCTGCTGGATTTCATGTTGGCTGTAAGTGTGCACACATTTCATATACCAATAGTGAATGGAATCATCTTCTCAAAAGTTTTCATATATTTTTTTGTATGTTTCAATTGCAGGGTGGAATTATAGTCTACTACAGTAAACAGGCCAGGATCAGATGAAGCAGACATTTGTTAGGGCACTTTTTTTAGCACCTTGCTCAGGCCTGAAGGTAAGCAGGATAGTCAGGCACCCAGGGGCTGCCAAATCTCACTGCTACTTCAATCCAGTGAGAAGATGATCCTATGGCCTATACTGTGTGTGCTCAACGTTGTAACTATCGCTCCCAGTGTATCTGCACCTGTCGCTTTGTCACTCATCCATTGCCACAGGATGTCAAGGCAGGAAAAATAGCAAAAAAAAAAAACCATAGTAAAATGATAAAATAGTTAAATAGTATGGTTTATGTCTTGATTTGCATATGAATTAGATTTAAGTGAGGCAGACTTGCACAAAGTCATCAGCCTCACTCTCTCAGAGTCATCAAAGATGGCCAGGGGTATTGTGGATGACCTTGGCACCTTTGATGTCTGATCAAGCTCTAAGCACTTCATAGTGCCTGCTTCAGCTGCCTTCATGGCCATTGGAACAAATTGCTCTGCTAGGGGAAATTTTTACATGCTTGGGGTAGACATCTCCTTAACACCTTCAGGTTTGTGGTCCATCAGTTATTTTCAACCTAGTTTAACTCATGATTTATCAGGGTATGGCTGCTGCATGTGCTATAGCTTCTTGGATCCACAGGTGAGAGTTGGGTGAAAGGTGGACACTGAATGTGGATAAGCAGCCCTGAAAAGAGGTTAGCAACCCCCACCCCAGAAGTACTAGTCCTCCCTGAACACCCCACACACCTTAATACACCACGCACAAAAATACAGCAGAAAATTAGACTTAGAGAAGTAAAGGTCTTCATAAAATCTGGCAAAAGGAACCTCCCTTTGATCTAGAACCTAGATCTAGGCCTTCTAGCTAGAACCTTCTGGCTCAGCAAGGACTAAGGCCAAAACAATATGGTAGGAAATTCTTTCCAATTCCTGAATTTGCTTAGTTGAGCAGAATAGAAACATGGTTCAGGTACAGTCTGATTACTCCCAGCAATACATGAGAGTCCTCACCCTTAAGTCTTTTTACTGCATGCATATATTTCACAAAGCTTCAGTCCTGTCTTCCTTTCCATTTGTCCCTTTTCTCACACTCTAGCAGGCTCTGGAATAAAAACAAAGACCAAACCCTCTCATCTTAGCATCTCCCCAAACTCTTTCTTAAATGCTATCATGGAACCATAGAATTTAGAACTAGAAGTGATCCTAGAGATTACCTAGCCCAATCCTCTCATTTTACAGATGAGGAAACTGAGTCTGAGAAGTGAGGTGACCTGTTTGAGCTCACACAGGACAGAAATAGTCATGTAGATTCCAAGCCAGGATTCTACATTGCATTTCTACCACACCACTCTACCTCTGAGGCAGCTGCTTATTCCTCTCTGCAAAACAGTGACTATAAATACAGTACTGAAACAACTGGCCAGTTTTTAGAAATCTGTCAAGTCGGTGAAAAGCAATCATTCTTGTTTGGAATTACATAACAAAGCAATCAATTGATTTTGTACTTTTCCAACCATCATGTTGCTGTTATATAGAAAATGATTTTTTTCCTCAAGCCCTGCCTAATGCCATTTTCTTTTTGCCATATCTAGATGTGAATCTTCTAATATGTCCAGTGCTGAAACTTGTTCAAATCTATCTTCTTGGTGTTGCTGCCATGGATATCGGCAGCAAAACCCGTTCTGATAGAAATAGGACGGCAATGACTTTGCAGTCTCACTTGCAGACAAATGTTGATACATTTAGTGCCCTCCTTGACATTCTTTTCTTTCAAATTCATCTGAATGTTCTAGGGGCTTATTCTATCCAGTTAAGACAGATGCATTACAGTGAGGTATGGGTGTGTGCACAGAGCTTGTGTTCATACGGAGCTTGTGTTCATATGGAGCTTGGACCTAAGAGATCCTCATTCTTTTGGAAGACATTCTCAGTAGAGAAGAAAGGCTTTTTCAAGCAGCCTACCAGAAGTCTTAGAGCATGGGGTCATAAACAGATATTTATGCACTGTCGGCAGAGGGTTAGAAGGCTGGAGAATCTTGGACCTCTAGACCTCTGGGGCTGTCACATCCAGTAGACTTGAATGAAATCCTGAGAGGGCTCGATACACCCTAGACTTCAGCTGCTGTTCCCAGAGAAGTTCACTGAAATTTCTACAATGTTATTTGCTGTTCTGAGAAATAACTGCTCCTAAAATTCCCACTGCAGAGATTTCCTTAAATTTCTTCCTTAGTGGTCTAGTGAACATACTTCTATGACTCCGTTCTGGGAGGAATGAGGGGTTATTTTGGACTTAACTACCACTCTTGGGAGACATAATGTGTGATTGGCCATTTGGGAATAGTTTTCTAGGATGTTCATTACCTTTGCATTCCTGTTTTAATTAAATATCTTTGCTTAATTCTGGAATAAAGAGATACCTTGATGGGGGCTTGAAGCTGTGAGAGCCTAAACATCACTGTGAACTGAGTATTGCTAAGAGCAGGCCATGTCATGGAACCCGTAGGTCACACATTCATTAACCCATACTCATTAGTACAACTTGAAACTAATCCATTTCTTTCAATAGTGGATGATTTGACCATTTATTTCTTTAAATCCTTCATAAAGCACCCACAGACACCTGTCTAGTACTTTTATATTTTGTGGATACCAGTGCATTACACAGGCTTTCTAGCTGCTCTCTCATACTTCACATATCCCCTTTTCCCAGTCTTATGGGACGTTGGTGATATCTTTGATGACCACTCTTGTGACAAAACAGCTCTCTCAATATGCCATAGTCTGTTTATGCACACCAAGAATGTTTTGATGACTTTTGGAGTCACCTGCAATTCTGATTTTCTGAGACCTTGGTCTTTAATAATTTGCATCCCTGCAGCCTTACTGGAAAAATTAATTTTTTTCTTAAGAAATTGGGATTTTTAGAAACTGAGCATAGATCAATGCCTGACATGTACACAAGAATTAAGTCCAAAAGCATACATGATCTAGATATAAAAATGGATACTGTAAACAAATTAGGGGAGCAAGGAATATTGTATTTGTCAGGTTTATGGAGAATGGAGAAATTTTTGATCAAACAAGAGATAGAGAACATTATGAAGTACAAAATGGATAATTTTCATTACATTAAATTGAAAAGTTTTTGCACAAACCCAATGCAACCACGATTAGGAGGAAAGCAGAAAACTGGGAGAGAATTTTTGCAACTAGTGTCTGTGATAAAGGCCTCATCTCTAAAATATGTGGAGAATTGAGTCAAATGTACAAAAATACAAGTCATTCCTGAGTTGATAAATGATCAAAGGATATGAACAGACAGTTTTCAGAGGAAGAAATTAAAGCTATCTATAGTCATATGAAAAAAAAATGCTCTAACTCACTATTGATTAGAAAGATGCAAATCAAAACAACTCTGAGGTACCACATCATACCTACCAGATTGACTAACATGACAAAACAGGAAGATGATAAATATTGGAGAAGATGTGGGAGAGGTGGAACACTAATTCATTGTTGGTGGAGCTGTGAGCTGATCCAATCATTCTGGAGAGCAATTTGGAACCATGCTCAAAGGGCTACAAAAATGTGCATACCCTTTGATCCAGCAATATCGCTTCTAGGACTGTATCCCAAAGAGATCATAAAAATGGGAAAGGGTCTCACGTGTATGAAAATATTTATAGGAGCACTCTTTGTGGTGGCCAAAAACTAGAAATCAAGGGGATGCCCATCAACTGGGGAATGGCTAAACAAGTTGTGGTATATGAGTGTAATGGAATACTATTGTGCTGTAAGAAATGATGAACAGGAAGACTTTGAAGAGGCCTGGAAACACTTGTGTGAACTGATGCTGAGTGAAGTGAGCAGAACCCAGAAAACTTTATACATAGCAACAGCCACAGTGTGCAAGGAATTTTTCTGGTACACTTAGTCCTTCACAGCAATGCAAGGACCTAAAAAATTTCCAATGGGCTCTTGAGGCAAAATACCTTCCACATCCAGAGAAAGAACTATGGAGTTGGATTGCAGAATGAAGAAGACCATTTTCTTTTATATCATGTTTTGTTTTGTTTTGTTTCATGGTTTCTCCCATTCATTTTAACTCTACTATACAACATGAAAAAAAACAATAGGGATTTTTCAACTCTGAGGTACCACCTCACACCTATCAGATTGGCTAACATGACAAAAAAGGAAAATGATAAATGTTGGAGAAGACGTGGGAAAATTGGGACACTAATGCATTGTTAGTGGAATTGTGTACTGATCCAACCATTCTGGAGCTATGCCCCAAAAGGCTATAAAACTGTGTATAACCTTTGATCCAACAATACCCCTGCTAGATCTGTATCCCAAAGAGATGGTAAAAAATAGAAAAGGACCCACATGTACAAAAACATTTATAGCAACTTTTTGTGGTGGCAAAGAATTGGAAATCATTGAATGTGATGCCCATCAACTGGGGAATGGATGAACAAGTTGTGGTATATGATTGTAATGGAATATACTTGTGCTATAAGAAATGACAAGCAGGATGATTTCAGAAAAACCTGGAAAGTTTTTGAACTGATACAAAGTGAAGTGAGAAGAGTCAGGAAAACTTTGTTCCCAGAAACAGCAATATTGTATGATAAAGAACTGTGAGTGACTTAGCAATTCTCTGCAATAAAATTATCCAAGACAATCACAAAGGACTTATGGTGAAAAATAATATTCACCTCCAGAGAAAGAATTGATATTATCTAAATACAGACTGAAGCAAACTATTTCTCTGTCTCTCTCTATCTCTGTCTGTCTGTCTGTCTGTCTTTTTCTTTTATTTCCCCTCTATCTTTCTTTCTCATGTATTCTTTCATGAAATGACCAATATGGAAATGTTTTACATTATTGAATATGTAACCTATATCAGATTGCTTGCCTTCTCAGTGAGGGGAAGGGGAGGGATGGAGAAAAAATAGAATTTGGAACTCAAAACTTAAAAAAGTTAAAAATTGTTTTTTTTTTTTTGTTTTTTTTTTTTAATTAATTTTTTTTATTTTTTTTAATGTTTAACAATCACTGCCATACAATTGCAATTTTATCCCTCCCCACCCACCCCCCACTACCTCCCTCCCTCCCCACGACTGCATACAATTCTGTATAGATTCTACATAAACTTTCCTATTGAGTATATTTTCACTATCGTCATGCTGTGTAGCCAGACTAAGATAAATGAAAGAATCCGTATAACAAATCAGAACATGATACACAAACAGATACACATACACAAACATGATCTGCTACATTATGTGAGTGACTTCCATATTTCTCTCTCTGAGTGTGGAAGGCTTTTTGCCTTGAGGTCCACCATTGGGATTTTTTTTTTTTTCAGAAGTTCTTGTGTTATTACAAAAATGTAAGTCTACCAGAAAAAACTCTCACACACTGTGGTTGTTGCTGTGCATAAAGTTCTCCTGGTTCTGCTCCTTTCACTCAGCATCAGGTCATATAAGTCCTTCCAGGCCTCTCTGAAGTCTTCTTGTTCATCATTTCTTATGGCACAATAGTACTCCATTACATTCATATACCATAATTTATTCAGCCATTCCCCAATTGATGGACATCCCCTTGACTTCCAGTTTTTGGCAACTACATAGAGTGCTGCTATAAATATTTTTGTACATGTGGGACCCTTTCCCATTTTTATGATCTCTTGGGGATATAGTCCTAGTAGCGATATTGCTGGGTCAAAGGGTATGCACATTTTTGTAGCCCTTTGGGCATAGTTCCAAATTGCTCTCCAGAATGGTTGGATGCGCTCACAGCTCCACCAACAATGAATTAGTGTTCCAACTCTCCCACATCCTCTCCAGCATTTATCATTTTCTTGTTCTGTCATGTTTGCCAATCTTATAGGTGTGATGTGGTACCTCAGAGTTGTTTTGATTTGCATCTCTCTAACCAATAGTGATTTAGAGCATTTTTTCATATGATTATAGATAGCTTTAATTTCTTCCTCTGAAAATTGCCTGTTCATATCCTTTGACCATTTATCAATTGGGGAATGACTTGTATGATTATACATTTGGGTCAGTTCTCTATATATTCTAGAAATGAGGCCTTTATCCCCGAGCTTAGCTGTAAAAATTTTTTCCCAATTTACTACATCCCTCCGGATTTTGGTTGCATTGGGTTTGGTTGTGCAAAAACTTCTCAGTTTAATGTACTCAAAGTTATCCATTTTGCATTTCATAATGCATTCTATCTCTTCTTTAGTAAAGAATTCTTCCCTTCTCCATAGATCTGATAAATACACTATTCCTTGCTTCTCCAGTTTATTCATGGTATCAATCTTTATACCTAAATCATGTACCCATTTGGACTTTATTCTTGTGTACGGTGTCAGGTATGGGTCTATGCCTAATTTCCGCCACACTGTTATCCAGTTTTCCCAGCAATTTTTGTCAAACAATGAGTTCTTATCCCAGAAGCTGGGGTCCTTGGGTTTATCAAACAGAAGGTTGCTATATTCCTTGCCTACTGCATCTTGAGTGCCAAGTCTATTCCACTTGTCTACCTCTCTGTTTCTTAGCCAATACCAAGTGGTTTTGATAGTTGCTGCTTTATAGTACAGTTTAAGGTCTGGTAGCGCTAGGCCACCTTCCCAAGCATTTCTTTTCATTAGTCCCTTTGATATTCTGGACCTTTTGTTTTTCCAAATGAATTTTGATATTATTTTATCCAGCTCTAGAAAGTAATTGTCTGATAGTTTAATTGGTATGGCACTAAATAAGTATATTAATTTGGGTAGAATTGTCATTTTTATTATATTAGCCCGGCCTACCCATGAGCAACTAATGTTTTTCCACTTACTTAAATCTGACTTTATTTGTGCAAAAAGTGTCTTGTAATTGTGTTCATATAGTCCCTGGGTTTGTTTTGGCAGGTAGACTCCTAAGTATTTTATACTGTCTACCCTAACTTTAAATGGGATTTCTCTTTCTATCTCTTGCTGTTGAACTTTGTTGCTAATATATGGGAATGCAGAGGATTTGTGTGGGTTTATTTTGTACCCTGCAACTTTGCCAAAGTTGTTTATTAATTCAAGTAATTTTTTACTTGAATCTCTGGGATTCTCTAGGTAAATCATCATATCATCTGCAAAGAGTGATAGCTTAGTTTCTTCTTTGGCTATTCTAATTCCTTGAATATCTTTATCTTGTCTAATTGCTACAGCTAACATTTCTAGTACCATATTGAATAATAGTGGTGATAATGGACAACCTTGTTTCACCCCTGATCTTATTGGGAATGCATCTAGCTTATCCCCATTGCATATAATGCTTGCTGAAGGTTTTAAATAGATACTGCTTATTATTTTATGGAAAGTTCCCTTTATTCCTACGTTCTCCAATGTTTTTAGTAGGAATGGATGTTGTATTTTGTCAAAAGCTTTTTCTGCATCTATTGAGATAATCATGTGGTTTTTGTTAGCTTTGTTGTTGATGTGGTCGATAATGCTAATAGTTTTCCTAATATTGAACCAGCCCTGTAGTCCTGGTATGAATCCTACCTGATCATAATGTATTAATCTCATGATAAGATGCTGTATTCGTTTTGCTAGAATCTTATTTAAAATTTTTGCATCTATATTCATTAGGGAAATTGGTCTATAATTTTCTTTCTCTGTTTTGTCTCTTCCTGGTTTGGGTATCAAGACCATATTTGTATCATAGAAAGAATTTGGGAGGACTCCTTCTTCCCCAATTTTCAAGAATAGTGTATGTAGTATTGGAATTAACTGTTCTTTAAATGTTTGATAGAATTCACTTGTGAATCCATCTGGCCCTGGAGATTTTTTCCTAGGGAGTTCATTGATGGCTTGTTCAATTTCTTTTTCTGAGATGGGGTTGTTTAAGTATTCAACTTCCTCTTCTGTTAATCTGGGCAATTTGTATTTTTTAAAATATTCATCCATCTCATTTAGATTATCGAATTTGTGGGCATAAAGTTGGGCAAAGTAGTTTCTAATTATTGTTTTAATTTCCTCCTCATTGGAGGTGAGTTCACCCCTTTCATTTTTAATATTAGTAATTTGGTTTTCTTCTTTCTTTTTTTTAATCAGATTGACCAAAGGTTTATCAATTTTATTAGTTTTTTCATAAAACCAACTATTGGTTTTATTTATTAATTCAATAGTTTTCTTAATTTCAATTTTATTAATCTCTCCTTTGGTTTTCAGTATTTCTAATTTGGTATTTACTTGGGGATTTTCAATTTGTTCTTTTTCTAGCTTTTTCAACTGCAAGCCTAAGTCATTGATCTCCTCTTTCTCTATTTTATTTATGTAAGCATTCAGAGATATAAAACTTCCCCTAATAACTGCTTTTGCAGTATCCCATAAGTTTTGGTATGTTGTCTCACTATTGTCATTCTCTCGAATGAAATTGTTGATTGTTTCTATGATTTCTTCTTTAACCCAACCCTTCTTTAGAATTAGATTATTTAGTTTCCAATTGATTTTTGGTTTCTCTTTCCATGGCCTTTTATTACATGTAATTTTTAATGCATTATGATCTGAAAAGGATGCATTGATTATCTCTACCTTTCTGCACTGGATTGTGAGATTTTTATGTCCTAGTACATGGTCAATTTTTGTAAATGTTCCATGTACCGCTGAGAAAAAAGTATATTCCTTTCTATTCCCATTTAATTTTCTCCAAAGATCTATCATATCTATCTTATCCAGAGTTTTATTTACCTCCTTAACCTCTTTCTTGTTTATTTTAAGGTTGGATTTATCTAGTTCAGAGAGGGGGAGGTTGAGGTCCCCCACTAGTATAGTTTTGCTATCAATTTCTTCCTTCAACTCCCCCAACCTCTCCTCTAAGAATCTGGATGCTATACCACTTGGAGCATACATGTTTAGTAATGATATTGCTTCATTGTCTATGGTGCCTTTTAGTAGGATATAGTTTCCATCCTTATCCCTTTTGATTAGATCTATTTCTGCTTTTGCTTTGTCTGAGATTAGGATTGCTACTCCTGCCTTTCTTACATGAGCTGAAGCACAATATATTCTGCTCCATCCTTTGACCTTTATCCTATGTGTATCCCCCCGTTTCAAATGTGTTTCTTGTAAGCAGCATATTGTTGGATTATGGCTTTTAATCCATTCTGCTATCCGTCTCCGTTTTATGGGAGAGTTCATCCCATTCACATTCACAGTTATGATTACAATCTGTGTATTTCCCTCCACCCTCTTTCCCACCATTTGTGCTTTTAACTCTCCCGTCTCCCTTCCCCTCCTCAATAGTATTCACTTTTCTCCCCCTCCTCCTGCAGCCTTCCCCTCCTTCTTTTAGCCCCCCTCCCTTTTAGTCCCCTTTACTCTTATTGCTTCTTTCCTCCCTTTTAGCCACCCTCCCCTTTCTTCCCCCTTCCCCTCCTACTACCTATAGAGCTAGTTAGGATTATCTGCTTAAGGTTATTGTTCCCTCCTTTGAACAAATCAGATGAGAGTACCTCTCAAACAATGCTCATCTCCCTCCCCTCCTTCCCTCTACTATGGTTTTGTACTTCTTCCTGTGATATAATTTGCCATTTTCTGCTTCCCCCTTTCCACACCTCCTATTACATTCCCTTCTCATACTTAAATCATATTTTTGCCATGACATCATTTACTTTATGCCCGTTCCCTCTACATATATCCCTTTTATCATAATAGCTGCACAGTTCTCAAGATTAACAGGTAGCATCTTCCCTTACAGGGAGGTAAACAGATTGCCCTAATTGAGTTGCAAGTTTTTGTTTTTGTTTTTTCCCCTCTGTTTACCTTTTTATGATTCTCTGGAGACCTGCATTTGAAGATCAAATTGTCTATTGAGTTCTGGTGTTTTGGTCAGGAAGCTCTGGAAATCCCTTATTTCGTTGAATGACTTTCTCCTTGCCTGGAATGTTATGCTGAACTTTGCTGGGTAGTTGATCCTCGGTTGGAGTCCCAACTCCTTTGCCTTACGGAATATTGGGTTCCAATTCTTTCGATCTTTTAATGTAGAAGCTGCAAGGTCCTGTGTGATCCTGACTGTGTGACCTTGATATTTAAATTGTTTTTTTCTGGCTGCTTGTAGTATTTTCTCCTTCACTTGATAGCTCTGGAATTTGGCAACTATATTTCTTGGGGTTTTGAGTTTGGGATCCCTTTCCGGTGGGGAACGGTGGATTCTTTTGATGACTATTTTGCCCTCTGAGTCTAGTACTTCTGGGCAGTTTTCCTTGATGATTTCCTGGAAGGTATTGTCCAGACTCTTTTCTTCATCATGGGTTTCTGGCAGGCCAATAATTCTTAGATTTTCTCTCCTGGATCTATTTTCCAGGTCAGTTGTTTTTCCAATTAAATATTTTAGATTTTCTTCCATCTTTTCATTCTTTAGATTTTGTTTGACTGACTCTTGTTGCCTCATTGAGTCATTAGTTTCTACTTGCCCAATTCTAATCTTGATCGTATTGTTTTCTTCAGTTAGCTTTCTCATCTCCTTTTCCATCTGGCCAATTTTTCCCTTTAAGGAGCTATTTTCTCCATTTAATTTTTGTACTTCTTTTTCCATTCGACCAATTTTCCCAGTTAGGTTTTGGGTTTCCTTTTCCATCTGATCAATTTTCCCTATTAGGTTTTGAGTTTCCTTTTCCGTTTGATTAACTCTTCCTTTTAGGGAATTATTCTCTCCAGTTAATTTTTGAACTTCCTTTTCCATTTCTTCAATTTTCTTTTTCAGATTGATGTTCTCATCAGTGAATTCTTTTTTTATGGTTTTAAAATCATTGGCCAGTTTTTCTTTTATATCCTTCTTCAGACGTTCCAGGTAATCTAGTTGTGCTTGCGAGAAATTCATAGTCCCATCTGAGGTTTCAGATGGAAGTACAGTCTCAGCTCTGACCTCTTTGGTGTTTGTGTTTTGGTCCTTATCCCCATAGAAAGATTCTATGGTTTTTTCACTTTTCGTCTGCTTTTTCCGATTCATGATGTTGGCTGAGTGTTGTAGCTTTTGGTTCTTTCAGTCAGAAGATACAGATCTTTTAAGTTGAGTTGATGTTTGTCTAGGCTAAAAGCAGGCTTTTTTTTTTGTTGTTGTTGTTGTTGTTTCCCAGATCAACCCTGGGGTTAGCTTGATAGGTGTGTGGGAGGTGTGGTCTGGTCTCAGGCTATCTCCTCATCTGGCCTGAGGCAAAGGCAAGGTCCGGGGGGGATGGTGATCCCAGCTTCCCTATTGTCTTCCCTTTTCCCCTGGAGGGCTGGGGCAGGCCTAGAGGCTAATGCGTGTTCCCGCCCCTCCTGGGGCTCGTCTCCCGGGCTGAGGCTTGCTTGGGTCTCAGTGCGAATTTTTCTCTGCCCTGGGTCGTCTGTCCCTCCAGATAGCCTCCACCACGGTAGGAAGAATCCCCCTTTGCCACCTCTCCAGCCTCTGGTGTTACGAGACCACTCGCCCCTTTCTGCTGCTCCCACTGATCCAGGATCAATCTGGGGAAGAATTTTATGGTTCCCTCACGGTCATCGGCGGGGAGGGGAGAGCACTTACTGATCACTCCGGCATCCCAGCTTCTGGATGTTCAAGTAGTGACCCACTGAAGTCCCGTCTTTAGGCTGAAGATTTCAAAGGCTGTTGCGCTGATATCGTTGGCTCGGCCTGGCTTATCTCCTGCTCCGCTGGTCTCGCCCGCCACTCTCGGGCCCCTCGGGTCGCCTCCGCCCTGCCGCGCCGACCGCGCTGCGCTGTGCGCCGGGCTCTTACCCCCGCGGAACAGATCCCTCCCGTGGACCTTCCAGTCCAGCCTGGGCTCCAAATCTGTCAAAGTCCGTCTCCCACTGGATTCTACACCTCCAAAGTCTGGTCAGACTCTCCCCCCAGAAATATCCAAAGGAGTTTTTCCAGGAGCTTAGGTGAGTCGTTGCTTTCACTCCGCCATCTTGGCCTAAAAATTGTTTTAATTGGGAGAAAATAATATTTGAAGAAAAGAAGTTGGGATTCTAGATCCTATTCCATGTGAACCACCTGGGATAATGGGAAATGCATTTTACTAAATAAGTCCTAACTAATGTCCTCTTATTCAGTTTGGAGGTGAGTCTATATCATTGTTCATATGCTATACCTACAGAAGATAAATGTTCTTATGAAGAATGTGTCTAGGAGGAGCCTGAGAAAGGTTAGCTCTTTGTCGAAGTACACTGTCTATATAGTATTGATCTAACTCAATGGGTTATATTTAATAGCATGTCATGTCCACAGGTGAGCGTAGGGGATAGGTTAGGTATGCTTCTTGTCATAATCTGAATAGTATGCTTCACCTACTATATTTTTCCAGGTAGTATCTTTTGAGTGTTGCTGAATCTCTTAGGGGATGACCTGTAGTGTTTTAAAAACTCCATGTAATAATCTGGAGTACCTCTTCATTGACAGGTTTTTCTCTTCTTATTTTGATTTTGGGTACCATATTTTCTATTCATTAGCAAACACTTTTAGAGAACAATGCTCGCCATAAACATGTTCAAAATGGTTGGATTCTTTATAAAGGTGAAATCAGGGATTCAGTGATTTTTGTGGCTATAACATCATAGGATTTAAAGATAGAAGGAAGCTTAGGGCTCTCATTCAATGCCCTCATTTTAGGAGAGCTGAAACCTTTAACTTCAGCCTTGACTAATTCAACTTCTCTCCATCAGTCAATTACAATTGTAAGATTCAACCCTTTCAAAAGACTTCAACCAACCTGACTTCCTCTCCCATGCCCCTTGTCTAAGCAAAGAGAAGGGTCAACGGTTACTATCTAACTGACTGGTGTCTAGAGCTGATTCAAATATAAACTACTTTCAACAGCTGTGTTACCATGGTATTTGATCAGAGAATTTGCTGTAATTGATCCCCATGAAAATTAATTACTCATCTTAATTAGCCTAAGAACTGTATGCATGCTTAAGTACCCTCAGGTTGATTCTTCAGGCTCTATAATATACTTAGACAAGGAGGGTTGCGTTAACCATGTAACAGACCCAAATGGATCCCTCAAATCATTCATTTGTCCCTGAAAACTATTTTTTCTTGCTTTGTATATAAGTGACAACATTTGGTTTTATACTGTGACCTTCCAAAGGGAAAGGCTGAGGGATTTAGTAATAGACCATAACCTAAACAGGTACAGTTTCATCATTAATCAATCTGGAGTCTAGGAAAAGCAGCTATTAAACACTCAGTAATCCACTTGTCTTTACGATGTCCTGGGCTCTGATGAAAGAGTATACTTTAGGTACGACATATCACTACGCCACCACTGACTAACCATATCTCTTTCTTTCTAGACCCTGTGTTACTTTAATCACTGTCACTCAAGGTCGATCACTCAATCACTCAACAAGCATTTATTAAGTTCCTACTCTATGCCAGGCACTATACAAAGACATAAAATGAAGAGCTTACAATCTACCAGGAGAAACAGAATGCGCAGCTCAAACCACGGAGCAGTTGAATTAAATGAGATAAAAGTATGGTAAGTAGAAAAGCAGACTAGAATAATCCTCTCCTCAGTTTCAGTCCTCCAGGAAAAAATCTCCCTTTCCTCTGGAAATCATTTCTCTTTCTCTCTTCCATTCTCCAGTTGCAGAACCCACGTAGTAGTGAGCTCTGTCAGAATTTAGTGTCATACGATAGACCTCCCATCTTCCAGTAAAGCAAGAGTGGAACATACCTGGTTATGTCTCCACTAAGATTTGATTGTGAAAACTCTCAGTGATTCTCGTGTCACAGCTGAGGATGAATAGGACCCCAGGATGCCGGATGCAGGGTTCTGGGTACTCTGTTCTTGGGTCTGGAATTCGACTGTGAATCATTCTGCCTGGAGGATCTGTCTATCCTTGAGGCCTTCTTTCAAGGGCACTACTGAAAGGCTACTCGGGCCAGTACAGCTCAGAGCCCAGTAACATGGGTACTCTGCCAATGCCATGGTACCTCAGTCTCTGTCCTTTTTCCTTCAAAATTCCATATACTTGCCTGAATCCAATAACAGTCCCATTAACCCATCACCAATATCAGTCAGGGAGACTGCAAATGTCAATCTGAAGCTATATCTCAGCATTGAATACTGCTGGTAGCCTAGGATGTCTCCTGTTCCATAGACAATAGAGGGTTGCAGCTCTGGACAACGAGAAAAACATGGAATTAGGAATCAGAGGGTCTACATTTCAATCATATCTCTGCCATTTACTGGCTGCGTGACCTTGGGAAAGTTGCTTAAACATTCTGAGCCTCATACCCTCATTTTCAAGATGAGGTGATTGGACCAGATGAGCTCCCAGATCTCTTCTTGCTCTAAATCCTATGATTCTAATTTGATTCAACGTTATCACATACATCAAGATGAAATGCTTCATCTCCTAGTTGTGTCTATGTCTAATGGATCCCTCAAGTTTGTCTGGCAGAATTATTCCTGGAAAATCTCTACTTCTAAATGTAGAATCTACATTGTTTGTTTCTGAGCTATTGCATTTCACACTCTAAATATTTACTCTCATTTGTGAAAAGGATAGAAATTAAAGTTACTATCAATCATCACCTATTTTAAAACCCATAACTATTAACATTTAGAAAGCCTCAGGCGCTTTATCCTTCCATAAATATCAGAATTTTGTTTCTCTGAAATAAAACCAGGGCTATTTTCATATTTTTGACCTTAATAAGTCATGTCTCTGTCCACATATTTAAACAAAGCAAGACAGAAACAACTGCACTTAGCACTTTTATGGGTGCGATCTCCATTGCCATACCCCATAATCTCTGCAAAAGATTTGTAAACAGACCCTTAGTCTATGCTCCAAGTAGGTTATCCTGGGTTTTTCTAATAAAATAACACTTTATACGAAAGTCACTGCTCTGTAAAAATCATTTTATTTAATTTTCCAATGTTTACCTCAATGGGTTTTTCAGCTCTATGAACTACTTTTCTTAATCACACACATAATTTTGAATTGATGTGAGCATATGTTGTCATTACTGCATCCACTAAAGCCATTCTCCTGATACTTCATTTTGTTGTGGAGGTGACCTTGCCTTTTCAAAGACTTTGCTAACATACAACAAACTCTGGCAAGTCTTACTGAGATTGAATACAGGCCCAGAAACATATTGTTTGAAGACAAGCTCTGAGTGGTTTCACCAACTCCCAAAGGCTTTTATGGAGGGTTTTGTCATAGTCCACAAAGCACCCCAGTGGTCTCCCAGATCCATGAAATAGTAAAGATAGTCAATTATTACTGACACAAAATATACCTGTCATTGACCAATAATCTATAATGTAGAAGGAAGAGCCACCTCATAACATAGAAATCAGCTGATAAATCACAGAAGGTATATTATAGAATTACATTTATTCTTTTCAGATGATGAAAATATTCCTCTCCTAAGGTCTGCAGGGGATGAATTTGGAGAAATTGAGCTTTGGAGAATTTGGAGACATTTGAAGAAATGAGCTTGTAGGTAAAAATCCTTTGACAGTTGTGTACCCCCAAAAGACTTGGAATTTCCTTGGTGTTGGTACTTCCTGCCTAAGTCTAGCTCACAATCCTTTCCTGTCTCAGGAGAAGGTTTTCTGGGTTGCTGTGCACCTCCCTCACAGCTCAAATCATCTCCTTACAACTAACATTCTGCTGATGAGATGCTGGACACATCTGTGGTCATTTCTTTTCTAATTAAAGCCTACTATAAAAAAAATCTAGGATGATTATCATGAGGTGGGAGAATTCAGAATTCCCATAGGTTGGATGTCATTTACTTTGAGGTGTATAAGGTGGAATGAGCACTGCATTGGGAGCTGGAGGATCTGTGTTCAAATCTGGCTTCTGACATTTACAATATATGACTTGGGATGTGGAACAAACCACATCCTCTAGGGTGCCTTCCATCTTGAAGCCTTATTACCCTAAGAAAGTTGTGATCAGCCAAGATGAATCATCAGTTAGAATGTAATTGTGAATTGGGTATGTTCCCAAGACATTTGCTATGTGTCCAGGTAAATGTACATACCCTTTAGAGCAAGAGCATGAGTTCTATTCCTTCTTACCCAGGAGGCACCAGTGATGGCAAACTTACAGATGCCCTACCAAATTCAGATGTCATCCAATTTCATTCCATTTAATCAACATGTATGGTTACTATGTACAAGATATTCTGTTAAGCAGACCATGAGGAACATACAAAAATTTATTCGCCCACCCAGGAAGCCCCCTCAACAACCCACAGTTCCTGACATTAAAGTTTGCACTATAAGTATGTCAGTGGTGGTAGTAAATAATATATCATATCATATATAATACTATATCATATATCATGATATATGATATGATATGATATATGATACTCTAAAGTTCACACAGCATTTTACATATATTTGGTAATGTAACTCCCCTAAGAGAGGTAACATAGCATGTACACATACACATACACATAGAATTCAGGAGATTTTGTAATGAGGATTAAGAGAAGGGACTGCTTCTAGTCAGGAGGATCAGGAAAAGTTTCCCGGAGGAAATAGTATTTGTACTGAGTCTTGGAGAGGAGGTAAGATTTCAACAGCTAGATATGGAGGAGAGAGCAATTCTGGCATAGGCAGGTATGTGAGAAAAGCCTCAGGGGTAGGAAAACACAAGATGAACTGGAAGAATGGCTAATAGCCTCATTTGTCTGACACACAAGGTACACAAAGGAAAGCCATATGAGATAAAACTGGAAAGATAGGTTGCATCAAGATTGTGAAAAATCTTGAAAGTTAGGCTAGAGGTGGACGTCATTTGGTGGTTAATGGGCAACTGTTGACAGTCTTTGATCTGAGGGGTGACAGTAATAAAGAAGCTTAATCTGGCAACTGGGCATAGACTGGATTAGAACAGGGAAACACTTGGTAATGAGAGCATTTAGAAAACTATTGAAAAAGTCCAGAGAGTAATCTGATAGTGAGGGGTCTGAGCTAGGAAGTAACAGAATGCTTCATACTGTAATATATCTAAATTTTATAGTAATAAGGGACCTTGAAGATCATCGAATCCAAATCTATTATTTTATATATGAGGAACCTGAGGTTCAATGAGGTAGAATAACTTGGCCAAGGTCATGCAACTGATGATGGCACCCAGGTCCTTGGCCTTCCAACCCAATGCTTTTCTATTGTGCTACATTTCCTTGTCTCCAGGTATGTACCCGCGGGACAACATAGTTGTTTAAGGTGAGGGATTCAGTCAAACAAGTAGCAAGCAATTCATTTAATTCATTTCTTTGAGTGAATTGATTGTTCTCTCTCTGTCTCTATCTCTGTCTCTGTCTCTCTGTCTCTGTCTCTCTGTCTCTGTCTCTCTCTCTCTCTCTCTCTTTCTCTCTGTGTTTAAAATGAATCAATCAACTAGTTTTGGCCTCACATGACCATGTTGACAAAAATGTTTCCAAAGCAACGACTGATGCTCCATTTTCTAAAAAGCAAAATGGGAAAATAAGTAAGAGTTTGATGACTGCCTCCTCTAATTATCATTTCGCAAAGAATTACTTCATACTTCTCTTACCTCCTGAGGAGAAAAGCACCAAACACATATTCACATCTTCAGTGTTTGTTTCTGTATGTGCTGGCTTGATGCAAACCGTTGCTAGGCAATTTCTCATCGGTGCTGACAGTGATGGGAGACTCGAGGCTCTGAGAACAGCTAACAGGTTATGGGGACTTGCCCTTCCAGAGTCTTGCTTTCACAGAGGCTTCAGTGTTTGTTTCCATTCTATTGGTAGAAAACGATTTCCTTCCACTTGGCATCTTAATGTGAAATTAAATGTATGTTTATAGGGGGGAAAACATTATCTCCAAGTCTTCCCGGTGATGGAAAGAACCTTCTGGAAACTCTGATTGATCCTTCTGGGTAAATCAGCTTAGATTCAGATTAGGCTGCATTCTCAGCTGCCTGCCTCATCAAATTCACAAGCAGAGTGAGCTAATGGTGGCCCTGCAGTTATTCTCACTAAAAGGGCTGAAGATATTCAATGAATAAAAGAGCTAAAATTTCCTTGTAAATCACAAACTGGTGCTCTTAGATGCATAGGTAAAATTAGTTGGTGATAGGGCCTTAACAGCTATTTATATTATGCCTTTTTCAGGGGATAATGGGCAATTACTCTTTGGAATTGTTTAATTTTATGGTCATTTGCAGGCATAGAAATGCAACTTAAACAAGTGTAACAGCATGGCCCTTATGTCTCCTTATGAGCTGTGAGACATAGATTAGAAGTTTGAAGACTGATTAATGTATTGTTCATATGACATGTATCTACTTATGAAAAAGCAGGGCAAAGTAGACTCATAATGTATGGTAAAAGAGTTCTTCATTCCTTCCCTCTCTTACCTATATCCACTCACCAGATGTTACTTCAGCAAGCTTTGTAAGGGTAAGGATGATGTAATTCAAGTCAGCCCTGCCTGGGTTGGATAGAATGTGAACTAGAGAGAGAAATGTTTAATGTAGAGTGAGAAATTTGGTATACCTGGACCCCAGGTGGTAAGTGTCTGTGTAACATTGGTCAAGTCACAACTACAGTTTTCTCATCTGTAACATGTGGATTTCGGTCTTGAAGGTCTGTGATGTCCATTCTGGATCTGATTCTTTAAGCCTACAAGTGCATGAGTCTGTGTTTGCTGAAGGAAACTGGTTTTGACATTTGGTTAATAAAAATTAATGCTAACCTGGTTGGGGGATCAGTAGAAGGCAGATAGGCCTACAGGGAACTTTTCCAAGAGATCCCTATTGTTCTAGAGTAGATGAGATGAACAGATAGTTGCTGGAGTCATCTACAAGGGTATTTTCCAGGAGGAAATACCAGAGCCATAACTAGTCTGGAGCCATCAGTTTTGTCCCAGATGCCAATATTCTAGAGGGCACAATTCCTCATGCTATTCCTGACAGATCTGTCTGATTTAAAGATCATACTCCTATTGGTCATGTCAATCAGGGGCAATGCAGCTTCCAGGCAGTGTAGAGCTCAGTCAATTAATTAATTAATTAATCTGTATTTATTAATCATCTACTATGTGTCAGGCTCTAGTCCAGACTCTGGGGATACAAATTCAAAGACTGAAAAACTCCTACTCTCAAGAAATTTATATTCTAATGGCAGGAGACAAGTATGCATTAAAAAATGTACAGCATAAATGTAAAATTTTTTTAAAAACTATTTTGCATATAGAAAAAAGAACATTTTTTTATACAGCACAACACACAAAAAAGAATTCTATATGAAATTGCAATTTTCCTTTTCACACTACTAACTTTTTTCATAATTATAAAGTTAATAAACATAAGTATATACAAAATAAATGCAAGGTAATTTGGGATGAGGGGGCACAAAAATTTCATGAAGTTGATGTTGCTTGAAATTGCTGCCTCTTGGGGTCAGCTATCTCCTGACAATCTGGTGAAACCTAAGGGCCTATCCTTAGAATCCTATTTTTAAATGCATAAAGTGAAATACATAAGATTACAAATGAAATCAAAGGTTAGTGAAAATAAATACGTAGTTTTTTTCCCCATCCAGTTTCATAGATTTCTTGAAATCTAATCCCTTGGGGTTCCCTGGACCTCAGGTTAAGAATCATGTAAAAGAAGAAGACACAATAAGGTGTGGGTAAAGAAGGAGTGAATTTCAAGAATGGGAGATGGCTAGTGAAAATGGCAGATGGAGTATTGTGAATGAGGTACAGAGAGAAGCATGGTTTGACTGGATCACAGAGTGTGGGAGGAAGAGAAATATCAGATGAAGCTAGAAGGATTATTGGTTGGGGCCAGGTTTTATAGGGATTTAAAAGCTAAAGATAGGAATCTGCTTTTTATTCTAGAGGCAGTAGGTAGTCAATTATGTTGGTTGAGAATGGAGAGACACATGTAGGATCTATATTTAAGGAAAATTATTTTGGTAGCAGTGTGTAGGATGGATACCGGGGGCAGAAGGAGACTGGAGGCTGGGATACCAATTAGATGCTGTCACAATAATCTAGATGAGAAATGATGAGGACCTGAACTAAGGTGATACTTATGTGTGTGGAGGGAAGGAATAGTATACAAAAGATACTATGAAGATGGACATGGAAAGATTTAACAACTGACCTGATATGTGAGTGAGGGAGAGTAAGGTGTCCTGGACAATGCCAAGATCATGAACCTGAAAACCTGGATGGATAATGGTGCTTTTCATAGCAATGTTTGGAATATGGAAAAGGTTAAAAGAAAAGGTAATAAGTTCAGTTTTAGGTACATTGAGTTTAAATTTCTGTGCTATCCAGTTTGAGATTTCCAATAGTCAATTGATGAGACAGTATTGAAGTTCAGGGGACAACCAGGGTTCAATAACTAGATCTGGGAGACATCCAAGGGAGGTGATGTTCCTCTAACTCCTTTTCATTCTCAGAGAAGAGGTCCTTTAGGAGACTTGCTTCTCTGAGAAGGGGTTTGTACTTCTCTGTCCTACATTCAGGCTAAGGAGAGAGGGAACTTTTGGGTCCCTGACTATTCAGGAGTAGAGATCAAGTTGTTCCAGGGATAATAATGTGCTTCTTTTTAAATTAGAATATTTATGGAGAGGAGGCACTTTAGGATGGGCACTGGGTGCTTTCAAACCTTCTGTGAATACCTTGTCTTCCCATTGGGAGAGAAGCCATTGATAAAGGACTCTCTGCTCTTTCGTGGAGATTTATACCTAGTGCTCTTCTGAGGGTTAGGGTAGGGTTAGCAAGTGCAATAGAAGAGAGATCCTGGGTGGGTCTTTTGACTTGCAGTTTCAAGAGAGAAGGTCTATGATACCAACCTATCTTCATGTCACTGAAGGGAGAGAAAGACTCTGGAAAGAGTCAATAAGAGAGGAATTGGAAATCTCTATCATGTCCCTATGCTCAGCTTGATATGCTAGCTAGATATTTATGACTCTCCCCTCATGTAGGATTTATGACTCTCTCTGTCTCGGTTAAACTGAGTCAAGTAATCTCCCAATGAGAAAGTTTCTTCAACCTTTATTATCTGGTATGTATTGTCCTATGTGTACTTTATCTGATTCCTGTTTTGTGATCAACTTGGATAAATGAGTTTCTTTTCTATTTGCTATGTATGGTCATTGCGGAATTGGTGACTGGTGAGAAAGGCATTAAGCCTTGGATATAAAGATTGGAATATCCCTTTCCTATCCCTAATATCCCTAATAAGAAACAGTGATCAGAAGCCTGTTGTTGTTAACTCATATAAGTCATGTCCAACTCTTTGTGACCCTATTTTGGGATTTCCTTGGCAAAGATACTGGAATGGTTTACCATTTCCTTCTCCAGTTCATTTTACAAATAAGGAAATGGAGGCAAACAAGGTAAAGTGACATGTTCAGGGTCACACAGCTAGTAAATGTCTGAGGCCAGATGTGAACTTATGATTATAGTGTTTCATATGATAGAACTTCCAAATGGTTACTTGCAGTATGTTTTTCCAACCACTGAAATACTACAAAGACCTGTAATTTTTCTTTTGATTGAGAAAATTCTGGGTAACAGTGAACGTATCCTGGCCTACAAGTTGGTATTTTGGGTATACTTCTTTTAAGTCTTAATGGACATTTTTGAAATACTTTTTTTCCTTTCACTTGAGCAAACACCATGATTAAACTGAGAATGTAGAATTTGCCTTTGGAAGATCAGTGTCAAACATCTGAGGGATGTGAAATACCACACAGATCATTATGATTGCTGACTCTATGCCAGGAAAGAGTTCTCTTAAAGGACATTTGCCTGGTCATCTGCAGAGTTATATGGACTTTTTGGCAAGTTGCCTAATTCTCTTCTACACTGTCAATGAGTCTATACTCTAGTGGTATCATTTAACTGAAACATGGCGGATTTCATCTGAGATTCAGAAATAATTTCCTGACTATTGGTTACTAGAAATTGTACTGACTTGCTAAGGGAGATTGTGGTATGCTCTCTTTTCTAAGATCTTAATAAAGAGAAGAGATTATTACAGAGTCATAAGATTTTGAGCTGAAGGGAACTTAGAGATTGTTTACTTCAATTCCCACTTCCTCATTTCAAGATAAGAATGCAGAACAAACCAGCTGATTCTCCCTTTCCCCCGTCCTTGACCCTAACCTCCTTAATTCTGTTGTCTGGGAAAGAAAAATTGCCTTCCCCATTCCAATCCAAATTCAGAGATTTTCCCCTTAGTCTGCTCTACAAAACTTTCAATTTCTTAAATTTATCTACAGTTTTTTTTTTTGACCTCCCTACTCATTGATTTTTTTTCAATAAATCATTAGAAAGAGTTTGGGGGCAATCACGGATTTGATTCTACCCTTAACTTTTTTCTTTTGTAGGGAACGACAGTTTGAAGAAAGGTAGGGGTTTGGGGTCTGTCTGTTGAAAAGTTACAGAGTAATCTGGACTGAAAGAAGGGAGAAGTGCAAGAAAAAAACAAAGGGATGATTTCTGCTCCTCGCCACCCAGAAGGGCATATTGTCATCTCTCAAAGTCAAAAAGTACACCACCTACTTTACATGTAGTCTTTGCTCATGTAATCTGCAGATACCAATGTGGAGAGCAAAGTTGACTGAATGGTAATGGTCCTCATTTTCCCCCTCATCCAGAAAGGTAGAAGGGCTGAATGCTCCTAGACCATGCCTATCTCCATCTAATGAGGGTGGCTCAAGCCAGGGCCTTCCCTTTGGTACAACTATCTCCTCTGCATTCATCTCCTTTTCAGGTAAAAGACAATCTTTTTTGCTTCAGGGATTGGGCACCACAGTCTCCTCTCCTCCTCTTTACTTTCTCTCACTAAAGTAGGAGTTAGAGATTTATCAGCCATGCCTAGGCTCACATATCTTCAAATACAATTATCCAAGATACTTGGAATCCCTTCTGCGCTCCTTTAAAGAGGGAAGGGGAAGGGAAAGAAAAGGGAATAACAATTTGTATGCCGCCGACAATGTGGCAGGCACTGTGCTAAGCACTTTGCAAATATCAGTTTAGTGGCTAGCATTGATATGTGTGTATATATATATTACACAGTTCTTAGGTAGCTGATACTATTTCTGTTGTTTTGAATTTAGAGTTATTAATTGAAAAAATAAGCCCCCAGTTAGGATTCCTCTAACAACTGGCCAGAGACTGAAGTGTTTACTTTAAACTAGGAAAGAAACATCCTAGCCAGTTATAATTCTGTGACATCAATCAACCTGAGCTTCAATGAGCTTGCACTCTCTGACCACAATTAAACACAGTCAAATGCATGTGTTTAGGCTGGCCACAGATGTTTATGTGAAGAGAGAAGAGTTATAATTTTAAAAGAAGTTAAAACATAGTAAAAAAAAGGAATGGAAAGAGGCTTGGAGAGAGAAGTGCTTGGAGAAAGGGGTTTGGATAGGGGTTCCCTTGTTACTCCTTGAGTTCAAGGGAAAGGAAGACAACAGCTACTCCCCCTGCCTTCACTGCAATCCCACCACAACATAGGGACTACCTTTCCCTTACTGGTCCTCTCCTCCAGACTTACTCATTGTCAGAAATCAGAAAAAATATCTACAATTTTTATTTCTACTTTCACCCATACTCACAACCCCTTTGCAATAGGTCTTTTTTCCTACTCTGCTCAATATTACCTCTTGAAGATTACCAATGGGCTTCTGATACTAAAATTAATGGTCTCCTAGGTGCTCAGATTCTAAGATTTCATCTAATATAGCCCATGCTACACCAGTAATTCCCTCTAAAGCACCACTGACACCTGAAGACTCTTAGAGAGCATTTCTACTGGCCTCTAAGACTCAGTGTGCTGCTGCCCTGAATTATCAATTATTACGAAGTGCATGTGTGCAGTGCTTACTATAAGCAGACTTGAAGACTCCTAAGGAGGGTTTCCTGTAACTCCACCCACTCTTTCCAGGACTGCTAAATGCCCATGGTTTCCAGTCCCAAAAACTGTTAGGAAATGTGTCCCCTCCATTGAAGACCTCCAGGGGAGGCATCCACTGCATCTAGGAGTTTTAGAGAAGGTCACCTCCTACAGGGGAAAGAGATTGCCTATAGAACCTGAATCCTATACCATAGGAAGTTTTTTTTAAAAAAGAAAGAATATCTTATTCTAGAACCCTATTTAAGTTTACTTCAGTTGAATGGTGGTAGAACTTACATCGAGGAACCTGAAGAGGAAAAACTAGAAGACTTTATAACATTGGCTACTTTTTTAAAACCAAGTTTCAGTTAGACCTTGAAATTATACTTACTTCTTCATGTTAAGATATGTAGTTCATTTCAGTAATTCCCCCATTTTCTGGGCATTTGTGTATCTAATCTGCCACCATGGGTACCATTTTCTCTGACTTTAAGCTCCTAGAAGATAGAGACTGTGTCAGATGAAACTTTGTGGGTACAAGAACTAGAGTAGTGCCTTGCCCAAAGTGAATACTTAGCAAATGTTGACTAACATTGCCCTTGGCCTCTTTGTATTTCTAACACTGTTGACCAGTCTATCACTGATCCTTTCTTCTGTCTTGACTTCCATGACATTACACTCTCTTGGTTCTCTTCTATATCTTTATAGAGGATTGTTTTCTACTTCGTTTCCTTCTCTGTCTTCTTCTTCCTCCAGATCCCTAAATTGAGACATGCACTTAAAACCCTATCTTTGGTCTTCTCTTCATACTTTCACTGAGCGAACCCATCCAACTCCCATCTCTATGTAAGTGGCTTTCAAATCTACATTTTCCATCCTAGACCATCATCCCACATTTCAAATGCTCACTGGACTTATTTACATGAATAATCCACCAGCACCTCAAATTGCTCCTGTCCTGAACCCTTCCCAGTCTTTTCCTTATCCTTTCTTGCTTTGTCATTTGTTAAAGACTTCATCCACTATACTTCATGTTGTAAAAAGTTTAAAGTTACTTTTGACTACTCTTTTTCTTTCCCTACCTTCCAAACTAGAGAATGGCCTGATAGTTCTTCATGAGCAATGCATCTCTTTCCTTCATTCCTACTGTTGCCAACTCGCATTCAAGTTCTCATTTGGACTTTTGCAATGGCCTTTTGACTAATCCCTCCATATCTTCCCTGTTCCAATCTGTCCTTGTCATGGCTATCAGATTTTCCATCACTCTACTTTTCTCACAAACCCTTTATAAATCCGCATGGCCCATGGAATGAAGTCCAAATTCCTTAGGCTTCCATTGAATTTTCTCCATGATCTGATCCTAATATACTTTCCTAATTTCATCTCACATCATTCCTGGTCACCTACTCTGTATTATATTCACACTGAACCATGTGCTTTTATGCCTGTAATTTTCCTTCTCTGTGTCTTTCTTCAATTCCACCCTACAGACCTTCTCTCCATCTCTCTACCTATTGAAATACTACCATATTTCCTTTTTTGGTGATGGTGTCTAGTTGTTTTTGAGCTGTGTCTGACTCTTTGTGATCCCATTTGGGGCTTTCTGGGTAAAGGTACTTTAATTCACTTTACAAATGAAAAAACTGAGGCAAACTGGATTAAGTGATTAAGAATTAAGTCCAGGATCACACAGCTTCTAAGTGTATAAGGTCAGATTTGAACTCAGGAAGAGGAGTCTTTCTGACTCTAGGCCTGACACTCCAACCACTGTGCCACCTAGCTGCACTAATAATTTTCAAATGTCACCCCCTCCCACATCATCATCATCACCACCATCATCCTCACTAGTATCAATACAGCACCTTAGGTTTGTAAATTTCATCTTAACCTCACAATAGCATCCCAAATTAAATAGTCTAAATATTATCTCATCCCTGTTTTATAGATGAAAAGCTTATATGCTCAGAGAAATAAGCTAAATCTCAAGGCTAGAAGAGACTTTGGTATCCATCTAGTTCGCCCATAGCTGAAGTGGAACGTTATATGACAAAGTGTAAGATGACCTCTCAGCATTTGCTTGAAGATCTCGTGTTAGGGCAACACAGACCTCCTACCTCTCACGCCACCCCATTGTAAGTTGGGGTCACTGTAATTATTAGATTATCTAGCTCTCTAGACCTTTAACCCATTGCTTCTGTCCTCTACTCTATCAATCCAACTAATTAACACACAATAATAAAAATCTACTATGTGTTCGACTCAATGCCAAATGTTAGGCATGCAAGGACACAAATAAAATAATCCATGATGTTCCATCACTGAAGACAATATGAAACAATATTTATGTGACTATATTTATATGAAATGAAGACAAAAATAAGATAAATTTGGCAGCCAGGTCATGAGAATTTGGGGGAATTAATAAAGTTTTTATGTAGAACTGGGGATTTTTAATTTAGAGTCCATGGATAGATTTCAGAGATTTCATGAACTTAGATGGGAAAAATTACATCTTTATTTTCACCCCCTTTATTTTCTTTGAAATACTATGTATTTTATTTTGTGCATTTAAAAACATTACTTTAGAAATCTGTATCTTCCTCTAGACTTCCAAAGGGGCCCATGTCACAAAAAAGGTGAAGAATCCTTGATGTAGAAGATCGTGCTTAAACTGAATCCAATCATTTTTTCCACAAGACAGTCCTTCAAATACAGACAGCTATCATGTCCCCTCCCCCACAAATTTTCTCTACTCCAAACTAAGCATCCCCAGTTCCTCTAATGGATCCTTCTGTTCTATGAACTCAAACATACTGGTTGCCCTCCTTTGGAGAGTCAGACTTACCAAAGATCCCAGAGCAGAAACAGGATTCCAGTACTGTAGTCCAAGCTTCCTAGCCTTTGGTTCAGTGCTCTTTCCATGACCCACTACAGCTTCCTTAGGAAACCTCCCTTGATTCCTCCTCCCCCAACATCCATCCTGCTGCAGAAAAAATATCTCTTTCCTTCTTCTGACCTGTTATATCAGCTGCGCTTTCACTTCTCATAGTTTTGTCTCTTAGAAATTTGTTAACACATCTACAACCAGTCGGTTCCATAGACACAGCCCCAAACCAATCGACAAAATGAAGCGTTTTTTATTATCATCTGTGGATTTCATTCATCGATGCTATCCTTGTCCCTCATTAGCACAAATGCTTGAGAGTTGCCTATAGAGTTAAATTTACAGAAAATCAATCATTTGTTAACAATGGATATGACCCATATTCTTAGGTCAGCTGTCTAATTGTCAGCTACAGCCTGTGTCCCTCCAGCAATTCTATTTATTTTCATCCCTCCAACGTTTACTAGATAATTTCCATGTGTAAGAGTAACAACAGGTGAGAATCACATCGAGTCCCACTTAGCAGAAAGCATCTCTATTTTTATCCATTTTTCTCCTTACTACTTTAGTCCTTATACACTACTTAGGAAATGAAAGGCAATATTATTGATTAAAGATTATTGAGAATAATCTCTAAATTAACATATATTCATAAAAACCTACTATGTGTCAGACTCTACGCCAAATGCCAGGAATATGAGGACAAAAATGAAACAATCCATGATGTTCCATCACTGGAGACAACATGAAGCAATATTTTTGTGAATATATTTATGTAGAATGAAGGTAAAAGTAAGATAAATTTGTGTAAATCTTCTAAAAGAACAGGTAAAATTGTTGTTATGGTAGCAAATGGAGAAACCAACATAGGTTTCTTAATGGACTAAAATGAATAATGTGATATGATGGAGCAATCAATTAAATTGGAGTCAGAAGCCCTGGGTTCAAGTTTCAACTCTATTTGGTTGTGTGACCTTGGGCAAGTTACCCAATGTATGTGAATTTTAGTAACAAATAAATAATAAAAGGGGAACATAATACTTGTTTAAGATGCCTTGCAAGGTTGTCATTAAGATCAAAGGAGACTGGGTGTCTGAAAGGGAGGATGGAGAAGTAGTCTCAGAGCTGGGAAACCCTGCCTGTGATGCTAGCTACGTCATCATGAACAGGTCATTGCAACTCTTTGAGCCTCAGTTTTACTTCCTGTCAAATGTGGGTAATTGTAAATGGGGTCCTGTATGATTTACTTCACAGGGTGTTATGATGACTCAAATGGAATAATGTCTAGAAGGTGTTTTGCTCATTGTGAAGTGCTATGTAAATATCAGTTATCATTATTGCATTTTCCTTTGTGATGTCTATATTTTGACAGTCTAATCTAGTACTAGATTGTAAGCTTCCTGAAGAGAGAAATATCTTAGCCATTATTCATCCCTGCATCCCCCTTCAAGGTCATGCCATTTCCTTGCCCCTAGCATGGTGTTGGCTAAAGGCTGAACACATGATCCACATGGTACTTCAGAGGGTAGTTTTATCTCAGTAGGTAAGCATGACTGAACACCCCATGTCACCATTCTCAGCCTTACACTTGGATATAAACTCCAGAAAAACACCCATGGGCCTGGTGCATTTGTGTACTGTGTACAGTGTACTGTCACCCATTGGATGTAGGTGGAGATACTACATACAAATAGGTTGGGTCTAAAAGCCAGAGAGGCTTTTAAAGCTGTGGGACTTTACTGACCCCTATTCCAGGGATGTTTGTCTGTTCTGCTAACAACACCAGGGCAGCCACACACATCTGCTTAGGGCCAAGGGTCTCTGTGCCATAAGAATCTTTTCAACAACTGTCAATGGGACTGAACTTTGATGAACTGACCACTTTTACAGGGGTAGGGGGTTGAGCAAATGATCATAGGAATGTGATCAAAGGACCTTAGGCATCATTTTGTCCAGTCCCTCCCCTTTCTTAACATATGAAGAAACTTCCTTCCTTCCTTCCTTCCTTCCTTCCTTCCTTCCTTCCTTCCTTCCTTCCTTCCTTCCTTCCTCCTTTCCTTTTCTCCCTCTTTTGTTCCTTCATTCCTCCCTCCCTCCTTTCTCTCCCTTTTTTCCCTTCATTCCTTCTCTCCTTCCCTCTTTCCTTCTTTCTCTCCTCCCTCTCTTCTCTCTTCTTTCATTCCTTCATTCCTCCCTCCCTTCCTTCTTTCCTTTCTTTTTTCCCTCTACAACTCCCATTCTAATCCAGTCCCATGCTCCTAGTTAAATCTCTCCTTGCTAGAATCTAGACTGCTTACTTCTACCCTCTAACAGGGGAAGTAAGACCTTACTTTCTACATTCCAAACTCTGTCAGAGATGAATGCCAGTATTGGCATCCATTTTCTTGGAGCAAATTGGTTTTGAAGCACAGGGCCCTGGCGACACATGCATCGTGTCCAGGGCTACTAATGAAGACTCGGGAGTCAGAGGGGGAAGGGTACATTATTAAGTTCACATACCAAACATGTGGAATGCAACTCAAATGCCACTTGAGAATTAGGTTCTCACCCCAAATGGCTAAACAGGCAAGCCCCTGACAAGGTGAGCACAGGGCCCCAATGTGGGCTTATTGTGGCTCCCATGACCAAATAAATGAATGAGAAGGATTACTATAGATAGAAATATGTGTTCTGTTAATTTTTTAAAAATGTGATTATAGACTTTTAAATGTTTAACATAGTCAATGTAGGATTGAATGTAGACTATCCCAGTGGAGGTGTCCCTATTTTTTCACATTTCTCCTGGTGTCTAGCTATTTGATTATAATTACTGCTGAAGCTAATTTGATGAGATTTCAAATATAATCAAAGATTGAAAACTTGAAACCTAAGAAGTAGAAGGAGGCAATAATGATGCTGGACTAAACCTAGCATTAAGAAGTTCAGGGTTCAAAGTCTCTTGTCAGCCATATGACCAGGAACAAAGTACAGTTTGAGTTTCAGTTTCCTCATCTATAAATTAGGAGAGGAGAGATGGAGGAGACAAATACTAGATGGGTCAAGCTACCATGATCACCCTCCTACCCCACCTTCAGATCATGATGGAAAAAGGCCAGGACTTTGAGGCCAAGAGTCCAAGGAAGAACAGGGGGCCCAGACTGCTTGTTCTACCTCCAGATCAAATGTTGTAGCTAAGATCTTTGCATCCTGGGCCTTCTCCAGTCATCTTGATGAATATCTGGTCACTGGATCTAGATGGTTCAGGAGGAGAAAGTGAGACTGGTGACCTTGCACAGCCCTCCCTCACTCAAAACAAAGTCAAGTGCAAGTCACGTCATCATTTCTCTGATGTCATGGTCCTCTTCAAAATTGAAGGATGAACACCACAACCTGTACCTAAAGATCCACAGGATCCTTGCGGAATTGAGACCTGGGTCATACCTCCCAAAAACCAAGGAAAGAAAGTTCTTGGCATTGTAAAATGGTTCAACACCAAAAAACAGATATGGTATTCAAGAAGACACATTATTGTCTGCTTTGCCACTGATCCCTAAGAAGCACAGGAACTTTCTATCTGCATTGTGCCAACATGTCCTTCCTATACATGCCACTACCACATATTATAATAGGCACAGATAGAAGATAGAATCCTAGGCTGGGAGTCAAGAAGATCTGAGTTCAAATCCAGGCTCAGACACTTACTAACTGGGTGATTGAGACAGTCAAGTAACCTCAGTTTGACTCATTTTCTTCTTCTATAAAATGGGCATATTCATAGCACCTACCTTGCTGTAAGGTAGGATTGCTATAAGGATGAAAGGAATGTGTATTTTCTAATCTTTAAAGTTAGTAATCATGAGTTTTTATCATAAGCAACTGTTCTGTGTTCTGTCTGCTTTTCTACTTCTAGTGCTTTGCACATGGTAATCACCAGTTTAGTGGTTTCTTGTTCATTCATTCATTCATTCTATCCATATCACAAAGTAATAATAGTAAGGCTTCAGTAAAATAACATATTGAAAGTATTATAATGTTATAAGTTTAGGATTAGAGAGACCCTATGAGGCCATCTAGCATAACCCTATCTTTTCTAGGTTAGGAAGTTAAGTGACTTATCCAAGGTCACACAGATAAAGCAGGATGCAAGTGTGAGGGTCATGATTCAAACCAGGTACTCTGATTCTAGAGTCCAGGCTCTTACCACTGACCCAAGTTGCCCCCAGGGCACTGCAAACTTTGAAGAACTATGTAAGTGATAGTCATTATGGTTATTGCTGTGGTCGTGCATCTAATATTAATTTAGAACTGGTTTTCTATTATTTGTATATGACAGGATCTAAGGACTGGGTGGTCTCTCAGTTTGCCATAACATCAACCTCATTATTTTTATTTCTTCTGATTATGTGATGCTAGGTTGAGGAGAGCAGCTGACTCAAGTCACATTCACAGAAGTATTAGTTACCACAAGTTCAGGGTCATTCTGGGCAGACAGACTGAGTTATACCCTAAGGGGAAAAGTTCTAAACGGTGTCTGGTTCAATGTCTGTATTGATGGCCTAGATGAAGAAATTGAGAGTGGGCTCATTAAATATGCAGATGATATTACATCAGGAGTGGCTGAGACTCTGGAATATGACCTTGGCCAAATCAGAACTTGGGTGTTCAGGACCTAGGATCTCTGAGGAGGGATGTTTCATAGTTATGGAAGCAGTAACATTTTCTTGCTTTTTATTTTGGTATCTATCAGTTTTTCACTGAGTGTTTCATCCATTTCTGTATCATCTTACAATTCTCTACATTTTTCTCAGGCCATAGATCTCTCTGAGGTTCCACTCATCATCTCCACACCTATTACACTCATATAACTGATGAATATCTCCTATACTTCCTTGTCCTGGAGGAGGACTAGAGTATTCAGTCCTTGGTGCCCACATGTTCCTTGTTAAAGATCTCAGAACTGACTCCACCTCCATATAGCTGGCAGAGTCTGATAGAGTCACACAGAACCCTTGGACATGAGCATTTCCTCTGGGTGAAACTAGACTCACGCAGTCCAACAAAAACAATAAAATTCTATGGGGACACATTCAGGCATGTGCAATTAGGATCTAATTGATCATAATGAAGAGGAAGATGATGGCAGTAATATTCAAAATGTATACACAGATGGTAGGGACAGTATTAAAGAAAAATACCCAGTCATATATTGTGATATATGAATATAAAGGAATACTATTGTGCTATAAGAAATGATGAGCAAGCAGATTTCAGAAAAACCTGGACAGACAAGTGAACAGAACCAGGAAAACACCATAAACAGTAACAGCAACATTGTGTGATGATTGACCTTGATACACTTAGCTCTTCTCAGCAATGCAAGGATAGAAGGCAACTCCAAAAGACTCATGATGGAAAATACCATCCATATCCAGAGAAAGAACTATGGAGTCTGAATGCAGATTGAAGCATACAATTTTCATTTTTTTGTTTTTATCTTTCTTATGATTTTTCCCTTTTGCTCTGATTCTTCTTTTGCAATATGCCTAATGTGGAAATATGTTTAATGTGATTGTACATGTATAACCTGTACTAGATTGTTTGCAATCTTGGGGAATGGGGAGGGAAGGGAAGAAAATAGAAAAATTTGGATCTTGAAATTCTACAAAAATGAATTTTGGAAACTACTTTTATATATAATTTGGGGAAAAAATACTATTTAGTGCAAAAAAGATATAATATAATAACAATGTGATGTACAATAATGTAATAAATTATAATAATAAAAATATAAAATATAATAAATCATATTAATGGAAAAAATATCCAGTCATTTCACTTCACTACAAACTGATGACTCAGGAATTTTAGCTTGTTTGGGGGCTGGGTATCAAGAACCACTACAGCAGCTGAGAAGATTGGGACAATGGAAGGACAACAACGCAAATCTTCATCTATGCCAAGTACAGTGTGGTTATAAAGTCATTGTGTAACTTAAACCTTTAATAACTTTAGATGTACATGTCATATAAATACACCATAAATGGCATCTAAAAGGTGAATTCTTGAAGTTTTTAAAGTATTCATGTTGTATTGGGGAAGTTAATTATTGTTTATTAAGTGGCCCAAGGAATGTTCTCAACAAGTTAAAAATTAGTTTGAAAAATGTGTCATGAATTTAAGCAGTTAATCTGAAAGTTAAAATATTAAACTCAGTTATTTCTAAGACTTTAAGATTTCAGCTTTGATATGGTATTTATAGTGGGCCTTGATCACAAGTAAGCCCAAGTTATTGAGGTTGAAAGTTACATAAGTCTTTTAAAAACCACCCAGTATTAATCAAACTTCAGAGTGACGAGGTAGAATTTTGATCCACTTCACTTTTTTTAAAGAGACATGAAGGGGAAAAATGAAATATAGATATCTGAGGGCAACTAGAATTTTGCCATTGGGTGCTGCGGTATAAAAAGTGCTGATGGCAACACCCTCCAGCAATAGATAATGACTAAATTGTTCACTTAGTGTACCAATGCAGGGTGGTCAAGCTTCTGTCTATTAATGCAGGGCATCTTAACCTTTTTTGTGTCATGAACTTATTTGTCTGTCTGGTGAAACCTATGGATCCTTTCTTAGAATGACATTTTACACCCATAAAATAAAATGATAGATTCGCAAAGGAAAATACTTCTATTAAAACACAATTATCAAAATCTTTTTATAAAAGTTCACAAGCACTTATATGAGGGAATAGAGTGCTGGACATTGAGTCACAAAAATATGTATTCAAATCCCCTCAATTATTGACTAGCTGCAGGACCCTGGGTGAGTCAATTAACCTCTCTGTGCCTCAGTTTCCTCATCTGTAAAATAAGGGAGGAGGAATTGATGGCCTCTAATGTCTCTTCCTGTTCTAAATCTACGATCTGTGATGCTGCCATGCTGTAGAATGTCAGTTTACTGATCAAAGACCCCATGCCTCGCTTGATCATACTCCTTAACCAATGAAAGACACCACAAGAAACATTTGATTATGGAAGGAAGAGACAGGAGTTTTTGTCTTTAAGAAGCCATGTGGTATAATAGCACATCGTAGCCTACATGGTTCAATGGAAAGAATGCTGATTTTTTTTAGCATCAGGGGTTGTGTGTTCAAATCCTGCCCTCCCACTTACTACCAGGGTGACCTTGGGCAACTCAGAGGGTTTCAGTTTTATCATCTGTAAAATGGAAACTGGACTAAATAATTGTCCCCTTCAACTTCAAGCCTTGGAGGTCTCTATGAATTAAGTAAACGAAAAAGCTGCCAGGTGGTTGAAGTTTTTCAGTTCTTCACATCCCAGATGAGCTTGATTTTTACAAAAGAGGAAACTGAGGTATAGATGGTTAAGTGACTTGCCCAACCTCATGCAGCTGATATGGCTTCAAACTTACCTCCTCTGACCCCAAGTCCAGCACTCTTTCAACTGTACTACCCTGATTCAGGGAGTGATTAGCCTGAAGAAGAGAAAGCTGAGATAAGAGAAGGCTGAGATGATTTAATTATTGTTTTCAAATATCTGAAGGTCCTTTCTGAGAAGGATGATGTCTCGCTGTTTAACGTTCCTCAAGAGGAAATTGACATAAAATTAATAAATAAATTGAATTTTCGATAGGAAGATCTCAGAAATCACAGATGAATGAGCTTGACATTAACTGAAATGAAGGCATGGATAGAGAGCTGATCAAGTTTGCAGATGGCATGCAGCCAAAAATGATAGCTAATATGTAGCCTGACAGAATACAGATTTCTTTTCTTAGAATTGCTAGACTGGCAGACTAGGGAAATGCAATGGAATCAATATATCTGGTGTTCAACAAGGTCTTTGACAATGTTCTGATGCACAAGATGGAGAGACGAGGGCTGGATGGAAGGCAGAGTCACAACTGGTTAAATGAACACAATCCCAGGAAGTGGCTGTTGGTTTGATGTTGACCTGGATGAAGCTTTCCAACGAGGGATGTCAAGGCTCTGACCTCATTCTTGCCCTTGAGCAAGAAGGTACGCTGATGAGATTTACACATGACCCAAAGCTGAAAGAGGTAGCCTCCATGTTGTACAGCAGATTTAAGATCCAAAATGATCTTGAGAGTCTGGAATAAAGAAAAAAATCAAACAGACTAGAATTTGATAGGAAAAACCATTCAGCCCTATATTTGTAAATGTGATTTTTTTTTTTTGGTACTCAAGTACAACTTGGCGAGTTGTGGCTTAGGGTAGTTCATAAGGAAAATACTTGAGGGGGTTAACAGATTAAAATAAGTCAACAGTATGTAAAAAAACACTACTACAATCTTGGACTGCATTTACAGAAGTATGATGTACAGATAAGGAAGATGATAGTGCCAGTGTGGTCTCTGCAGGTCAGAGTATAGTGGGAGCAGGATTTTTAACATCACACTGGAAAGTGGACATTAAGAAAATAAAGTGATCAAGACTAACATTATATGGGGTTTTAAAGTTTGCAAAATGCCTTTATAATACATTCTCTCATTTTGAACATTGCAGCTCATGCATGTACTACTGCTATCATCTCCATTTTACAAACAAGGAAACTGAGGCTAGGAGGGGTGAAATGACTGTTTGAGGCAAGATTAAAATTCAGATCTTCCTGACTTTTAGTCCTAATATCTATCCATTATGCCACCAGAGGGGTAGAGTATGCTGGAACACTTTGTGAACCTTAAAGAAACATACATATATAAGTTTTATTTCTCTTCCTCTTCCTCTTCCTCATCCTCTTCCTTATCGTATTATAGAAAGAATTCCTGTGTCAGGTGAAAGGTTGGACATGTAAAGTCCTTTCCAGCGCTCAGGTTCTGTTATTCTAAGATTCAAAGTGTTGCAACAGGCTATTACAATGAGCTGAGTTAACAGGATGAAATTCAATGCAGATAAAACTCAAGTTCTATATTTGGGGTCAACATATTTGAAGCGAAATAGAATTTCCCCCAAATCTTCTCCAAATGAAACCTCTCCAATTCCTTCCTCTATCCTTAGATGCTGTCTTTTCCATATTCTGTACTTTTCTGGTCACTCTCATCTGGAGGCATGCCAGTTTGCCAAGTTTATGTCTGGAACTAAGTAGATTGATGGTTAAGGGCCTGGCAAGCTCAGGAATGAGTGAGTAGTCCAATTTTGCTTGACTGCGTAATACCTGAAAGGAATAGTCTGATAAATGGATGAAATCGGATTGTGAAGGGGCAGACCAACTTTACTCAATTGATGGGGATGATCCATTTCAGGATTTGTGGGCAGAGGAGTAGCAAAATGAGATACCCTTCTTTTAGGAACATTATAGTGATAATTGTATGGAAGATAGATTGGAGATATAAACTGGAATAACCTTGAGGTGATTAAACTGGGTAATGCAATGGATAGAACGTTGTACCTAGAGTCAGGAAGACCTCAGTTCAAATGAGGCTTCAGATGTTTACCGGCTCTGTGATCCTCTGCAGGTCATTTAATCTTTATTTGCCTCAGTTTTCTCATTTGTAAAATGGGAGGGACAATAAAAGCACCTACCTTTTCCTAAGATTGTTGTGAAGATCAAATGAGATAATATTTGCAAAAGCACTAAGGCCAGTGTCTGGAACATCATAGGTGCTCAATAAATGCTAACTTTTTAAAAAAGCAGAGAAAATGATTAGGAGGCTATTGCAATAGCCTATTAAGGGTGGTAGTGAAAAGGTAAAGGAGGAGGCAGATGGAAGAAATATTAGTTTCAAGCCTGGGTAACTGGGTCAATGGTAGTGTCATTAATAGGAACAGTGGTAGAGGGGAAAGTTTTGGATTAATGATAGCATGTTAGATTTTGAACAGTGAACTTGAGGTATTGGTAGAACAGGGGGAGGGAGGAGATCTTGCAGACTGTCACAAATATAGATATGCAGCTCAGAAGAGAAGGTGAGTAGAGATCAAGATTTAGGAGTCATTCACACAGAAATGTTACTTGAAGACACAAATATGAACTAAAGATGGAACTTTGACTGATGCTTGAAGGAAGTCAGGGAAGTCAGGAAACAGATGGGGAGAGGTATAATTCGAGATATGAGGACAGTCAGTGAAAAGTTCATTCAAAAAATGGAAAGTATGTTCAAGAACAGTTAGAAGGCCAGTGTCCCTGAATTGCAGAGTACATGGAGGGCAGTCAAGTATAAGAAAACTGGAGAAGCAAGAAAGGGCCAGGTTGGGAAGGGTTTTCAAAGCCAAACAGAGGATTGCGTATTTGTCAAAGAAACCAGACAAAGAGTGTATCAAGCATCAATTATGTATGGAATTCTAGGAGGTGAGGACTAAGGAGATACTCTTGAGTCTGGTATTTAGGAATAAGTGGTATCCTTCAAGAGAACAATTTCTGTAGAGTGTTGAGGATGGAAGCCAGGTTACAAGAGGGTGAAGCCTGAGTTGGTGGTAAGTGAGAGTAGGTTGTCAGTAGAGTATTCTTTTTAGAGGTTTGGCAGCAGAGGTAAGCAAGAGCTGAGATAATATTTGGGGGATTAGAAGTGCAGAGGGAAAGATTTTGCTTGTTTTTAGGGTAAAGAAGACTTAAGACATGTCTAAATATTAAAGATTGTCAAAAACGGATAAGTGGTAAAATCCCTATTCCTTGAATTCAATATAATTCATCAAAAGCTTATAGAAGACCTACTATGTGCAAGACATTGCATTAAGACCTAGGCATTCAAAGACAAAAGTATAACAGTCCCTGACCTCAAGGAGTTTCAGCTCTACTGGGTGAAGAGAATACATCTAGAAGAGGAAATGCTTCATGTATGACATGGGACTTGAGCATTGACTGTACCAGGCATTTGTACTGGATAAATCACTGATGAATTGAATAGAAATCAAGCAATGGGAAATTTTTCTACTTACTAAGGCAGAGAGAATTCATTTCAGACATGGTGGACTATCACACAGGACTAGGACATGGAATGATTTATATGGGGAACAACTGGCAGACCAATTTGACAATGAGCACATAGGTGGTGTCAGGGACAGGAGATCAGGAAGGTAGACAGCAGCCAGTTTGTGGAGGATTTTAAATGCTGAACAAAAGAGCTGTATTTTAGAAGCAATAGAGAAGGAATGACTATTTTCTAAGAGAGGAGGAACTTTTTTCATTGAATGAGACATTGCACTAGAGTTTATATAAGATTCCTTCCAACTCTAATATCCTATAACTTTCTGGGTGAAAAAATGAATGTATTGCTTATGTTTTGGAGTCTCTATGTCTGGAGATCATTAGGAAGAGAGTCTGTTTTATAATGAAATTTCATACATTTTTAAAACTGAGGGCCCTTAGAGGTCATCCAGACTTATATAACCTTAGAATTTGTATGGTATCCTGGCCAACTCTCATTTTATAGTTATGGAAATTGAGGCCTAGAATTTAAATAATTTATCTAAGGTCACACAGCACGCTAGAATTCAGGTCTCCTGGCTCCCAGCACAGTACTTTCTCCATTATCTCAATCATTTTATTGTTCTGACATTCAATTCTAATACTTTACATAACATTGCATTTTGGTTGGTTTATTTAAAGAATCATCTTTAATCTCAGAACTTTCACCCATAAAAGAAGATACTTAATTTTGTACTTCAAAGGATACTTTAGATTTGCAGGGTGCTGTATAGATTAAACGTACAGAAAGTGACAATAAAAGAGATGTAATAAGGTCTCTGGAAAGTTCACCGCTCTTTGGAGTGATTTTTACTGTAGAAAAATTCATACTATTTTTCATTAGGAAAGAATCAGTGATTTGTCAGTTTTGTGAAACCTGTTGATCTGCTTAGTATTGAGCAGGCCTGTCATACATGATACTAAATTGGACAAATGAAAAATTCTCTTGCAAAATGGTGATAAACATGGATTTCCGTGAGCATTCTTTGCAAATTTATGAGCTTGATGTAGAATCTGAAGACCCGGGAAGATTTACGAATAAGCAAAATTTGGCAAGCATAATTATAATTTGAAAAGAATGATTCTATTTCCTAACTGAGTGACTTAAATTGAATTACTATACAAAGCCCTGTCATAATTGTTTTAATAAAAGATTCCCCCTACAGAAAATGATTTTGTTTTTTCTCCCTAAAAATGACCTGAATTTATAAAACTATTATTGATTAATGCTAAGAATCAGGTAAAAAAAAAACCAAACAAAGCTGAGTGGAATATTTACAGGTAATTTATGAGAATTTCTTTGGGCTGGGGTTGTCCTGCCTGAGACTTATATATAGTCACTGTTAGAAGACATCCTCTAGCTCCTCTGAGCACTCTTGATTTGTTGATTATGGCACAAGAGAGAAGGTGACTGGAAGCTAATGGCTGGAAGCAGAAATTTTCCAACATTGCCCAATGGTTTGGCATGGCAGCCCTGTGATACACCCATTATCATTCCAGTCAGAAAACCTTCTAGGAGCTGGCAGTATAAGTCATGAGGTTGGAAGGGGAGAGGGAGGATGAATTACCAAATACTCATCACTACAGACTGAGCTCCAGGACACCCTCCACTTTGAGCTCATCATTTAACCTATTTGCTCTTTTAAATTCATGTAATTACGTAGGCTTCAAAGGTTTCATGTAGACTTTGCTTCCTGAAAACTTCTCTGTTATTCTTGCAGCTGTTATTTTGCGCAAATAGAAACATTCTTAGAATCAGCAAATATGTGTGGCTAACACCTCAAATCAAGAGTCTTCTGGGTGAGGGGAAGCCTGAAGCCTTGGCCATTTCATTGACTCAGGGTCCCTAGGGAGGGGATGCTAGTGAGGATCAGTCAGACTGAGGCTAATGAGATGGGCTGTAGCTGGTTCTGGCTGCCAAGGAGGTGACTTGGAAGCCAAGTCCTAGGGAAGGGGCTTTCGCTTTCCTCTTGCCCACTTGCCCGTTCTCTCCCTTCCCATTTTGGAGCTGTTGGCTAGGCTCTCTTCTATCCCCTTGTGCATTTCTTCCTGGCCCAGATTCTTAGAATCCTTAGTTTCTTTCAGTATTCACTTCAAATGCCACCTCCCACTTGATGCTTTTCCAGATCCTCCTCCCCTAGTTCTTAGAGACTTCCCCCACTCTTTGCTTTTGGATCAATTTGCTTGTGTCTTTGCAATCACTTGGCTGTGTTCCCTGGGAGAATTTAAGTAACTATAGGTTTGGCTCCTCCTCCTCTCCTCTTATTCTTCATCATATTCCTCCATTTCCTCTCCCTCTTCTCTTTCTCCCTCTCCTTCTCCTCCTTCTTGGTGTCCTTATTCTTGTTCTTTTAATTCTTCTTTTTGTTCTACTTCTTCATCATCTTCCTCTCCCTCTCCTCCTTCTTGTTGTTCTTGTTCTTCTTGTTTTTATTCTTCATCATCATCTTCCTCTCTTCCTCTCCTTCTTCTTCCTCTCCTCCTCCTTGTTGTTGTTCTTCTTCATCATCATCTTCCTTTTTCCCTCTCTTCCTCCTTCTTGTTGTTCTCCTTCTTTTCCTTCTCCTCCTCCTCCTCCTCCTCCTCCTCCTCCTTCTCCTTCTCCTTCTCCTTTTCTTCCTCCTCCTCTGTTATCTTTGTATGCCAGAGACTGTTATGGTACCTGGACAAAGTAGGTCTTAACAAAATGTAGGTTTAATAAAGTTTTGGTGAACTGAATGACCCCATCTCACTTCTCATCTTCTTTTCTTTTTGATTCCCTTCAATTCTGAAAGATTTCAAAATAATGAAAAGGAGGGACAAACAATCATAACACAGAATGTTTCCCCTGAAAAATGAGCAATTCTGAGAAGAAAGATGACCATGCAATTCTTTAATATTTCAGTGAATCAATTACATTTCGTCGAGTTGCAGCCCATCCATACTTTCTTGTGCTGTGCAACTTTGCCCACATCTTCCAATAAATACTCCTGGAGGACATACCCAGTGTACTGGATGAGATCTTCCTCTAGATCTTTGGTCATACACGACACACTATGTCCTAGGTCTGAGGATATTTCTTCAGAGAGTACATATTTAAAAGGTTAAAGATGAAGCACTCAATGGTCAATACTATAGGACGCAAAAATTAAAATTGCCATGACTCAACATCTTGTATCTCTTTCTCTTGCCACCACCACCACTATCATCATGACCATAATCATTATATTTCTTTACCTCCCATTTCAGGAAATACAAATTAAGGGAAAAGAGAGGCATAGGTTAAAAAAAGAAGATAAGGATAGAACAAGAAGTGGAGTTAGAAAGAAGAAAAGGAGGGACAGAATAAATGCATAAAAGTTGTTTATTAAGTGCTATGAGGCAATCACCCCACTAAGAGTTAAACATACAAATCCAAAAGAGGCATAGTCTCTACTGTATTCTAATAGGGCAATACAACACATATATGGGAATGGCATCTAAGGAAAGTAATGTTGTTCTTGGAAGTCACAGGGGATGAATGGAACCACAGGAGATTGATTGATGCACTCTTTGTAACAGCAATGGTAATACTCACTTGAACAGGGTTCCCAAAACCATAGGTATAAAGGGAAAGAAAGAAGAATGGACATGGGGAATGCACAGGATAAACCAGGAGTGAACCTCTGGCCTCAAGGCCACATGTGGCCTTCTAGGTCCTTGGGTGTGACCTTTTGATTGAATCCAAATTTTGTAGAACAAATCATTTTAGTAAGTGGATTTGTTCTGTGAAGTTTAGACTCAGTCAGATGACCACACTTGAGGATCTAGAGGGCCACATACAGCTTTAAGACTGCAGGTACCTCACTCCTGGGACTAACAAAGAAAAAGTAACTAGGGCAGATAGAATGTGAAGTATAATAGTAAGGTAAGGACTGGCCAGATATAGTGAGCCATGTGAGTTTTGCTCATTCATTCATCCAGATGAAGCAACATGGTAAGAATGCTAAAGTTGTAGTCACATGATCTAAGTTCAAATCCTGCCTTTCAATTATTACCCAGGTGACCTTGGGCAAATTACTTCCTTTTTCTGAGCTTCACTTTCCTCATCTGTAAAACGAGGAGGTTGGGCTAAATAGCCTCTAAAGTACCTTCCAGTTAGAGACCAACAATCTTGTCACCAAAGAGGGTAATTTGACTCTAGGAAACTGAGTGGGACAGAGGGTATAGTGAAATGAATGGAAAGAATTTAACTGCAGTGGATGACAGATGGGATGGCTGTAAGGAGAAGGGAGGAAAGAAGAGACATAGAAAAATATGAGATGGAAAGAAAAAGGCATTTATTAAATGCCTACTCTATGCCAGACATTCTGCTAAGCACTTCACAAATATCTTATTTGATCCTCAGAACAACTTTATGAGGTAAGTGGTATTGGGATCCCCTTTTTCCAATTGAGGAAACTGAGGCAGAAGTTAAGTGACTGGCCCAAGGTCACAACAGCTAGTGAAGGTCTAAGGTTAAATTTAAACTCAAGTCTTCCTGACTCCAGGCCCAGTGCTCTATCCATTGTACCATAGCCCAAGCTAGGAATGGGTGTCAGTAGTTTTAAACAATTTTTGATACTACATTAACTAATAAATGATTGATTTCAATACTTCAAGAATCCACAGTACCATCAATATGGGGACTTCATCCAAAGGTCATAGCCACTCTATACCTTCAGTAACACTGGCCTCCTTGCTGTTCTACAAGACATGCCATCTCTTGAATACAGGCATTGTCTCTTCCTGTCCCTCATGCATGCCTAGAGTGCCATCCCTCTTCAGCTCAACCTCCTGACTTCCCTGGCTTCCTTTAAGTCCCAACTAAAATCCAGTCTTTTTCTGAAAGCCTTTCTCAGCTTTTCATAGTTCAAGTTCCTTCCCTGTATTAATTATTTTCTATTTATCCTGAATATGACTTGTTTGTACATGTATGTCTCCCCCATTAGATTTTGAGTTCCTTGATGGCAGGAGTTACTTTGCCTCTTCATTTCTCCAGCACTTAGCACAGTGTCTGGAATTTAGTAGGTGCTCAATATGTGCTTATTGAGTGACTGACATTATTATGAGTTGTTGTGGCCAAAAATAATCAATTTTTGATGATCAACTTTTTGGTGATAAGCATCTCCAAATCATCCTCAGGAAATAGGCAGTTAGTCTGTATCTGTCACCAACCTGACCTTGAAACTTTTCCAGGCAGGATCTGCTGAAGCTTGGTCTTTGTTGACATATTGTAATTCCATGGTAAGCCATAAGAGAATAACTTTCATAGGTGATTAGTAGATTTTAAAACTTGAAATAAGATCACAAATAAAGTGTTTTACAGAGTTGTGGTATGTTTGTGTGGGAGGGGAGTTCCCCTCAAAACAAAGGTATGTGTCAAATGCAAATTGTACCTGGTTCACCATATTACCAAGGTCAATCCTTGATATTCTTCTTCCTTCCCCAGAATCCACTCTTCTTATTTAGCATATACTCAGATATTCACATTATTTCTCTTCATAGCTCTTAGTATTCTCCTTAGTCTAAATAACATATTATATATAATCAATTAATCAAAAAGCATTTATTGAATGCCAACTATGTGCCAGACATTGTGCTTGGCATACAATGGAAAAATGGGAATAGCTTATACCCTCAATGATTTTACATTATAATAGGGAAGGTTACATGTGCATGTGGACAAGTGTATAAAGAATATGTGCAAACTGAATACAAGGTAGTTTGAGGAGAGAGTTCACTGATATCCAGGGGGATCAGGAAAAGCTTCATGAGAAACTTACAGTTTGAGTTGAATTTGAAGAAAACTAGGGATTCCCAGAGACAGAGGTAAGAAAGGAATTCCAAGCATAAGAGTAGTTAGTTCAAAGGCACAAGAGATGGAAAGTCACATGTGAGAGACAACAAATAGGGTCATGGCTGCACGGAGATCCATTTGCACCACATCAGTCCTCTAAAGCTTTATTTCAGTTGAGTTTCTTATTGCCGCTTTTCTTCTCCTAATCATCAAATGACTCAGACCTTCCAGCTAATTTAGGCTCTAGGTCATCAGGTGACTAACACCCATCTAAGTCTCTTGGGATTTCTTTCCTTATTTCTTACCAAAAAAGCAAGTATTTATTACTTTCACACTCCAACCTGTTTATCTTCCCGATTCATGCAATGTGGACCACATCTCATGAACAACTTCTTACCCAGAGTGACTGTTTCCCAAATCCTTGCACAAATCCTCCTTAAGTGGTCTACACTATGCTCTGAGAGAAGGTGGGGAAGTTCTCAATCTATTGACATTTTATGGGTACAAGCATCGGTTGATTATCAAAAGTTCTTCCTTCTGTCTGCTTGGCTGCCCTTCTTTCTTTTCCATTTATACATCTCTCTGGTGGCATTTTCCTATTCAGCTCCTTATCAGTAATATGCTAAAAATTGGGGCAGCTAGGTGGTGCAGCGGATAGAGCACCAGTGCAGGAGTCAGGAGGACCTGAGTTCAAATCTCACCTCAGACACTTGACACTCACTAGCTGTGTGACCTTGGGCAAGTCACTTAACACCTATTGCCTCATCCTGGGTCATCTGTAGTCATTCTAGTGAATATCTGGTCACTGGATTCAGATGGCTCCGGAGGAGAAGTGAGGCTGGTGACCTGCACAGCCTTCCCTCACTCAAAACAAAGTCAAGTGCAAGTCATGTCATTATTTCTCTGATGGCATGGTCTTCTTTGGCAACAAAGGATGAGCATACACAAAAAACTACTCTTGTCCACCATGTTTGTCTCCATTTGCCTGCTAAATAGTTTGATTGCAAAAAGATGGATTCATCTCTCAGCTCCATCCCAGCTCTACTCTAGAGACATTTCACTAAAAGGATGCTTATTCTTTTTCTTTATGATGAACACTTCCTTCCCAAGTAGCATCAAATCCTTTAGACTGTCTCCCAATTAATTCCCATAAGAACCCGTTGGCACAAGTTGATAAGAGCAAATAGGAAACCAAAAACACTGAGAAGTGAGTGAAAACACTCAACATTTCTTAAGTGGAAACAGAAATTGGGCTTCCTTCTAGACAAAGACCTCCTAAAAGGGCTTCTGAATAGAGTGGCCTACTGCTGCTTTCCTCTGAAATGTATTTTTTTCCTATGTGCTAATTAATCCTGCCACCAAAGTTTTGTTTTTATGTGTTTCACCCCAGGAGTCTTAGCTCCTTCTGGGTCTATATTAGAAAAGCTAGAGTTGAGAAAGGCTGTTACACTTTTGGCCGTGGGCCAACACCAAGCTGTCATGGATTGAGTACAGATGACTTTTACATAACAGACTGAGTATCCTGAGTTGGGGAATAAGAAAAGGTGAGAGTGAGGGCAAGAAATACGGAATCAGCTGTGCAGGGTCAGATGGAGTCAGAAGCAGAAGACAGAAGCAGTAGCATTCAAATCAAACTGAGTCTAAAGAATGAAGGGGTCTATGACAGAATGAAAGAGGTCTGAGCAGCATATAGTATTCATACCAATTGCTATGCCTGATATCTTTTGGGGTTATCAGAATGAGTTTTATACTGGTGGGATAAGATTGGTCTTCCCTACCTGCTTTCTCTGATTGGACTCCTGATGGACAGCTCCCTGATTCTGCAGACCACAGAATGAAGAAGGCACTGGCCTTTTCTAAATAACCGCAGATACCTTCAGGCAGTTACTATTTTAAAATTCACACAAGATTACAGATTTGGAAACTGCTCGATCATATCTGTTCTCTTGCTTTGGGCTGTTTTGTGAATATCAGTTGTGCTAATTAGTTAAGTTTTTTTTTTCAAATCACACTTGAATTTACAAAGCTCTAGATGTTTTCTAAGACATTTTAAGAAGTGAGCTCACATTTATACCACAGTTTTCAGCTGACAAAGTGTTTACCTGTGGCAAATTCATGAGTTAGATACTGCGAGCAGTGCTACCTGCCATTTTATAAATGGAGAACTGAGAACCAAAGAGTTGCAGTCCTTTAATGTGACATCAAATATGTACTCTCCATTTGAGTGAAAACCTCAGAGAAAGGTATCTATCCCCAATTGTGAAAATGTTCCCCCAAAGAATATCCTCATTTTGTGTGCACATCTTTCTGCTTCATTAAGCCCTGAGTGCTCTCCAAATGAGAAGCCACAATTAATGAGTTTCTACCCAGGTTGGTTGAGGTGCCTGACAGCAGCCCTGAAGGGAATCCATGAGGATAGACAGTATGGTTCCTGCCCAGTCCTGCCCAGTGAAGCCCACTTTTAAACAGCTCCATTGCTGGAGTTAACACTCAGGGACAGGGCAATGGAATTGAGAGTGATGAAGAAGCCACATTTTTTTTAAGTTTAAGATCAATTAAGTAAATAAATATTTATTAGACACTATGTTCCAGGCACTGTGGTACATGCTGGGGCTACAAAGGCAAAAAATTGAATCAGTCTCTTCCCTAAAGAAACTTGAATTCTACGAGAGGAACATAAGAAAATTCAGGAAAGAAGTCTAGAAGAAAATATCTGCAGTTCCATGAAGTGGGGAGCAAGGAGATATTGTGTTCTTTCACTTCTAAATTTTCTGCTCTCCTTCTACTGATGCCACTTGAGGAATTAATTTTTAAAAAGCACTGACTTTTGGGGCCTAATCTTAAAAGTGAAAATAAGTATGTTCCATCCAATTAATTTATTCTCCCCCCTCCTGACCCTGACATCTTAACTAAGTAGAACTATAAGCCTTATTTTTCTTTTTATTTAAATTTATTTTTTTAATGTTCTACAATCACTACCAAAAAACTTAGATTTTTACCCCACCACCTCCCTCCCTCCCCAAGGTGCCATAGAATTCTATATACGATCTACATATACTTTCCTATTGAATATGTTTTCACTATAGTCATGCTGTGTAGACAAATTAAAATAAATGGAAGAAATCATATAACAAATCAAAACATCGTACACACATATACAAACATGATCTGCTACATTCTGCAAGTGAATTCCAAAGTTCTTTCGATGCGTGTGGAAGGCATATTGCCTTAGAAAACCATTGGGAATTATTTTATTTTTTTTAACTTCTTGCATTGTTAGGAAGTTCCAAGTCTACCAGAAAAAACTCTTGCACACTGTGGTCGTTGCTGTGCACAAAGTTCTCCTGGTTCTGCTCCTTTCGCTCAGCATCAGATCATATAAGTCTTTCCAGGCCTCTCTGAAGTCTTCTTGTTCATCATTTCTTATGGAGCAATAGTACTCCATTACATTCATATACCACAACTTATTCAGCCATTCCCCAATTGATGGGCATCCCCTTGATTTCCAGTTTTTGGCCACCACAAAGAGAGCTGCTATAAATATTTTTGTACATGTGGGACCCTTTCCCATTTTTATGATCTCTTGGGATTACAGTCCTAGTAGCAATATTGCTGGGTCAAAGGGTATGCACATTTTTGTAGCCCTTTGGGCATAGTTCCAAAATGCTTTCCAGAATGGTTGGATGAGTTCACAGCTCTACCAACAATGAATTAGTGTTCCAACTCTCCCACATCCTCTCCAACATTTATCATTTTCGAAAACTGTTCTGTCTTGTTTGCCAATCTTATAGGTGTGATGTGGTACCTCAGAGTTGTTTTGATTTGCATCTCTCTAATCAGAAGTGATTTAGAGCATTTTTTCATATGATTATAGATATCTTTAATTTCTTCCTCTGAAAATTGCCTATTCATATCCTTTGACCATTTATCAATTGGGGAATGACTTGTATTGTTGTACATTTGACTGAGTTCTCTATATATTCCAGAAATGAGGCTTTTATCTCCGAGATTAGCTGTAAAATTCTTTCCCAATTTACTACTTCCCTCCAAATTTTGGTTGCATTGGGTTTGATCGTGCAAAAACTTTTCAGTTTAATGTAATCAAAGTTATCCATCTTGCATTTCATAATGCTTTCTATCTCTTCTTTAGTAAAACAATTCTTCCCTTCTCCATAAATCTGATAAATACACTATTCCTTGCTCCCTCCAGTTTGTCCAAGGTATCGGTCTTTATACCTAGATCATGTATCCATTTGGACTTCACTCTTGTGTACAGTGTCAGGCATGAATCTATGTTTAGTTTCCACCACACTGCTATCCATAAGCCTTACTTTTCCAAAACAAACTCCCAATAGAAATCATGTTCTTTCTCTTTGAGTCTTATTCTAAATCACTTTTCTAGTTCTGTTTAAGGGACCACAGTCCTTCCATTCTCTCAGGTTCAAAATCTGAAGGTCACCCCAACCTCCTTACTCTCGCTCATTCTATGCATGTGATAAATTGCCAAACTTTGCCCCTTATATCTACACCCCATCATTCACACATAGACCTATTTCTCTACTCAGGCAGATCAGGCCCTTATTTCTTATTGTCTGGTGTATTACAATAACCTCTTAATTGATCTCCCTGACTCGAGTCTCCCTCTGATCCAATCCATCCTACCCACAGCTAAAAAACATGGTTCTGATGTCATGTAACTCTCCACACACACACACACACACACACACACACACACACACACACACACACACGCTCCACCTGCACACAATAAACTCCAGCGGGTCCCTATACTCTCTAGGTTAAATACATAAAGTCCTCTGTTTGGGTTTTAAAGACCTTCATATCCTGATCTCATCCCATCTTTCCAGTGTTTGACATGACCACTTTCCATGCACTCTAGCATCTAGACAAAGTGGCCTTCTCTCACTTTCTCACACACAATGTTTCACATACCATCCCTGTGCCTTCACATACACTGTCTCCCCTTCCTAGAATCCTCTTCCACCTCACGTCTCTCACACAGGATCTCCCATTTTCCTTCAAGATTCCTCTCAAGTACAACTTGCTACAGGAAGACTTGTCTGATACCTTCTGAAGCTGGAGCCCTTCCTCCTGGGGTGGACTGCTAAATATTTAACAGCTTCTCTAGGGGAAAAAAAACACATTCATGACATACTATTAAGTCTAATGTTCAATCATTGGCATTTTCTCCATTACTTTCTTAAGTTTAAGCAATCAATAAAACAATCAACCAAGTCCTGATTTGTAGCTGATTTTTCACTTTTAACTGCTCACAATGAAAATTTTGCCATTAGTTTTTCCAGTTGCACACTTACTTGTATTTAATTACATTTTTAAAATTCTGCATATATTTATTTATGATCCTTGAGGGCAGTCACTGTTTTCTTTCTTGGAATCCCTAGAGCCTACTTCATAGTAGACATACTTGCTGATAAGCCAGTACCTGGGACATAGTAGGCATTCAATGCTTATTGATCGATTGATCGTCAATTGATTGATTGCTGGTTAACAAGTCAACTTGATCTATATCTTGGCTGCTGCTTAATCTACCTCATCTTCCACACAGTGTCTCCATCCACTGTCCATACCTGAGTCCTTTCAACACTTCCCCTGTTCATTTTTATTTTCAGACTTATTGCTTTGTTTGTCATATAGGAAAATAATGCATGTAAGGTATTGTAAAACTTTAAGGTTTTATATAAATGCCACTTAGTATTGTTACTCTTATTATCACGGATGGATTACTTATTGAGTCCTCAGACTTGGGCTAGATATCCTAGTGTGTTAACTACCAGGAGCTGTTCTCCCAAGGAAATTCTAACAGGGCAGTTCAGCATGTATATTACAGGATGAATTTTTAAAAACCTAACAACATAATTAAACTTTAATTTAGGGAGGAAGACACTTACCAGAAATCTGACCTCGGGCGAAACACTTAATATCCCTGAACCTTAGTTACCTCCTCTACAAGACGGATAAAATAATTAAAATCTTAGGAAAACTCTTTGTAAATTTTAATGCATGATGGAAATGTGAATTATTATTATGAAAGGGCAGTTATGTGGTGCAGTGAATAGTGTCAGGCCTGAAGTCAGGAACACCTGAGTTCAAATCCATCCTCAGACACTTCCTAGCTGGGTAACCCTGAGCAAGTCACTTAACCCTATTTGCCTCAGGTTCCTCATCTATAAAATGGGCTGCAGAAGGAAACAGAAAACCCCCTCCAATATCTCTACCAAGAAAACCCCAAATGGGGTCACAAAGAGTGGGCATGCCTGAGAGGACACAACAATTATTATTAATCATAAAGAATTTATTAAGCATTTCACATGTCAGGCACTGTGTTAAGCTCTGAGGATACAGAGAAAAAGTGAGATGGTCCCTGCCCTCTAGGAACTTGTGGATTGGTTAATTGATTGATTTCCCATCCAAGGTGTTCTAACTTTCTGAACTTCAACATCTTCCTCTCAGGTGGTTGCTTTTATCCCCCTCCCATCTCCCTCCTTCCCTCCTGTTGTCATCTCTCCTAGATGGGTTGTAGTCACCCATTGGAATGTAAACTCTTTCAGGGCAGGGGTTTTCCTTCTTTTTACTGGCACTTATTTTCCCAGCCCTTAGCACAGAGCCTGGCATATAAAAAGGCTTAATAAATGCTTCTTGTCTTTTCATTTTGCTGTCTTGTCTCAGTTGATTACTATTCACATTTAACAAGCTTTCTAGTAAGTGGCTAGTGTGTGCAAGACACTGCTAGGAAAAGAGGGAGAGAGGAGGAAGAGAGGGAGGGAGAGAAAGGGAGGGAGGAAGGATGGGAGAGAGGAAGGGAGGGAGGAAAAATGGGAGAGAGGAAGGGAGAGAAGAAGGGTGGGAGGTGGAAAGAAATGGAGAAAGGGAGGAAGGAAGATTGGTTGGTAAGAAGAAAAAAGTTTATAACAGATCTTTTCAACTTTTAACCCATAAAACAAAGGATGAAAATGTAGGTCTGTTAAGTAAAAGAGAACACAATTACCATTTTTTTGTGTGTTAAGCAGCCTAAAACAAAACAAGGTGTTTTTCCTTGACAATTCGTTTTTGTTTTCAAAGAGCTTAATGAAAATCAACCACATCTACACATTTTCATCAGGATGAATTATGAATTCCAAGTCTGAGCCCTTCCTTTCATTAATTGCTCCTTTCAGGCATAAAGCAGTGCTTTCTACCCTCAGGCTCTGGATATAGATCTTTCCATGGCAAATACACATCCACAATATGATCTGGCTAATGATTACATAAGTTTCTTCTTATGTAATGTGACATTATGCAAGACACAGCAGGGTTGGGCCATGCGTGGCCAGGGCCTGGCTTCTCTCAATCTCTCTCTCTCTCTGTCTCCCTCTCCTTCCCTCCACCCTGTCTCCCTTTCCCTTTCTCCCTTTTCCCTCTCTTTCTCTCATTCTCTTCCCCCTCTTTCCCTCTCTCCTGCCCTCTTTCTCTCTCTGTCTCAGTCTGTCTCTGTCTCTGTCAGTCTCCTTCCTTCTCCTTCTTTCTTCTCCTGCACCCTCACCATTTCATGTTTTCAGTTTTTCAGTCAAAGGACACAAAAAGGTGAGCACAGATAAAAATGAATCTCATACTATCATCTTCCCTCTTTGTTAACATTCAGTTGATACCAGAGGCATCTGGTATCAACTGGCTGCTTCTAGTGGGAGGTCCAAAAATGATGCCAGCATTGTTACAGGGAAAAGACAGAACCAGAGGCAGTATTTCCATGAACAGCAGCAGAGCTGCTTGGGACCCCTCAGGCCAGAAGCTTTTCTAACCATAGCGACCACAGAACTTTGGGACTTGGATGAGAAGAGCCAGTCAGATCTTCCCAGACTTGTTACAACTAGCAGTGTGACCTTGAGCAAATCATAGGGTCTCATTTTCTTCTACTGTATAATGAGAGAGATTAGATGAGGTGATTTTTGAGATCCTTTCTAGCTATAAAGATTATGGTTTACCCAGAAGTCAACCCTGTCATTATATTACATTAGAAATGTAATAGATCAAGGGTTTTTCACCTTTTTATGTTCTGGAACCATTTGGCAGTATCTGGTAAAGCTTATGGACCCTTTCTTAGAATCTTAGATCTATGAAATAAAATACATAGAACTGCAAAACAAAACAATTATATTGAAATAGTAATCTATTTTTTAAAGAGGTAATTGATCTTAGGTTTAAAAAATCCCTACAAAACAGATGCAGAGCTCAGTGCTATATGGAATTAAGCGGTAATAGGTTTTCCTTGCCCAAAAGGAATGTAGGGAGGCATCATGGAAGAGGCAGCTTTAAGACAGATGTTAAAGGATAGGTATTAATTCACCAGGTGAAAAGACATCAAAAAGTCATTCGGGGTGAAAAGAACAAAATCTAATAGCATTTTCTCAATTCTTTTTCTTTTCTCCCTGAAGCATTTATCATATTGATTATATTTTCAAAAAATTCTCCTTTTCTAGGTTTTTGTGCCTATGCTCTTTCTTCTTTCATCTCAACTGTTCAATCAGTCTCCTTTTCTGGTTCTTCATCCAAATCCCACCCTAACTATACATGTACTCCAAGACTCTCTAGGCCTGCTTTTCTTTTTGGCTCTACACTATCTTGATTGGTGATCTAATCAGCTCTCATGAGCTCAATTATCAAAATATACATATAATTTCATGATCTGTAGATCCCACCCTAGTAGTCTCTCTTCTGGGACTCCATTCATCACCGACTGCCTTTGGGACATCTTGCCATGGACCATTCACTCAAATTCAACATGTCTAAAATAGAATTGTTCTTTTCCCCTTCTTCCAAATTTCCCTAATGCTGTCGAAGGTACCACCATCTTTATCTCAAGCTCACAGACTCATTTTCATCTTTGATGCCTCTCATGAACTCACTCCAGGGATGCAATCCCTTCCCAAGTCTTTCTCTTTCTTCCTGTATGGCATCTCTCCAATATATCCCTTTCTCTCCATTCACACAACCTTAGGCCCTCACTACCTCTCACTTTGACTACTGCAATAGTGTTTTAGCTGGTCTCCCTCTCTCAAGTCTCTCCCACTCCAATCCACCCTCTTCAACTGCCAAGATATTTTTTCTGAAATGCAAGTCTGACCACGTCACCCCTCCGTTACCCCACCAAACGTCATACCATCTCAGTGAGCTCCATGACTCCCCATTATCATCAGGATTGAGTATAAAATCTTGTTTGACATTCTTCTTACCTTTCCAATCTTCTTACACATAATTCCCTTCCATTCGTTTGATGATCTAGATATGCAGGCCTACTTGGAGCATTTGAACACAAGTCTTCAGCTCCCAAAACTGCACTTTTGTGATGGTTGTTCTCTGTTCTTGGAATACTCTGCCCCCTCACCTCTGCATTTCATTTAGAACTCAACTGCCACTTTCTACAGATGACCTTCTCTGATCCCCCACTCTGATCCCCTGCTTGTGTCTTCCCCTCTTTTACCTTCCATTGATTCTGCATTTACCTAATATTGTTGACTCATCGCCCCTATCATAATGTAGATTCCTTGAGGAAAGGGACTACGTTTTTGTCTTTCTTTGTGTCCTTAATGATTAGTAGAGTTGTGCCATACAACAAGCTTGCTGATGGACTGACTGTCAGACTGCACAAATGGACATAGCCCAAGATGAGCAGATGTGGCTATATTATAAGCTGCATAATTGGAAGGCCCTTCCAAATCTCTGAGATCTCAGATCTCTTTTCATGTCTCAATACTTGACCTTCTAGATTTGCACAGTGCTACAGATTTTTCTTTATCCTTTCTGTTCCATTTGCATGTCTGACCTTATCAGTATTTTCTCTCTGGATCATCTATCATCAGTGTCAAGGATGGCGTTCCTAAATATGATCTCATTGAGACTGTGGCACCTTCCTCTTCACTTAACACCCACTGACATGCTTCATTGACTTTGTTGCATATAAAAATTCCCTCATTTAATTTATTCATCATTTCATCTACGACCTTGATATCACTGTTTACATTGGCATCATCTGTCTTAGATTATAAACTTCCAGAGGACAGACACTTTGATGTGCTTAACTTGCCTGGTATGAATTTTGTAAAGTAATTTTGGATAAAATCAGAAGCTCAGAATGTGTTCTTGATGCTTTTGGGCCCTAATTGCTTGACCTTTGGATGGTCCAAATCAATGTGCATTAAGGAGAACACTAAACAGCAGTGAAAAATCATGTTTCATATAAATTATTGTAATTCCACAGTTGAATCAAAAATGTCTAGAAGAGTGAATAGTCCTGGAAATGGGAAAGGAAGAGGATGTTTGTGACCTCCATCATTTTTCTCTTCTGGAAGAACGTTAGGAGAATGTGATCATTGTTGATTTTCTCCTCTTCTTCTAGTTGCTTCCTTTCGGATGTTCTGGCTGACCATAAGGAAGAAAATATGTCTACTTAAGCCAATCTAAACTCACAACCTAGTGCTTGGATGAACAAATATTCCATTTAGAACTATCCAGGGTGGGTCCCCTTTGGATAGAACTGACCAGGGTACTTCCAGTCAATCTGATGAGCCAAGTCACCTAAGGAGGAGTCAGATCCCTTAGGGCTGCAGCCTTATATTTTGAAGAGTCCCTTGAATCACACACAGCGAGTGGGGTGGGTGACACTTCTTTCTGATCAGACGAGTACATTAGGAAAGTTGTCTTGTAGGACTTTTTAGAGGAACACGCACATAATTAAAGGCACAGACAATTTGAGGTAGAAATTAGTTGGCAAAGGGGGATTTTTAAAAATTTTCATTTTCAGTTCATTAGAAACTAATAAAATCCAAAAATCATATTTCTATAGAAGCATGGTTTGCAAAATGCTTTCATCGTAAACTCTGAGAGTTAAGTAGAGCAAGGGTTGTGTGATGACCAAAACACTAGATTTGGGATCAGAAGATTGACTTTCATGGTGCGAAGAGCACTCTGGCTCTGGAGTCAGAGAGTCTAGGCTTAAACTTGATGCTTATTGCCTAGGACTTTGGCCAAGATGCTTCATCTTCCTGGGTCTAAGTTTTCTTATTTGTAAAGTGAGGATGTTGGAATAGATGGATGGCCTCTTAGGTCCCTGAATCCATGACCTTATCAAATTTCTAAAGGTCACATACTTAATAGAACGGTAAAGATGGAACCTTTACCTAAGTAGAATTCCAGTCTAGCTTGTTTCCTCCTCTCATAGCTTCCAGACACTTGGCCTCTCCATTTCTCCTTTGCCACTTCTGTTCCTGACTCCCACCTTTCAAAGGCCACAAATGACCCCTAGCACCCAAATATTCTTAGTTGATCCAGACAACAGGGTGGTTGAAGAGAAAGGAGGGGAAAAGGTTCAGCCAGTCAGGAAAACAGCCAGGAGAGATGAGCTGTGTCCAATGCAGGGGTTATGTGGGAGGGATGGTGTCCTTCTGGGAGTACACTCACACAGAAGCAGCTCATGGGGAGCTGCAGTCTACACATACCTTGACATTTGGGACAAGAAGTTGCCAACAATTAGGACATCTCCTCCCACCTGCTTTCTTTTCCTTGTGTGGTCATGGTCTAGGAGAATTTCTCCCTTTCTGTCTTACTGTAAAGCCTTTTGTATTCAAAGGCAATCAATCATTTCTGAACATTTCTTTTGCTTTTCTTTTTTTTTTATTTTCAAGCTATCTTCTGTGACAATAAAATGTAATCAGTTAGGTGTTGCAGCAAGCCCTGCAATGTTTGGCTCTAGTCTCCAGATTCAGGATGCTGGGACCAGACCAGTTGCATTAAGATTCCCTGGAACTGGCAATATTTCACAGGTTCAGGGGTTTTAGCTTTAATCTCATCCGTGATCCCCTGTCCTTAGAGATAAGGAAATGAAAATCTAGAGGGGTAAAGCGTAGAGAGACAAAGGAGTAGAAATGGCATATGAACTCAGGACATCTGACTCTAAATTCTTTGAATGTGTATTTATCAATAATATCCTATACTTAAGCCATCTGTGATAAACCCCATAAGCTTTTAGAATATTAATGGTGATTTTGAATTTGATCTTGGACCTAGCATCAAAGGATTTAGAGATACAGAGAATCAAATCAACTCCCTCATTGAATAGTGGAGGAAAGTCAGCAGCCTCTGGGTATAGTAGATAGGACCTAGGATGAAGAATCGGGTGCCTTAGACACTTAGTAGCAGCAGTGTGACCCTGGGTAAGTCCCTTGAGCTCTCTGGCCCTCAGGGGATGAGGGCATTGGATTTGACAACCCCAAGATGGTGTCATCTCTAAAGCTTCCATCTAATAGCTTCCATCTCTAAACCTGTGATTCTGTGAGGTTCAGGGAAGGGAAGAAACTTGCCAAAAGTCCCTCACACCATCTTTCTTTGTTATTTCCTTATTTATAAAGTCATCTTACCACATAGAGAGGAGGGTTTGTGAACATTCTCGCGTTAGCTTTCTTACTTTGCTGTGTTCTTTTCATCCTCAGTGGTCTCCGCTCCCTATTCATGCATGCAATCCTGGCACGTTCTCCCAGAGCTTTAACTAGAATTCTGATGCTTAGGGCAGATTCAGTTGATGGGGGAGAGAGGGGGAGGTGCCTCAGCAGGAGTGACACAGAGCACAATTTATCCACAGGAGAAGCTATGTCAGGAGTGGGGGTAGCTCAGGTCCAGAGAGTCTGGCCCATGCCTTGGAGGGAAGCACTTCCTGGAAAAGGGGCATCATGGAGAAGGGGCCTCAGGGATGGTGACCTAAGGGATGGCTGTGTCATATAATGGTGTAGGTCATCTGGAAAGACATGGGGCAGGTAGTTGCTATGATGAAGAAACATGTCTTACCTGGAAGAAAATTCACTCCCAGTTGAAGAAAGTAACCCCCTCATTAAGTGGTGAGTGCTGACCTTGGAGTCCTAGGATCTGAGTTCCAATCCGGTCTCTGCATTTGCTACCTATGGGGTCTTAGATAAGTCAAATTATCCCTCTGTACCTTAATTTCCTCATCTATGAAATGTTAACATTCTGGAGGTAAAGCCCCACTTACCCTGCTTTAGGCACTGCTCTGCAATTCTCACTTTCCTTGTTCTAAACCTATTCTCTATGAAGAACACAATTAAGTCTCACACACACACACACACACACACACACACACACACACACACACATACACACACACATACAGAGAGAGAGAGAGAGAGAGAGAGAGAGAGAGATTCGATAAGATTTGGAATACTGTTTCTTTCAAGAAGATTTGCATTTTTACAGGAATCAAGGCCTTGAGCTAGATGAATGAAACTTCAATTTGAATTTTAAGCATTAACCTACAGTGGGCTGGGGGAAGGGGAGAGAGGCTGGTACCTGAAATCATAACAGTACCCCTCTCCTCCCATCCCCCTTCAACTCCCCCTAAGGAAAAGGCTAGCCCCAGCCAGAATACCGTGTGCATTAGGGTCCTTAATTAATTAAAGTACAATGAGACCCACTTGGCCAAATGTAATTTATTTTAGGCAGACTTTTGCGCTCCTTGTGCAGAGAATGATCTCAGCTTCTGACTGCATTGTCTTTATATGGGATGAATAGCTGCCCTTGTGCCTACTTGTAAATAGAATATCTTATTCACGTGGAGGCTCGCTTTGGTTTGACCTGAAAGACTTAGTTAAAACCTCTCTATCTCTAAACCTACAGTAGGTTTGAAAGCACAGCTCATCCTGTGCCGAAAATAAACACTCTCCTGCATTCCTGAAAAGGAGGTATTAAGCTCAAGGATACATGAACTTCTAGTATCTTGGGAACTTTCTCTGAACAAAATATAAATTTAGGAAAAAAAACTCTAACAACCACAGACTGTGATCTAACACAGTGCCTCCCAATTATTGTGTACCACAAATACCCTAGTGTATTTGTGGTTGAAACAAGGGCTTTAGCTGGAAAGGTTCTCATTAAATCTCAATCCTCTACACCCTTCTGATGGGATAATAATGTCTCCAAATCCACCAGAGATCTCTGATTTCTCTGAATTTCTCTCTCCACCAAAACAGATTACAAGCCGTCTGTGCTTTAGCAGATGGTCATCCAGTGTCGCTGTGCCCCAAGGTGTTATAGCCAAACCCTGCTGCCAAACTGGTGATGAGACTCTCCCAAGTGAGCCAGACCTTTCCTCAAATGACTGATGGAGAATGATCACCAGCTCTGTATCCTCAGACACTCTTAACTTTGTAAGACATGCCAGAGCTTGTACTTCACTGGCATCAGAGTGTAACTACGATGGGCAATAAGCGTTTGCGCCAAGGGTGATGAATTTAGAGGGCACTGACAACATTTGCAGTCTTTCAAAATGGCATAATAAATAAAAGAACTCAGTCAGACTAGTTAACACAGGAAGCTATCAGTTGGAGGGCTAGAATTAGCCTTCTTGGCTGTTATACCATTGACTCACGTGATGAAAGAAAATCTCTTTGCCTGTCATGTAGCTCAAACCATTAAACCCTGGTGACATTTCATGTCCCATTGATTGAGCTGTCCAGTCACCTAGGAAAGCATTCTACAATACAAATGAGTGCAACTTTGATATAACAGTACAACAATGTTTGGTTTTTATATTAGACAGCGCTTAACACAGTATCTGGTACATAGTGCATGCTTAGTAACTGTTGACTTTGACATTATGAAGCAATGCCCTATATACATGGGTGGTGCTGACAAAGTGTCGGTACTTTTCTGAATAAAGTCAGGAGACATCTAGTCTTCTCTTTCCAAATAAGGCCCCCATAGAATTTAGTGCCTTGTTAGTGATAGAAGTGAAATATCAGCTTCCATCTTCTAAATCTGCCTACCTCTTTGGTCGCCAAGACTCCAACATCAAAGATTCATCACAGTAATTAGACTAATACTTTTCAGCCCTGACAGACTGGCTCAAAGGAAAGCAGATTTGAGGACTCCATGCCTCATGGCTTGGAGAGAGCTTGTGTTAGGGTAACTCCCTCTAATATTTATTTTCAGAATCAAAAATTGTTATTTTTTCATCAAGGTTTCTATTTGTCTCATAATCATTGAGACTTTTCCCTGGGCAGTGTCCAATGTGATTGAGAGTTGAAAACAGTCCCATTATACAAGCATACAGTAGATGCTTAATAAATGGTCAATGAATGAATAAATCTGAATGTTGAGAGTAGATATTAGGAGGTAGAAAATCATAGTGGGTACGGGAGGGACAAATGAAACTGTTGTAGATGGCTGGAAATACCTAGGATTAAATCTCTGTTTATAAGAGCACATGTACTGCTTGACAGGTGTACTCTGTATACGAGAGTGCAGGATGTTGACAGGGATTCAAATTCTGCTCTGGCATTTACTAGATACCCCGCCCTAGGCAAGTCACTTTACCCCTTTGAGCCTCACTTTTCTCATCTGTGAAATGGGATCTAACCTCCTCCACCAAACGTTGTCTAATCCCATGTCCTGTACTTGTTACTTCTGTGACCTTGGGCAACTCACTTAATCCTCCTGGGTCTCTGTTTCCTCTGCTATAAAATGATGAAGTTGGACCAGACAGCCTGTGAGATCCCTCTCCCCTTGAGATCTCTCTTTAAGCTTCCTTACACGCACAGTAGTGACACGCCTGCCCATCACTGCCTTTCTCATCCCCAAAGAGAATCCAACCTTCTTGAGCACAGGAAGGGTTTTATTCATGCATTTGTATTGTAGGACCTAAACTATTACTTTATACACAGTGAGGGTTTAATAAATGTTTGTGAAGTCAAATGGAATTGAATAATCCCAGGACTTCCTGATTTATGAGTCTCTTGTGGGGATTAGATTAGATAAGGTACTCAATGCTCTTTGGGAACCTCAGAGTATTATATTACATCAGTGGAGAGTGGGGCTAATGTGAAAGGAAGGAGCTGGTGAGACAGCAACTGTCACTAAGTCATTCAATTAGGATCAGTCATAGAACTGTGGCATTTTAGGCCTTGGAAGGGACTTTAAGGATCATGGTGTCTGTCCAGTTCCATTATTTCTCAGATGAAGAAACCAAGGCAGGAAGAGATAAAATGACTTGACCAAAGACATGCCCTTCCTAGTCCCTTCCTCACAATGCAGGTGAATGTGGGTTGGATTTGTCTGGCACTATTATTTCCTTATTAATTTGGCAAACACACACACACACACATACACAGGTAGATATTTGTTAGGGTCATTCTTCATATTGGGAAACTGAGACCCAGAGATTGAAATTGTATATGTTGGAGTACTCCCTAAATCTACGGGAGAAATGCTAAGTGAACACAACACCTTGGTTCCTCTTTTTAAAAATTTATTTTCTTTAATGAGGAGCTAGCTGATGCAGTGGATAGAGTATTGAACCTGGAGTCAGGAAGACTCATCTTCTTGAGCTCAAATCTGGCCTCAAACACTTACTAGCTAGGTGACCATGGACAAGTCATTTAACTCTGTTTGCCTCAGTTTCCTCATCTGTGAAAATGAGTCAGAGAAGGAAATGGCAAGCCATTCCAGTATCTTTATCAAGAGAACCCCCAATGAGATTGTGGAGAATCAGGCATGACTGAAATGATTGAACAACAAAATGGCATAGGGGATTGATATCTGTTTTTGGAAATAGGATGATATGGATCCTAGTCCTGCCTTAGTCACTATGTGACTTTGTGACCCTGGACAAGTCACTTTTAATGTTCCAGGCAACTCTCAAAGACTAAAAGTTTCAGAGAAGATGCCATCCTGGCCAAGCCTGCCAATTTATGCCTAATTCCACACCCACAACCTATCACCTCATTCCTGAGAGTACATAGGTCCTCTAGGCCTAAGAATTTTTATTGTATTTGCCCTGAATTCTGATGTTTTCCTCTACAGTACTGTGGCCATTGTTAAATTGTTTTCCTGGTTCTGGTTACCTTAATCCTCATCAGTTGATATGCCTTCCTATATTTCTCTGAATTCCTCACATTCCTCATTTCCTCAGGTGCAATAATATTCCTCCACTCACTCACCTGTTTTCTTTAGCCATTCCCCAATCCGAGGACACCTGCTGTTTCCAGTGTTTTGGCTTCTCTTAATATACCTTTAAAAGAACTTCAAATTCACTCTTAAAAAGTGACTCCCCTGTCGCTGTAATTCCAATCAAAGTGGAGCCAGGTGCCACTTTCTGTTTTTGTGAAACCTTTGCTAGACGAGGATTAATTTTGACTCTCCTCTCTTGGACCCACATCTCCCTTTTGAACTTCCCTTGCCACCACCTGACATTGGTTCCCGTCACAGGGAATTGGCTGGTTGTCCAGAGTTCCTGATTCATTTTGACATTTGGTAGTCCTGTCCATGGCTCCTGGGATCTCCAGGAAGATGATTACATTTGGCATTGTTTTATGAAAAAATCCATCCTTCAAATACATTCTTGGCTAGCTAGCTAACTAAATTAAATTTTATTAAGTATGTAGTGCATGTCAGGCACTGTGCTAAATTCTGGAGCTACAAAAACAAGCCAATTAAAGAGATTCTGTCCTCAAATACCTTACATTCTAATGGACACACAAAGAAAAGTTGGAAAAGTCAGGGGAGTAGAAATATAGTATGTAGGTGACTTCTTTTCACTTGGTTTTCCAGAATCATTTCATATTCTTCCCTCATCTCCAGGTTCTTTTGGGAGAACATGCAGATATTAAACTGTTGGGGGAGGGGTGGAAGGTGGTAAACATGTCTTCATGCCCATAAATTGTGGAATCTAATCTTGGTCCTTTGTGAGTGTCATGACTGACTACATCTCACAGAAGCACCTGACTGTTTCTTTGGAATGAATGGTTGATCTGCTGGCTGGCTTGTTTCACTGGGTGGTTCCAGCTAGTGGGCACAGTTGGTGCTATTAACTTGTGGAAAAACACAGATGCTCTTTCTGAGTATTCAGGAGCTCCTCAGAGCGATTGCCTCCCCTCCCTTGCTTTCATTCCCCTGCTGAAGTGATGATGCACAGGCACTGCTCATTGTCTCTCTGAGGCTGAAAATGTGGCCTCTCATTTTTGTTCAACAGACAAACATGGAGTGGATGATAAATAGTCATAGGAAAAAAACACCGTGTTTGACAGAAATGTAACCATGTGTCTCCCTGAGAATGGCAAGCCATATTGTGACTAGCAGAACAATCCTAGAGCCCTTTGTGTGTAGGAAAGAGCATTTCAGAAGGAAACACACCAGGTGGGGCAGATACTTCAAGAACCTGGTTTTTGTTTGCTTGTTTTCTGGTGCTGGCAACTGGGATGATTGTGTGGCAAAACATGAGCTGGGCCTAAGATCTCCATTTGAGCCTGAGCCCAGAGGAAGTTTCAGGGTGATTCATGGGGCTGGAGCCAGTCTACACAATCCTTCAAAAAGAGAACTCTGATGTCTCCACCCCTGCTGCTAGGGGTAGCTGTGATGAAAAAGAATTTCTGGCCATTTTGATGGGGCCATTTTTGCTGGGATGTGGACTCAATCCACCCTTCAGATACTCAGAGAAAAGAGAAGCCCCTGATCATTTAAATGTTGTTCAATTAGACCTATGAGAAAGATAAAAAGAAGGGAGATTTGAGGGAATCTGCATAAAGAATGACCATTGCAGAGTGACTTTAAGTGTATCCTGGTACCATGCTTGGCTTGGAAAATCAGAAGACCTGAGTTCAAATTCTGCCTATGCTAGTTACTACCTCTAGAACCTTGGAATTATTATTAATCTTGCTGGGCTCTGGTATTTTCTTTTTATTTTCTTTTTTTGGGGTTCTAGCATTTTCACTTAAAAAATAAAATGGCTGGGTTTGTGTCCTCTGTCTAAGGTCCTTTCTGCTTCTGATGCCATGGTTCTACATTTATCTGAAATTCAAATATCAATGTGCCTGATGCCTCTCTCCCCAACAGAACATATGCTTCTGATTTCAAAATTCAACTGATGCCGTTCTCTTCAAAATTACCAATGATCTCCCTGACTCAAGTCTCTCCCTATTCCAGTCCATCCTCCTCTCAGCTGTCAAATTAATCTTCCTAAAGTGCAGATCTGACCAGGTCACCCTCCCCCCACCCCTACTTCAATAAACTCAATGGCTCCCAATCATCTCCAGGATTAAATATAAAGTCCTCTGGCGTTCAAGGCACGTCCCAATCGACCTCCTCCTACCCTTCCAGGCTTCTTGCACGTTACCCCCTATTTCATATGCTGAGACCCAGTGCCATTGGCATCTTCACTGTTCCTTGAACGAGACACTATCTCCAGGCTCTGGGCATTCTCTCTGGCTGCCTCCATAAATGGAATACTCTGGCCTCCTTATCGCCACCACCAGGCTTCTCTAGTTTCCTTCAAGCCCCAGCTAAAATCTCACCTTCTACAGGAAACCTTGCCTAACCTTCCTTAATTCCAGGCCTCCCCTCCATTGATTATTTTTCATGTATCTTGGATATAGCTTGCTTGTCCATATGTGTTTCCTTGTTAACTCCCCCTTGAGAACATGAGCTTCTCAAAGGAAGGGACCTTTTGCCTTTCTTTGTATTCCCAATTTTGTACAGTGCCTGACACATAGAAGGCACTTAGTAAATACTAATTGACCGATGGAAAGCAAAGACTGTTTTGTTTTTTCCTTCTGGAGGCAGTATAGCAGAGTGGAATGATCATGATCTTTGAAGCGAGAAGATCTGGCTCCACATTCTGCCCCTGAGATCTCTGACCTCTGTGACCTTAGACAAGTCTCTTCCTCTCTTATGGTCTCAGCTTCCTAACCTGTAAAGAGGTTGGACTACAAGGTCTCTGACATCCCTAACAGCTCTAGGTCTAGGATCCTCTGATCCCCAGGGCACATAGTAGGTGCTCAAGAAATGTTGGTTGAGTTGGTTTGAGTTGGATGACTCAGAGTTTCCTTTCTGTGGGCAATCATTCCCTCCAAGGAGATTGCAAATCTTCAGTCTTCCGGTCCCATGGGACTCTTATTCATGTCTTTCCATAAATCTGACCCAAAACACCGCCCCCCACCCATGTGTAGGTTCTTCTTCAGGTCTTATAATATCTCAGGAGTCCCAATGTAGCCTCTGGAAGGTTCATCTGTAGCTTTCTATTCTTGATCCATGATAGACTTCCCTCCTTTACTGGGCATATGTCTACTTAATGAGGTTCTACACCTCACTTCTTATATCTATATCTTTGTAACTGTGAAAAGTAATTTATTATCAAGGGCACCATGACTACTTATCCATGACCATTCAAAGAAATAGGTTTCAATGGAAGCAGATGAAGCTAGACCGAACTTCTAACAACTGAGAGCATGAAAGCTGGAGTGAGCTGTTGAGGAGGAATGTAGGATGCTGCTGCTGTTCTTTTCCTGAAGTGGTAGTAGGAGTGGTCTGGTAGGTAAGAGTTGATGGTAGAGGTCTGGAATGCAAGACTTCATAGGTGCCATCCCAGTCATTTGAGCTAGTAAATCATTTTTGGGAGGGCAAGATTAATGATTACGTTCCCATTTGATTGCATGGTATAGTGGTAAGAGTGTAGGCAGTGTAGGTAAGGGGTATGTGCTGGACCAGCAGTCAGGAGAGACTCGTGTTCAAATCCCACCTTTGACCTACTTACTAGCTGTATATCCCTATCAAGTCATTTCATTTCTTCCTTTGAGAAATGTGTATAAAGGACTTGGCAAACCTTCAGCTATCATCCTAGTGCAGTGACTAGCACATGGTAGATGTTTAATAAATACTTGTTGATCACTGTACTGAAAATACTCTCTCTCATAGGTTGTCTGTTTTTATTTCTTGCATTTCCTTGAAGACTTAATTCAGGTGCTAACTTCCACATGAGACCTTTCCTGATCTTGAGTTGCTGGTGTCCTCCCTTCCCACCCTCCTCACCATGAATCATATCTATATCTGTTCCATATTTACCCATGATGTCTTCCCCAAGAGAATGAACATTTTGAGAGATGGACCTAGGTCATTTTTTTCTTTCTAGCTCTGGTACCCCGGGGCTTCATAAAGGTCTTGCTGCTGGACTGAAATGTTTCAAGGACTATGGCCTTTCCTCAATATTGTGTTGAGTTCAAGGGTGCTTCTCATCCTCTGTCCATCCTATACAGTGTGAGGGATTTCTGTGGCCTCCCCAGGCCTCTTGTTTTCACAAGCCCAATTCAGGAGACCAAAGTAACTGAGGCAAAGCTTCTCTGCTGGAATTATTAGGCCTCCTTCCTTTCACAGAAATGCTTTAGGCCTTTGGAGAAAACACATAGGCTGCTGCTGTCAGATCAATTTGGCAGCTCTGCTAATTCTACATTTAATTTGGACTGTAATGTAAGCAGGGGGAATAGTTTAATATTTTCTTGGAGTCTGGTACTCGATCTTCTAATAGACTGCTTCTCTTCTCTCTTTGTATTCCAGGGACCTAGCATCATGCATTACATAGTGTAGAGGGCTTATTGATGCTTGCTGAATTGAACTGTTCCAGTGCTTCTTGATGTAAGGGAGCTTAACCTGGGTCCTCTAAACCTATCCAAGCTGTGACAAGACCTACCCAGCAGCAAAGTATTGAGTGTGGTCTTGGCAGGAGACCATTGTCCATTATACCATGTCCAGTGGGTATGGGTTTAGAGATAGATCATTCTCCTGAAGGGAATTTCATTCAATTAAAGGCTGAGCAGAAGGCTGATGGGCTTCTAACCAACTCTGAAATTTAGTGACCAGCCTAGCCAAGGATGGAGGGGTTTATCACTGAGAGCCTGGCTTATGGGTGGGTGGTGAAATTTTGGGCAAAGACAGTTCCTAAAGAAGGAAACAACCATTTATTAAGTGATCATTATATGGCAAACACTATGCTAAGTACTTTAAAAATATCTTATTTGATCCTTGTGATAATCTGATTCCTTTTTATAGCTGAGGAAACTGAGGCAAAGGTTAAGGGACTTACCCAGGATCACAAAGCTAGTAAACACCTGAAGTCTAAAATGAACTCAGGTCTTCCTGACTCCAGACCGCATTCACTGTCTTGCCCAGCTGCCTCAAATTCCACTACAAAGGGATGGAACAAATCTGTGTTAATAGTGAAAGCATCAAAGTTGTATTTTGGAAGCAAACATGAAGTGTGTTATTTAATAACAACCTTTGTTGTCATTCAGTCATTTCAGCCATGTCTGACTCTTCCTGACCCCATTTGGGATTTTCTTGGCAGAAAAAGTGGTTTGCCATTTCCTTCTCCAGCTCATTTTATGATGAGGAAACTGAGGTAAACAGGATTAAGTGACTTGCCCAGGGTCACCCAGCTAGTAAGTGTCTGAAGCCCAATGTGAACCCAGGTGTTCCTTACTCTAGGCCCAGTGGTCTATCCTCTCTGCCACTTAGCTACCCCAAAACAATTTACTGCATCATATATCTCCTGCCTACCTTCCAGGTACCCTGAATGACTATCAGCTCCAAAACATACACCCTGTTCATACTGCCTTGCCTTATCATTTAACCTTGGATATTACCCCTCTCTACATTGATGTCTTAAATTAAAATGTAAGCTTCTTTAGGGCAAGGAGCATCTCATCTAAACTGAGCATCTTTCCTAGTACTTAGCACATTCCTCTCTAGGAAAGAAGTTCTTAGTAAACAAAGTGAAGATGATTGTGGCCCTAAGTGGCCCTGTGGACAGAGCCCTGTGGCTGGAGCTGTGTGACCCTGGGCAGGCTACTTCACTGCCTCAACTTCCTCATCTGTAAAATGGGAACAATAATAGATCTTCTCTTCCAGGGTGACTGTGAGGATCAAAGGAGTTAATGCATATCAAGCATTTTGCAAGCCTTTAAGTGCTCTAGAATGAATGAATGAGAAAGCACAGAGGCATTTATATAGACTAGGCATGAGGCTAAGGGCTGGCAATGCAAACGCCGTTACAGATAGTACCTGCCCTCAGGGAGCTAAGAGGGGAATCCAGCCCATCTAAGGAAGCTAGAGCTAGAAGGAGGGTTGGTAAAGGTGAGGAGACTGGGTCATTCTTTCTGTTACTGTTATTATCCCATTTCTTTTTCTCCCTGCTTCTTTCTTCCTTGCCCTCTACTTCCAGAGTTCTCCTCAGCCTGGTTGTTATTCTTGTCACCATCTCCCATCTCTCCTCTCCAGCCCTCTCCATCTGCCATCACTCACTCCACTTCCTTCTGTCTGAGATCAAGACTTGCCTGCCACTGTCCTGAGGCTTCCTCAGCTATGTCTCCATATGACCTGTGCTTGGCCAACTGAAGGGCCCTGGATAACAACAACCAGGGAGCCAAGGGCATGAGCCGTGACTTCAGGACACTAAGGAACATCATGGTTTTGGAAGGCAGGTGGCCTGCACACTTCAGGAGAGTTCTTCTATGGATCACCAAACTTTCTCTGTAATTCTGTCATGTGAGGGCTTTAGAAATACCAAGTGTGTGATTGGACTGAAAACCTAAGGGAAATGATTAACTATTGTCTCTCTTGCTGATGTTGGAGAGAGAGGAAGTTTTACATAATCATCCGGTGGGGGCAGGACTGCACCATATCGCTATTCCCATGTGTCAGGTTAAAGGCTGCTGGGCTGCAGTGGAGTCCAAGGGTAGGGAACATGGAAGAGAGAAGAAACTACATTATAGAATTATCTTTTGAGAGTCAGTGTTCAATTAAATTCAATAAATCTTTATTAAGCATCAGCTAGGTTCCAGGCACTGTGCTAAGTGCTGGGGATATAAATTTCAGAGAGAGAGAGAGAGAGAGAGAGAGAGAGAGAGAGAGAGAGAGAGAGAGAGAGAGAGAGAGAGAGAGAGAGAGAAGAGAGAGAGAGAGAGAGAGAGAGAGAGAGTCCCTGCCTTCAAGGAACTTATGATCTAATGGAGAAGACAGTCCATAGAAGGAAGCTGAAAGGGGTGTGTGGTGGCTACCAAGGGGTCCTGGGAGAAGGGATGAGGGGGCATGGTGTGAAGCTAAGCAGAGCTGCTCCTGGAGAATGGAGTTACCATGGAAGGTCGTGAGCCTTCTGTAAAGGAAGGCTTTGGGAGGAGTTTAACACTCTCCCTCCACCCACAGCAGAAAGGCAAATGAGGAGGGTGCATTTGGAAGGCGTTGAGCCTCAAAGCCTGAGTTAATCTACAGCTTATGGCAGGGCAGGGCAGGGCAGGCAAGGCATTCTGGAGAGGCATAGTGATTTAGATAGAAAGGGGCCATTCCTTGGCCACTTCTTAAAGAGGCCTATCCACTCAATGGACTTTACCTCCCCCAAGTGAGTACGTGGAAAGACTTTACCTAAAAAGGCCAAGGTCTCCCAATGCATCTTGAGCCTCTCCAGTCATCCTGATGAATATCTGGTCACTGGATCCAGATGGCTCAGGAGGAAAAAGTGAGGCTGGTGACCTTGCACTGCCCTCCCTCATTCAAAACAAGCAAATCATGTCATCATTTCTCTGATATCACAGTCTTCTTCAGAAACAAAAAATGAACACAATAACAAGTGATTTAGAGCATGTAATTTAAAGACAAGGGAAGCCGCAGTAGATAGAGTGCTGGGCCTGGAGTCAGGAAGACTTATCTTCTTGACTTCAAATATGGCCCCAGACATTTCCTAGCTGTGTGACACTGGGCACACAGCTGTTTGCCTCAGTTTCCTCATCTGCAAAATAAGCTGGAGAAGAGAATGGCAAACTGTTTCATTATCTCTGACAAGAAAACCCCAAATGGGATCATGAACAGTTAGACACAATTGAAAATTACTGAACACCAGCAAAAGAAATTGGAGTCACAGGACCTGAGTTCAAAAGCAGTAAATTCAACGTACTTCATGAATGATTTTGGGCCAGAAAAACAACCTTTCAGGGCCTCAAAGTTGGGCATTGGCAGCCATAGTGGCTGGTGTGGTCAGAACCATCCACAAAAGGAATCCCCTTCTCGATAAGAGGTTTTCTGGCTTCTGATTGAAGACCTCCAATTAAACCAAGGATCTTTAATCTAGGAGTCTGTGAACTTGGTTTTTAAAATATTTTGATAATTGTATATAATTGGTTTCCTTCTAATCCACATATTATACTTTATGTGTGATCCTCCCTGAGGATCAGTGTGTTGCATTTTCCCTTCGCCTTCCCTGGTATTTGTAAGGGTTTGGGGAGTCTCTTGCCTCTGCCATAGGCGCAAGCCCCAACCAACAGTGTTCCCCCCATTTCAGGGGCCCAATAACTAGCGCTCCCATTCCATATAATCACTTAAAAGTCAGATAAGCTTTTACAGACGAATGTTTACTTCAAAAGTCCAACAAAAACAAGTACATGAACATTTTCCCCAATAGCTCAGCGGCATTATCTCTCCTACACCTTCTCTGTCTTTGGACAGGAGGGAGCCCTAGGCTTTTGGCTTAGTTCAGTTCTGCAAAGCATTGGTCCTGCCAAGCTCCAAGTCCAGAGTTATCCCTGGGCTCTTGTTCCAGGACCCTGACTTGTCAGGCTGGTGGCAAGATCCTGACTTGATTCCAAAATGTCCGTTGTTCCAGCTCCCAGGTTTGTGACTCCCTGTGCTCCCCACACCCAGAACAGAAAGGATTAAACAAAATATGACTAAAGCCTCGAGCCCACTTCTTGGAGTCACAGGGCCTAAGCTAAAAGGGGAGGTGGCCAGATTTCTGCATGATCTCCTTGCTGCGAGTGAAGGAGTCTACTGTATCCTTGAATGCTACTAGAAACACAGATTGTGCCCAGTGAGGACCCAGTGGGGCACATTTAAAGACAGTCTGTTTAGGCAACCAAAGGAAAGTAACTGCTCCTGCCCATGTGGAAGGCTAGTGAAGAACATAGTACCAGCTCTCCCAAAAGCAGTTCTCCAGCATCTCCCATGTAGGTACCGCCATCTGGTTGGGTACCAATACCCCATTACAAATGCATTTAAAAACACAATCCTGAGAAGGGCTACATAGGCCGCCAGATTGCCAAAGGGTTCATGACTCCCCAGATTAAAGGGGACCCACTGCCTAGGAAAGTAGCCCATGCCACTGGGGACAGGTCTAATTGCTGGAAAGGTTTTCCTGACATTAAGCATAAATAGGCCACTTTGTAGCTCTTGCTGCTGGTTTTCCTCTGGGGCCAAACATGACAGATCTAATGTCCCTTCCATATAGCATACCTGAAAATATTTAAAGACAGTTTTTGAGTCCTCCTTGAATCTTCTCCTCGAGGCTAAACAAGTCTAGCTCCTTATGTACCTCAGTTTCTTCATCTATAAAATGAGGGTGGTGGAGTAGGTGACCGATAAGCTTCTTTGACCCAGGATGTGGCCTTCTCAAGGCCCAAAGTTATTAACTTTTAGGGGGTCTTGGAAACCCCTCTCCTCATGGAGCCTATAGACTCCTTTACAAAATAATGATAATAATAATTATTACTAATAATTGTTATCCATAATCATTAATTGTGACTAATAGTAAGTATTTACTTAGGACTTCCTATGTGGCAGATGATACACATCATCTCTTTTGATCCTCACAACAAACCTGCAAAGTAAGTGCTATTTTTATCCCCATTTTACAGGTGAGGAAACTGGAGCAGATAGGAGCTGAGTGATTTGCCCAGGATCACACAACTCATAAGTGTCTGAAACTAGCTTTGATCTCAGGTTTTCCTGACTCCAGGCCTAGTGCTCTATCCACTGTGCCACCTGCCTCCTATTTAACAAAAACTGCTGAAGATTACAAGGAAACCAACTGTATTGAAATACAGTTATCAAAATATTTTTAAAAGTTAAGAACCTCTGTTTGGAGTCCAGCTCCCTCATGTTACAGATAAGGAGACTGAGGCCCCCAAAGGTGATGTGGCTTTCACAGGAGTTTAGATAGGAACCTAAGTCTTCTGTCTAAGACTCCAAATCCAGTGCACATGTTGCTGCTCTAGCTATCTGACTGTAAAATTGAGAATGTTCCTTCTATGGTCACCCCCACTGGGAATACACACTCTCCTGCTTGTGCAGGGGATATTGCTGATGCACAGGATTGTCAAGCAGATGGAGGGGCAAGAACAAAAAGTGTGGACCCTCCCCTAGGATAGGATCAGAATCCTCTGATGTGATTCTGATAGTAGCTACTGTCCTGGAGGATTTTGTTCCAGGACAAAAAGGAGAAGGAAAGGGAGAAAATCTGCATGGAAGGAGAGAGTAGAGACCTCAAACCCAGGTCCAGGATCTGGCCAGCTGCTAAGGAGCAGGGCTCCTGAAAACTCTACAACTGTAAATGCATATTGACTTAGCTCCAGAGATTTCTAGGAGACTCTTAGCTGCTACATTGCATCAACATGAAAATGAACAAATTCACTAATCCCTTTTTGAGTGAAAAATGATCATTGATCATTTGTCAGAGTGAAATAACTCATTAATTTTTTGAGACAAAAATTGTGAAAAGGGACAACATGGTACAGTCAGTAGAAGTCCAATCTAAGGACTTAGGTTTGAATCTTGCCTTCTTATTTTTGTGACCTTAAGCAAGTTAGTTCCCCTCCATGGGCCTTTGTTTCCTCATCTGTAAAGTGAAGGGTTTGGACTAGATGAACTCTAAGGTCATTTCTAGCTGTAGATAGATGACCCCCTTGTCTGCTCCCAGGGAGAGTGACATGGACCTGAACTTCTGGACATTTGTCCCTCCTTCCACTTTTTGCGTGGATAGGGAGCGGGTTGCTCTACTGGAGCATATTGAAAGCTATATGCTTTGATTTGCTGCTACTTTTGAATTAAAGCCTTTAGATAGAATGTCCTTGACAGATGTGAGTGAAGGAGAAGTACTGGTAACCTAATAAGTGGGAGCTGTTGGTGGGGGGAGGGGATGAGTCAAGAGCATCTGACTGGGACAAATAGAAATCTATGCCCCTAGACTGATTCATGCACTAGAGTCCCAGAAGCAAGCCTCCAAAGGGCAGAATTAAGGAATGATTGGTGACCAGGACCCTGAGCACTAGAGAGAGAATGAGAGAGAGACAAAGAGAGAGAGAGAGACAGGGAGAGAGAGAGAGAGAGAGAGAGAGAGAGAGAGACAGAGAGACAGAGAGACAGAGAGACAGAGACAGAGACAGAGAGACAGAGACAGAGGCAGAGACAGAGACAGAGACAGACAGACAGACAAAGACAGAGACTGAGACAGAGACAGAAAGGAAGAGGCAGAGTTACTGATACCTAAATTCCTGATGGTTTTTGTTTTGGATTGTACCTATGACATCATTGGTATAGTGAACTTCCAGGGAGGAAACTCTCACTACCAATGCAGTTTACCATCTGCTCTACTATTTAATAGGCCTTAGAGAAGTGTCTAGGGAACTGAGAAGTTATTTGGCCTGTCCAGGGTTGAATAATTATTATGTACCAGGACTTGAACTCAAGTTTTCCTAACTACTATGCCACATCGAACACAAGAGTAAGGGGATCAGACAAGTAGTAAAAATGGGATTTCAGGGGACTGTATTGACACTGGGAGCAGAACTCTGTTGAATTGCCCATACATATTTCTAGGTCTCAGTCCCTGGGTGAGTAAGAGCACTAGCAGGAGCTACCCTGGACAGATGTCCAAGGCAGAAAAAGTGTTTGAGGTCACACAGACCAGAGCCCAGGCCAGGAGAGCTGGCCTCTCTACCTCTCCTTAGATCATTCCACCTTAGAAGAACTGAAAACTTACAGGCACCCAAAATTAGCTCTGAAACAGTAGCTTGAAAACTTGAAGTTTGTGATAGTGCCACATCCACCCTAAGAGCAGAGCCCAACTTTCACATAAAATGAAAAGTCAAGAACTAGTCTGTGAAGATAAGAAAACAAGAAAAAAAATAACCTGACCATAGAAAGTTATTATGTGAGAGGAAAGATCAAACTACATAATCAGAAGACAACAATATCAAATATCAAAATAGCTACCTGCACAGTCTCCAAAAATGTTAGTTGGTCTCAGGCCCAAAAAGAATGCTTGAAAGAACTGAAAAAGGCATTTAAAAATCAAAAAAGAAAGGAAGAGGAAAATTAAGGAGAGAAATGAGAATGATGCAAGAAAAACATGAAAAAAGCATGAATAGTATAGTGAAGGAGGCCCCAAAAAACCATTGAATAAAAAAATACCTTAAAAAGTAGAATTGGTCAAATGGAAAAGGAGATAGAAAGTTGAGTGAAGAAAAGAATTTCTTAAAAATTAGGATTAAACAAATGGAAGCTAATGACTTTATGAAAAATCAAGAAACAATAAAATAAATCCAAAAGAATTAAATAATAGAAAACAGTGTGAAATATCTCATTGGAAAAACAATGCCCAGGAAAATAGATCCAGGAGAGATAATTTGAGAATTATTAGACTACCTAAAATCCATGATAAAGAAGAAAATAGAATATTATCTTTCAAGAAATTATCAAGGAGGTAGAAGGACGCACCTCTAGAAGCTATCCTCCCACAGCCCATGAAATATCTGTAAAAAATGACTAAAAAATTCTAAAGCAGCAGAAATCACAAAATGACAGAGTGAAAGAGATTTCCAGCCCAATGCAGCCTGGAAGGCTGACAGGAAAGGTCTATTGCACCAGGTGTGGAGCAGAGTGCAGCACAGCGTGGACTGTACCAAGGCAAGGAAAGGAATGGAATGGGCTTCAAGGCGCCACCAGGAGAAGCTGTGGGCCCCAAATTCCTCAACTCTAAAACACCAAAGACAGCTTCAAAGGTCAGTGAGAAAGTTTTTTCATTTCAGTGAGAAGTGAATGCAGCAGTCTAGCCCCAGCCCCAGGCAGATACACCTTCCATTGTTGCAGCCCTGGTCTAAAGCCCCTGGGGAAATTGAGCAGCTGCTCTGAATCTTAGCTGAGAGTGGTGGCCCTGGGGTGAGAAGGAGTGCTGGCTGGGTGGAGCTGGTGGAGGCTCTGGAGAGGGAATCCCTCTCACAGACCAGAGTACAGGCCAAGAGAGGAACAAACTCTTCTCCCTTGATTGTGCCACCTTGGAGGAATTGAGAACTTACAGGTCACCAGAGAAGACCCTCCCCTTGACAAAGAACACAAAAGTCAAGTAACTGGCTGGGAAAATGCCCCCCAAAAAAGAAAAAGAATAAGACAATAGAAGGGTACTTTCTTGGTGAACAGGTATTTTCTTCTATCCATCCTTTCAGATGAGAAGGAACAATGCATACCATCAGAGGAAGACCTAAAAGTCAAGGCTTCTGCATCCAAAACCTCCAAAATAAATATGCAATGGTCTCAGGCCATAGAAGAGCTCAAAAAGGATTTTGAAAATCAAGTAAGAGAGGTAGAGGAAAAATTGGGAAGAGAAGTGAGAGAGATGCAAGAAAATCATGAAAAGCAAGTCAACAACTTGCTAAAGGAGACCAAAAAAGTGCTGCAGAAATTAACACCTTTAAAAATAGACTAACTAAAAAAGTCAAAAGAGGCCCCAAAAAGCCAAGAGTGCTTTAAAGAGAAGAGTTAACCAAGTGGAAAAGGAGGTTCAAAAGCTCACTGAAGAAAATAGTTCTTTAAAAATTAGAATGGAGCTGATGGAAGCTAATGATTTTATGAGAAACCAAGAAATTAAAAAACAAAATCAAAAGAATAAAAAAAATAGAAGACAATGTGAAACATCTCATTGGAAAAACAGCTGATCTGGAAAATAGATCCAGGAGAGACAATTTAAAAATTATGGGACTGCCTGAAAGCCATGATCTAAAAAAGAGCCTAGACATCATCTTTCATGAAATTATCAAGGAAAACTGCCCTGATATTCTGGAACCATAAGGCAAAATAAACATTGAAAGAATTCATCAATCACCTCCTGAAAGAGATCCAAAGAGAAAACTCCTAGAAATATTGTAGCTAAATTCCAGAGTTCCCAAGTCAAGGAAAAAATATTGCAAGCAGCTAGAAAGAAACAATTTGAGTATTGTGGAAATACAATCAGGATAACATGGGATCTACCAGCTTCAACATTAAGGGATCAAAGGGCTTGTAATATAATATTCCAGAAGTCAAAGGAACTAGGACTAAAACCAAGAATCACCTACCCAGCAAAACTGAGTATAATACTTCAAGGGAAAAAAATGGTCATTCAAGGAAATAGAGGACTTTCAAGCATTCTTGATGAAAAGACAAGAGCTGAATAGAAAATTTGACTTTCAAACTCAAGAATCAAGAGAGGCATGAAAAGGTAAACAGGAAAGAGAAATCATAAAGGACTGACAAAATTTGAACTGTTTACATTGTAACTCTTGAAACTTTTCTCAGTATTTGGGTAATTGGAGGGATTGCACACACACACACACACACACACACATAGCAGAAGGCACAGGGTGAGTTGAATAGGAAGGGATGATATCTAAATAAATAAAATTAAGACATAAGAGAGGAATATATTGGGAGAAGAAAAGGAAATATGAAATGGGGCAAATTATCTCTCATAAAAAAGGCAAAAAAAGCTTTTTCAGCAGAGGGGGAAAGGGGAGGTGAGAGGGAAAATGTGAAGCTTACTCTCATCATGTTTGGCTTAAGGAGGGAATAACATGCACACTCAATTTGGAATGAAAATCTATCTTACATTACAGAAAAGTAGGGAAGAAGGGGATAACCAGCATGGGGGGGATGATGGAAGGAAGGGCAAATGGGAGGAGGAGGGTAATTAGAAGTAAACACTTTTGGGGAGGGATAAGGTCAAAAGAGAGAATAGAATAAATGGGGGCAGGATAAGATGGAGGGAAATATAAGTAGTCTTTCATAACATGACTGTTATGGAAGTATTCAGCAAAACTACACATATATAGCTTACATTGAATTGATTGCCTTCTCAGTGGGGATGGGTGGGGAGGGAGGAAGAGAGAGTAATTAGAACTCAAAGTTGTAGGAAGAAATGTTGAAATTGTTTTTGCACGTAACTTGGAAATAAGAAATACAGGTAATGGGGTATAGAAATTTATCTTGCCCTACAAGAAAAGCGAAAAGATGAGGATAAGGGAAGGGCAGGGTGTGATAAAGGGGGGGGGGGCGTAAATTGGGGCAAGGGGTAATCAAAATGCACAGTGTTTTGGGGTGGGGGAAGGGGAGAGATGGGGAGAAAATTTGAAACTCAAAATCTTGTGGAAATGAATGTTGAAAACTAAAAATAAATAAATAAATTGGAAAAAAGAAAGAAGAAATTATGAAGGGAAGCTGCCCTGACAGTCTAGAACTAGAGGGTAAAATAGAAATTGAAAAAAATCCACCAATCAACTCCTGAAAGAAATCCCAAAATGAAAACTCCCAGGAATCTTATAGCCAAATTTCTGAACTCCTAGGTCAAGGAGAAAACATTTCAAGTAGCTAGAAAAAAATCAAATATCGTGGATCCACAATCAGCAGCTTCTACATTAGAGGATCAGATGGCTTGGAATATGATATTCTGGAGAGCAAAAAAACCAGCATTACAGCCAAGTATCACCTACCCAGGAAATCTGAGTATAGTCCTTCAGGGAAGAATGGATATTTAATGAAACAGAGGACTTTCAAGCATTCCTGATGAAAAGACCAGAGCTGAACAGAAAATTTGACTTTCAAATTCAAGACTCAAGAGAAGCATAGAAAGGTAAATAGGAAAGAAAAATCATAAGGGATTCAGTAAGGTTAAACTGTTTATAATCCTACATGGGAAGATGATATTTGTAATTTCTAAGAACTATCATTATTAAGGCAATTAGAAGGAATCTATATAGATAGAAAGTATGGATATGAGTTGACTATGATGGAATGATTTCCAAAAAATGAAATTAAAGAATGAGAGAAAGAGGTGCACTGGGAGAAGGGGAAAGGGAGAGATAGAATGGGGTAAATTATCTCACATAAAAGAAGTGGAAAAGTGCTTTTATGATGGAGGGGAAGATGGGGTGGTGGTGAGCAAAGTGTGGACCTTACTCTCATTGGAATTGGCTTAAAGAGGGAATAACACACACACACACACACACACACTAACACACATACACAGACACACTTAGTTGGGTATAGAAATCTATCTTACCTTACAGGGAATTAGGAGAGGAGAGGGATAACAGAATGAAGAAGGATAGAGAGCTAATAGAAGAAAGAACAGATTGGGGGAGGTAATGGTCAGAAACAAAACACTTTTGAGGAAAGACAGGGTGAAAGGAGAGAGTGAGAAAGATAAAATGAGGGGAGGGAAATAGGATAGGAGTAAATACACAGTTAGTAATCATAACTGTGAATATGAATGGGATGAATTCTCCCATAAAATTGAAGTAAATAGCAAAATAGATTACACGATTTAGACATAAAGGATGCTGCCATAAGTAAATTAGGGGGGCATGGAATATTTTACTTGTCAGTTCTATGGGTAATGGAAGAGTTTGTGGCCAAACAGAAAATAGAGAGTATTACAAGATGAAAAATTGATAATTTTATTGCATTCAATTAATGGGTTTTTGCACAATTTTTATAAGTATCTCTAATAAAGGCTTCATTTCTCAAATACAGAGAGAACTGAGTTAAATTTATAAGAATACAAGTCATCCCTCAATTCATAAATGGTCAAAGGATATGAATAGGCAGTTTTTAGATGAAGAAAATAAAATTATCTAGTCATATGAAAAAATGTTCTAAAATCTCTACTTTTTATAGAAGTTAAAACAACTCTGAGGTACTACCCCATACCTATCAGATTGTGGTTAATATGACAGAAAAGGAAAATTATTAATGTTGGAGATGTGGGAAAATTGGGACCCTAATGTGCTGTTGATGAAGTTGTGAACTGATACAACCACTCTGGAGAGAGATTTGGGACTATGCCCAAAGGGCAATCAAACTGTACACATTCTTTGTTCCAACAATACCACTACTAGCTCTGTATCCCAAAGACATAAAAAATGGAAAAGGACCCATACATACAAAAAAATCTATAGCAGTTCTTTTTGTGGTAGCCAAGAGTTTCAAATTAAGGGGCTGCCCATCAATTGTGGAATAGCTGAACAGGTTGTGGTATATGATGGCGATGAAATATTATTGGGCTATAAGCAATGACAAGCAGGTAGATTTCAGAAAAACTATGTAAAAACTTACATGAACTGATGCTGACTGAACTGAGAAGAACCAGAAGGACATTGTACAATATAACAGTAACACTGTGCAATGATCAATTATAATTGAGTTAGTTCTTCTCGGGAATACAATGGTCCAAGACAATTCTAAAAAAACTCATGATGGAAAATGCTATCCACTTCCAGAGAAAGAACCAATGGAGATTGAAGGAAGAATGAAGCATACTTTTTAAAACTTAATTTTTTTCTTCTTCTTTCGGTCTGTTTTTTTTTTTTTACATGTGGTATGGAAATATGTTTCGCATGATTTTACACATACAACCTCTATTAAATTGCTTGCTTTTTCAGTGATGGGGGAGGGGAGGAAAGGAGGCACAGTATTTGGAACTCAAATTTTTTTTAATGTAAAAAATGTTTTTGCATGTAATTGAAAAAATAAAATATTAAAATGCAAAAAAGCTTAAGGATTAACTGATTCATGTTTTAGGGAGGCCATTTGATTCGGTGGTTTTTCCTGTCCAGGACTTTGAAGAGGGACCAAATGTTAGCATCCTAGAATCTGAGTTGGAAGGAATTTTAGAGGCATCTAGTCTAACCCTCATCTGAAAAAGAATCCTCTCTTGATCTCTCCAAAAGTGGCCTATCATTCTTCGCTTGTGGACCTCTAGTCAGAAGAACCTATCACCTTCAAATGTGATCAATTCCAGGTTTGTTGTCTCTCCCATTTCAATGTATGCGCCTTAAGAGCAGAGATTATCTTGCTTTCAAAATTATTTCTGTCCCCAGTGCTTAGCACTGAGTGCATTGCACACAGTCAGATTTTAGTAAATGCTTTCTTGTTTATTTAAACAGCTCTCATTATTAGGAAGATTTTTCTTCCCTAGCTTCTAAATCCACCACCTTGAAATTTCTGTACTATAATTCACAAGGCCCTTTTCTTCCTTTTTAAAAAAATTTTAAATTCAAACCTTTGTGGATCTCTAATTCTGTGGTACTACTGCTGTTCTCTATGGCCATTCAAAGATTGCTGACAGTGAATCAACAATCAGATCTACCAGATCTTCATGTGCTGTGGGGTAGAGTTCAGCTGAGCTAGTCATCGAGGGCAACTAGGTCTGCTGTCCTTTCCTCTCCTCTCCTCTTCCTATGAACCTATTGATCTTGGGTTTCAATTCCTTGTTAGTTGTTTGTGATCTGTCTTTTCTAATCTAAACGATCTTCTCTTTGGCAGAGAAAACAGAAGCAAAATAAGAAATTGGTGGGTTTGTTTCTCTATGTCATCATATAATCTACCTCAACTAGCAGTCAAAGTTTCATAGTTTCAGAACCAGAAGATACATTTGAACTCATTTTTCTACCTCCTCTTTGGCAGTCTTCTCTTCCTGGAGATTCCTCTGCCCTGTGACCTTCCCTCTGAGTGGGGAGTCCCTGGTCTGCACCACCATTTCATGAGGTATCCAGGCCATGCTCATTTTGCTCATCTCTACTTCTGACTCTGGGTTTTTCCATCTCCTTCCTAGAAGTCTTGCCATGGAATTTCCAGCTCCATTTTAAATATTGTCTTCTCCCATGAGAATATCAGCTCTGTCCCCTTCCAAATTAACAGCTATTTATTTTTCCCCCTCCCAAATATACAGCAACCAAAAAAGAGGGAAAAATCATCCATGAATAAATGCACACAGTCAAACCAAACAAGTTTCCTTGCTTGTCCTGAACAGTTACATATATCTCTATGCATCTTGAGTCCATCGATACTTTGTGAGGTGGGTATTATGTTTCATCACCTGTCCTCTAGAGTCATGGTTTTCCAGGGCCCAGAATGGAGTCTTTCATTATTATTTTATTAGATTAACTCAGCTATATCTCAGCATGTGGCTCATTATGACAATCTTGAGAATGTAAGTTCCTTGAGAGCGGGAAGTTTTCTGTCATGTCTGTATTCCAGCACTTAGGGCAGTTCCTATGTTGCACCTAGTAAGCACTTAAAAACAGCATTATCTATGCATCTAAATATCTCTCACTGAGTCCAACCTCCCCATTTTATCGATAAGGAAACTGAGGTAAAGAGATACTGTATTAAGTAACTTTCCCTGGGCCATACAACAGGTAAGTGTATATTTGAATGCAAGCTTTCTTGAATCAAGGTCCTGTTCCCTATCCACCACACCCTGCTACCTAGTCCTATCCCTTCTTTTATTCTCCTGTAATTGGTATAAAAGCAAACTAATTTTATTGTTTTTAGCTTTCTTTAGCAGCCTCAGCTCCTCCTAAACTTTAATGCTTTTGTCATTATTCTCACAGGACCATGCCATACTTTTTATATTTATCCTCAGTCACTTGCCCTTGCTTCCAGCTTTGGTAAATGTCTTGAAAATAAAGTCAGTAGGTCCCATGTGCATTCACTTCTACCTCTTCAACTAATTACCCTTACTGTCCCTCATTGGAATTCTTTCTCTTTGTTCTTTTTAAATTTTATTCTTGAGAGCTTCCTATCTCTACTGGTCTGCCTTTCTTCATGGGATCTCCAAATTATAGCTGGCCTTCCTCTGAATCCTTTGAAAGCTGTCTGCCCAAGTTGATGCCTGTCTATGCTCAACTTGTACTTCATGTCAGAAATTCTTAGATGAGCCTGGGACTTGATTCTGTTGGAACAATTTCTGTTAAGACACTCTTCTTCATTGACAATACTGTCTCACATTCCTGTAACTTCTCTCCCCAGGTTCTCATAATGCCCACCCAAGAAACTAGATCTTTGTTGGGGGACAATCAAAGCCAGTCTACAACTGAACAACAGAGTCCTTTGTGGTATTCTTGAAAGTCAGTTGTCCACTTCAATTCAATCTAGTCCATCCGCCATTGAGGAATTCTGTCTCCTGAAAAAGCTCATTCTGTTTTTGCACAGCTCACATTTTGGGGGCAGATTTACTCTGTTTAGAGCCCAACTCTGCCTCTTTTCAACTTCCATGCATTACTTCTCGTTTTGCACTCTGGGACCTATGCACTGGTCCTTCAGTGTTGATGCTTAAGTATTAGGGGAGAGGAGAGTCACTGCATGCACCATCACATTTGAGAAACTCTGCAGCCATTTAATGACCTCCAGCTGCCCCTTGCTACAAAAGTCCATCTTTTCCACATCAATATTCTCCTGATGATGTTGGATTGCTGAAAATCATGGAGTGCCATGATCGCAGGTGAATCACATTGACCCCAAGAGCAATGGAAAAACACATGATGGCTGGAAGCACGATGCAGTCTATTATTAGTGATGATTTATGGGCATGATGTAGCATAAAAGACAGTACAAAGTCCAAAGAAAGTGGACATAGTCACATCGCAAGAGAAAATGATGTCAATTGGAAAGCAAAGATGTGGAATCCTGTCTCAGTGCTCACAGAGCAATAAAAGAGGAAGAGGAAGGGCTCTAGTATGTTGGGCTGATAAGCAGTGGAGTATTTATGAAAAGACATTGATAAGATTCACACAGAATGAAAAGGTGTGAGTGGGTTGGCCAGTACCCATGGGATTAGCTAATCAACAAGTATTTATTAAGCACTGCTATATTCAAGGTACTGTGCTAGGTATTAGGGATCCAGAGGTAAAAATGAAACAATCTCTATGCTCTGTGGCAGTCCTACTCATGGGATGGGAGAATCATGTTGGAAGAGTCAAGGTCTGCTATCAGTTCCAATAGTTCCTAACAATGGTCTCAGTTTCCTCATCTGTAAAATGGAGATCATAATATTCATGCTACATTTTATGTGAAGTGATTGTAAGGAAAGCTCTTTGTAAAGCTATACTATAGCAACGTGAGTCATTGTTGTTGCTGCTGACATTGTTTTTAGACCCTGCTATTTCTAACTGAGCATATGCTTATTCTGTGAAGCCAACAGTGTCTTTTTGTAACTGGAAAAATCAGCACTTGAATCTCATCAGAAATAAAACCATCTGTTTCCTCCCCCTCTGTGTATCCAGATTTCCTGGTTTGTCTTCCTATGGGGGCAGCACCACATAGTACAGAGCTTCAGGAGGAGATGACGTTTGTTTGGAGAAGAAAGAGGGAAAATGCTCAGACTGGAAAACTAAGACACTGTTTTTCCCTCCACTCTAGAAATGTAATGGAAGAGCATAGACTTGGAAGCCATTGATTTGGGGCTCTAATTCTTTCCTCTTTATTGCTCTGAGGGCCCTAAGCTCTCAGGAGACTGGCTTATCACCACAGGACTTAGAGCTTGGAGGGGCCTTTAGAGATCATCTATTCTATAACCTTTATTGTTCAGTTGTGTCTGACTTTTGATGACCCTGTGGACCATTACTGTCCATGGGCTTTTCTTGTCAAAGATACTGGAGTGGTTTGCCATTTCTTTTTCTAGTGAATTAAGGCAAACAAAGCTCAAGTGTCTTGCCCAGGATCACAAAGCTACTAAATTACTGATTCTATAACCTGCCTCTACCCACTACCCTTCAGTAGCCTCAGTAGAATATAAGCACTTTGAAGGCAGGACATAGTTAATGTTTGGCCTTTGTGCCCCCAGAGCAGAGGGCTTTGCAAGAATTTATTAAGCATTTGTTATATACTAGGCATTTTGAACATACTAGGCATTTACTAAATGTAAAGGCCTCAGTTTGCCTCTCTGTAAAACAAAGGGATTTGATCAGATGATCTCTTAGGTTCTGTTCAACTTTAGTGGTGCTTAGTCTCATGGTAAAGTCTTATGGGCAGGAAAGTTTTCTAGAATCCTTACTGATCACTAGCTCTTGGCTTACTTTTCTCAATTGCTCCATGACTTCTTTTCTGTGTTCTCTAAGATGTAATAGTGTAAGAACATGCTAGGCCTAAGTAGTAGATGAGATTATATATGTAAGATGCTTTTGTAGAACTCAAAGCACCATTTAGATGCCATATGGTGGGGTTGATATTGTTATCTGGAAGGAATCTTGGATGGAGCCTATGAGCCTTCAGAGGGTGTTAGCTCACTCCTAGCCTGGTATTTTAGGGTCTCTATGCTAGGCTTCAACCTAACTTCCCCAATTTAGGGCACCTTGATTCTCTTAAACACACTAGACTTGATCTAAACTGGATGATTGGGTGGTTTTCCCCAATTTCATTTTATACCCTTCCACCTTTGTGCATTCACATGATCAAAATGTGTTCTTTCCTCATGCCTGACTGGAGAACACCTTCTCTCCCTTCAAGACTCAGGCCAGGCAAGAGCTAGAATAATTTTGGTAATAATAATAACAGTAACATTTATACAGCAATTGAAGGTTTGCAAGGAATTTAAAGAGTATTATATTTTATCTTCACAATAATCCCATGAAGTAAGTGCTGTTAATTTTCCCCATTTGACAAATGAGGAAACTGAGGTAGGCAGAGGTTAAGTGACTTGCCCAGGGTCACACAGTTAGTAAGTGTTTCAGGCCTGGTTTGACTCCAAGTCAAACATTTTATCCACTTGGTCTCTACATGTATCACTTCCTCTATGAAGCCTTCCTACATAACCCACCTACCAAAGTGATTTCTCTGTCCTCCTTTTCTAAGAGCCCTTTCAATCTCTCCATTGCCCTTATCACATTTTACCTTATAGATTACTAATGTCTAATTCCGTTTGATTTTCTATTAGATTATCATTTCCCCAAGGACAGGAATGGTACCATTTTGCATCTTCATATCTTTGGGTCCAACACAGTGCCTGGGACATCATAGGATCATACTTTTAGGGATAGAAGGGACATGAAGGGCTTTCAGTTTAGAGATGAGAAAACTGAGGCTCAGTGAGGTGACTTGTCACACAGCTTATGACCTCAGAGTCAGGATTTGAAGCTAATTCTTCCTAATTCTAAGTTCAATAGTCTATTCACTCCATGTGCAGACTCCCAGACCCTTACCTTGTTAAACAGAATTGATTTTCTAAGAGTTAAGTAAATGCTGTTGGAATAGACATTTTAGCCCCTTAAAGCCACAGACTCCAAAATGGGTCATATTTTTACTGTAAAGCCCAACCATCCTAGTCAATTTCTGCCATTTGGGGACCTAGGCAAATTTTTATCAAAGGGGCAAGCAGGGCGGTTGGGCTTAGTTCTACAGAACTTTAATATTGAGCATTTTAATTCACATAAAAGAAGGCTGAAGTCCTAACGTGAGATTCTCAGGGATAGGAACATAACAATGGGACAAGGGAGGTTGCTGGAAATACAGGCATCATGGGCATCTTTAGGTCATGGGCAGAGTAGGAAAGAGGTCAGCAGTGGTTCTATGTAGTAGGCACCCTAGGCCTGGGCCCATCTATCTCCTCTGGCTACTTTGGAAAGGAGGACAGCCAGCATTTCATGAGCCCACCACCATAAATGCAAGCAAGGGTCGTGGGTTTATAGAGAGAGGACAAACTCTTGCTCAAGTGGATCCGATGTTATAGGATTGGCAGTGGTGACTTTTGACTGATGTGGCTCTAACTAGACCAGCCTGAGTATGGAAGTTTTCAGAAGTTTCTAGAGAAGGACAAGAAGACAAGATACTAGGAAGGAGTAGAGAAGTGAGTCCAAAGTTTAGGCAGCAAGAGAAGATAGGCCTAAAAGATCAGAGAATGTCTATTAAAAACACCTCCATATTAGGTAAGTTCTTGAATACTGTAGTCCAAGCTGCTCCTGGGAAATAGGATAAAATTAGTTTGTGGGGTTGGGGTGGGGGAGGTGAACAAAGACCCTGGGATACTCCCCCCAAGACCAAGATGACTGTCATCACCACTGATCCTGGGTCTTCCATGTGGTTGTGAGAATGACAGAACCCTTGGGGAGATGTTGACCATCTCCAGAGGTTCCAGTTGTATCTCTGACTTCAGTCCTAAAATGAAACTTTTGGGGTGGGCCAACTTTCAAAAGAGATGAGCACACAGACTTCTCAGAGGTCATAGTTAGTACGAAAAGGAAGATCAGACCAGAAGTCAGAGGCAGTAATTCCCCTTACGCCACTCTTCCTTCCTGAGAACACTGTCTCCTAGTCCAAAAATGTGTAGATCAAAGTAATTGACTTTCAAGCCTTTTCCTGATGCAATGCAACTTGAAAATAGCTTTGAAATGGAGCAGGTGGCAAACTTTATCATTTTTATCCCACTCACAATCGATTTGTGGTCATGTTATGCCCAATAAAGGAGTGACCTGGCAGGTTTAAATGAATAACCCACAGCCCCACAACCACAGAGGAGATGACCAATGAGAGGGGAGGCAGTTTGTCACCAGTGGGGAAAGATGCATTGAAAGTCCATTATTTCCTCAAGGGGTCAATAGAATTCTAGTAACCACACACCCATTTGGGAGCTGGCTAATGGCACTGCCAAAACCCCAAGTTAAAAGAACCCATTTGGGGGTGGAAAAAATAAAAAGCAACCTGTTGGAGTAAAAGGCAAAGATGGCTCTGGAACAACACTTTGACCATGTCAGGGAGGGAGAGCAGTAAGTGAGAAAGTCATTGACTCTGGGGTGAAATCCCTGGGTTCATCTCTGATGCTCATCACCAGTAGTGTGACCTTCAGCAAGTCGCTCCTTGGGTCTCAATTTCTTCATCTGGAAAATGAAAGGGGTTGGCTCAATGATCTTTAAAGTTCTTCCAGCTCTACATCATTATCCTCTGACTGTCAGTTTGTCAGTCAACAAGCATTTAGTAAGGGCTGATAATGTGCTAGGCACTGAACAAAGTGCCAGGGATACAAAGGAAGGCAAAATAGTCCTTGCCTTCAAGTAGTTTCCTTTCTAATGGGGGCGATAACATGTTATGATGATGATGAAGATGAGGAAGATGGTGATGATGTTTAAGTAACACTTTAAGATCTTAAAGTGCTTTACATATATACACACATATATGCATACATGTATTATCTCATTTGATCCTCAAGAAAACCCTATGTAATAGGGTCTATTTTTATCCCCATTTCACAGAGGAAAAAACTGTGGTTAAGAAATTTTAGGAAGATCTCAGTTCAAATCCTATTTCAGATACTTATTATCTGGGTCACCCTGGGCAAGTCACTACTTTTCTGAGCCTCAGTTTCATTATCTGTAAAAATATGGGTGATAATGGAACTTGTTTCATGGAGTTGTTTTGAGGATCAAATGGAATAACATATGTAAAAATGATTTTCAAACCTTGAAGCACAATATAAATAGTTGTGGTTGTTTTTGTTGCTGCTGTTATCACCTTAACATTTTTTTTTTGTTTTATGGACTCCTCCTCCTCTCCTGCCCCTTGCCCCCTGGCAATCTGTTAAACCCTATGGATCCTTCCTGAGAATAATATTTTAAAGTGCATAAAATACATAGGATTACAAATGAAGTTAATATGGAAATAGTCATCCAAATATTTTTAAATGGTTCATGGACTCCTGTAGAGGGAAGACATTAGCAGCTGAGGGAAACAAAGACCTCCGGAATCAAATGTAATTTAATCTGAGGCTTGAAGGAAACTAGAGAAAGTCAGAGGTGTCTAGAAGTTAGGGACTGTGAGGAGACCCTGACCTGGCCTCCCTGACCATAAAAGTGAGGCTGTAGTTGGTGATGGGCACAGACAGCGTAGAGAATGGAAAGGGGGAAGAACTCCACGATGGGGGACAGACATAGAGTGCAGGTTGTGGGCTAGGAAGGTCAAGAAGAAGGATGGGAAGGAGAGAGAAGAGAAAGAAAGTGAGTGGGCAGGAGAGGTTCCCACTTCCTGGGAGTGGAGAGGAGGAGAGAGGAGCCAGCAAGGGAAGAGGAGACTCTGAGGGTTACAGCCAAGGAGAAGAAGATGTGGAGGGCATCTCTTTGGCAGGTTTTCCAAACCCATGACTGCCATTTTCCTTGGAGCTTCTGCCATCTCTGCAATCCTATAGGCAGCTCGAGCATCCCTCTTTCCCTCCTGAGTCACACTAGTCCTCTGGTCGAGCAGCCACCATATAATTCACCTTTCTCACAATTATTGCCACCTAATACATTGTTTCCTGTGGGGTAGGGCCCATTGACTTTTCAGACAGGCACAGAAAAAATTACACTTTTCAATAGCAAACCTAATGTTGCCTCCTCCTCCCCCCACTGTCAAAAATCCATTATTGGAAAATCGATTCTGTGCCTGGAGATGCCCAGCATATGACTTGCAAGATGCTATACGGGATATTTTCTTGTTTGAGAAGAAGGCACCTAGCCAGATTTCTCCTTCAGTTGAATTCTTTTTCCCTGCCTCTCTAAAAGGCCACATCTTCATGAGAACATTTCCGCTGTTACTTAGGTAATGATTTAAACCCAAACATTCCCCTAGAAAGCATGTATGTATTTTCAGCAAGTAACATGATGCTAGCTCTGAAGCTGGAACTCCACACGGCACTGCTTGACTTCTTGAAGGGGACTAAAGAGCAGACAGTATAGTACAGTGGTCAGAGCAGTTGGTCTTGGAGCTAGGAGATTTGGCTTTGAGTTCTATACGATCATAGACATAGAGATGGAAGGGACCTAAAGGGTCAGAGTCCATTATACAGATGAAAAACCAAAGGCCCAGTGTTGAAATTACTTGCTCAGGGTCACATAAGTATCATACTGCAGAGAAAAAAAATTGGTACTCATAGTGTCAACTGACACAAAATTGACTATGGTTCCAACTCTCAAAATTACTACTCCGTGGCTGCGGTCAGTCATCTGAGTTATTAAGCTTCAGTGTTCTCAACCTCAAAATGAACATAACACTTGTACTATCTTCCTTATGAGATTATTGTAAGGATAACTCTGTATGACTTAAAATATAGACATGTGAGATGTCTTTATTTGTTTATTTATTTACTTTTCTTCAGGCAATCAGGGTTAAGTGACTTGCCCAAGCTCACACAGCTAATAAGTATCTGAGACAGATTTGAACTTAGGTCCTCCTGACTCCAGGGCCAATATTCTATCCACTGTACCAACTAGTTACCCCATGAGAATTATTATGAAGAGGTCACTGACTCACAGATGGGACCTTAAAAACCATTTAGTGCAACTGAGACCTGAATAGGAATCCCCTACCCAACTCACCTAATCAATGGTCTACCAATCTTTGCATGAAAACTTACACTGATGGAGAAACCACTACTTCCCACGATGGCCTATTTTGCATCGGAGCAATTCTAATTTTTAGGAACTTCTTCCTTATACTAAAATATTTCATAATATGATTAGTGTGGGGAATATTTTTTCCATTAAAAGCATAAATTTACCACTTTGATATACCCACTGGTCCTGATTTTCTGCTCTGGGGCCAAGCAGAACAAACCTTATCCCTTTTCTATGTGATAGTGCTTCTACCATCATGACCCTGTTCTCCTCTCCTTTTTTCTCTTTTCTGGGCTAAAAATTTCTTAGTTAATCCAACAAACCTGACATGAAGTCGAGATCCTTCATCTTTTAAGTGGCCCTACTCTGGATATTTTTGTGCTAATCAGAGCCCTACCTAAAATTTGGTGTCTGGAATTAAACACAATACTCTCGATATAATCTGGTCACACTAGAGATCAAATCTCTTACCTCCTTATTCCTGGTTGCTATGCCTCTGTTAATGCATTCCAATTTTGCATTGGGCTTGTTGACCACTTAGCACACTACTGACTCCTGTTCCAGTTATGGTCCATAAAATTCCTAGAGGACTTCCAGGATAGAACCCAAATCCAGGGAGGAGAATCACACAGAAAAAGAAGACACATGAATTGTGATCATGATGATGTTGGTGGTATTGATGAATATGGTTGTGGTGATGAAGATGATTATGGTGATGGTGATGATGGTGGTGAGGATGAATCTGTACATGTTTCTCTTGATAGAATATAAGCCTCTACGAGGGCAGGAACTATTTCATTTTTTGTTTCTATATCCACAGAGCTTAGCACAGAGACCACTAATACACAGCAAGCACTAAAATAAAGCTTGCTGATTGATTTATTGAATTACAACTGATATTTATTTAGCATTTTGGTATCTACAAAGTACTTCATACAGAAAATCACATTTGAGCTGCAGTTTAGGGAGACAATACCTTTCTAGTAATGAGTTTTCAGCAAGCATTTGTTTGATGATTATGGTATCCCTGGAAACCAACATTAAAGCAATCATCTTGAGCCTTTAGAGTGACACAAGGGCACAGTCCTCAATGGCCACATGAGATTTGCTGTAAGAATAGGACCTTCTGAGACTCAATGGCTATGAATAATTAGCACTTTTGACCCTCACTAACTCATAACAGATTTTCTATGATTTAGGGAATCATAGTATCATAGATTTGTAGCTTAAAGGGACCTCAGAGGCATTCCAGTTTAACCCCCTCATTATACACATGAGGAAACTGAGGCCTAGGGAGTTTAAGTGACTTTCCCAAGGTCACAGAAACAGTGACTGAACACAGGTTCTCTGACTCCTTTTTCCATGCTTTCTTCCACTCTTCCACAAAATTTCATTTCTGCTTTCTTTGTCTTTTCTGTCTCCAGACTCACCCTTAGCCCTTCTTTACTATTCCAGGGACTTTTGCCTCCACACACTGGCACCTAGATGTATGCTGCCTGAGGTGACTAAAAGGTACCAAGCTGCAACTCTGTGCCATTAGACAGAACATACCCCATGGGAGCTCTCCAAAGTGGCTCTTAGTGTTCCTTGAATAAGCCCATGTGATAATGAAGCTCTTGAAAAATGGATTTTGGTCTTTAACATTTAACTGTTCCACAGAAATGAGATATTTTTTTTAGAATCGGAAAAGGCCATTCCATGAGGGTGACTGTACTTTAGAAGCTGAAATCTTATCTCTGTTCATACTTTTTTTTGACATCTCATTTTTCCCCTTCTTGGAGTGAGATTAAATAATTGGAGAGGCATTAAATAATTGGTCCTCAGAACTTCAAGACACCCTTTTGCATAGTCTGCCTTTATGAGGGAAAGCATGGTACTTTGGATAAAGGCCAACCTTGAAGTTTGGAAGACTTGGGTTCAAATCCTGCACCTGTCACATGTTGTCTTTGTGATCTTGGGCAGTCATGTAATTGCTTAGAGCCTTAGTTTTTACATCTGCTAAAAAGGAACCATAATATGTGCAGGAAAAGGCAGAATATATAGGGCATAGAGGACCAACTAGGGAATGAAGAAAATCCATCTTAATGTCCTGGATACTATTTATGTCACCATGGGCAAGTCACCTAACTTCTTAAGGCTTGAGGGAACTCTCTCAAATTGTCAAGTGGAGACTAGTAGTTCTTCTGCAATAGTGAAGGGAGTTTTCACAGGAGACTAATCAATGTCTGAGAAGTCCCAAGTCTGGTTCCTCCAAATTGTGTAGCTCCTCCAAATCCTCCAAGTCTTTCCTCCAAATCCCAACTTTTATTTGTATAATTAGGAGATTATATCAATGGCGTCTATAATCCTTTCCAGCTCAAAATTTGTTATTTGTGACCATGTGGGCCTATGAGTTTAAAAGTTACATTGAAATTAAGTTGTCTCTTATGACTCCTTTCCAAAGAGTAATAAAATTGGTCTTTGAGATGAGAGATCATTATTTTACACCAATTATACAGAGGAAAAAAAGGAGATCCAAAGATGAAATGCTCGGTCCAGGGTCACATTGAGCTTCAAGGGCAAAAACAGCCTCTTAAGAAACCCAGTCCCTTCTTCCATTCTTTATCCTTGCTCCCTGCTCCTTTGTAGAGATTCTTACTTTTCTTTTCCTTGGTGTTTTCCCCCTGTCCTTGTGTCATCAAGAGTGACCAATCTAGGATCTCTGTAGCAGCTACATGGAGACAGCTAATGGATTGCTGGACCTGGGCACAGCTTGAGTTCAAATATGGCTCTAGACACCTATTAGCTTGTGACTCTGGACAAGTCACTTAGCCTCTGTCTTCCTCAGTTTCCTCATCTGGAAAATGGAGACTAATAATATCTACCTTTCAGAGCTGCTGTAAACAGAAAATGAGAGAATATTTGTAAAGTAATTTGCAAATCTTAAGGCACTGTCTAAATGCCAGCAATTATTCTCAAGTCCTACTTAGCCTTTTGAAGATGCCCCCAGTTCCACCTAGACAACCAATCCAAAAAGATTTTCATTAAACACATGGGTAGCAGGTTGGGATCAGTTACAGAATGCCTATAAAAACCTTCCATTATAAGAGTCTTTCCATTCCAAGTCATCATGATTCTCCCACTCCAGGCTTCTAATCTTCTCCCCATGGAATGATGTTATCCCATACTCTTGGCATATGCACTGGACTCCCATTTCACTTCAGTTTTGTCTTCATGGGAATTTGGTTAAACTTAATACTTTACCCCTCTCTTTCTCAAAGAAATTTACATCTAAAGCCTTATCTCTTTTGGTGGAATGAAAGACTTTCTAGCTCTGGGAATAGGCAAGTCTCTGGATCAGCAAATTCTATGGATTTAAAAAGATCTGGTGGGAAGATTTGGACATTTTCCAAATGCCTTTATGAAAATATTCATTCTAGCAAAAAAGAGGAGGGAAAAGGAATCTTTGGCCTCATTGAATCTTCGGGAGAATTGGGAAAACAGAGTTGATCTGTGGCTGTCCCACTGAGTCAGCATTCAGCAGTAATCAAGCTGATTGCCCTATTTCAGACAAATGCACCAAAAAATGATTTTTTGAGTCATCTGGTAAAGAAGGGATGTCTTTAGGCTTCAGTGAAGACTTAAAAAGGAGCCTGCCATTTGCGAAACACTCAGAAGAAGTAATTTTAACAGCTGACATTTCTATAGAACTTTGAAATTTGCAAAGGGCTTCATTTTCCCTATCACATCTGAGCCTCAAACCAACTCTGAGGAAGGTCTTCCAGGATGTTATCCTTAGCGTGTTACAGTGAAAAGAGGACTGGCATCAGAAGAAATGAGTTCAAATTTTGTCTCTGAGATTTATTAACTACTTGACCTTGGGCAAGTCACGGTACCTCCAAAGGCCTCAGCTTCCCTATCTGAGAAATGAAAAGTTGAGGGTAGTTTAGATGATCTCTGAAGTGGTTTCTAGCTCCAAAACCTATGATCCTATAATCTTACCAGCTGGACCCCTGATGTTCACCTTACACTGCCCTCAATGTCTCCAAGACCTTAAGTGAATGGTCGACTCTCTAATCCTTCTGCCTAACACCTCCCCTATTCTTGGTCTAGATGCAAAATGTCTTAGTTTAAACTCTTTCTCTGGGGTCCTTCCCCTTTTGTCCTATAAACCTGGAGCTGTGAGTGTATTGCAATGGGTACAGACTTGCAAAACCCAAATTCAATGAGATGTGCTTTTAGCCCTTTAAATGACCATTTTTTGAAGGATTACATCATTAATAATCACACTCACACTTGTGCTTTTAAATTTACATTGTACTTTCTTTACAACAATCTCGAAATATGGATTATTTTATCTCATCTACATAAATGAGTTTCTTCCATATTTTCAAAAGCATTGATCAAATCAAGTAAAAGTATTTTTTTAACCAAGGATAAATTAGAGCCCTTGTCCTCACTCAGTGGTCATTGTGGCCTGAGTTTTGTCCTGTATTCTATTTGACTTTATCTAGAGGTTGTTTAAATGACTAAGGTGTCTTCTCTGATGGTCTCAGTTGTTAGAGCTCTTACCCTTATGACTAATATGGAAATACATTTTGCTTGAATTCTCACATACAATTGATAAGCTGCTTGTCTTCTTAGTGGATGGGATGGGAGGCAGTGAGAGAATTTGGAACTCAAAATTTAAAAAGAAGAAAATGTTCAAAATAAATAAATGGTGGAGTTAGGGCTCTTTGCCTGCTTAAATCACCTTGTATTTACTTACTAGTGTCTCTGTTCTATCCTTTTCCAGTGCCTAGCAGATTATAAGCCTTTAGAGGGCAGGCACTGCTCTTTTCATTTTATTCTTGTAGCTCCAGTGCCTAGCACAGTAGCTGGCAAGATGCAAGATATACCTAAGCAATGTTTGCTGATCTGGATCATGCCTGTAAAACATACTACCTCAGAGAGATCTGATGGAAACATTTCATCATTTCCTTTTATCTACATTAAACCCTAGGATTTCGTTTTCCAGAGATAACCAGCTTATATAATAATAGGACCAGAAATAGGCTATTAATGTTAGCGAATTTGATTGAACATATATAAATGTAGTTATATTTTCCCATTAATGTTAAGAGAAAGAAGTCAGTAGTAGAAAGAGGATTGACCTTGGAGTCAGAAATGATAAAGCATCTATTAAAGACTTACTATGTGATATAAAAATACCAAGTACTGCTCAGTACTGCTGCCTGGCACATAGTGGGCACTTAAAATGCTTATTGAGTGATACTTATCAACATGCAGAGACATTTTGTAATCCATTCATATATGCTCAGAGCACAGTCCTATGGTACACATGAACTAATGGGTCATGAGTAGTGTTTCCAAAAATCTTACATAAGACAAGTCAGAATGAATACAATAGGAATTTTTACAGAGGGCAAAGACAGAAGGCAAAAATTTACACACTGAATAACATGTAGAAAAGAATAAGGTCTTACATCAGGTAAAATAGTACACCGATCAGAAAACACTAAGAGATTTATTCTGACATTTGCAAACTAACCAGGAAAGGCACATCATAAGTGAATAAAATTAATAAGCTGATCCAGAAATTCCTTTATTTTTAATCAGGTAAGCACTTGAGTTAAACTTTTGAAAGTCTCAGCTAAATTCTAAAATGCTTCAACTCATTATGATGACTCACTTTAAAAATTAAATGTCTGTCCTGGAGCTAATACTGAAAAATTAGAAATTCTCTTATGACATATGTTTCATGGACCATGGTAAGGATTGGGAATATAAATACAAAGGTAAGTGAACCCCTGGCCTCCAGGATCACTCATCCTAATAAGAGAAGACAAGGAAAATTTCCTGATGGTCAGAGAATGATGTTGTGTTTGGGAAGCTACACTGACAATGAGTGGAACAATTGGATAGGTGATTCACAGACCTTTTTTAGAAGTTAAAGTCCTGTCTCTGGTAACACACTTTCTGTGTGACTTTGGATATTTAATTTAACCTTCCATTGCTCCAGACTGCTCTCTAAGATTATAACATAAATGAGTTGCTGATCTTCATCCATGATGGGAATTTCCACAGTAGGAGTTCATGTACTTATGAAATTGAAAGGCCAAAGTAAAGAGCAACAAACTAACTTTATGTGAATTACATGTACCTTTAAAATGCTTTATTGATTTTTTTTACATTACTATCATTTTGTGATGCTCCTAGCCCTGTCCCACAAAACTCTTGTTTGTAATAAAAAAAGAAAACAGCATAGCTAAGCACAGCAAACACACCCATTGGCCGTGTCTGATAATGACTGTAACTGGACATGCATTCTGTTCTGTAGTCCTCTTGATCTCTGCCAAGATGGCAGTGGTGTCCTTCACTTCAAATTTACTAAAATTAAAATTGGCCCCTCATTCATCAGAGCTATGATGGCATTTTCGTTTATATCATAGTAATCATTGTCCTCCTGGTTCTGCTTTTTTCCTCCTTTCTCCATCATCTCAGAAAAGTCTTCCCATGTTTCTCTAAATTCCTATCATTTGTGGTACAAAGATATTTCATACATTCATACGCCAAAATTTGTTCAGTCACTGGGTGTCCACTTTGTTTCCAGTTTTCTTTGCTATCGCAGAAAGAATTCAATTAATTCTGGCAATAATTTGCCATGTATTGAACCTTTGCCTCCATCTTTGACTTCTTTCCAGTATATACTGAGTGGTAACATTGCAGATCAAAGTGCAGGCAGTGATGTTTTTTGCAAAAGGTTTTCAAAAGCACAAAATAGGACATTTCATACCTTCACTATGACCTGAAGGAAGACACAGACACAGGATAGTAGACCAAGAAGTCTAGAGCTCTGTGGAACCTTCTGGGTCACCTGTCCAAATTGCCTCACTTTGCAGAGGAAGAATCAGAAAACCTGAGAGAGGGCAGTAACCTGCACAAGGTCATACTGCTAATTATAGCCCTGGAGCTTGTCAAAGCTCTCAGATCCCAACTGCTGATTTCGTGTTCTTTAAAATTAATAATACTTCCCAAATTGGCCTGGGAACAAGGAATTCTCCCAGACTTAATTATCACATTTGGAGTGCCAACAGGTCAGTTAATGTGGACAGACAGCCTAACAATTGTGATTCCTAGCACCCTCTGCCCTCTTTTCCTCCACTCTACCACCAGAATGCCAGAACCAAGAAGGAAGATGGATATGACTGTGGGCTGGATTTTTAAACTATCATTTTGTGTGAGTGGGGGGAGGGCAGAAAGGTGAAGATGGGGCTGGATAATTTGGCCCATATGCTTTAAAAAAATACAGGAAAGGTCACATACAAGGTAAAAAAAATAAAAAAACTGTAATTCAAGTAGGTATCTATGCTATTCAAACTCCCTTATCACCAGATTTCCATTTTTAACCTGGGTCACAATTAGAAAGGAATACAAATTCTCCTCCTCCCCGTCTACGCTAACCCACCACTTTTGTCTTGTCATTTCTCCTGTTATATTTAGAGGGTGCCCCACTTAAATATGAACCAAAAAATGGGCCACTCCAAATTCTTCTGTTCTTCTTCTCCCTTTGCCCCATCTTCCCTTAACTCTGTCCTGTTAGGGATTTCTCCATCTTGCTTCATCCATTTCTATCCCATCTCTATCTTCTCTATCCTTTTCTCCATTTCCTTACAAAAGTCTTTCCCATGGATGCTGGAATCATTCCTTTCAGGTGCACAAGCCATTTAAAAGCCATGCCTGAGCCTTAGCTGTTACAAGAAGCCAGTCGAGAAGTGGTGGACAAGTACAGTAGCCGCCACTTCAGGTCAATACCACTTCTTCCTGGATCAATCAGGACAAGCATCGATCACCCCAATCTACATCTCTCTCTCTGACAGTTTGTTTTATCCTCATTTTCCTTACAAAGCAAATGCTTGCCAGACTCCCCAGTTGGTTCCCCATTTTCCCAAGGCACTTCTATTGTGTGCTTTCTAAGTCAGAGAGACAGAAAACATGCAGCTTGTCACTTCATAGGGCATCTTGAACTCTGTTGATTGATTACTGACACATTTATGAGAAACTTGCAAAAAGAGACTTTCTGCCACACTGTGGGAAAGCATGGGGTGGGGAGAGGCCACACATGGCTACACTTGGGACCGAAAGACATGGTTTTATTACAGATGGCCTGATTTGTAGACTAATGGGAGGCTACGCTTGTTTGTTGTCCCCTCTGGCATTAAGTCCTTGGAGAATGCTGTGTAAGGCAGATGATGTGAGAGTGAGACAAGCTAGGTTCAAATCCCCAGTGCACACTTACCTTTTATATGATGCTAGGCCAGCCACGCTGCCTCGATAGTCTTCATTTTCCTCATCTGGAGATGAACTAGATGACCTCAAGAGTCTCTGTCATATCTGAGTCTATGAGCCTGTGATTCTTTGAATTCAGTTCAAACAGGCCTTTATCAAGCACCTACCGAATATCAGGAACTTGAGAAACAAAGACAAGAGTGAAAGAGTCCCTAACTTCAAGGACTTTATGTTCCACTGGAGAGACACAGCATAATTGCTTGCTTGTGTCAGCCAAGTATAGAGAGGCCTGGCAGTATTATTGGCCATTGTGGGTCATCTGTTACAGCCTACTTCTACCCACCTCACTTCTCTCCATGGGGTCACTTTGACTTAGTATGTTGATTCATCTAGAGTTGAAGAGGAGAGTCATTGAGGTTCAGTGGATAGGCCTTAGGGAGTCAGGAAAAGCTGGGCTGAAACCCTTTGTTGGGAGCTTCCTACTCTGTGACTCAGTTTTTTTCATCTTTAAAAAGAGGAGACTGAGCCTGGTGACCTCTAAATGTCTGATTCTAGGATTTTTCATCAAAGCATGGTTCTCCAGTGTCACCAGGAATACAGGGCATCAAGGATCAGTGATTTCATCTGGGTGGATTCTCTCCACCAACACAGATTGCAACTTACCTCTAACTTGTAATCTAAGAGTTACCTCGGGCTCAGAGAGGGAAGGAAAAGGGACTAGTCCATAGCTATCTGGCAAGTGAGTGTTGGAGATGGAACCTGAGGTGGGGGCTCTCTAATGCTGAGTCCAGAGCTCTGTGCACTTCACCGTGATGGCACATGGACACAGATCCACAGATCCCAAGCCGAGGATCCTGGGAGCCATCAAGTGTGATTCCCGCATTTTATAGGTGAGGAAACAATTTCACCGCAGAGGTGAAAATACTAGCCCAAGGTCACATAGGTAGTATTGGAAATGAGATTTGAATCCAGTGCCTGTGCTTCAAGAGGCAAGATGCTTTCCCCTGTAACCACTGCCTTCTTCCCATGGGGTGACATTGTGATGTTATTTTACATTAAACATGAGCCTTTCTGACAAACAATACTTACGTAAGCAAAAGCAGTACATGCATCTCAATCCAATCACATTTTATGTAAAGTACTTGGCATACATATAGAGTAACAGCCAGCATTTACGTAGAACTTCAAGATTTAAAAAGTGCTTTACAAATACAATCTCATTTTATGCTTACAATAACCAGAGAGGCAGGGGCTATTTTTATCCCCACTTTACAGATGAGTAAGCTGAGTCAGGTAGAGGCTAAGTGATTTGCCTAAGGTTTTACAGTAGGTAATGATCTGAGGCAGGATTGGAACTCAGATAGTACCTACCCAGCTCCAGCACTTTAAACACTGCACCACCTGGCTGCATGTATATGTATATGTGTATTGCATACATGTATGTGTACTTATAAACATGCATGTATATACATGTGTATTGTGTGTGTGCATGAGCATATATCTTCATGCATATGTGTATGTGTGTGTGTTCATCTTTCATTGCCAAAGAAGACCATGTCATCAGAGAAATAATGACATGGCTTGCACTTGACTTTGTTTTGAGTGAGGGAGTGCAAGTCATGTCACAGACCTGTGAGTAGACTGAGCTGCCTGAATGAAGAAACTGAGGTACACAGAAGTTAAGTACCTTGTCCAAGGTCACACAGCTAGTAAATTTCTGAGGCAGGATTTGAACTCAGGTCCTCTGGGCCAAATATATGAATCTATTCACTGCACCATGCAGTATTCCCTCACTGAAATAACTTCATGCCAAAGCAAGGTAATTAAAACTGAAAATGGTTCACGTTCTATAGGCTATGAAATCATAAAAGAAGAAATTTCCCAAATTTGTATTTCTAAGAAAGTTTCCCAGCTCTCTTCTGTGACAATTAATCATCACCTGTCTCCAATGATCTATAATAACAGGGTGCCAAAGTCAAATTCCATGAAAATAAAATCAATCTAGTGATGCTATCGACCGCTCCTCCCCCTCTAAAAAGCATTTTAGAGAGCTCCAAAAGCCTTCTCAGCACTGCTGGGTTATTGGATTTTGGTTTTTGTTTTTTGTAACAGCATCACTGAAGCATTCTCAATTATGCACACATACACACACACACACACACACACAGTCAAGATGGCAGTAATTGGGGTCAGTGTTCAGTCAGTCCCTAAGAAAAGGAATTTGTACCAGCTAGCAGGCAGCCTGGATTTTTGCAAGGACAAAATTGGTGCTTCCAAAGGGTTTGTGAACACCTCTGCTCCTTCCATCATGGAAAGCTAATTAGTTTCTGTTCACAAGAGAGTGTTACTAAGGTGAGATTCTTAGAAAGAAAACCAGCAGTGAGATCAGCTCTCACCTGTGAAAAGAGAAACTTCCACGGATGAGAATTTTTGTGTTTATGTTTGTAGAGCATTTACAGGAGATTGAGGGCAGCCAGAGGTGAGGGAGAGACTGGATCCTTATAAGAGGACGTGTGGAGGACAAAGTAATGCAGCTAGCTTTGACTCCCTATGGAAACCAAACGCTTACAGGTCACTGGATTGGGAATTGGGCCAAATGGTTTGTGAGTCAGGAGTAGATGAAATGACCTGAGAGGCCATGAGATATTTTCCCAGAAGCTATTGGGTTAAGGAGGAAAAATAAAGGGCAGAAGAACCAGAACTGCACCCTCTGGGGGCCTGGCATTCTGGGCCTCTGCCAGTCCTGCTCAGGGTGGGGGTCACCTGGTCTGACTGTTCCCACTCTCCCCAACAAGACTGATCATGTATTTCTGATGCACTCACTTCCTTTCTTTGACCTACCCAATCTAAAATAATCCCTTCTTTCTCTGACTTCCGCCAGCAGTGACTGTCCACAGTCCTCAACTGGCATTTGCTGTTCACAGCTTTGTACTGATGGCTCCCTCAGGGGTAAGAGAAAGAATGCTGGATCTGGGCCCAGAGAGACTTGAATTTTCGTACTTGGTACCCATCAGTGAAATGATCTTGGATAAATCACTGCTTCCCTTCCCTGGTCTTTAGTTTTCCCATCTGTGGGAAAGGAGGAGCTGGATTAGATCAGGGATTCTTAATGTGGGACCTGTGAACCTTTCTTAAAAATATTTTGATAACTATTTCAGTATAGTTGGCTTCCCAAGTATTTAATTTTATGCATTTAAAAACATCATCAGCTTCACCAGACTGCTGGAGGAGTCCTCGACCCCAGAAAGGTGAAGAACATCTGAACTACCAGATTTCTAGGTCTCTTCCAGCCATGTGTCCTGGCATCCTTGGCTCAGTTCCCCAAATAAATCAGCAGCAGCTGTATTCCTTATGTCAAACACCACACCTCACATGGACAATTCAATTCAATTTCTCTAGTCCTTATTAAAGGCTTACTGCATGCTATGCACAAGGCTAGTGGCTCAGGAGATGAATATGAATAAAATTGACCATACCCTAAAGAAGAATCTATTCGCCCGTAGGAAAACATGTTGGACACAGATAAGTAGAAATAAAACACATACATGGCAAATTCAAAATACAAAGTATTGGGAGTTCCCCATTCCTACCCAAGACAACTGTGAACTCAAAAAAGGCCACGTGGGGAAGGAATTCTAATATGTCAATGCGTACTATGAGGATGGTTAGTTTCCTTAAAGCAGATCTTAGACCATCCATCCATGATCTCTTAGAGATGAGTCTTACAAAGTTGCTTGAAGGTCAGAGAGGTGAAGGGACTTGACCATGGTCACGAAGCTAAGAAGAGTCAGAGGCCACAGGTGAACTTGTCTTCCTGACAACAAACTAGTCCCAGGAATCTACTCAGTTGTTTGGTCATTTTCATTTAAGGGAGCTTGTTTCTTCTTCCAGCTTTTTTGGGGATGTTTTTAAATGCATAAAATGAAATACTTGGGAAACCAACTATACTGAAATAGTTATCAAATATTTTTTAAAGAAAGGCTCTGGCCTCTATATGAACAGATCCCCCAAAGAGAGCTTGGAATCCAAAGCTTAAATCACTCTTTGATGAGATAATCGGACTTCAGCCTTTGGTTTGGCTACATGGATCAGATATTAGTGGAGACCAGGCCTTTCTGCTGTGTGAGCAGCTCAGTAATTATTTATAGCCATGAATGAATAGTCACTCTATGAAGGATCAGATCGGGAGCAAAAGCTTTTTTGAGTGTTTTCTTCAGTGGAAGGAATTTTACTCAGTCTTGGGTTAAAAGATGAGACAGTTTGAAAAGGTGTAGAAATCTCAGTTTTCCCAGAATGATCAAAACTAAGAGTTGGAAGGAACTTCAGATACCATCTCAGTTCCACCTGAACCTAGACAAAAGCCCCTTATATGATACAGAGATGTAACAAACATAGGGGAGTGGGAGCTTTGTCCCCCACATGCTCACATGCATTGGCGTGGTGGTAGCATGCTTGCTTTCAAGTGGAGGACCTTTAGCTGCTCCATCAGCTAATCCCCTTCCCTCACCCTTGGCCTAAGGCTCCCTCAGGACCCACATCCACTATGCCCCCTTTCATTGCCTCCCTTCCTCTTGAGTTAGAGCATGTCTCCTCACTTGACCTGGGTGCCTACATGATGCAGGATTAGTTCAGGATTGAGGAGATTCTATAGTAAAGGCAGTCTGCTACCACCCCCATCCAGAGAAAACCCAGCCTTCCCCCTTACCCTCTCCTCTTCTGCCCTCCCTTTCCACTGTGCCCTCTGGTTCCCTCCTTTGTCTTTAGACATCCCTTCATCCTAGATCTCATCTTCTTACCTTCTTTCTATCTTCTGGTGCTCCTTGAAGGTGACTTTTCTCTGGTCCCCAGTAAAATATAAATGACTTAAGAGCAGGGACTGTTTAGTCTTTACCCCTTGTATTTCCAATGCCCAACACAGTGTAGAGCACATAATAGGCACTTCATAAATGCTTATTAAATTAGATGGAATTGAATGCCAGGATACCTGGGAGTATCTTTAAACTAAAGTACATATTCAATGACCTCAAACCCTGGACTGGCTTGCACAACCAACCAAAGTATAAAAGCCATACTTGGGGAGATTACAGGGAACCCTTCTTCCTTATAGTTACCAAAGGCTGAGGGAACAAGAGGTGAACTCTACCCTGAGCTTGATCAGTCCAAAGGTCTAGCTCATGTGGACTGACATAAATCCATGGGGGTGGGGGTGGGGTTGTCCAAAAGAGAGATTCAAACCATTTCCTCCAACTTCAAATTCAACGTTTTTCTCATGAAGCTATATGAAGTTACAGACATAGAAAAAAGGTTCAAAGTTTAAAGGTGTCACCATCGTTGTCCTATCTGGGCTACAAATAATGAAGAAAGCCTCAATTTTAAGAAAAGGAAGTTTTCTTTTAGAGACACATTACATAAACAACAGCTATGCTTCAACCATTTGTCCCAATTTTGGTTTTAGAAAACATAGCCGCAATAAAAGTCCCTTATGATGCCGAGATCTGGAGTTCTGGTGAGAAGGTGAGATCACAGTGAAAGATGAACAGAAGAGTAAATGGGGGTGAGGAGTAGGGGAAGGGAGGGGAGAATCCCAGTAGCTGCAGCTCACTCAGAGCATCCCTCCTTCCCTAGAAGACAGGACCACCTCTGAAGGTCCCTGGCTCCAGAGTCTGCTCTGATTGTCTCCCTCAGTGCCACTGTTACCCAGGAGACTCCATGTATACTGGGCAGCTGACCCTTGGGGCTTTTTCACTATGTCTGAGGCCCAGGGGAAAGCCTGGAAAAGGGATGGCTGCTCTCCACATAGGATACCAGAGTGTGAACTGATTGATGAACAAGGCACCTTTGGGATCACTAGCTCTGTGAACTTGGGCAGATCACTTAATCTCCTCCAGAGCTCAGTTTCCTCATCTGAAAAAAAAAGAGTAGGTTGGATTACAGCCTCTGATAGCCTTTCCAGATTTAAATCTCTGATTCTATGAGTGTCAGCAGAGTGGGCCTTCGGGTGATGGGTCATCTTATCAAGAACATATCTCTCCAGTTTCTGACATGTTCCCCTCCACCTCTAAAGGATGGATTCTTTTATTTTTTCTGAAGTCCAATATTGCAATTAATGGCTATTGAGACAAAAAGTATTTAATACTCTATACTGCAGTGTTCAAATGGTTTGGCCAATTTACTCTCAGCATACTTTATGTTGATTTAATGACTAATTTTAGTTTCCATAGGCAGGCTCTGGCTCCCTCCTGCTAAATTTCAAAGCATATAATTGCAAGAGGAATTTAATTGTCTTTATGATTTGATCCTGGATCAAGACTATATGGATTACTAATCTTCTGTGGGCAGCTGGTATTCTTAATCAGTTGGAAAAAAGAATTGAAATTCAGTTCTTTTGTCTCTAGAGGAGAATACATTTAGGATACGAGGGCTTTGGAGAATATTCTCTTTTCCAGAAATCACAGGATATATAACAGGTTTAGAGAGAGAGAAGGAAATTCAAAGACTGCCAAGTTCAAGCCTTTCATTTTGCAGATGAAGAAACTGAGGCCTAGAGAGATTAAACAACTTGCCCAAGGTCATGCAGTTAGTGAGTATCTGGGATGGGATTTGAACTCAGATCTTTCTAACTCCAAGTTCAAGGGAGGAGAGAAAGTGGGCTGTGATGGAGAGTTCTGTCCAGAATAATAACTAGGAATTTTGTGCCTCAGACAAAGGGAAGGATGGACAGGCAAGAGAGAGTTAGTCCAGTTAAATGTGTTCTGGAACATTAATGCCAGTGACCTTTAAACATCAGTGTCATGGGGCAAAGTCCTGATTGACCTGCCCTAGTTTTAATTCTGGATCTGACCAGATCCCACACAAACAGGACTGTACTCCTGGATACTGACTAACCTTAGAGGTATTTCATCGCCTCACTGGAATCCGAGTCAGCATGTAGGACTAGAGTTTGCTTCATGGATGTAGTTTGGGAAAACATATCTGAGTGATATAGGGGGAATTAATAGAAAGGCCATAAAGAAGAAACCTCTTAAGTTTCAGAGCAAGGAAATCTAATGATTAGCTGGTGCTACCTCACCCAAAGGAGCAGGAGATCATCTTTGGAGGTGCCATGGAGTGAGGAACAATATCTATTCAGACCAACCCTTTCATTTTACAGATGAGGAAACTTAGGCCAGATGAGAAGTGACCTGGGGAAGGTCCTACAGGTGGTAAGAAATAGAGTTCAGATCCAAACCTGGGCCCTCTGACTCCAAACCCAGGGCTCCTTCCATATGATTCATACACTTCAAATGAGCCATTTTGTTTTTTTTATTGAGATGATTCATGCCCTTTGATTACAACTGAACTGTAAGCATCCTGAGAGCAGGGCTTTTTCTGGGCATGTCTTGTATCCCCCACAGTCTTGAGAACTTTAATGTATATATATACATATATATATATATATATATATATATATATATATATATATATATATATATATATATATATTCCATACACATTCCCTGGTGGTCCCCCTGAGAGGATGCTTCTTGAAGGTGGGGACAGCTTCATTTTTGACCTGGTGCTTAGTACAGAGTTTGGCACATAGTAGGTCCTCAATCAATGTTTGTTGAATGAAGGTGCTTTCCTCATATGAGCCCACAGAGGCAGAGAGGGCAAATAGCACCATCTCTATTTCGTGGCTGAGGAAATTGAGGCTGCCCAAGGTCACACAAAGAGGAAGTGCGAAAGGTAAGATTTGAACCTGAAGCTTGTGACTCCAGAGTCAGCCCCCTTCCCCCTGCCCTGTGCTGCAGCCTGTTTATACATTAATTCACCCTGACCTCACAAGAGAGCCAGGATCTCATTTAATTCAGTTTATAGAATGTACAGCAATCACCTACCATGAACAAGACGATGATACAAAACCAAATATGCTCAAATTCCTGCCCCCAAGGAGCTGACATCCTATAGAGGGAGGGGAATGATGTGCCAGAGAAGCTAAGACAAGTTGGAGAGTGAAGCAGGTGATGCAGTGATCAATCCTAGAAATGTTTAAGGAAGAAGAAGGCAGGTACAATGGAGCATGGGGAAGAAATGGCAGCTGAGGTGAGCCTCAGAGGAATAGGGGGGAATCTGACAGGAGGAACTGAGAAGGGAGAGCATTCCAGGCTCAGGGAATGGCCTCTGTGAATGCGAGCAAGCAGCAGATGGTCCACTGAGGTGGGGAACAGACAGCTCCCTGGAATAGAGAGTGGGAAAGGGATTTATGTGAAATCAGGCTGAGAAGGTGGGCTGGCACCAGCTTTAGCAGAGCTTTTAGTTCTCTGTAAATGTTCAACCCTTTCAGTGGGTACTCCCTCCACCAGGGCAGATGGCCACCCATCCATATCTTCTCTCCTACAATTTTTCTGAGTCTTACTATAGATGTTCAGTAGAGAATTTCTCCAAGGTGCTAGGATCATTCCTCTTGTTCTGTTAATGATTTGTGTCTTTTTGTAAGCCGCTTAAGACTTGCCTCAAAAGATGTTCCTTAGCCAAAGTGAAACTATAACCATATTTGAAACCTGGTTATTGGAACTTGCCATTTTTAGATGCTATGGGACTATTAAGTGAATGTTCTTCTGAGTCTAACTCCAGGTATGGGTAGTAAGAAAGGCGATCTGAGCCTCCAATACATGATGCCAGTAAGCTGATGAGATGCTGGTATGAACTGCATAGGTGATCTCAAGGGAAGGGTGGGAGAGTGGCTGTTCAGCATGGGTTGAGGTGGGATTCTCCTGACTCAATTTCCCCACTGACACCTGGTAGACTTTAAGCCTGACTGAATGCAAGTGGATAATCTAATCCTGCCTGGAATTGACATGAAGTTGGGGAGATATTGTATCCCTGCAATGTCCCTACTCTTGGTGGCAATTTCCTATAGTCAAAAGGCTTGTAAGCTTAATACCAGATCTATTCAATTATAGATTATGGACAGGGGAACATCTGAGGCTGTCTAAAATTAAGCCGTTAGGCATAGGACTTTAGACCAACAACAATAAGTTAGGGCCCTTTAATTCTTAGTAATAGTGTGGAGACAATTAGGTCAAGAGCTTGTGAAGTTAGCAACATAAATATTATCTGTGTCTCAGTTGGTTAATGTTGAAAAAAAATTCTTTTGTGGTCCATATTGTAAATGTTTTAAAAAGAAGTATCACCTGACCAAAAGTCTGAATTGCTTTATCTGTTCTAAACTGTGTCAAAAATAAATAAATAAATAAAAAAGAACTGAATTGGAAGTGGGGTAGGAGATGAAGAGGGCCTCATGCATCAGGTGGCAAGGTAGTTGGTAAGGCTGTGGAGGAGATGATCGGAGAGTTGGGAGTAAAGTGCTGGATGACTGGGACTTTCCCAAAAGTTCTCTGAGAGAGGCAGTGATCAATAAGATTGACAAGTTGCCTGAGCAGGAGTTCTAGAAGTGAAAAGATTGAAAGTTCTAGGATATGGTCTCTGCTGCAGGCAACAAGGCAGGCTATTGTGGATAAAGTTGTGGAGAAAATGACTGGAGAGTAGGCTCACCTTATGTGATTCCTCTAGGAAGTTCTCCCAGGTTGTTAGTGTTTTCCCTCTCCTCAAACTATCATATATCTACTTAGATGTTTGCTTATTATGTCCTTAGTAGAATGTAAGCTCCTTAAGGTTGGGCTGAGTTTTTTTGTTTGTTTTGTTTTGGTTTTTACTGGTTCCTTATCTCCTAGTAACTTATCTTGCACATAGTAGGTGCTTAATAAATGCTTATGGTACTGGATTGGAAAAAAAATACTTTGTGTCTTTCAAAAGACTGGCCTGTCTGTCCATTGCCTCTCACTCTGGCTGTGTGATTGACCCACTCTCTCTCTTTTTTGGTCATCTATTTACATTGCATTATATTCACTAGAAAGCTTTTGAGTACCTCCCGTGAGTAGGTGTAAGATACTGTGTTAAGTGCTATGAATAGAAAAGCAAAATGAAAAAGTCTTTGCTTTCAAAGGAGTTTGTCCTGTACTGGGTGCCCAGTCACACACATGACTCTCAAATGCTCAAAAGGATCTGAGATTTTGTCCATGTGGAATGATGCAGGTCACAAACAATCCATGGCTGCTTATGCTTTATGACTCTTTCCAGTTCTGCCATCAACTCACTTGGGAGATTTTACCCCGTGGAAGGCCATCCTCTATTTCTCTTGATGTTCTGAGGCATCCCGTCTGCACTCGTTCCACCTGACCAGCCCATCTTTTCTTCCCATCGTACAATTCCCTGATGATGATTTTCATTCCTATTCCTTGGAGTCCTCCACTCTGGTTACATACACAAAACATGCAATCATAATAACAAATACCTAGATATATCAAATAGAACCAGATGCCCAGACACAGAATACACAGCCACAATCAATGTCACATAAAAATACAAAGAATGGTGCCCGAATCTCTCTATTGCCCTCTCTGGAATCATAGTTCTACAACTAACGGATGCCATCTTTAAGGTGTCCAATGCTACAGCCCACCCCACTCCTCATGTCTCTGGGTCACTGGTCAATGGTAACTCATCAGAGGTAGGGGCACTCCATCAGTCATATCCATGGAGCCAGCCTCACCAACATCAGCTTCGTTTGAATAAGAAGGGAGAGGATGGTCCCTCTACTTGTGACTCCACCCCTCCCCAGTCTGGAGTGTAGTGTTCAATTCCAGGTATCACAGCTGATAAATTGGAGAGTGTTTAGAAAAGGACAGGAGTAGAGATGGGTCTCCAGATCAAGAGGCTCTCTAGGGCCCTGGGATTGTTTACCTGGAGAAGAGAAGACGCATCATTGAAGTTTTCAAGAAAGTCAGGGCCGTACAAGGAGAGATTTGACTAGTTTTGCTTGCCCCCAAAGCAAAAACTTACAGAATTGAAAAGAAACTCAAAGACATAGATTTAGTCTTAACCAAAATGATTTGAGTTAGAGTTCCCCAGTCAACAAATCAACAAGTATTATTAAATGCTTATTTTATGCCATGTCCTACAAATACAAAGAAAGATACAAAACACAATCCCACAAGCTCACATGTGTGCTGGGGAAACAGCTGATAAAGGATGGATGGTCATCTCAGAGGGAAGGCACTTTAGTAGCTGCAAGCAGTTGGGTGGGCCAATATCTTATTTTGAGACTGCCAAGTTCAAGCCTTTCATTTTACAGATGAAGAAACTGAGGCCTAGAGAGATTAAACAACTTGCCCAAGGTCATGCAGTTAGTGAATATCTGGGATAGGATTTGAACTCAGATCTTTCTAACCTACCTAAAGAGCTCATTCACTTGTATGGACTTTGGAGAATACCTTTATAATTTTTCTGATTTCTTCTCAGAATTTTCTTAGATAAAGGAGTTTACATGCTATTTGCTATTTTTGATGATCTTTGTGTAATTAGCATTTGGTGGGAAAGGGCCAAGACAGTGGGTGCAAGCTTGGAGTACACTCTTCTTTTAAGGTGTGGTAACCTAGCTTTTGAACCTAAAAATCAAGTCACTAGGCTGCCAGTATTTGATGTGGCAAATAAATCTTTCTAGTTTAGTACTTCCCTCTCAGTATAGAACAGACCAGCCAGCCAGACTCGTCCCTTTTCCTTCTCCCCTCAAGGCAAGAATCACAGTCTCTCTTAGAAAAGAGTAGGCAAGACTCCAGAGATATCATCCACGCCTTCCTGTAAGCCACATTTAGACAACCCATGAGGATTTGCACATCTTCTATGGCCAGTGCACACCTTACATATAGTTTTAAAATGTGTTACATTTACATTTTAACACAACTTTCATTCTATCAGCAGCTAGAAACTAGCGAACAAGAATAATTGGTTAAACTAGAAAGCTACCAGATGGTATACTTCCTCCATATCCCAATCCCATCCCCTGGCTTCACACCAAGGAAACTTTTCCCTGGACATTTGTTTCTCCATCAGAAGCCTAGTGGTATCAATCAGTCAACTAACAAGCATTTATTAAGTGCCTACTGAGTGCCAGAATGAAACAAGGTGTAATGGAAATAGCCCTGATGTAAAGTTAGGAAATTTGGGGTCTAGTTAACACTGTAGATAGAGTGCTGAATCTCCTCTTCCTGAGTTCAAAACTGGTTTCAGACACTTACTAGCTGTGTAAACTTGGGCAAGTCACTTAAACTTGTTTGCTTCAGTTTCCTTATCTGTAAAATGAGGTGGAGAAGAAAATGACAAACCTTGTCAGTATCTTTGCCAAGAAAACCCCAAAATGGGGTCACCAAGAGATGGACACAGCTAAAATGACTGAGCAACAGCAAACACTTCCTACCTGTGTGATGTTAAGTATCTTCTCTGAGCTTTCATTTTCTTATGGAAAATGAGAAGGTTTGAAATTTCATGGAGGAGATCACACTTGAGTTGGATTTTTAAAAAGGGCAAGATTTTGACTGACAGTGGAGATTGGAGGAGGTGATAATGAAGGTGGTACCCAACACTCCAAGGTAGAAGAGATTGCACTGTCTCTAAATTCCTATAGGACTTTGAACTATCCCCTCTTGTGCAACAGAACATCTTCTGGTTGTGTGTGTGTGTGTGTGTGTGTGTGTGTGTGTGTACATGTCATCCTCCTTGGTAGACTACAAGCTCCTTAAAAGCAGGAGCTAGGTCTTATATAAATTTGTATTCACCTTATACAATATCTTGAATGTAGGAGAAGCTCAATAGATGTTTGTGAAATGAAGGAATGAATGAATCTTGCTGGCTCAACATCCAATCCAACAAGTATTTCTTGAGTACCTACTAATGTATGCAAAATATCTGTATTGGGGCTGGCTGAGGATACAAAACCAACATACAAAGCAGCCCCTGCCCCACTAAACTTCTGTTTTCCCTTGTGACCAGCTTGGTTCTCTGATGCTGATTAAAGAGATAGACCTGCAGAATGGAGGGTAAGGAGACAAACTACCAAAGGTTTTTGAGTAGCAAAGGAGGCAGAGAAAAGAAATTTCTCCTCCATGTCAAAGAAGAAAACCATGTTTGATACCAGCTGTGCTAACAACAGTGATGCAGCTAGGGTTAGTTTTTAAAAACATTTTTCTCTGAAGATTTTCTTTCTGATGTTTGCCTGTTTGCTTTGTGTTACTTAGCAGACAAGCCTGAGTTATTTTAATAAACACTTTCTATTTTTACACAGAGTTGGGGGTTAGAAAGGCATGCCAAATTCTAATTTCATGGAATCATAAAATGGTAGAGTTAGGAAGAGGCTGAGAGATCAGTTAGTTCAATCTCTCATTTTTCAGTGAAAGGAAGTGAGATTCAGATAAGGGAAAAGTCTAATCATTAGATTATAGATTTAGAACTGTAAGGGACCATAGAGGCCATACAATCTAGGCTTTTCATTTTACAGATGAGGAAAATGAGGCTGAGAAAGGTTAACTGACTCGCCCAGGGTCACACAGGTATTAAGAGTCTGAGTCAAAATTTGAACTCAGGTCTTCCTGACTTTAAGTCCAAAACTCTATCCACTAGACAATATAGTTTCTTGCCTGAGGTCGCATGGCTTGTTAGTATCAGAGCCAGAGTTAGAATCCAGATCTTCTGGTTCAATATCTAGTGTTCTTGTCATACCACCAAGAGAATCTAAATACTGGAACTGTGTACTTGGATGTTGCTTGGTGGCTACCATTAAGAATTTCAAGATGGAGGACCTGGGTTTGAGTCTGTCCTTTGCCCTTTATTACTCATATGACCAACTTTCTGTGCCTCAGTTTCCTCATCTATTAAGTTAGGAGATGAGTCTATTTGGTCTTCAAAGTCCCGTCCAGCTCTAAATCTGCAATCTTATAATGCTATAGAATCAAAGTTGTACATGTGGTACTGCTAGGTGGTGCAGTGGATAGAAAGGTAGACTTAAAGTCAGGAAGATCTGAGTTCAAATCCTGCATCAGGCATTTAATAACTAGGTGACCCTGAGCAATTACTCATCCAACAAGCATTTATCAAGCACTTACTCTGTGCCTGGCACTGTGCTGATTGCTGGAAATATAAACAAAAAGAAAGGTTCTCCCTGCCCAAGAGGATGCTCCCCTTCTAATGAGGAAGACAACACATCAAAGACAGCTGAAGTGGGATGGGAGGGGGAATGTGGGAGAAGTACTGAGTGCAACCCAGGGAGAAATGACAAGATGGCTGGCTGTGGCCCCTTCATAATTGGAGGCTCTAGAAAGAGAAATCCATCCAGAGGGAGGGACCTCAGAGACAGAGACAGCTTCCACAGGGCTGCTGAAATGATCTTCCAGGATGGAGAGGTTTCTGGGGAATGAAGGAAAAATCTGGAAAGCCAATTGGTGAGACATGAAGAGAGGAGAAATGAAGGGCAAATCACTCCATCCCTGTCAGCCTCAGTTTCCTTAGATGTAAAATGAGGGGCCTGGACTCAATGGTTTCTAAATTCTCTTTCAGCTCTAAATTCATGCTCTATGACCCAGAATTCAGTTAGGAAATGTGGTAGGACCAAGTATACATTTCTGTTGCACATTGCTGAGGAAATCCTTGGTCTAACAGATACTGCTGGGTACTAGGTGAGATGTGATTAATACATAGGCACAGGTGAAGAAGCTGTTAATGAAACTTGCAAAGTGACTCAGGCCATTTTCAAGGAACTTTCAAACCCTTGGGAGCTTTTCTGTGGGTTCATCATACTTTATTCATGAATGTGATTTTGTAAACTGTCTTCCTTTAGGATTTTCTGGTACTTGTACTGAGTGCACATTTTGCCTGTCTTGAATCCTCTAATTGGCTGTTCATTTAGTTCTGGTGGGTGAGTTAGGGACAGCTTTCTGAAAAGGGTATCTATCATTTGCTTGTGTGAGATATCCAAGAGAGAGCTGGGATTGCTTCACAAAACTAAGACCAGCTATGGTTAGTAATGGCACCAGGAGATGCTTGAACCAGTCTTCAGTTTCACACAATCAACAATCATTTAGAAAATGCCTAGTATGTTGTGTACAATGGATTGTGTGCCCAGATGTGGCCTTCAGCAAGAGTGTGAACGTAACAAAGGTTGACTTCAACCCCATCTCATCCACTGTTTCAATCCATAAGCAACTGACATACCAGTATTTATTATGCAAAAGTGTCAAATCCTGTCTTAGGTATAAAGGATGAACAGAAAAAGCAGAAAAAGTCCATTCTCAGGGAGATTCCACTCTAGTCATATAGGTGAACAACATATATAGGTCTTTTGAAAATAGGCATAAGACAATTATGAGACAACTGAGTAGCTCACTAGATACAGCACAAAGTCACCAAATTCATCCTCCTGAGTTCAAATCTGGCATATGACACTAGATAATTGTGTGGCCCTGAGCAAGCCACTTAACCCTGTTTGCCTCAGTTTCCTCATCTAAAAAATTATCTTGAGAAGGAGGCAAACCACTTCAGTATCTTTGCCAATAAAAACCCAAATGGAGTCACAAAGAGTTGGACAAGACTGAAATGACTGAACAACAATGAAAAATATGATAATTGGGAAGTACAAGCCTGTGTTCTCCTCTTCCTCTGAGTACCTAGGAACGTCACAGTGAGTCATTTCCCCCAGTTTTGCCCAATATTAGCAGTGCCTAGCTGAGTGAGTAGCCATAGACTGGCTTAGGAATAGTAATTCCACCTTCTACAAACTGTTAGCCTCAAAGGCGCATTGAATCAGACATAGAAGGCTTTGGTTCAAATTTCAGATATTCTATTTTATATCTGAATACCTTAATGACTTTAGAGAGAACATGTTGCTTATCTGGGCCTCAGTTTCCTCATCTGTAAAATGATGGTGAAGGAATAAGATCATGGTGTGGGATAAGATCCACAAGGTTCATGGAGAGATTTCAGGGAATCTGTGAATTTGGAAGGAAAAAAATGACGTCTTTATTTTTGCTAGTTTCTGGGTTCTTTTCTTATTTGTTTTATTTTATGTGTTTAATCTGAGAAAGAATCCATGAATCCGAAGAATCCAGGTGGTGTCTAAGGCTCCTGTAATTCCAATAAGGGCAACTGTAAAACTCCTGCTAAATCAGAGTAGATTGGCTGAAGGAGAGATGTAAAATCAGGGAGCATTTGAACTGGAGGGGGTCATACGAGTCACCTAATAAAACCCAGAAGAGACCAAGAAGTGAAATGACACGTCCAAGGTGGTACAGGTCAGTGGCAGCGAGTCCAGAGTCCAAGTCTTTGTCTTCAGGGTCAAAGCTCTTTTCATTATACTGCAGTTGACTCCAATGACATCAGTGTGGGGCAGTTAGCAGGGTCTTTTGTCATACAGATAAGGGAAAAATCCACATCCTAAACCTAAGGGCCATTAGAGCACTTGTCTGATTAAGGGACAACATGTTTCCTGGAAACTAAAGGATATTACCCACTATTGTACCATTACTCTCTATAGAGGGTCCCCTGGGGCAGCTTTATTTATGGAGTCTGGGGGAGGCGCCAAAGGCATGATGTTGTATTAAGACCCATCTCTTAGAGAGACTTGGGGATGGGAGGACAGGAAGTACAGATATAAGATGTAAGGTTGAAATAGATTCTTTTGACATAGTTGTGTTTCTCATGAAAATATAAGTCACCAGAATTCCACTTTGATCACTCAAGCTGGCTTTGGAATAAATCTCAGCATGTCCAAAGACAGTAGCCAAAATACTAGTAGAATTACAGGTGTTGTACATAGACTCGGAGAGGGAAACTTGGGATGCAGGGAAGAGTCTGGACTATACGGTGTGGATAGGTATGGCCTGTCATACATTTAATGGCAAAAGAGATCAGGGAAGTTTATTTATATATGTGTTTATTTCTATATGCATATATACACGTATAAACACACAAATATGTACATATGTAAATATATACATTTACAAATAAATATATATAAATATGTATGTGTAAGTATTATACACATTTATATAGTTAGCAATAATAAATGTATGTATGTGTGTATATGTGTATATATGTATATGTGTATGTGTGCGTGTACATACAGATATACATTTATATGTATGCATGTACATATACACACTATATGCACATACATACATATACACATTATACACACATACATATATATCATGTGTATATGTATGTGTATGTGTGTGTGTGTGTATAATGAGGTATATGCAGACTGTTTAGGGAAGATTAGCACCTCTGTTGTGAGGGCTTGCTGACACATTCTCAAGGCTGCTTCTCCACTTCTGGAATTCTCTTGTCACCCAACTCTCCCCTGTAACTCCAGGAAGTTATAGCATGTGCAGCGGCCACACCCTGATAAAATCATCTTGGCAGATGGGCTAAACCAAGCTGAGGGTAATTGGACAGATCTCAAACCCACTGGTGAGTTACGATGCCTATCTCAAGCATGTAAAGACTTCCCTCAGTGGAACAATTTGTTCCAATGGGAGTGAAGATGTCTAAAACAGGTGCTGTGGAGTGCTTAGAGCTTGGTTGGACATTGAGAATGCCAAAGTCATCCACTGCATTCTGGGCCATTGTCAGTCATCCTGACTTTTGTCCTGTCACTGAACCTCAGTGACTCTGGAAGAGAGAGTGAGGCTGACTTTGTACAAATCTGCCTCACTTAAATCCAATTCACATGCAAGTTAAGACATCACCCACTTTGTCATTCGTCCTCTTCAAAAACAAATAACAGCAGCCATGTGTGTGATATATATGTGTACACACACACATATTTTCAGATCTCTTGATGCTTCAATGTATAAGAAGACTTACCTATAGAAAGATGTAATCACCTGTGTATGTATATCTATATCTATATCTATATATGTGTGTGTGTGTGCGTGTAAATCAGTATTTCACACAATTGTCAAGGATTATACATTACAGGTGGTTTGCTGCTTGGTCTCGGGGGCATACGTTTGTATTAATGTTGCTATATAGTTTATCTATCAATAGACATATTTTGACTGGACCTGAAATATAATAACGATAATGATAATAATGGTGATGATGAAGATGAGGATGATCTATATAACCCTATATAACCCTTTGAGGTTTGCAAGATACTTTGGTACTCATAACAACCCTGGGAGGTAGGTGCTATTATTATCACCATTTGATGATGGAGGAAATTGAGGCATGCAGAAGTTAAGTGACTTGGCCAGGGTCACCAGCTAGTAAGTGTCTGAGGAAGGATTTGAGCTCAGGTCTTCCTGACCTACAGTAAAGGCTGAAACCCCCTCCCATCCCATACTGTCAGGTCAGTGCTAGGCTTTGGATGAGGGTCTTAAAGATCTGCCTGAGGACATCGAGAGGATCGGTGACTTGCCCAGGGTTAGGGAGAGAGTAAGTGTCAGAGTTCATCACATCACACTTCCTCTTTGTAGGACTGCCGGAATTCAAACTAAAGATCTAAGACAAAACAGTAATAAGTTGCAATTGTCTTCTTCAATAATCAGGTCAAGCTGATGGTTTGTTGTTGACCTTTGCTAAGAGTAATTGATTAAACTGACCCTAAAAGGACAAGGGGATTCTTTATAGCTGGGCAAATAGGTTCTTACCAAAGAAGAGGTGGAAATCTCCACAGTTGGATTCACAAAATAACTTCCTGCTGTTAAGAGTGATTGATGGAGATCCCTCAGTTTTCTTATCTTCAGATCTCAAGGGAATGTATTTATTACTAGCGTTTGTTAAAGGAAAGGTATTAAACATGACTGATGGGGTCAGAAGAGCTATTTATTCACTCTAGCCTGTAATTCCACGGAAGTGAGTATGGATACCACCATCAAGGTACTTCAGCCTAGAGTTGCTTTTTGAATCAAGATACTGTTTAAACCAATGGACTGGTTACCGTAACCAGTCTCTTGGGTCCTATCAGTCACACAGGCTGTGCTGCAGATGCTGACTTTTCTAGGTGAAACTCCTAAAATCCCTTGAACTTTTTTCATATGAGCAGACTATAGTCTAGTTCTGTGTCTCTCATTTCAAGCCTGGGATTCTGACGTTTTGAAACAGACCATAAGACTTTGTATTTAGCCCCATTCAGTTTCACCTTCACAGGAGACAAAGCAGATGTATTATAACTGGGAAGTGGATAAATAAACTATGGCAAACAAATAGACTGGACTTTGATTGCATGCTAAGAAATGACAAATGTGAAGTGAGTCAAAAGGGACAATGGGAATCGATACAAAGGAAAGGGGGAAAAGAATATGTCCAATTATGACAACACCAGAAAGAGCTAGAACAATAACAACAAAAATGACAGCTGCCCAGCTGGACAGATGGAAGGATTTACCTCCCTCCCTTCTCTGTGTTTTTCTCTTTTATTTTTCTCTTCTCTTATAAGAGTTGGATCTTTTGGTGGGGAGCTTATATTGGGAAATGAAAGTAATGTAAAAAAAAGATACCAATAGAATTATTTAGTGTATGATTAATTTCAGGCCAATGCTCAAATCTGTCAAGGAATTTTTGGATTCCAATTTTGTCATTCACCATGTTTGTGCTCTCTCCCACCTCTTTTCATCTGCCAAATTGATGGACAAGGTGCTTACTTTGGCTAGATCTATACTAAAATTGGAATTATCTAGAGAAGGCCAGCATGGCCCCTGCAGAAGGACAACAAACACATTTGTGCAGTGTTCCACAGTTTTAAGGCACTCACAAGATTCATATCAATTTAACTACTTTTTTTCAGGAGTAAAGGAACACTTCAATTAACTGTGGAAAGATGTATTGCTTATTGTTGGGCTGAGCCAATATACAATGATGTGACAAGAGTCATCACTGCTGGGACCAGGGAGGGCTTGGGTCCTTGTCCCTTTTCTCTCCTGAGGAGCTCCCTTTAGCTTTGTCATCACAAATACAAGGGAGCTTCATACCTGGAGGAGTATGATCAATAAAGAGAAGAGAAAGTTACTTCTGTTCTTGTAATGTCTCCTTCAACCCCCACCTTGGAGACCTTGGGAAAATTATTTACAGTTTATGTTTGGCTCATGACTAGGCTCTCTCCAAATCGGAAGATAGGAGAGTACCCTGCTTATAATGTAAATCAGCTATAGGACAGCTTTGTATTCTCTTCATGCAAGAGAAATGCTGAGCACAAGAGATTAATAAGTACACTTAACAGAGACTTAAGTAAACTCTAGCTTATAGTTACTACTACACTCTCTCAAGAGATCGAGGTTTAAAACCACCAAACGTGAAGCATCATGGTGTACTTGCTGAATTGGCATTTCACCTTCACCTCAGCTTTGCACTACTCTGACAAATCCCCTCAGGCTCACTTCTTCTAACAAGCCAGGCCAGTATTGGGACTTGTTCTTCTGAGAGGGGTCATCTTTCTGATGCAGAAACTTGTCTTGTTGCCTATCAGCTCCAGTTGAGGGATTCATTAGCTCCAGAATGCCCAAACTCATAAGGCTGCATCTGAGGTTGGCTCACAGTTCAATCACCTAGGCTCAGGACAGAAATATAAAGAAAACAGAACCTGGGCTTAAGATTCAGTCTCAGAATCCTGTAAGCCAACACGTGCATTTTATTTGCATGTTCTTGAAGTTCACAAATTTCACCATGGTTAGGGAAGTGTGGCCCTTCTTACCCCTCACAGGAAGTTAGTGAGAGTGGGGAGCTACTTGCCACAGACTGATTTGAAGAGTGGGGTTCCTCCTTTTTAAAGTCCACCGAATGGGCCATTCCTCCTGGTTTAGTGGCTGTAGCCCCTCCCTTCTGCTATCACATGATGCGCAACCAACAGACCCCTCCTCCCCCCAGGATTGGCTGCATCATCCCAAAGTATCAAGTTCTTAAATCTCAGGGTACATGGTTCCATGAGAGTGACTGGAATGCCCACTCAGTTGTCCATGAGGTGAATCTCAGTCTGACCCACACTACAATAATAAAAATAATAATATTGTCTCCATTAATTTCCAGATTTAGTGTCATTCTACTCAAATAACCAAGAGGATAATATGAAGAACCAAACAAAAAAATAGCATAATTCATTTGGAGGAAGAAAAAAAGTCTATAATCCTCAGGGGAATAATGGGGAATGAGGAAAGAATGAAGGAAGTAAAGTTTCACCAGACTTCAACCTGTATTATAGAGAAATAAACATTTGGACAACTTGGTGCTGCTCAATAAAATAAAAAAGTCAACCAATGGAATGGACGAAGTAAGAAAAAATAAGAAGAAATCAAAACCAAAAGCCTACTATTGAATAAACCCAAGAATATAAAATATCAGAGGAAAGAAACTGAGATCCAGAGAAGTGATGAACTCAATGTCAGTAAGCAGCTGAGTCAGGACTTGAATGTAGGTCCTGTGGCTCCAAGTTCAGTACCACACTGACTGTCTAAGACTACTCTGGCTAAAATGGGAATGACTAAACTTGGAGACACCATAACACAAATATTGTCCTATTAGATGTGATGCTAAAACTTTTTTTTCTTGGGGCAGCTAGATGGCACAGTGGATAAAGCACTGTACCTGAAGTCAAGAGGACCTGAATTAAAATCCAATCTTGGACACTTACTATCTGTGTAACCCAGGACAAGCCACTTATCCCCAGTTGCACACCCCCCCCCCCAATAAAGCTCTATTCTTCTTTAGAATTGGGATCTGTTTCTGAATTAAGGAAGAGGAAAACTCTTCTGAATAGCCTATTTGTAGAATTACCCAAGCTCCGATCTGAAAGCTAAGACCTCAAAGGCAATCTTGACCAACCAGTACTTGGACAAGAATTCTCTCAACAACATCCAAGACCAGTGTTCATCCAGTTTCTGACCAAAGACTGTAAGCACATAGGTTTTACCAGAAAAGGCGAAGCACAGAAATAAGCCAAAGCAACCACTTAATTTTACAGGTGAGGAAACCAAAGAACAAAAGGGATTTGCTCAGGGTTGCACAGAGTGTCTAAGTCTGTGAGCCTATAATCATAACTTAAAATCCAGTGTTCTTTCAGATTCTCCATTTGTTGTTCAGTCATGTCTGACTCTTCATGGCCCTGATTGTGGTTTTCTTGGCAACGATGCTGGAGTGGTTTGCCATTCTTTCAGCTCATTTTACAGATGGGGAAACTGAAGCAAACAGGGTTAAGTGACTTTCCCAGGGTCACACAGCTAATAAGTGTCTGAAGCTGGGTTTGAATTAAGATCTTCCTGACTCCAGGCCCAGTGCTCTATCCACTATGCCCCCAAATCCTCCATACTTTTTTCCATCTCCCCATACCTGATGCATGCACTCTTTGATGCCCTTGGTATGCTCTGCAGCATTTAAATGACCCTTACCTTCTTAACACTCTTCATTCTCCCTCCCTTCCCCCACCCAAGACTTAATAGACAAGAGATTTTCTCCTGGATTTCCTTCCTTTCTTACTTTCTTGTAACTGAATTCTCAGCCTCTTCTCTACTCCTTTGAGGAAATCCTCTTATGGTATAATCCCCAAGCTCTTCCTCTTCTTAGTCACCTTCTTGTGGCCAATCTCCTGTTTCCTTGTACCTTCTCTAACATGTGTCCAGGCCTAAGCCCCGTACTCAGATGTGGTCCGGCCAGGATCCAGTACAGGGAGAGTTTCACCTTCCTACTGATGAATACTATAACTCTCATAATGTCACCTGGGATCACCTTAGGGATTTTTGACTGGAACATCACCCAATTGATTAAGAAAACTTTCAGGTCACTAAAATCCCCAGATCTCTTTTCAGATGAAGTCTTATCTAGATATTCCTGGTGTCCCCTTTCCCACTCCACCCTTAGCCCACCACTGATAGTGTTTCTCCTCTGAGATTAGCCCCAATATATGATTATAATACCCATATCTGTCTATCTTACATGTACGTAGTTATTTGCATGTGGTCTCTCCATTAGGATGTGAGCTCCTTGACAGCAGGGATTTTTAAATTTTTCTTCGTATCACCAGCACATGACATAATGCCTGACACATTGCAAGCACTTAATAAATGCTTGTTAACTTGACTTGCCCTACCTCACACCTGCTGTCACCATGAACTTCAATAGAGGATTTCACATTTACCCCTATTAAAAGCTTCTTTGAAATATATGAAGGGTTCACTTTTGGAAGAGTGATTATCTAAGTCACTGAAAATAATGTTAAGTTGCACAAGCTCAAGGCCAGATTCCTGAGTCATTCATGTTCCAGGTTGATATCAACCATTAATGATTCATCTGGGGGAAAGTATAGAATCTCCAAATTTGAAGAGCCAGTTAAACCCAATTATATCTGAACAAGAATCCCTTCTATATCATGGGCAGATATAATGGGCAGAGATAATGAGTTCTATCTTGGAAATGTTGAGTTTTAGAATCTCTTTATGACATTCTGCTTGAGATAACAGAAACACATGCATGAAGGCACATGTTGAATTCAGGGATCAGGGCAGAATGGGCACAACCAAAGGTAACTAGTGCAGAGTGATTGGGGCTTTGCTCCAAGGAGCTGCCATGGATGGGTGTTTCTTCCCTGCAATTCACAGAGCTGCCTAGTATATAGTGAGTGTGGAAAAAAAGCTCTGTCGATAATACATTGCCTCTTTCTGCATGCCCTTCTGACTGCCATTTTATTTCCTTTGGAAGGAAACAAAGAAGCTGCCTTCTAAAATGCCAAAATTTTTCAATTAGGCCAAAGCAAGCAAGAAAAAACAACATTCATGAAGTTCTGGAACAGAATCTCACTTCCAGATTTTAGATATGCTTGTTAGCATTTCATACCCTCTGGCCAGGCCATGGTTCCTGTCTCTTTCTTTCTCTCTGTGGGAGCGAATAGTCCTCCTGTGAACTCTACTGCAATGGAGGGAGAGAAATGGCCTTCTCAACAGGGATGAGCAGTAATTAAGTTTTGTGATGAATTTCAGACTAAAAGCTGATAACCAATATTCTCTTCAACACAATCCTTTTAAATAACATTAACTGAATGAACCTGATAAACACTCTGAAACATCACTGACTCCTTTATCCTTCTAGGCACAAGATTCATTTCCCTTCTCATTGCTTAGCTTGGTCTATGGTCAGGATGATCTCTCATTCCTATTCATTCCTTTTTATTATATTCACAACATGTTTGTACAGTCTCATTCCTTGGCTCAGCTTTGTAATTAGATGAAGGGTTGAAAATAACTTCAATGAATCCCCAGTTTTCTTTAGATAAAAATAGACCACTGGAGCCTTCTTCCTAAAAGGAAAAATTACAGGGAAGTTTAAGAAGAATTTGGGTCTGAAATTGGAGCCTAAAGAGGTGCAGATGCTTCCAAATGATAATCAGAACCTTGATTTAGACTGTCTTTTTGGCTGCAAGATCATCTCTTAAGATAACTAATATAATGAAGCTGGCAAATCAGCAAGAATAAAGAGACTGTGCTTCTAACTCCTGGATAGTAGAGCATTAACACATGCTTTTTTGGTGCTGTAAGGATTCAGAATTTCTTCTTGGTGGGTGCTCCCATCATCAAGGGAGAATCACGACTCCTCTCCACCTTGGAAGGGGGTCTTTGTCAGTTTCTGTGGTCCTAGTGTTCATTACCTAGTGATCAGTATTCTGGTAACAAGCTTTGTGAGACTAAGTTGTTCCTCAGATGATAGAAGTGTCACCTATCCCCACACTCAAGGTCTGTCCAGATCGGTAGGATGGACCAAAATGGATACTTCCCTATCATGATTACCATCATTACCAAAATAAATCACATTCATAAAAGACTTGAAAGTTTGTCAAGCATTTTATCTACCAGTAAGGACTTACCCAAGGTTACATAGCTAGAAATTACCTCATGGATAGCTAGGGGGCACAGTAGATAGAGAGACAGCCCTAGAGGCAGAAGATCTGAGTTAAAATCCAGCCTCAGACATTTACTAGCTATGTGACACCAGTCAAGTCATTTAACCCTATTTTACTCAGTTTCCTCACCTGTACAATGAACTAGAGAATGAAATGACAAGCCACTTTTAGTACCTTTGCCAAGAAAATCCCTAATAGGGTCAAAAAGAGTCAGAGGTGACTGAAGCAACTGAGTAGCAACAACGAATTATCTCATGATTGGTAAGTGCTAATGAGAATACAGGCTAAGCTAGGGAGAAACATCAGAACTAGGGCTTAATTGAATGAATGAATGAATGAATGAATGAATGAATGAATGAATGAATGAATGAATGAAAAACATTTTTATGAACTTACTATGTGCAAAACCCTGTATTAAGTACTAGAGAAATAAAAGTAATAGGTAATAGCAGAGACAACCCCAACTCTGAAAGAGCCTTTGTTTTAACAGGATTTGAATATTTGAAGCTATTCACATAAGAAAAGATTTACTAGAACAAAACAAGATTCTCCTCCCACATGATGTTTCTCTCATGCCTATGTTACATGGGATATCAGAACTGGGCTGGAAAGAACCTTGGAGAGCAGCAAGTCTACTTTATGATGCCTTGATTCAGCCATAAATAACTTGTTTCTCCTCACCCTCTGAGCATCAACAATAAGTGAATCATAAATCCAGAAGAAAGGCGTTCGATAAAAGTATTTGACATGAACATGGAGGATATCCAGCACTGAACGTAAATGGAAGAAGAATTCCTTATAGTTATTGGGATTTTGCAAGGGTTCCTGCTTGCCAATGACTTTGGGATAGTGAGATTAAACCCTAGAACTACAGAGCACTATGACAATGCATTCCGCAATCACTCAAAAGATACCAGATTAATAATCTACACAGGAATCGTTTCTAGAGTAGTGTTCCATAAACATTTTTGATCATGTACCTCATCATTAAAATGTATTGGCTAAGTATGTATTACTGATTTGTAAATTATATAATATTCTATTCCAATAATCAGTGTGTGTTTTAAAGCTTTCCCAGAAGAGAAGTGAAAAAGGAAGAGATAAAGATGAAATAATAGCTGGTTCTTGAGTTAATAGAGAGCCACAGGAGCTTTTTGAATAGGGGAATGAAGTAGTCAGATCTGAGTTTTTAGAAAATCCCTAGAGTAGCTGTGCAAAGGATGGACTACAGAAGAGAAGGACTTGAGGCATAGAAGACCAGTTAAGAGGCTATTGCAATAGTCCAAGCAAAGGGTAATGAAGGTCTGAGCTAAGGTGAGGGCTCTATGAGTCTCAAGAAGGAGAGAGATATGAGAAATAGAGGGAGAAATGACACGATTTGAGAACTGATTGAATATGTGGGGTGACAGGAAGTAAGGAGTCAAAAATGACACATATTCTTAGCCTGGGAGGTCAGATTGTGGCACCCTTATAGTAAAAGGGGCATTCACAGGTCGAGATTACTGCTTTATAGTTCTACCTCTCAGGGTAAGTCATCATTTGGATTGCCCCCTCTATGGCTATTTCCCTCAGCTGCTCTATGACCTAAGTGGCTGTCAGTGGGGTACCTGACTACCATCATCTGGGATCAGGGCATTGGTAGAGGCTCTTGGAGAAGCAGCAAAGAGACAGGGGAATCTCTGCCCATTCTCTGCCTAGGGCTGGGTCAGGAGGGCATGGTAATCTCCATAGCGGGCTAGGATCATCTGCAAATTTGAAGAATTTTGAAACCAGGAAAGCTTGATTGTAGCTCTTAGCACAATGATGAACTTAGTTCATCTTTGTTGACTAAAGAAATTGCCTACTGCAACAGAAAGAGCACTGGCCCGAAACTGGGAAAACTTGGACCCTCATCATGATCTAGTACATCACTAGCCATGTTAAGAGCTAGGAGACCATGAGTAAGTCCCTTTTCCCGTCCAAGACTCAGTTTCCTCCTCTGAAGAATGATAGAGATGGAACTGCTGATCTTCAAGATCCTTCCCAGCTTTGACATTCTATGATTAACTTAGCAAGTCACACAACTCATAAGAATCAATTTAAAAGGAGTAGAAAGGAGAACTGGGTTCACATCTTGGTACTTACACTAATCAGCAGAGTTGTTTTTAAACAAATCATTTCCTCTTGACAGGTCTCAGCTTCCTCATCTATAAAATGATGCCTCTTAGCTCAAGGGGCCTGCCCCTCTGGCATCCCTCACACTAGGTAAATAATTGTCCCATTAAATCCCACAGTGATAGTCACTGGCCTTTATGCTCTATATACTGGAACATCTCTGTTAGGTGGGAACTGCTGCTGGATAGGGAAAGCCATACTTTTCGTATCCCCTCTCCAAATCAAAGGGGAAAAGAACTGAGTGGGAGAGCAGCCTTTTCGCAGAGGGAAGGCCATTCGTCACTGTCCCCCAGCAGAGAAGAGAGAGACTTAGCCAGTCAAGTTGCTTTGATTCCCCAGGCTACCTTTTGTGTGCCCGGCGCCGGAGTGGCTCCATGGTCTGCCCTCATTAAGGAAGTGCAGAGGGGCTAGCTGAGCTTTGCTGCTAGAACACAAAGCCCCCCAGCCTTTGTTGGCTTCCAAACTTCAATCCCCCACAGCATGCCAAGGCCCCACGACTGGGTCTGCAGCCAAGCAGAGGCTGCCAAGGGCAGTCTAGGCAGAGAGAAACAGTACATCTGCCCACAGCCCCACCTCCAGACTGCCAACCGAGGCTTCTAAGCAAAGGTCTAAGCATGGGCTTTTATGATTTGAGTCCTCAAAAGAGCAGCAGAGTACCAAGTGCAGGAGGACTGTGTTCTATTCCCTCCTCACTTCTGAACAGCTATTTATTACTAGACGACCTTCAAAAGAATGCAAGGCCCCTGTTCCCAAGGACCTCCCCAAACCCATTCCCCAATCTTGACTATTCACATCCAGCAATCTCCTTTCAAAGGGAAAATGAGTGATGTTGGCCTACCCTGCAGTTAGAGAAGTGATGGACAGATATAGAAAAGCAGAGTTAGGCAAAGGAAAAGAAATCACATGCTTAGAAAGGGCATCATAACTCAGAAGAAAGTTGCAGGAAGCGAGAAACTCAATTTGGCTAAGGGTTGGTAATTCCCACCATCTCTTAGCTGAAGTAGGGGGAGGATGGGAGGCATTTCTTTTACAAGCCTCTCTTTCTTTTTTTATCAAAGCTTTTATTTCAGTTGAAGAAAAGTTTTCCATTAGCAGCTAGGAAGTGATCTTAGCATCCCTCTGTTTCTCAGCTGGTTCCGCCTAACTGGTGTCCTTCTCTGAAATCTCTCTGCCTTCTAGTGCATTCTTCTCTATAGCCCCCTAACGTGCAGGCCTGACCATTTCATTCTCCTGCTCAAAACCCTTTGGAGACTCCCTTTGCCTCTTGGATAAAATATAAAACCCAAAGCCTGGCATTTAAGGCTCTTCCCAGCCTGGCCCCTAACTACTTTTTTACCGTGATCGCATATTCCAGTCAGACTCTATGGATCTCAGTTCTTTATCTGTAAAAATGAAGAGCACTGGACAAAATGATCTTTAAGGATTCCTCTAGCTTTAAAGCTATTATCCTAAGTATTGAATCACTGTGTGTGTGTATGTATGTGTGTGTGTGTGTGTGTGTGTGTGTTTAATGTACTGATTGATGCCAGAGCCAAAAGGCAAAATGACTGCCCTGAATTCATTGAAAGTGATAAGGTGACTCCTAACAGAGTGCCAGGGATAGTGGGTCACAAAGAGCATAACCCCAGAAACCGTGGTCTTCCTCAACAAAGCTCCTTGAATCCAAGGTGCCCTTCCAGAACATCTCCCTGCTTGGATCCACAAGAATGCCTTGTGGGACATTTATTTTTCACCTTGGCTAGGGGTGAGGAGCTATGAGAAGTCAGAAATGATCAGAAATGTCATGGAACCAACCACCCCATTTTCTGACTTGCTTCTTCCTTTGATGACAAGGATTCTGAGAGCACTTGTATGAGAAAAGGAGAGGGAAGGTACTGTCATTCTCAGTCTGTGGGATACTGTTGGGTACCACACATTGTCAAGATAATAGGAATAAAGAATTCAGTCTGAATTCTGGCTTTTATCCAACTCAGGCTTATGATTCCAAATACAATGCTTTTTCCAGGCCCCTTGGTGGTATAATAGTGCACAGCACCCCAGGTCTAGAGTCAGAAAGACCTGAGTTCAAATTTGACCTCAGATATTTCCTAACTGCACAACCCTGGGTAAATCACTTCACCTCTGTCTGCCTCAATTTTCTCATCTGTAAAACAAGAATATAATAGCACCTACCTCCTAGAGTTGTTGTGAGGATTAAATGAAATAATATTTGTAAAGTGTCTGGCACATAGGAGGTAGCATATAAATGCTTGTTCTCTTTTCTTTTCCCAAACTGCCTCCATTCCTAAAGTTTGAAAAGTTGGAACAATCACTCCAGGCCCTGTAAGTACAGGGTGGAAGGCCATGCAGGTGGTCCAGGTTGGGAAGTGGGTGGCGGGGACAGTCAGTCACCAACTGACTCTCATTCTTTAGAATTCATCCTTAATTCCCCTTCATCTGTCACCATGGCATGCCCTCACCTTGTCCTTTCATGACATTTTTTTCCTTTTTCCTCAAGGTAGCCCTTGGTATTCATTTCCATAAAATATCTTATTGGCATTCTTCAGTGAAAGATCCTAAGTCCATCAGAATGAGCATTCCCTTTACTGGTTCAGATCAGTGACTATATAATTCTTTTTTTTATATATAAAGCTTTATTTTTTAAAAATAGTTTTATTTATTTATTTATTTTTAGATTTCGACATTCATTTCCACAAAATTATGAGTTCCAATTTTTCTCCCCATCTCTCGCCTCCCCCCACTCTACAACACCTTGCATTCTGATTACCCCTCCCTCAATGTACCCTCCCTTCTATCACTCCCCACCCTTCCCTTAACCCTATCTTCTCTCTTTTCTTGTAGGGCAAGATAAATTCCTATACCCCATTACCTGTATTTCTTATTTTCCAGTTATATGCAATAACAATTCTCAACATTCATTTCTAATACTTTGAATTCCAACTTCTCTCCCTCCCTCCCTCCCTCCCCCCCATCCCCACTGAGAAGGCAAGCAATTCAATACATTTTTCAAAGACTTCCATAATTAGTCATGTTGTGTAAGATTAACTATATTGCCATCCATCCTACCGTCCCCTTTTTTTCTATTCTCTTATTTGACTTTGTCCTTTCCCAAAAGTGTTTACTTCTAGTTACTCCCTTCTCCAATTTGACCTCCCTTCTATCATCCCCCTTACCCTACTTGTCCCCTTCTCCCCTAATTTGCTGTAATATAAGATAGATTTTCATACCAAATTTAGTGAGCATGTTATTCTCTCCTTAAGTCATATGTGAAGAGAGTAAGCTTCACTTTTCCCCTCTCACCTCCTCCCTTTTCTCCTCCATTGAAAAAGATTTTTCTTATCTCTTTTATGAGTGATAGTCTGCCCCATTTCATTTCTCCCTTTCTCCTCCCAATATTTTCCTCTCTCACCCCTTAATTTTATTTTTTTTAATGGATATCATCTCTTCTGATTCAACTCAACCTGTACTCTCTGTCTATATATATGTGTGTGTGTGTGTGTGTGTGTGTGTGTGTGTGTGTGTGTGTGTATAATCCCTCCACCTACCCAAATACTAAGAAAAGTCTCAAGAGTTACAAATATTATCTTTGCATGTAGGAATATAAACAGTTCAACTTTAGTAAGTCCCTTATTATTTCTCATTCTTGTTTACCTTTTCATGCTTCTCTTGATTCTTGTGTTTGAAAGTCAAATTTTCTTTTCAGCTCTGGTCTTTTCATCAAGGATGCTTGAAAGTCCTCTATATATCATTGAATGACTATTTTTCCCCTTGAAGTGTTATACTCAGTTTTGCTGGGTAGGTGATTCTTGGTTTTAATCCCAGTTCCTTTGACTTCTGGAATATCTTATTCCAAGCCCTTTGATTCCTTAATGTAGAAGCTGCCAGATCCTGTGTTATTCTGATTGTATTTCTACAATACTCGAATTGTTTCTTTCTAGCTGCTTGCAATATTTTCTCCCTGACCTGGGAACTCTGAAATTTGGCCACAATATTCCTAGGAGTTTCTCTTTTTGGGTCTCCTTCAGGAGGTGATTGGTGGATTCTTTCAATATTTATTTTGCCCTCTGGTTCTAGAATATCAGGGCAGGTTTCCTTCATAATTTCATGAAAGATAATGTCTGCGCTCCTTTTTTGATCATGGCTTTCAGGTAGTCCCATAATTTTTAAATTGTCTCTCCTGGATCTGTTTTCCAGGTCAGTTGTTTTTCCAATGAGATGTTTCACATTATCTTCTATTTTTTCAATCTTTTGGTTTTGTTTTGTAACTTCTTGGTTTATCTCCTAGTCATTAGCTTCCCTGAACTTCACTCTCATTTTTAAAGCACTATATTCTTCAGTGAGCTTTTGAACCTCCTTTTCCATTTGGCTAATTCTGCTTTTTAAAGCCTTCTTCTCCTCAGTGGCTTTTTGGACCTCTCTTTCCAATTGAGTTAACACCTATTTTTAAAGGTGTAATTTTCCTCAGCATTTTTTTAGTTCTCCTTTAGCAAGCTGCTGACTCCCTTTTCAAGCTCTTCTATGGCCTGAGCCCATTTCATATTCATTTTGGAGGTACTGGATGCAGAAGACTTGACTTCCTCTGACAGTATGCATTGTCCTTCCTCATCCAAAAGGATGGAAGGAGATACCTGTTCACCAAGAAAGTAACCTTCTATGGTCTTATTTTTTCCCTTTTTTGGGCATTTTCCCAGTCAGTTACTTGGGAAATCCTTTGTCAAGAGGAGGGTCCTAGTGCTCCTCCCTCCCCTAGGACCATGCTCAGGGCTGAGATTCAGATCAGCTGCTCAATTTCCCTAGGAGCTTTGGGTGGGGGCAGGGCCACCACTCAGGACTGAGGTTCAGATCCCCTGCTCAATTCCCCCAGAGGTTTTAAGCTGAGCTGCTCAGACAACGGACCCAGGCTGCTTCCACTGCCATTGCAGCCACTGACCACCCACTGCTGCTGCCGCCATCTCTGCCACTGCCTGAGGCCAGTGCTGGGGGGACCCTACTCTCCTCTTGCCTAGCTGGGTAAGTCCTCCCACGCTGAGCTTTGAAGCTTTTTTTTGTCACTTGTGGGTTGAGGGATCTGGGACCCTCCCTGCTGGGAATTCTGCCCCAGAGGCCTGTTCCAGTCCTGTTCTTCTTTGTGCTGCATGAGCAGAGCTAGGCTCTGCTGCGCTTAGCATCTCATTGGATAGACCTTTCCTGTTGGCCTTCCAGGTTACTTTGGCTGGAAATCTCTTTCGCTCTGTCATTCTCTGGCTTCTTCTACTCTAGAATTTGTTGAGAGTTTTTTACAGGTATTTTGTGGGTTGTGGGGGAAGCACTAGAGTATAGGCTTCTTTCCACCATCTTGGCTCTGCCCATCAACTACACAATTCTTGCAAAAGATTGTTGTTGTCCTTGATTGTTCTTCATTCTTGAAGAGGATCACGACATGATGTCATGACATGGAAGTGAATGGGATTTAAGTGAGGCACGGCTGTGCCAAGTGACCAGCCTCACTGTCTGCTCTGGAGCCATCTGGTGGCCAGATATGCATCAGGATGATTGGAGATGGCCCAGGATGCAGTGGGAGACCTTGGCCTTTTAAAACTGAACTCTTCAATGACTCAGTTTGACTGAAATAATGATTATTTATCATGTAATGGATGGAGAGTCAATAATGGAGAAGGTCAAAGTTGGATTGAAATCCCATCTACAAAACTACTTACCTGCTAAGTGGCCAAAGGCAAGTCACTTAACCTTTATAGACCTCAGTTTCCCCAGCTGTAAAACATGGCTATATCTGCTACGTCTGCTTTAGAGGATTACTATGAGCTCAAATGAGGCAATACCTCTAAAGGTCTTTGAAAGCTTGAACATGTCACATAACTACCACTTCTTAGTGTTATCCCTTCATAAATCTATAGATCAATTCACTGCATTGCATGGACTTCCTAGTGATGATTTAACATCTGAATGCACCCAGAAGTGTAGTATAATTAAGAAGTTTTTCACCCAGAGCAAAAAAGAGTTGGGGAGAAGGGGTCTAATATTAGAATTTTGGAGATCAGGGTTGAGTGAGGACGATACCTGAAAGAGAAGATTATAGAGACCGAGACTCATAGTTATTTAATCTATAATGGAGCAAGTCAGGTCACCTGTCTGGGCCTGTTTTCTCCTGTAAGGGATTTTTTGTCATAAGCATTATCCTAGTTTCTGGTGTCTTTGGGTTTATCAAACACTGTACTACTGGGTTCATCTAACCAGTGCCAACTTCTGAGATCCCTCTAAGATCTAGAGCTATTGTCCCAGGGCCATTACAGTATGATCTGAACGGGCACAAAAAGGCAAATCTGACCATGTGGGAGGTCATTCTGGGAATAGAATTGACCCATTCATGCCACCCCCTTCTTCATTATCATCTCCTGGCTGGCTGTGGCCTGTCTTCCGCCTCTCCTGAGAAGTTATTCTCCAGAATTCCTACAGGATTCATGGGTTAGTGATACTCATGGTACATGGATAGAAGTCTCTAGACTTCACACTCCAACCCATATAAGTACCGAGGACATATCCCTGTCTGCCTTGCCCTACTTACAGCTAGGACTATACTTATATTAAAAGATCAGGGGTAAGGAGAAAGTAAAGTGGCAGTTAGGTGGTACAGGAGAGAGAGCTTTGGGCCTGGAGTTAACAAGACTCTTCTTCCTGTATTCAAATCCACCCTCAAACACTTACTAGCTGTGTGAGCCTGGGAAAGTTACTTAACCCCATCTACTACAGTTTCCTCATCTGCAAAATGAACTGGAGAAGGTAATGGCAAACCATTTCAGTATCTTTACCAAGAAAACCCCAAATGGGGTCACCAAGAGTGGGACAGGATTGAAACAACTGAACAGCAAAGGAGAAAGGGCTTAGGGATACTCTGATTTTGCTCAGGTTCCCTGTCTCCTGATAACCTTTGACCTGCCGTGGGCCTGGGCTAAGGGCCCAGACAGGAGCCTTTACACCCACTGACTCACTCACCCTGTAGCTTACATGCTCACCATTTGGTTCTGCTAACAAGATGGTAGCCTGTACCTGCAGTGGGACCTGGGAGATAAATGTTCATAGGTGAAGGTCAGCTATTTTATAAGCTGTGGTTTCCAGAAATGTCACAGGGATGCTCTGAGGAGTTTCCAATCTCATCTTTAAATTCAATTCTGGAGAGCATTTTGGAACTATGCCCAAAGGGCTCTAAAACTGTACATACCCTTTGACCCAGCAATACCATTACTTGGTCTATATCCCAAAGAGATCATAAAAAAGGGAAAAGAACCCACATGAACAAAAATATATATAGTAACTTTTTGTGGTGGCCAACAACTGGAAATTGAGGGGATATCCACCAATTGGAGAATGGCTGATCAAGTTGGGGTATATGAATATGATGGAATAGTATTGTTCTCTAAGAAATGATGAGCAGGTAGATTCCAAAAAAACCTGAAAGTCTTATGTGAACTGATGCTGAATGAAGTGAGCAGAACCAGGAGAACAACGTACACAGTAACAGCAACTTCATGTGGTGCCCAGTTTTATTGGATTGGGCTCTTTTCAGCAATGCAGTGATCTAAGACAATTCCAAAGGACTCACAGTGGAAAATGCTATCCACAGCAGAGAAAGAACTATGGACTCTGAATGCAGATTGACTCAGACTATTTTCTCTCTTTTTTTCTCTTTCTCATGTTCTTCTCCTTTTCTTCTGATTCTTCTTTCACAACATGACCCATGTGGAAGGAAATATGTTCCAAGAGTGGAAATATGATCCTGTATAACCTATATTAGATTGCTTGCTGTCTTGGGGAGGAGGGAGAAAAATTTGGAATTCAAAATCTTACAAAAATGAATGTTGAAAACTATCTTTACATGTAATTGGGGAAAAATGTTAAGTGTAAAAAATAAATAAATTCAGTTGCAACCTGCACCCAAGCAAGCACATATCTCGATCTCAACCTCCAGCTGCCATTCTGCCACATTAGAGGAGGGGCTGGTCTATGCGGTGGTGACTTCTATAAGTTAGGGGAGAGAAAGGGTTGTGACGTGGATACAAAGGTGCCCTAAGGTTTAATATTAAGGGTTGCTTTTTCAATACCTTGTGAGGTCCCTGCTGAGCTTGAGGGTGTCTCTTCCCTTATCTTGGAATACCATAAAACTTCCCCCTTATCCTGGATCACAAAATTTCTTGTCTCTCTCATCCTGGGCCATAAATTTTCCCCTGTCTTCCTTACCTGTTATGAAAATAAGCCCCTGTCCCTGTGTAAATTTCTAGACCTTTTCCCAGGGCTAGCCCACTGCTTTTGCAAAGCTCCCCTTGATTAGGAGAAAATCACCTAAGTGAATTCTTTCACACCTGAAACAACTCTCACAATTGTAAACCTCAGTTGGGCTACAACTCAATTGTCTGTCAGTTAATCAACAAACACCCAGTTTCCTTAAGATTCAGCTCTAGCGCTCCCTTCTATAGCAAGCCTTTAAAAAACAAATGCTTCCAGCTGCCTTGTAAAACTACCCTGTACTTATTTGTACTTGCTTTGTATATATTGTCTCCTCAATAGAATATACGTTCCTTGAGGGCCAAAACCAATCCACTTTTGCCTTTCCGTCCCTAGCCCCTGGCTCAGTGCTGGGCTCTTAGTACAAGGTTGTTGATTGGTTGATGAGGCATCTCCTTTTGCCTGTGCTAGGAACACAAAGACCAAAAAAGATAGATCCTGCCCTCAGCGGCGAGCTTATATTCCCCCAGGAATAGTACTGAGAGAAGGAGTTCCAAGAGAAAAAAGAACAAAGATAGGAAAAAAAGGTAGAGAACTTTACCTTTTAATCTAGTTCCCAAACCCAAACCCTTGGCCTGTTATAATGTGTTCAGGGAAAAGCCTGCTGACACTACCCCAGGTGTCACACTGCTCTACTCTGGGCTCCTCTCTGGAGGCTGATTCTTGCCTCAGCACCTGGAGTCGCTCCAGAATGAAGGTTTGGCTCAGTCTCTGCTGCACCTTCCAGACCGATGATCCGGCCACACACTGCAATGTCCCAAAAGAGAAAATATGGATGTCTACACATACCCCGGGAAAGGCTAACGCTCTCCACCTCATCCTCATAAGCTCTTTAATCTGGCTGCAGGGTGAGAAATATCCCGCTAAAGACTGAGCAACCAATCAATTGGTTATTAAGAGGATACAATGTGCCAAGCTCTGTGCAAATTGTTCAGAATACAAAGAAAGAAATAAAAAGATCAGATCTCAAGGAGGGGATATTTTAAAGGGAGGGAAAATATGTAAATAATTAGAACAAAGACAGGATATATATATGAAATGCCTGAATATACAGAATAGATAGAAGGTAATCTCAAAGAGAAAGGCTCGAGCAACTGCAGTTAGAGAGGAGGACCAGTCACAGAATACGCCTCCTGCAGAACGTGCCATTTGAGCTGAGTCTTGAAGGAGGAGAGGGAGAGACAGAGGAGAGACAGAGAGACAGAGAGAGCATGATAGAGAAGACAGAGCTTTCAGCTGGTAGCTAGTGGCATGAAAGACGTGTGTTGCCCACAGGTCATGTGACTGAAGCAGTCTTTTCCAAACATACCTTGCCATGTTGTCAACAATAAGAAATTCTAAAGGAGCTATGTAATGGAAGATTTTTAAACCAGCATTTTATGCAACTGCCAAAAGCACCTAAATAGGGGAAATACAACTCAGCCATTATGTGTTATGTCACACACACACACACACACAGAGGCATTAAGACTGACATATAAGAAGAAAATAAATCTGGAAAGACCTTTATGAAATATGAGGCTGAGGGTTGAGTAAACTCAGAAGAACATTGTTTATATTGTGACTGTATGAAAGGAAAAGTTAATTAAAGTGAATGGTCAGAGAGTCGTGGGCTCCTGAAGGAGTGTTAGAGGGAGAACAGAGGATGAAACACATCTCCCTCCTTCTGGTACAGAAGTGAGAGGCGGAGGGCGTGAGATGTTGGCAATACTATCAGATACAGTGGTTCCATCAGTTGGTTTTGCCTGATGACTTTTCTTTGTTAAAAGGTGGATTCTTATTTCAGAGAGAGGAATAAATTCAGAAATGAGTAAGATAGAAACTCATAGGGTATCAATGAAATTTCTCTTAAGATAAAATAAAACCAATAAAATAAGGAAGCTGGAGTAAATTATCTCTAAGTTTCCTTATAAGTCTAATGTTTGATGAATCTGTAATTCTAGAATCTTCACAGGTCAGTTGAGAAGGAGGCTACATCCAACACAGGTTTTCCCAGAATCTTCAAGTGGCAAGAGACCTCCAGGGTTGATTCATCCATTTTTTGCCTGAAGCAAGGATCCTGTCTATTACAGGCCAATATGTGACCATCCAGCTTTTGATGAAAGGTTACCAGGGAGGGACAAGTTCATTGTTTCCCAAGACTCTTAGAGAGTCTTATGCTTAGAGACTGTTAATTTTTTGAAGGGTTTGTTTTTTCTGATAACATGCCTAAATCTACTTCTGCAACTTCCATGAGATACTCAGTACTCAATTCAGGTGCCAAGCAGATCCAGTCTAATCTTTCTTCTCTGTTCCAGACAGTCCTTCAAATACTTTAGGACAGAACTTACTTCCTTCCATTAAAAAAAAATAATTCTCTAGGCTAAATCTCTCCAATTTCTTTAATCAGTCCTTGGTTTTGACGGCCTTAGACACCAGGGTCAGAGGCAGTGGGAGCCCTTCAGTCTTGGAGTGATGGTCACCAGCCCTCATGCTCTGTATACTGGACAGAGGCTGTGACCTCCCCACAGCCACACAGTTCATGGCTAACCCAGCAGCAAGTCAAACCCAGGTCTTCAGATATCAAATCCAAGAGGCCTTTTTCTAGCATGCTACAGGCTTTGACTGTGGGTATTGAGGTCTCTACCCAAGTCAGGACTATGCCACTGCAGAAGATGCATGATGCCAGTAATAATAGCTGGCATTTCTGTAACAGTTGAAAGTTGGCAAAAATACATACATACATTATCTCATTCTTTCCTTTCTTCCTTCCACAAGCTGTAGTAGACGATTCATCTTGAACAAATAGCTCCAATTTTTGGCCCCTGAAATACTGGAGGAGACAAGACAGACCTAAGTAAACTCCCCAGGGAACAAGTCTGAGATCTGTCATGTAAGGGGGGTAGGGAGTGTAATGAGAGCTGATATAATGCTTTAACATTTCAAAATACTTTGTGAGATCAGTCAATAAGCACTTGAATGCCTGCTCTTTTCGTTCCCTAGACTAGATACTGGGAATATCTCATTTAAGTCTTCTCACAAATCATGCCACAGTATGATTATTGCCATTTTACAGATGAGAAAACTGATGATCAGAGAGATCCTTATTCACACAGCTTCTGATTGTCAGAAGTAGGATTTTAACCTAGGTCTTCCTCACTCAAAGTCTAGCATTCTGCTCATTATACCATATTGCCTGATGATTAAGGTAATGATCATAGGACAATAGATGTAGAGGTGGGAGAAACCCTAGAGACCATGGAGTCCAACCCCCAATTTCACATGTGAGGAAACTGAGGCACAGAGAGGTTGTTACTTGTCTGAAGTCACATAAGTAGCAGGTGTCAGAGACAAGATTTGAACACAGGTCCTTCTGTCTCCAAGTACAGGGACCAAGACACAACACCAATTGGATTGTTGGTTTAAAGGTATGATTCTTGCTTGATTCTTTCCAATACCTGAAGTGCAAGGTTGATTCCTCTCAGTGAGCTCTCAACTTGGTGACAGGTGAGTCCTGAATTCAAACACTGCCTTTGGTACTTCCTAGCTCTGTGACCATTGGAAAGATGCCTAACTTTTCTGTGCCCCATGTCTAAAATAGAGATATGGATCACCATTGTTTGTGCCTCCTGAGCTGTTCAAAGGATCAAGTGAAAGCATTCCAGATCTTAATGCCTCATGCAAAGGGCAGCTGTTATTCAGAAAGATCATGAGACCCCCATATTAGGGGATGGGCACTCTTCCCTGTGGGAGTAGAGACCAAGTGGTTGTAGAACTCTATGGAAGCCTAAAAAAAGAGGTCAGCTAGATGGCAGATGGTGGAATTATCTTACATATCCTTGAATCCTAAGACAGAAACAATTAAGTTTTTCCATTTTTTTCCAGCCTGGGTCAGAAAAACCTGAGGAAGAAGGGTGTGCAATGCAGCTTTTAGCCATCTTAAGAGCTGCAGCAATTCACATTTCTGTGACCTTGAATTCTTACCAGACATTGTCAATGTGGCAACCCTTCAAGGAAGGGAGAACAAGGATTGTGATTGTGCCCATTTTGCAGGTGAAGCAATTGAGTATCACACAATTTTAGTGACATACACAACTGGTGTCAGAGTTGGGATGTGAAGCTAAGGTTACTGACTCCAAGGCTAGCATACCACCCATTGCTTCATAAAAGACATAGAATGTGGGCAACTGCCTGGGCATGGAATTTTAAGAATGGGCCCTGAGTTCACAGGCTAACTGAGGAGACAAGACAGATCCAAGTTGGACAATACTCTGGGGCATTAGGCATGCAAGGTGTAGCATGGTACCTGCCAAGAAATACCAAGGATGGGAGCAATGGGATAGGGGAATAGGAAGAGAAACTTTACCTACCTCACAGTTGTTTCTGTCCAACACTGAGTAGCTTTAAGTACATGTATCTGTGGCTTGCACTATTGAGGTCAAGGACCTTGAAAATCCCTTAGTCCATCCTGTTATTTAACAGATACAAAAAAATCTAAGACCTAGAATGGTGAGGTGAACTTACCCTGAATTCTAGAGGAAATAGCTTATCCCAAAGAAAAGACTTGAATGGTGGAATTTCAGACAACAGCATAGGCCAATGGAGAAGATACTTTGGGCTAAGAGGGTCTTTGAGAGCCCTTTAAGGTAGGAGGTAGGCATCCTTTGATCTCATGTACCAATTATGCTGCCTTTTTAGATTCCAGAATCCTAATACTGAAGCTAGAAGGAATTTAGATAATGATTTTTTCAGAGTCCATCAGTTCTTTATCTGGATGTGGATAGCTTTTGTGAGTCCTTTGTCCTTGTCTTGGATCATTGCCTTGCTGAAGAGAGCTGAGTCATTCATAGTTGATTATCACACAATATTGGTGATACTGTGTATAATGTTTCCCTGGTTCTGCTCATTTCACTTTGCTTTGTTTCGTACAAATCTTTCCAGGATTTTCTGAAATCTGCCTGTTCATCATTTCTTTTAGCACAATAGTATTCAATTACATTCATATATCACAGCTTGTACAGTCATTCCCCAATTGATGGGCATCTCCCCAATTTCCAATTCTTTGCCACCACAAAAGAGCTGCTACAAATATTTTTACACATCTCTTTGGGATACAGATCTAGGAGTGGTATTGCTGGATCAAAGGGTATGCACAGTTTGGTTGCTCTTTGGGCATAGAGTATGTTTTTGCTGGACTGCCTTGTATACTCAAGGACATTGCTTAGCTCTTACAATTAGAATTCAGTTGTGTTCACACCTGAGGATTGCAAGTCCACTAGAAAGACTTCTCCCTCTAGAAGCAAAGGTGTCAGTAGGGTGGCTAGCTGAAGGAACTGAAAAATCCCTCCCCAAAATAGCATCAAGTTACTGGGGACAGAGGAGCTCTGTTGGGGCTGTGAATCTGAAATGAGCATCAGGGTTTTAGTAACAAGGATGCAGAAAGATAAATTCTTAGAAGCCTGCATGGCCTGAACTGTGGTGGACCACATTTTCCCTATCTTTCCTCCATAGTTGTGGGTAAGACTCTGGCCACTGTATCTCTGGGGAAGAGTACATAATCAGTAGAGGTATGACCATGTTGCCCTGGAGGGTCTTGTGTGGTGCATGATTAGGCCCCATACCACTGGTATTCAGGATGCTGAATGCATCCATAAGAGTTTCTGAATGGAAATGACATGTCTTGTAAATTCAGCCTCAGAGCCCTAGGGATGCTCCTTCCTGAAAGAGGCCAATCTGGAATCGTGGGGGAACATGTCCTGCATCTTTGTTAGAGATGATGAAACCAGATTCAACTCACTAAAATTTACCTATTAAGGGTATAGGGGTGGACACTCACTAATGCCAAGATTACAAGTATTTGAGAGGAGTGGGCTTGGGTAAGGGCATCCTGTTTAGGCCAGCTGCTCCTCCTGCCCACCCTATCATTTGTATGGAGTTCAAATATTGTTAAAATGAACACAGAGGGTGACCCTACAGGAGAAGAGGAGCATTAGTGCCCCCAAACCTAGGGAAGGGAGGGAGGGGAGAGGAGCCAGGTGTAAACACCTTGGAATCTTCTCCCTAGATGGCAGCTAATTTTTGATCCCTGGTTGTTAGTGGTAAAGGCCCATCCACAACTCATAGGTGAGTCACAATGCTACTCAACTCCTGACTAGGTAGCTGACATTTGGGACATCAAATATTCCCAATGACCAGACAATAATAATGACAGCTAGCATTTATGTGGCATAGAGGATTTGCAAAGGTATTCCATTTAATCCTCTCATTAACCCCAGGAGGAAGGGGTGAATATTACCCCATTGTACAAATGAGGTAACTAAGGCAGACAGAGGTTGAATGATTTGCCCAAGGTTACACAGGGAATAAGTGGCAAACCAGGATTCAAATTCAGATAATCCTGGCCCCAGGATCAACTCTCTCTTTACTGGACCACTGAATTGCGCTATGTAAGGTCCTAGGATTTAGAGGCAGAAGGGAAACAAAGGAACATTAGGTTCAACACCATTTCATAGATGAAAAAAGTGAGACCCAGAAAAAAACAGTGAATTACCCAGTATCACCCAGGTAGGATGTGATGGAGCAGGACTTCATATGATGGGCTGCTCCTGGGAATGGGGTGAGCCATTTCACTCAATGAACATTGACTAAGCACCTAATGTGTACAAAATGAAAGGTAACCTGGCAAGGTAACTAGAGAGCTGGCCAGGAAGCCCTGGGTTCAAGTCCTGACTGATACCTATTAGCTGTATGACCCTGGGCAAGTCACTTAGAGATTACAAATGAATTGCTGATCTGCATTAGTGGACAGAGTTTCCACGCTGGGGGTTCCTTGTGCCAATGAAATCACAGATGCAGACCATGTAAGAAGCATTTTATTAAGTACTAGAGATACAAAGGCAAAAATCAAACAATCCCTGCCCTCAAGGAATGAATACATGTACATATATACATATATATAGATAGAAAGATAAATACTTGTGTGTGTTCATCCTTCATTGCCAAAGAAGACCAGGCCATTGGAGAAATGATGACATGACTTGCACTTGACTTTGCTTTGAGTGAGGGAGGGCTGTGCAAGTCACCAGCCTCGCTTCTCCTCCAGAGCCATCTGAATCCAGTGACCAGATATTCATCAGGATGACCAGAGATGACCCAGGATGAGGCAATTGGAGTTAAGTGACTTGCCCAAGGTCACACAGCTAGTGAGTGTCAAGTGTCTGAAGTCAGATTTAAACTCAGATCATCCTGACTCCTGCGCTGGTGCTCTATCCACTGCACCACTTAGCTGCCCCAGATAGATTAGATAGATAGATAGATAGATAGATAGATAGATAGATAGATAGATAGATAGATAGATAGATAGATAGATAAAGCAATGTAGAGAGAGCTGTGGCATTGAACCAGAAGACCTGGGTTCTAAGCCTGGGTCTGCCACCAATTCCGTGGGCAACCCTGGGCAAGCTTCCTTCCCTCCCAAAGTCTTACTTCCTCCAATGTAGAAAAAGCAGGTTAGACTAGCTGGCCCCCAAGGTCCCTTGGGGCTCTACACCCAGGCTCCTTCCTCAATGCAATGTTTATACAAAGCAGTTTCAGGAGGAGAACACTGTCTCCCCAGAAGTGTCTAGCACAGGAAGCTGCAGCTTCTGTTTCTCCTCCCTTCTACCAAATTCCCCTGATCCAGGCAGCTGCTCTGTTTTCAGAAATCACTCAGAGCCCTGCAGGGGTGAAGGCAGAATGTCAGTCTGGGCATTTCCATTCTAATCTTTGGGCTCAGTGAGTGACAGCAATGTCATCCTGCTTTTAAATCTTCCGGCTGCATTTAATTACAAGGTAGTATGAGACAGAAATGACTGGAATGACTTGGCAAATTTTGACAGACATTCTAGCTTCCTAGCATTAAGGTGACCTCTTGTTGATGCATCCCACTGACCATTTCCATTTCTGGTGAAATAAACAGCACAAATGGTCTGATTTGAGAGGCACCCTACAGCTCTGTGCATCCCCAGATACCCCACTCACCCATGCTATGGCCCCAGAATTGCTTACTGTTACAGCCATTCGTGGGGCTTAAAACACTGCCTTCACAAAGTCCCAATCCAACGTAAATGTGCTGCCTATAATGTGTAGCACAGCTATTATCGTCCATCCTCATCCTCCTCCCTCCCTTTCCTGGGCTTCCATGATGACACTGCTCCAATGGCTTTATATAAATCCCAGATTGCTCAGACTGGCGACCCTGTGCCCTCAGAGCAGGGAAGCCCCAACAGGTCAGCCAACCCCAACTATCTGTTACATATGACTTTTATAGGTAATTGTTTATTTATATGTTCTGCCCTAGAGAGTGTAAACATCATGAAGGCAAGAACTTTTATATTTTGTCTTTTGTAGCCCCAAAACTGAGACAAGTTCTTGGCACAGCTGTTTCAGTTGTGTCCAGCTCTTCATGACCCCATTTTGAGGAGGGTTTCCTAGTAGAGATATTGGAGTGCTTTGCCATTTCCTCCTCTGGCTCATTTTATAGATGAGGAAACTGAGGCAAACAGGGTGAAGTGACTTGCCCAGGATCACACAGCTAGGAAGTATCTGAGGCTGGATTTGAACTCATGAAGATTAATTCTCCTGACATCAGACCTGAGGCTCTATGCATCATAGCACCACCTAGCCGCCTTCTTGGCACAGAGTAGGCTCTTAATAAATGGTTATTGAATTAAATCCATTTTCCTGTTAACAAGACCCTATCAGAATGGAACTCAGTCCTGAGCTGTAGCCAAGTAAGACCAAGCCAATGGATAGTTTGTAATTTGTAGAAGGAGAGGCCCAACTCCACTGAAGGGTTCACAAGGCAGGGGTTTGAGTCCCAAGCCCTTCACTGGGCTCTCAGGTACCAGGAAATCTTTGTTTTGTCTCAGCAGAATAAATGAAGTCAGGCACAAACCAACAACACTAGCAGACTTTGGTGTAGATGTTGGGTTGTGTTATAGTTTTGTAAGCACTCCTAGAGGTGTAATTCCCAACAACTGCCCCAAAGTCCTGACAAATCTGCCCAAATTCCTCTCTTCTGTAACACTTTCTATACCCATTCACAATTCCTGTGCTAATACAGGGATCTGCCTATCCTGGGATCCCCCAGCTGTTTATCTGTGCTCAACAACACTGGGGAAAAAAGATGAAAAAATAGCACTCAGAAAAAATTGAGAAAGGGAAAAATAGTGCTGACTGTGGGAGAACAGAAGATGTTTTTGAATGATTTTATGTCAGTTAATGTTCTTGTCTATTTATGAGTGAATAGTAAGATCCATGAATAAACCTGGGAAAATCCATTTTGGAAACAGGATATTAAGGCCCAAAGAAGGTTTTCATCTGTGCCTTTCTAGGTCTTACTTAGCTATCCCATTGTCCCACTCAAGGTAAACCCTCTGATGGTGCTCCTATAGGCCAGCATCCTTGTTTGAGATTCTCAAAGTCCCACCTACCTTTCAAGCCTCATCTTCCAATCTAACGCCCTCTTATTTCCACTTCCCAGCTTTCCTGACTTTCTTCCCAGCTCAATGCAGATCTCACCTTCTGAAAGAGGTCTTTCCTGGTCTTCCCCAGCACTAGAGCCTTCCTTCAGAGATTTTACCTGCTCACTCTCTATATTACATGTACCTAGTTATCAACATGTCTCCATCACTAGACTGTAGCTGGACTTGGAGTCAGGACAACTCATCTTCCTGAGTTCAAATCTGGCCTCAGATTCTTACTGGCTGTGTGACTCTGGATAAATCACTTCGCTCTGTTTGCCTCAGTTTCCTTATCTGTAAAATGAGCTAGAGAAGGAAATGGCAAACCATTCTGCTATCTCTGCCAAGAAAACCCCACATGGCGTCATGAAGAATTGGACATGACTGAAAAAAAAATGCCTGAACAACAACAAAAACTCTCTCTTGGATGCACCTCGATATTTCTGTGTTGCATCTTCTAATAGACTGTATGTTCTTTAAAGGCTGTGCTGTTTGCTTGCTTAACCTTTTCATCTCCTCAGGGCTTGTGACATGGCTAGCCCTTAATAAATGCTTCTAGACTGATAGAATGAACTGATCTCCCAGATGACTATATATAGTGTAGTCTTACTACACTAAAAAACATCTCTATTATTTCACTGATTATTCCATTATATGTTGTGATGTGTAACTCCCTCGTTTAATTCAGTTCAATAAACAGCACACCTCCTTGTGCTAAGCAGTGTATAGAGGTGTGGGCTTAGTGGAAAGAATGCTGGGAAGCTGCCATATTAATAACCTATAGAATATCAGAAGAAAGTAAATCAAGGTGGTGATAGACCTTGAGTCCTGTCATATGAGGATCATTTGAAGGTACTGGGAATGTTTAGCTTGAAAAAGAGAAGTCTGGAGTGGGAGTGGGGGACCATGATGCTATGTTCATATGTTGAAGGGCTGTCTTGTGGAAGGAGTAGTTTTAGCATCCTGATGTTGAGGAAAAGGATCAAGAAAGAAAGATGAAAGTTGCAGAAGCAAATTTTATGTCAGTATCAGGGAAAAGTTTTATGCCATTTTGTTACTGTAGTTCAGTCATTTCAGTTGTGTCCAGCTCTTTGTGACCCCATTTGAGGATTTCTTGGCAGAGATGCTTGAGTGGTTTGCCATTTCCTTCTCCAGGTTATTTTACAGATGAGGACACTCAGGCAAGCAGGGTTAAGTGACTTGCCCAGAGTCATACAACTAAGAAGTGTCTGAGGTTGGACTTGAACTCAGGTCCTCCTGACCAGGTGGTCAGTGTCTGAAGCCAGACTTGAACTCAAGAAGACTCCTAGTGCTCTATGGTGCCACCTAGCTGCCCATCACAATCTTGTGTAAGGGGAAACGTAAAGCTGTTTGATCTGGCTGCCTCAGAGATAGATGAAGCTGAATAATGGTCAACAAGCCTCAAAGGCTGACTGAGCCAGAGTCAGACAAGGGCTTTAAAAACCAAACAGAGGAGTTTGTGTTTTATCTCTGAGGCGAGAGGGTCTCTGCAGCCCCTTGAGCGGGGAGTGGGAGGGTCAGGCTTGCTTTTGCATGTATCCATTTGGCCACTGCATGGAGGCTAAATAGACTGAGAGGACAGTCATAGAATTCAGGAAACAGTACTGCACATGATTTATGATGGATCAGTCCGCCACTGGGAGAGAGTCAGGGCACAGAGAAACAGTTCATTCTCCATCTGGCTGAGGGACTCAGTCAGCCCCGTGCATTAGGGGTGTCTGGCGGGTGATGGATGGGAGAGGGGAGAGACCTAAAGCAGAAAGGCCAGTTAGCCAGGCCTGGTTCTCCCCATAGCTCAGGTCAGAAGGAGGGCCAGGGTTGCCTCTTCATGTCCCCAGCCCCAGTAGCAGGACTGTAGCCAAGACCTGATGACGAATGGCCCCCATTATTCTAGACATGGAGATATCTGATTGCCCTTGCTGACTGAAGCCTATTTGAAAAGTTTGGGAGGTTAAACCTTTTCCATTTGCACCTTTCTCCATCTGACTAAAGTGCCTGGAAGCTAAATTACAGCCAGATCAAAACAACTGCCACTTCTAGAATGTTCTACCTCAACAAAGGGTCCTGGCTTAGAACAAAGGAACTTCTTTTATCCCCATCATTGATGCTCTTTCCTTCACCTGAGATTACTGTGCATTTTTGTTGCATAGACTTTATTTTTATTTATCCATGTCAATTTGTATATGTAGTAGAATAGAAGCCCCCTGAGGGCAGGTACTGTTTCATTTTTGTGTTTGTATCTCCAACACTTAGCACAGTGCCTGGCACATAGTAGTAGTTCATAACTGTTTATTTGTGAATTACAATTACAATGAAATTCAATTTAATTGTATTAAAATTAATACAATTTAATTCTAGACTGATAGAATTACAAATCAAATTACATTGAACTGGATCTGGGAAAAAAATCAGGAACCAGGCTGAATAAAAGAGGATTAGGGTCTGTCCTTCCTCTTCTATCTCCAGGTGATTGGGGGTAGAATATTTATATAACCAAATGTTTTTTTTTTACAAGAAATAAATGTTATGTTGTAATTCTGCCATAAAGCTAATAGGGAGAGTTAATTAGGACACTAAAAATCTATTCCTGTGTAATTACCTGAAAGGAAAGCAAATGTCCAGGAAGCTGGGGAACAGAGCTCCAATAATAAAACAAGCACGGGGAACAGATCTCCTCTGGGCATGCGAATAATTAAAATTTAGCAATAGGAGCATGATGCTCCAATGTCTCTCCACGTGCTCTCTCTCCCAGTGCTATAAATCAGCACATTAAAGTGTGTGAGTGAGAGAGCCAAGCTGAAAACGCTTCATCCAAACTGAGCTAGGAAGTGAAGTCCTGGCCATCCTTGTTGTTGGTGCTTGGGAAGAGAGCCAGAAGCCTCTTTGTGGCTGCTGCCCCCACCCAGACTCCTCTAGGGGAACAGCAAAATCTCAGTCTTTTCAGTTCTCTTTTATGGACACTCAATTTACAACCCTGTGGTCTTGGGTTCCCAATGCAAGACTGTGAAAAGTCATTTCTAACAAGCCTTTAAACACATAAAACTTATTTAGGACAGTCATGAACTGGACTAGGATTTCATTCTGTTAGTGACTGGATAGGGAACATTCCTAGTAAGATCATAGTGTTCAAACTGGAAGAGACTTTGGAGGTCATTGAAGCCATTCCTCTCATTTTACAGGGATAAGAATTGTAGCCAAGAAAATTAAATGATTTGCCAAGGATGGTCTAGCTAATATGTGTCTGAGTCAGGATTCAAAACCAGGTCTTCCTGACTCCAAGTTCAATGTTTTATCTACCACATCTTGCTGCCTCTCACCTTTCTGATGAGTTCCACTGCCTATTTCTCCTGCCCCTAAAATGACAGCCCCTGTAAAAGACTTCTAGCATCAACAGGTGAAGTCTAGGGAAAGTAATTGTAGCCCAAGCTTCCTTCTGGACAAGTCCCAAGGCAGGTCCTGGTGCTACATTCCTTTGTATGGTAAGATTCCATCCTTCTGGGGCAGCTGCTAGTCTCTTGACTTATAAAAAGACCATTTCATTGGAATTTCTATAGTTCCTCTACCTTAGAGAGATCCCCATTCACTTCTATAGCTTTGCCATCACTAGGATCTCTCTCCATTGCTTCAGTTGTCATCTTCCAGTCGCCTGCTTTTTCTCTTTCCTGCCATTCATGCCATCTTTGACATGGATTGCCTTGCCAACCTCTATCCCTGCCTGGCCATGCCCAGAAATTCCTTCTCCTTGTTCATCTTCCCAGCTCTCAATGCTCAATTCTTCTCTTTATTCCTCAGACCAGAGACCATTTGCTAGAAGGTTTGTGGCTCTAGAATCCAGCTGTTCTGATAGGTGAGGACTTCACATGACCCACTAGAGTTAGGTCACTTGTACCCACCCTCTGGTCATCTTCCCTTCATTTTCCTTCATTGTAGTTCAGTCACATCATCTTGTCTGCCACTCCCCCCTTTGCACTTTCACTTCTGGAACCACCACCAAACCAGTACTTCCATTACAGCTGAAACTTGTGTTATCTCTCTCCCCTGGAGCTCCACTTACCAGCCCTATAACTTTACAAATCAAACAATGGGTCACCTTGGTTCTTGGTCACTCTCTTCTACATTGATGTTGTCTCTCCCTGTTAGAATATAATCTTTTTTTTATTTTTTCCCAAACTTATCAATTTATTTGTTTTCAGTTTTCAACATTCATTTCCATAAGTTTTAAACTTTCTCCACTTTCCTTTCCCCTCCCTCCCCAAGACAGCATGCAATCTTATATGGGCTCTATACATACATTCTTATTAAACACATTTTCACATTAGTCATGTAGGATAGAAGAATTAAAAAGGAATGGAAGAAACCATGAGAAAAATATAACCAAACATAACGAAAGAGAAAATAATCTGTTTCATTCTGTGTTCCAATTCCATAGTTCTTTCTCTGGATGTGGATAGCATTTTGCCTCGAGTCCTTTGGGAATGTTTTAGGTCCTTGCATTGCTATATAGGGCTAAGTCGATCAAAAACAGTCCTCAAACACTGTACCTGTTACTGTGTACAATGTTCTTCTGGCTCTGCTCATTTCACTAAGCATCAGTTCATTTAAATCTTTCCAGGTTTTCCAGAAGACTGCCTGTTGATCATTTCCTTTTTTAAAAATATTTATTTATTTATTTAAGTTTTCAACATTCATTTCCACAAAATTTTGAGTTCCAAATTTTTCTCCCCATTTCTCCCCTCCCCACCTGAAACGCTGAGCCTTCTAATTACCCCTATCACCAATCTGCCCTCCCATCTAACATCCCTCCCTTCCCTTATCCCCATCTTCTCTTTTGTCCTATATGGCAAGATAAATTTCTATACCCCATTACCTGTATATCTTATTTCCTAGTTGTATGCAAGAACAGAATATAATCTTCTTGAGGGCAGGGACTTAGTTTTTATAGTTGCATTCTGGGCATTTAGTACAGTGTTTGACACTCAGAAAGCATTTAATGAATGTTTTGCATTCAGTCAGTTGGCAGGGTCTTTAGGGTTTCTTTAGTTCATATGCTCTGGGCCCTAACAATAATGGAGTATGAAGTCCTTTTCCTATCAGCACCTGCGGTCTTTTTCCTCCCTCGCTCACCCCTGCAAAGGAGAGAAGGGAAAGCGAAAGGAGAGCAGTTCAATGAGATGGATAGTGTTGGATTTGGAGTCAGGAAGTTTGAATCCCAACTCAGACATTTACTGTGGGACCCAGTGCAAGTCCTTAACTCTCCTTGTACCTCAGTTTCCTCATCTGTAAAGGAAAGAGTTAGGTCTGGATGACCTTTCAGGTCATCCAATCAATGAGCCTCTAAAGTCAACCAATTGCTGCCCTCTCTCACACATGCAAATTATGAGACATGCATTTTGGGGAGTAATGTTAAAATACCTACAGTCAATAGTATGACCAGCAGCTGAAAAATTTTTCTGGGACCTATAGAGAAAAGAATTCTATGGGAGTGGGCAATAAGCTGCAGTGGAAAGAACATTGGATTTAGAATTAGAGCCCCTGGCTCTCAAATCCAGATTCAGCCACTTACTAGCTATAAGAGTTTGAGTGGATCATCTAATCCCTCTGGGACTCAGTTTCCCCATTTGTAAAGTGAGCAGGTTAGACCAGATGATCTCCAAGATCTCGTTATGATCTAAGTTTATGATTCTTTATATTGGATCTGGACATATAATAAGATACAGAATAAGGCATTCTATTCACTGTCTAGGAACATACTCTGGGACCTCCTTGGGCTGACCAGAACACCATCCATGGAATAATGGACAGTTCCTTGATCCTTCTCTAGATCTCTTTGGCCATCGTGGACCTGGATTAGCCTTGCCTAGATTCCTAGGTACCAAGGATGATTAAAATGTATCTGAGAGATCTAGTAACCCTATTCCTGGTCCTAGGTAAACCAGATAGAAACGTGAAGCCTTAATTCCTCCATCTGAAAAAAGAAAAAGTTGAACAAGATGATCTTAAAGACCTTGTGTGACCTTTGACAAATGATTTTAGTTTCTTTGAGCCTCAATTTACTAATCTGTAGAAGTCAGTGAAAATATTTCATTCTCACCCCTAACCCTACTGTACATTGTCTGTATTTTGTAAGTGCTTCTCTGGACACACATATCTCCCCAGCTCAATTTTTGTCTGTTTAGCACGTGGTCAGTGTACTCAATAAATAAATTAATAGATGCTTGTTGAATTGAAGTCAGTTGAATTGACTAAGTTATTCCTAAGATGTCATCTTGATTGAAAAATGAAAATTCTATCAGCTCTAGAGCCTACGATCCTGGATGGGCCCAGAAACATCCACATGATACTACAATGGGCTGAGTCCATTCAAGCAGAGATTCCACACCTACAATAGATGGTTGTGGGCCAATGTTTCCTCCACTGAATAGTCACTGTAAGGAATACAGTCTAGGCCTTATATTCCTTAGCTGAGAGTTATGGACTGCTGGTGTGGGAGAGGGGATGGCATTATTGTAGAGGTCTGAGAAAAGTCCATGTAAAAAAACTGGGAAAGCTGCACCTGCAGTCTGGAAGACTTGAGTTCAAATCCTCCTTTAGACACCAGTCCTGTAACTTCTCTGCCTCAGTTTCTTCAAATGTAAAAAGTAGAGACAATAATAGCATTTATCTCCTAGGGTTGTTGTAAGTATGAAATGTGAAAATATTTATAAAGTGCTGCATTAGCCTTAAACTGCTACATAAATGCCAGTTACTATTATTATCTATAATATAATTATCTATAGGATCATAGATTTAGCATTGGAAGGGACCTGAGAGATCCTTTAATTCAAGCCCCTCATTTTGTAGATGAGGAAACTGAGGCTTATAGGGAGGGGGTAAGAGGCCTGTCCTAGCTCACACCCGTAGTAAGTAATGGAGCCAGGATTTGAACCCAGCTCTTATGACGCAGAAACCAGAGTATTTTTTATTGTGCTACACTGCTTCTCTTAAGTCAAATAAATAGTAATCTCCAAATATGTGCAGTGTTTTTTCAAATGGGTGTAAAAAGCAATGTGGTGGATCATGGACTTCTCCAAATCAGGAAGGTCTTGGTTCAAGTCCTGCCCCAGCACTTTGGACAAATCACTTTTCCTTGCCTCCCTGCCAAGGAGATTCTCTAAGACTATAAATTTCCGTGGGTTGACAATCATCATTGGTAAAGTGAGTAGCAACACTGGAATTCTCTCACAAAAAATATGTGACTACTAAAATACACTGTCACTTAAAAACATTATTGATTTCAAAGGGAAAGGGATAAAGAGAGATTGGCCCTTTAATTTCATTGGTTTAGGGAATTACCAGATAGGGAAATTGTCTTTACTAATAAAGACTGTCACCTTCTGCAAATGAGTATGGATTAATACTCAACTTTAGTCATCTTGCATTATCTAAAAATGATAATACGAATGGTTCAGCTACAATCATGTTCATATCCTTCAAATAGTAAAAAAAAAAATGGCTAGAATTTATCTAGCATCTACAATGAGCCAGGTACTATACTAAATGCTTTACAAATCTTATCTCTATCTCATCTGATTCTCACAAGAATCCAACAAAGTAAATGCAATTATTATTCCCATTTTACAGTTGAAGAAACTGAGGCAGGTATAAGGTAAATGACTTATCCAGGTCCACACAGCTGGTAATTATCATAGGATGGATTTCAACCCAAGTCTTCCCTACTCCAAGGCACACTATCTATCCACTTTAACACATAAGTGTCTCAGAGAAGCAGAGTGATTACGGTCCAAATTTAATGGACTAGATTTGGAATTGGAAAGACCTAACTTCAAAACCAAATTCAAATTAGCCCTGTGACCAAAAGCAGATCACTACCATGCTTCCTCCTTGAGAATGAGGATTGTTTTCTTTTTTCTCTTTGTATCCCAGTGCTTAGCACAGTGCCTGATAGATATTAAGCACATAATAAATATTTGTTGACTGACTGTCCACAGAACAAAGTCAAGTGCAAGTCACGTCATTATTTCACTAATGACATGGTCTTCTTCGGTAACGAAGGATGATCACACACACACATACAAACGATGGGCACTTATACATGTTTGCTGATTGATTAATTACTGTTAGTCTCACTTTCCAATCCTGTAAAATGTAATAATACCTGCTCTCCTTACCTCACAGAGTTGGTGTAAAACCCAAATGAGACATCTGTCATGTACGCTGCAAACCTTAGAACATTTTATAAATGTTGCCTGTCATTAACCATCCAAAACCAATTTCCTTGCCTGTTTAACCTATTTTGTTACATGAAGTATATCCATGCTAGGAGCAAGAGAATAGCATCCATGGTTAAATAATCTCACAATGGGAAAAGACCTATCTTATGATTGGAGGATGATGGAAGAGAGAAGAGGCAACCCTCAATGACAAAGTGAGGAGAATCTCTTCCAAGGTAGTTATTCTGAAGGTAACATTTCCAATTTTATTTGTCCTTCGCCTTGGCAATAAAAGGCAAGCACATAGATAAGTTGCCAGTTAACACTCATTCAAATCCGACTTTCACAAAAGTTCATAATATCCTAGGATGACATATTTAGGGGAATGAATCTCAGAGGTCCAATCTGCCCATATATAGATGAGGAATCCACAGCCTAGTCAGAAGAAATTATTTATCCCAGGACACATAGATAGTAAGCATCAGAGCCTAGATTGTACTCTGGTGTTAAAGCAGGGAACCTTAACCTGGGATCCATGAATTTGTTTATTAAAAATATTTTGATAACTGTGTTTCAGTATAATCGATTTCCTTCATAATCCTAGGTTGCTGTTTTACTCATTTAAAAAAACCCAGTTCTGGGAAGGAGTCCATAGGCTTCACCAAACCAACAAAGAGATTCACGACCACAAAAAATGGTTAATAACCCACATTCTAGAGAAGTGCTCTCTCTATTAAACAAAATTTCAGCATGATGGTTCTGACATCAGAAGACTAATGCAGTTTAATTCTAAGAACTCTGGCATTATATAACTTATTGTTTGAACCAACAGTTTGAAATGGAAATGACTCAATGGCTGCATCTCATCTCAGGAGAGAGAGAGAGAGTGCCAAGGCTTTGGACTTTTAAGAACAGCATGCTTTCAAAGTTCTATGCAAAGGGAACACTTGAGATGCTTCATTAATTGTTAAAATCTCAAGACCCGACAGCCCTTTGGGGACCATGAGAGAGCCTTCAGTAATTACTTAGAAATCAGTGCATTGAAATGATGCTGAGAACCTCCATGGTAAGTATGGAGATAGACCAGCAAAAGCGAAACATAGATATTAGGCAGCAACAAAAGAAAAGTTGGAGGGGAAACTTTTGAGAGAGCTGACTCCTATTATCTGTTCTCAAAGACATGTTAGCAATGCAAGCAATATTCAGCCTCTGGATGCTGTGAGCTGAGAATATCAATGATTTAAGAAAAGCTGGCTGGAGGCTGAAGAGCCAGCTTAGAGCAAAGGAAGGAGTGTTTTATCTGTGTACATGTCCTTTTCTAAATAGGATATGGGCTCCTGGAAGGCAGGGACTTTTTGTGCCCAGAGATGTGCTTGGCACCCAATCAGCACTCAAATGACTTTGACTTAGCTGAGATTTGCAGTCACAGGAATTAGGCTCAAATTTTGACCTTGCTCAACTTTCCCCATGAGTGATCCTGAGTAAATGGCTTCTCTCTCCAGTCCTCTTTTTCTCTTTCTGGAAAATGAAAGAATTGGATAGATAGCCTCCCAGGTCTCTCCCACCTCTAGATCTTGAGACAGCAAATTTGAGCCAAATGGATGCATCCTTCTCTTCCTCTTTCCCTTCTGTCCCTCTTTCCCAACTGATCTACAGTCTTATCATTGAGACCAGCAAAGCTAGCGCAGTTAGCCATGCCATTGAAATCTGTTGATTCATATGTACCAGAGGAAGTGTGGGTGATGCCAGTGCAGCCGGACTCATGACATCGTGTTCCCATTTTTTGACCTCAGCCTGAAGAGCTCCTCCCAGTTATTTTTCTGACATCTGTTACCATTTGCCTCATGAGTCATCCTTCTCTGCAGACTGAAAACATGTTGCAAAGGCTGGAAGTTTGATACAAACAGTCCCCTGTGGGCTGCACCCAAACTCCCTCCCACTATTGGGCTTCATTTTATGAAAAAAGCAACCTTTCTTCCAGTCACAGAGGGTGGCTCCCACCTATGGGGAAAGACCACAGATTGGGGTAAGTGTTCATCCATATGGTCTCTGTATCCTTCACTTGTCTTTGTGTAGTATTCCTATAAATGAGGAAACTGCATCTAAGATGGGCAACTTTTCTGAAAGAATCAGACAGACAAGAGGCAGAGAGACAGAGAGAAAGACAAGGCAGAGAAGGAGACAGACAGAGAGAGAAGATGGGAGGGAGAGAGAAGTCAGAGCCATTGCTTAAATTTGTGAAGGAATAATAGAGAATACAAAGAAGAAGGATGCACAGTCTCTGTCTTCATGGAACTTAGAGTCGAATGAGAGGTGTCTATAAGGATTATGGAAAACATCAGGCCTATGAAAGCATCAATTGGTATCATATGGTAGATATTCCACCTCCAATGGAGAGATGGATATATGTAGAAGTGGCAAGAGAGGAAATGAAGAGGGCAGGTGGGCATCCAGAACACCTATTGAATCAGTCTTTCTGGGTTGGAAGGAGCTGGTAAGCTGGTAGTTCACATCCCTATAAGACTTCAAGGTTTACAAATTTTTTACCTCACTACCACCCACACTAGGTGAGTGAGTATTGTGGATCTTATTTTTTTGATGGGAAAGCTGAGATACCCAGAGGTTAGGATTTACTCAGAGCCACACATAAGTCATTGACAAACCAAGGACCCAAACCCAAGTCATTATTTCAAGACCAGGGCTTTTTCTATTACATTAAAAGTACTTCTTAAACTCTAGAATGTTATATCAAAGTCAGCTGTGCAAATGACAATAGTGATCTGAGGAGGATGCTATAACAGTAACTGCCCACATGCCCGATGATAAAAAGGGTTCCCCAACCCCAGAAAACATCCCATTTAGGAGAGATAACGCACAGTTTTCAAACAACAAAGCCATTTATCAAAACCATTACACTGGTTCAGTCAGGCAACAAATATTTCTTAAGTGCCTGCTGTGTGCCAAAGTTCTTGAGAGAGACCTTGAGAGTGTCCTTGTATTGCTTCTTCTGACCACCCTGTGATCACCTGCCCCATGTGAGTTCTCCATAAAATAATCTTTTTGTCAAGTGTATATTTTGCATTACAACAACGTGGCCAGCCCATCTGAGTTGCGCTCTCTGAAGCATAGTTTGAATGCTTGGCAGTTCAACTCAAGCAAGGACTTCAGTGTCTGGTACCTTATCCTGCCAGGTGAACTTTAGAATCTTCCTAAGACAGTTCAAATGGAAGCAATTCAGTTTCCTGGCATGGTACTGGTAGACTGTTCATGTTTCTCAAGAACTTTGGATTTGACTATGCAACATGGGAGACACTGGCACAGGACTACTCAGCATGGCATGCCCACATCAGAAAGGGTGCTGTGTTCTATGAGCAAAGCAGAATTGAGACAGCACAAAGTAAACGTAGGATGCACAAATTTAGAGTATCCACCCCCAAAATTATACGGACTATCTGTGCCCAACCTGTGGTAGAGCATTTCAAGCTCATATTGATCTGATCAGCCACAGTCAGACACACTGAAACTTCACTTTATCATGGGGATGACATTTTGGTCCTCTTCGAAAACAAAGGACAACAACTAACCAACTATGTACCAAGAGCTATGCTAAGTGCCAGAGAGACAAAGAAAGGCAAAACCAGGCCCTGCCCTCAAGCACTGCATAATCTAATGTGCACAGATTGTCTGGTCCCTTAAAAATTTTTCAAATTCGGCTCAATTAAACCTTGTAGAAATTCTGTGCCTAGTGGTCATTCCTATCATGAATATTGTTAATAATAATAATGCCAACTTACAAAATGCATTAAAGCTTTTCAATCATTCTCCTTACAATGATTCTGTGATATAGGTACTTTAAGGCTTATTCTCCCCACTTTATAGATGCAGAAACTGAGATTTAGAGAAGGTGTGATATTTGTCCATGGCTACACAGTTAAAAGATGTCTGAAGGAGGATGAAAGTCCAGGACTCCTGACTTGAAGCCCAGTGATCTGGCTCTTGCCTAGCTCTTATATGACCAAAGAATTACAAACTGCATTTTAAAATACTTTATGGTTAGGAATGGGGTACTGGACCTGGGATTCCACTGGGATAGGGACCTTCTACAGAAAGAGACTCCCTCTACTAATGCAGGTGTGCACCTTTTTTGTAACTTAGATTCTTAGCGAGTTATCTAGAGCAGAGGTTTCAAACCCCTAAGGATTTGGAACCAGATTAAAATATAATCAGGGAAACTGTCTAACAAAATAAATAAAAGCACAATACAACAGAGACCGTGTTAATTTGTGGTTTTCTAAGTCAGCCAGTAGGGATGTTTCTACCTGAGTTTGATACTACCTAAAGTTGGCTAAACCTAACCCAGGTTCTGGAAACCAGGTTTTTCTCTGCCAGGCAGGATTTGAACTCACTTTTCTACTCAGTATGCCAAGCTGTCTCCAAAAGTACTTTAATATCTACCAATCTTCATAACTGCATTCCCCCTGTGAAACCAACAAGGTGTTTCTGAAATATCCACCATTTTGTTAATAAGAAATCAGAAACAGAGAGATCCCAGAATCTTAGAACTAAATGGGACTTCATAGGCTATGTTGTCCATCCTGCACTTGAACAGGAGTCTACACAGTCCTGACAAATAACCCAGCCTTGAAGATCTTCAGTGGAAAAGGGGGAGGGGAGAGAGGAGACCCACTCCCCCACCCTCAGGCCTCCTATTGCATTTTATCTAATTATCTAAGATGTGTTTTCCTGACCTCAAGCCTAAAATGGCTCTTTGCACCTTCCACTGAAAGATCCTAATCTCAGCATCTGAGTCCAGGTAGAAATAGCTGTAACCCCCTCCCATGAAGTAGTTCTTCAGGTATTTGAAAATAAAGATCATGCCCTGCCACCCATTCCTCCTCCCAGTCTTTTCTTCTCTTCTCAGTTCCTTTACTCAATCATCTTGACTTGCCCAGGGTCACACAACTGGTTTATGGCAAAGTCAGGGTCAATGCCAATTCTCCTGACTCCCATTCAGTCCTTTCTCAGTAGAGCAGGATGCCCTTGAACTCCTAAAGGGTTATGTTATTTAAAAACAGAGCAGCCATTCTGTGAGGATGATTCAAAGATACTCATCAGATCCCTAATGGACCCTTGATGGCAGGGCAGTGATCCCAGGCAAAGGGAAGAGCAATGAGCTTTGTGATCAGAAGGCAATGACAGGGCCTCATCAGAGCAGGATCAATAGGTGATTATATGAGCCACTGAGCTCCTGTAAACTGCAGCCTGCTCCCCAAAGCCCCTGATTGCCACCAGAAGGCAGCAAGAAAAAAAAACAAAAAAGCTTCTTGGACTCCCTAGCACCTTTGTGAGAATGTGAACCTGGACATAGCAGGCAGAAAGGATTTGAAAGAGAACACCCCAAGTCTGTCCTGGTGCCCAGTAACCGAAACAAAACTTTGTCACAGCTCTTACGAGGTACTTTCCAGGAGAATTCTCCTGAGATTTCATCAAAGCAGGGAGGAAACTTCCTATCCCACTGCTGACCAGTATCTGTGCTGCATCCTATTGCCTTAAAGAATTGTCCAGGGGGCAGCTAAGGGGAGCCATAGTACACAGAGCGCTGAGCCTGGAATCAGAAAGACTCATGGTCCTGAGTTCAAATCTAGCTTCAGACTCTTACTACCTGTGTGACCCTGGGCAAGTCATTTGACCCTGTTTGCCTCAGTTTCCTCATTTGTAAAATGAGTTGGAGAAGGAAATGACAAAACTCTCCTGTATCTTAGCCAAGAAAACCCAAATGAGGTCATGACAGGACTGAAATGATTAAACAACAAACTCTATTTGACTATTCACCCGCTCCCACCTTCCTTCCAATTACTTTGTTTTCACTTTTCTATATTTCTTCTATATGTTTATATTCATACATGTTATCTCCCCCAATAGAACGTCTGCTCCTTGACGCAGAAATCGACTAATTTTTACCTTTGCATCCTCAGCACAGTGATCTACTGATGAGGATCCATTGATAGAGCAAATGCATGATGAGAAAAAGCTGCTCTAAAGTTATTTGTGTTTTAAATGAATTTGTACAACATTTACAAACATTTGGAAAACAGTAATATGTGAATGTGTGAGATATTCAGCCTACAGAAGGATTATTTGATTGTTTATTATGAGTCGCACTCTTGATTTTTTTAGAACTAAAGAAAGGCCAAAATGACAACGACTTTTATATATTAACAGACCCTTTTCAATAGCTCCAATCCTTCAAAGGTATTTTCCAGCCACAAACTGGGAAATCCTGGACCAGATGAGCAAAAGACCACAAATTAATATCTGGAATGGACCTTAAAGGCCATCTAGTTTAAATCTTTCATTTAACAATTGAAGATATTCAGGCCCGAAAAGTGAAGTCCCTTGTACAATATTGTTGTTTAGTGGTTGTGACTCCATTTGGGGTTTTCTTTGCAAAGATACTGGAGCAGTTTGACATTTCCTTCTCCAGCGCATTTTGCAGATGAGGAGACTGAGGCAAAGAGGGTTAAGTGACTTGCCCAGTGACACATAGCTAGTAAGTGTCTGAGGCCAGACTGAACTCAGATCCTCTGACTCCAGGCCTGGCACTCTATCTACTGTGGCACCTAGATGCCCCATACAATATCATGCATATGACAAATGGCAGGGGTAAGATATGAACCCAGGTTCTATGACTCCAAATTCCATGCTTTTTCCATTTTACTAAGCTACTCTCTTGTCTGAGGTCCCTTCATGTCTAAAACCCCATATGAAGCAGAGAAGGGATGGTAAGGTGATCAGGAGAAGGGATTTCTGGGCAGACTGGTCATCTGCCAGTGGAAATTGACAAATCACAGGATCCTGGAGCCAATTGGGACCTGATGAGGATGAGGAGTGGGGGGCAGTAAATGGGGGAGATCCACTTTCCAGGGTCTGACGGGCTGCCACAGGTAAGATGGACTTGGCTGACCCTGCTTGACTGTGGAGGGTGGAACTAAGAGGTTTGGAGGAGTGGCCCAAAGTATCATTCATCAGATATGTCTGGGCACCTGCTGTGACCAGCCTAACCTTCTCCTTCCCTGGCTTAACACCCCCAGCTCTGTCAGGCTGTTCTCATATAAAACAGTCTGAGGGCTGGCTTTCTCTTGGCTTTTGTCAGTTTATCACTGTCTTTTCCAAACTGTGGTGCCCAGAACTGAGCAAAATACTGTGTATGGGGTGTGATGAAGTTAGAATACAATGGGATTGTCATCTCATATTTCTGGAATCTATGTACCTCTTCATGCAGCCCAAGATCGAACTGGCTTTTTTTGGCTGCTACATCACCCTCATGATTCCCATTGAGCTTGTGGTCCTCTAAAACCCCTAGATCACTTTCAAACAAACTAATGTAATGTACCTCCCCCATTTGATAAATGTGAAGTTAATTTTTTTGAGCCCAAGGTTGGATTTTGCTTAACTATATAAAATGTTAGGGGGTTCAGTGGAGAGAGTGCTAGAGCAGGAGTCAAATATAGCCTCAAACACTTACTGGTTTTGTGATGTGAGATGTCACTTAACTGCTTTCTGCCTCAGTTTCCCCATCTGTAAAATGGGAATAATATAGCACCAATGGCCCAAAATTTTAAGGATAAAATAAGATATCTATTTCTGCAGCATTTTAGAAACCTGAAAGCGCTATGTAAGTAACAGCAATTACTATTAATTTTTATGTTAGATTTAACCTAACGTGCTAGCCTGTCAAGCTTTTTTGATCTTAACTCTCTTATCAAGTGTGTTTGACATCCTTCTCAGCTTTGTGTTATCTGCAAAACTGATGAGCAGGCCAGTCGTCTATACCCTTTCCCAAAATATTGGGAAAACTTTAATTAAACAATTTTTAAAGTATAAAAATATGTCAAAGTATTGAGAAAACAGTACAGGTACTCAAACCTCTTTTATCACCAGTTTCTTCATCTGTAAATGGGAAATCATAGTAACTACCAATGGATTATCATGAAGAAAATTCTCTATAAACTTGGAAGTGGCATAGAGATAGGAGCTATTGTCATTTTTAAAAAGACAAGTCAAAATGTTATAGTCTAAAAATAAGATATTGAAAAGATTTTATGAGTCAAAACAGATCAGATAATGTTTCTTCTTTTGTTAAATGGAGGGGATGGACTAGATGTTCTCAAAGTCTTCATCTAGATAAAAAAAATCTGTGGTTTATGGAACTGTGGTAAGAACTGCTAACCGTAAAATCTCAGTTAACCAGAATGCATATGTGTGTGTGTATGTATATGCATGTGTGTGTATATTTATACTACATACTTATATCCATACATATATCCATATGTATACACATACAAATGTGTGTATAGTTTTGTGCATATATTCACATATGTATATATTGTGTGTACATATATCTATATATCCTTTTCACCTTCCTTTTACCTTTTGCACTTTTGCCTTCCCTCTATTTTCAGAAGAAAATGAAGATTTGGTGCACTGATGGGAATTCTGTTGGAAGATTGGAATTCCAATAATTTTCTATGAACTAGCTTTATCATGATGAGATAAGTAAGGATTTCTGAATCTCAGAGTTGGAAGACCTCTCAGAGGCCACGTAGTCACAATTTATACCTAAAGAAAAAATGTCCCCACACTGTTACCAGTGGGTGGGTGACCTGCTTTATCTAGGAGACAACCTTCTGGTACTTCGAGAAAGTTATTGTGTCTTTGCTAAGACTTGGCTTGCATATTACCATCAACATATATACCTTCACTCACACAATTACTAACTCTCCAATTTTTTTTAAGCATCTTCTATGGAAAGAACTGTGATGAGGGAAAACAAAAAGTTTGGTTAAGATGGAGTCAATGTCCACATGGACTTTACAATCCAACCCAGTCCAACAGGTATTTCTTAAGCACCTGCTTCATGCTAGGTGCTGTGTTAGGACAAAAATGAAATAATCTCTTCCCTCAAGGAACTTCCAATCTACTGGGAGGAGAGAAAAAACATGACTACTCTAAATATAGAACAGATGCAAAGCATGGAAGAGGTTAAGACAAATACATATCTCCACAAGGTTCTTAACCTAGTTTCCATGAATTAAAAAAATATATATTTTGATAGCATTATTTTAATGTAATTGGTTTCCTGTGTAACTGTATTTTATTTTTCATTTTAAATCACTATTTTAAGAAAGGAGTCTGGGGGCTTCACCAGATTTATAAAGGGGGGAGTGATATATAAAAATTAAGAACCCCCTGTTTATGATACACAATGAAATAATGAATAAACCTTTATTAAGTACCTACTGTGTGCCAGGCACCATTCTAGGTGCTCACAATGCAAGACTGCCCTTTTAAGGAGCTCGTGTTCCAAGATTTCATGATTAATACATGAGAAATTGTGATCTAAAGTCAGCATTGGTGCCAGAAAGTCAGCAACTTTTTTGTTTGTGTTTATGAGGTAAAGTACTTTGAGGACATTGCTTCAATTCATCTGGGTTACCAATTCTCCATTTTGCCTGAGATACAACAAAAGCTCCCTGCTGGAGCCCAAACCTTGGAAGGATGAAGTTCCAGGTCCCCTATTACTGTTCTTATCTTCATGAACATCCTCAGAGAAAGCAGTGGTCCTAGCATTCACTTAGGATTGAGTTATTAAAAGTTTTTCAGGTAAAGACTAAATGTCCTCAGGCATTTGGAAACTCGAGCAGTCAGTGGAGTCAGCCTGTCCCAGCCTCTAGACTGATAACTCATCAAGGAACCAGGGACAGAGCTGGAGGGCATTTTAGGGCCAAAGTCTAAAGAGAAAGTTTTGCCATAATCCGTCTGGAGAGTCACAGGATCATGGAATTTAGAGCCCCAAGGAACCTGAGAAATCATTAAGCCCAACCCTCTCAGTTTCACAAATGCAGAGACTGAGATCCAGAGGGGAAGCTTAACTTCTATAGTTCTATAGCACTATAGCACAGTACTTCTAGTATCAGGATTTCTTTATAATCTTAGATTTTTATTGAGGACTCCCATCCTCCCGCAAAGGACCTTTGTTTACATGGGTAATTTATTTGTCATATTAGAAATTAAAACATCTTAGTATTATTATAAAAACTAGCTTTGACCTCATAGACCCCCTGAAAGGGTGTTAGGTACCCTCAGGAGTGTCCAGACCACATTGAGAACCACTGGCATCACAGACTTGGGTAATTGGATGGAAATGTGATGGGATGAAAGAGCTCTGGTCTTAGAATCAGGCTTGAAATCTTGCCCCTCAATAACTGCTATATGACAATCATCAAGTGATTTTACCTCTCTGAGTCTCAGTTACGTTATATGTAAAGTGGGTGTAATAGTCCTTGTGGTGCCAAACTCAAAGGCTCACATATGTCACAAGTGTTTTTTGAGTTCTCAGTTGCTAGGCATGTAACAATTGATAAATGGCCAAAGGAAATGAATAGGTAATTTTTTCAGATGAAGAAATCAAAGGTGTCTATAGTCACGTGAAAAAATGTTCTAAATCATTATCAATTAGAAAAATGCAAATCAAAACAATTTAGGGAGACACCTCACAACTGTCAGATTGGCTGATATGACAGAAAAGGAAAGTGACAAATGTTGGAAGGGATATGGGAAAATTGGGACACTAATGCACTGTTGGTGGAGTTGTGAACTGAACCAGTCATTTTGGAAAACAATTTGGAACTATCGCCAAAGAGCTATCAAATTCTGCGTATCCTTTCACCCAGCAATTCTACTAGTAGGTCTGTGCTCCAAAGAGATTTTTTTAAAAAGAAGGGAAAGGATCTCTATCTACAAAAATATTTATAGCAGTTGTTTTTGTGATGGCAAAGAATTGGAAATTGAGGGGATGCCCATCAGTTGGGGAATGGCTGAACAAGCTGTGGTTCATGATTGTAATAGAATACTATTGTGCTTTAAGATATGATGAGCAGGAGAATTTCGGAAAAACCTAGAAAGATTCATATGAATTGATACAAAGTGAAGTAGCAGAACCAGGAGAACTTTGTACACAGTAGCAGCAACATAGTGTGAAAATCAACTGTGAATGACAGCTATTCTCAGCAACAAAATGATCCAAGATAGTCCCAAAAGACTCATGATAAAAATGCCATCCATCTCCAGAGAAAGAACCAATAGAATCTTAATGGAGATTGAAGCACACTTTTTTTTTTTTACTATCTTTATTATTCTTGGGGTTTTTTGGTGTTCATCTTCCTTTTCAACATGGCAGATATGGAAATGTTTTGTTTGACTGCACATCTATACTAGATATCAAATTGTTTGCCTTCAGGAAGGGGGAAGGGGAGGGAGAAAGGGAGAGAAATTGGAACTCAAAATTAAAAAAAAAGAATGCTAAATTTTTTTTTGTTTACATGTAATTGAGAAAAAAAATTAAATTAAATGTTAAAAAAAAGACCCTGAGCTCAAACAATCCACCAGTCTCAAACTTCCTGGGAATGGGGAATATAGGTACATACTACTGTGACCAATGCATTCATCATTTTTAACAGTCAGTAACATTTTATTTTATATTTGTGTACTACAATTTGTTTAGTAACTTCCTTCACTCTATGGGCATCTACTCCCTCCCTCTACCATCTTTGGCTATCATAGTGTTGCTAAAAATATTTTGACACATATGAAACTTTTCTTTTTTTGCCATTGACATCCTTGAAGTTTATGTTCAGTAGTGGAATTTCTGGATCAAAGTATATGAACATTTTAATAATTTTCCTTTCATAATTCCAAAATGCACTTCAGAAGGTTATTGCCATTCACATCTCTGCCAACAATGCATTAGTGTAGGTGGGTAGTTTTAAATGTAAGCCCAAGGATCTTGTTTTTTATCCTAGAGATACTAGAGGGTCACTGAAAACTTTTGAGCAGGCAAATGACATGGTCAGATATGTTGTTTCAGGAAAGCAGTTTGGCAGGTGTGTGTGTGTGTGTGTGTGTGTGTGTGTGTGTGTGTGTGTGTGTAAGATGGATGGAGAAGGGAAGGATTACCAGTATAAAAACTGCATGAAATTCTTTCATTGGCCAAATGTGGGGTCTCTCCAGGGGATTATTTCTTCCATTATTATACCCCCTTTTCTGAATACAAGGGAAAGAAAAAATCTGGGGCAGATGGTGCCAGAGAGTGATTTATGATAAGAGTCTGGACAATGGACAGCTTCCCATTTGCAGCAATACAAAGCATAGCTAATACAAATTATTCTGAGACTGATTTTCACCTCACTAGACAAAAGAAATCCAGTAAGGTAGAATTAGAGAGCAACAACAGCAACTGTTATCACAGCAGCGGCAGACAGTATACAGGGTGTCTCCAAAAGTCCTGATGTAGTAAGACTTTTTTTGGAACACCCTGTAATTTATGCTTTGCAAATAAATTTGTAAACATGTAAGCAGCACAATTTTTGAGCTTAGTGTTAGAGGAATTCTCATTCCCATTTTCAAGACTGAAGCCCAGAGAGACATTCAATGTCCTGCCCATGGTCACAGAGTTCCTAAGTGATTTGAACCCAAACCTTCCTGATTGCAGCTCTCACAATCTATCATCCTGCCTCAAATGCTTGCTTTTCTCAGACTGAGTAGTTTTTAATTGCATGAGACAAAGAAATCTAACAAAGAACTCAGAAAACATTGACAAATGGGAAGCCAAATTAGAAGGAAAACATGGTGTAGGGAGAGGACCACACATATGGGAAGAGTAGGAGGCTTGAATTTGAATCCCATTTGCTCTTAGAAAAATCTGTTCCTCTGACTGGTCCTCAGGTGATCTCTAAGGTGCTTTCCAGGTCTATACTAGTGAAAATAAGAGTTTAAAGAATGTTTTAAGAACTGAATGAATTACCTTTATTAAAAAAAATCATTTTTCAATAATCAAGTATTTATTTTCTCTCCCTCCCACCCCACCCTCGAATTCAGACAAAAAGACAAACAAAGCCCTGGTAATAAGTGTGTCATTAAGGGAACCCTCCTCCATTGTTGGCCTGTAGATCTCATCCTAGGCTCTGGGAGGAATTAGACAATGCCTTCATTAGCTCTCATCTGGTTACTCAAAGCATTCAGGAGGTAAATCCCAAGAGAGGAGGAAACAGTTAAATATAATCCCCTCCAGGCAGCGCTGCTAATTAAGGACGTATCTGTCTGGCTCTCCTGCTGGGGGAGGGACGAGCCCAGAGCTAGGGGCAGAAAGAAAGACTCTGGGGCCTTGGAGAGGGCTTGGCTTCCTATCTCCATTTCAGCAGCACTCAGGAAGAGAAAATGGAGAAGAAGTTGGCTCCATTCAGGGCCAGGGAAGCATATATCCTGGTGTTTTCACCAGCAGAATAAGGTAGCAGAGGAAAGTGAGTCTTGGAAATATTGAATTGTTCAAAGTCAAACAGCTATTGTGTCAGGATAGAAACTCAAAACCAGTCCTTCTGGCACTTAATCCAGTGCTTTTCTCTGGCTACCCTTACTATCTCAGGCACAATTAGGGACAGAATGGAATTCACACAGATCAACAGGGCAAAAAAAAAAAAGGTTCAGGTCCTGGCAGGGCAGCAAGAGACTTGTTGTTACTGGGGAAAGGCAATCTGAATATCTTGGAGCAGTAGAAACTAAGATGCTGCTAAAAATGGCAAAATCCACATTCATATATACTTCTATTTGTTGTTCAGTCATGTCTGACTCTTTCTTGGCAAAGACACTGGAGGGGTTGGCCATTTCCTTCTCCACTATATATGTATAGACACATATGTACGTATGTATATGTGTGTCTCTGTGTTTATAAATATGACAAGAAAAGCAGCTGGCTTTTGGCCGCACTCTGTATCTGTCATAGGCAGTAGTAGAGTCCAGATTTTGTCTATGCATTGTTGTGATTTTTGCTTTAAATGTGGACACTAGGAAAGAGAAAGAAAAAGCAAACATTAAAAAGAGACAAAGAGAATTTTAAATAGGATGTAAATAGAAAGACAAAGAAATTAAGATGGCTTAGCCAGGAGTAAAGAAATTTAAGGGTGACAGCTGTATCTGAATTGAAGCGTGATCTTAATGTGGGACACTAATACATTTTTAATCTCTACAGATTCTGTTCGAAAACAAAGGACCACCAGCAACAGTCTCAACAGGAGAACATAGCAAGCCTGTAATAAAGAGTAAGACTTGATTTGGAAGAAGAAGCAGGAGTACAATGATCCAAGACAACTCTGAAGGATGTGTGATGAAAAATGCTATCCATTCCCAGACAAAGAACTGCTGGTATCTGAATACAAACTGAAGCATGATTTTTTTTACTGTCTTTTTTTCTCTTGAGTTTTTTGTGTGTCCTTTTTCTTTCACAGCATGACTCATATAGATATGTTTTTTTAATATATTGATTTTTATAATATATATATGTTTTTATAATATATATATGTTTTGTATGACCAACCTATATCCAGTTGCTTGCCTTCTCAATGAGAGTGGTGGGGAGGAAGGAAGAGAGAGAATTTGGAACTTAAAGTTTTAAAAATAAGTGTTAAAAATTATTTTTACATGTAATTGGGAAAAAACAAAATACCAAACAGAAACAGACAAACAAAAAGCAATGAGAAAGAATTTCTTGGTGGCATAAATACTTGACCATTCAGATTCCCAAATGAAGATAAGGGGCTTTCATTCTAGGGGCAGCAAAAAATGTCTCCGATGGTTTAGGAGAGGATTTGGGACAGAGGGATGTGACGTGTTCCACTGGGTCCTAGTGAGACTCAAAAGAAAGTAGGTCTGAATAGAAACACACAAATAAATAAACAAACTCTCCTCAGTTTTGCATTAAAGATTTTCACACTCATACTCTAATCCAGTGCTGTCAAACTCAAATTTAAATGTGTCCACTAACTCATATGTAAAGGTTGCCCACAATATACCCTCATGTTGACTTCGTTTTTAAAATGTAACGTTATCTATGTTTTATTGTATTTTAAAATTTATTTTCTAGAATATTTCACAATCTCATTTTAATCTAGTTGGGTGCTTGACACCTCAGTAATCTCCCTCTCTGGTAGATTTTGCCTCTTCCTGCTCTTTACACAATATATTTTAGCAAAATTGGTTTATTTGGTGGGTGAAGCCCATCTCCTGCCTCAAGGTTTTTGCCCTAGCTGTGTCCTATGCCTGAGGATCCTTCCTCCTGAATTCTGCCTTCTAGGATCCTTTAATCCTTTAATTCTCTCCTCACAAGCTGCCTCCTTTACAAGTTTCTCTCTGGTCATAAATCCCATATACATATTATATGTGTTTATATAGATATATGAATGTTTATGTATATGTACATGGGTACATATACATGTATGTTTATGTACTTAATGTGTATGATATATGCATGTGTTACATTGATGATACATACATGATATGCATATCAATATTACATTGATATGCAATTAATATATCATATTAATATAACACACTAATATATGATATTATCATATGTACACCTAATACATAATGCACTATATATGCACATACTCATATAATATGTAACGTATAATATTGAGAAACATATGCAATTTACATTATATATTGCATATATTATAATATACAAACAATAACATATAATATTGAGTATAGGATATATTATTTTACATATAACCTATAAAATAATATGATATATGTATATACTCAACATTATATATGTATAATACATACGTTTACCAATATTCTATTATACATACACATATTGCATATATGTATATGATTGTATATTACATATGCATCCATACAGGATAACACCATCTGAAGACACCTTTCGCCTTCTAATCACCTGCCTTTGTGAAGTGAGCTCCTCTTTTCCACTACTGCTCTGCAGGATCCTATGCCCCAATGGAAAACTCACCCCTCCATCACTGTCCTTATCCCAATGATACTGAATCGGCCCCAGACAAGGACTAGGCACCCTTCCCAACTCAGGCTGTCTACTGTCTCACTTCCATTCACCTGAGCTCCAAACCTCATTGTCTTACTCCAGATCTGCCTGCCCCTTTGATTGTTCTCTCTAGAATTCCCACTATGTGAATGACAGACTTTTCTTTTTTTGACTTCTCTCTTCCTTGCTAACACATTCACCTGGTGTCTCCTCCATTCAAATTAAACTCCTTGAGTTTAAGGATTGCTTTGTACTTTGTACTTGTATCTCTAGCACCTGGCACATAATAGGTGCTTAATAAAGGTACCTAATAAATGCTTGTTGATTGACTGACATCCTCTGCTCCATTTTTCCTACATTATTTCTTGTTTGCAATGTGCTGTAGCTTACTCACTACCCACCATGTGCTTTCCCATTGGCTTTTGGTGGATAGTATCAAGCCCTGAAACATTTCAGTCTCTTAAATGAGATCCATAATCTTTCCAGAGTTTCCAATTATTCAAATGGGAAAAGTCAAAGGGATGAATAATGTGTATGGTCCAGACTTTACTATGGACAACCTATATAGGACTCATACATAAGTGAAGATAAGAGAGACAGAGAGAGAGAAAGGGAGAGAAAGAGAGAGACAGACAGACACAGACACAAATGCAGACACAGAGAGAGATGTGTATATATAGAGGCTCTTGATAAGACAGTACAAAGGACCCAGAATTGACAGGAGGAAAGAACAGGCTGGATTGCTTCAGAATTTTGCCCAGTTCTTTTGATCATCTCAAGCTTCCCTGGAAGCAAAAAAATAATCTTTTTACAACTCTTTTTTTGGTGATATTACCTGGCTCTGAGGTACAGAATACTGACATCTCCAAGACAAGGACCACTCATTTTTAGTAACCCCCATGATAGTGTCTGTTTCTCTGGCTCTTTAAAGGTTACAAATTGCTTTCCTCACAATAGCCTTGTAAAGTAGATAGGACAAGTATCATGTCTCCCATTCTGAGATGAGGAAACTGAGGCTTGTTGATGTAAAGTTAATTGCTTGAGGCCAAAGAGCTAGTAGATGGCAAAGCTAAGTTTCAAAGCCAGGTCTCCTGACTCTATATATTTCAAGGCTCTTTCTTCTCTGACCAATACTTCCTAACCTAGAAGTAAGGCTGGGACCTAGATCTAGGCCATGGTGGGTCACACATGGACCATTTCTATTTTTAGCTTCTCAAATGGTGTTAGAGCAGTCAGGCAAATGTGCACTACCCAGGGCATCAATGAAATGAGGGCAGAACTGCAATAAGTCAGACAGAGGACAACCCAAAAAACTGTAACCAAAATAGAAACCAAGACTCACAGCCAAAGTCCTGGCCTTTTTTAGACTCCTCATGTATCTGCTATCAGGTGATAAAGCATGAGATCATGAGGCAGGCAGGAAAGGGGGTGGGTGGGCTGAAATAGTGATGACTTCACCAGCCTGTGAAGTTTTGATTATGCTTTTTAATTAAAATTTGTTTTCAATTAATAAGCATTTATTTTCTCTTCCTTCTACCTCCCCTCCCCAACTGGGAAAAATGAAAAGAACAATTAAAGGACTCATAACAATTATGTATGGCCAAGTAAAACACATTCCCACACTGGCCATGTCCAATAATGTATTTCTCACTCCACACCCTGAATCTCCCACCTGTGAGCATTCTTTATCATGAGTTCTCAGGAATCATGATGGTTCCTTGTGCTAATTAGAGTTCTTAAGCATTTCAAGGTTGTTCAGTTTTACAATAATGTTGTGGTAGTGAACATTGTCCTCAGGGCTCTTCTCACTTAGCCTAAAAAGTGCTTAAATGGACAGACCCAAAAGAGAAAAGAAGGAAGCTTTCCAAACGTTTCAAATCATATTGCAAGTTTAAAAGGCCAAGACTGTGTGGATGAGTCTGCTTGGTGGAGTACCAGGAGGGACCTGGGCTTGGATCCTAGCTTCTATTGAAGTGGACACTGTGGATACTGTAGTACAAGGAAATTAGAAGAGGGAGATGGTAGGAGAAAATGAAGAAACCAGGTTTCCCATAGGAAGAAGCATCTAAGTTGATTCTTGAAGGAAGCTCAAGACTTTAAAAGAGACAGAGGTGAGGATGGAGAATTCACCAGTCATGGCAGGCAGAGCGTGCAAAGGTACAAAGAAAGGACATGGCTGGTAGGGCTCAGGGAGCATGTGAGGATATCCCACACAACCACAGAATTTCAGAGTCCAACAGTTAAAAGGAACTTTGGTGACTATCTAATCTAACTCATACAAGACAGGAATATAAACTGGGAAGTCATCAGCATGTAGACTATAAGATCACTAAGAGAGAATGAAGAGAAAACCCAGACCAGAACTTTAGAGAGACCCATATTTAATAGGCAGGAGATCGATGGGGATCCAACAAATGAGACTAGGGATGAGTGAGTGAATATGTAGGAGAACCAAGAAAAGAGAACTCCCCAGAAATCAAGAGAGAACAGATTCTCCAGGAAGAAGAAATGATTGACAGTGTCAAAAGCCAAAAAGAACAAGAGGAATTAGGAGTGGAAAAAGGCCATTGGATCCAGGCTTTAAAACATCATTTGTAACTTTAGAGAGCACCTGCCTTCTGTTGGGTGGTAGGCTCTGAAGTCAGACCACTGCGGGATCTTGGGGAAAATCATTTTATTCCTTGAAGCATGAGTTTCTTCATTCTGCCAAGTTAAATGATGATTGTTCCACCCACATGACTTGCTTATTGGGAATAATTCTTTGTAAATGCTAGGGTGCTATGGAAAAGACCTCTCACGAAGTGGGAATAATCTCTAAATGTCTGTGATGTAAGAACAAAACACATCAATGAAACTCCATTAACCACACCCTAGCTTACACCCCATTCATATGTCTTTAAAAGCAAAGCCTGAAGCTAAAGGGAGCCACACCTAGACGGTGGGATTTCAGACATCAGTCAATGGCAAGAAAAGGGATGGGGAGTAGGGGGACATTTGTGGAGAAGGACAATGTCAAATTCTATTGTCAAGGAAGGTAAGAATAGAGGAAAGTTTACTGGATTTGGTCATCATTGGTGACCTTGGAATGAGTGGGTTCAGTGGAGCTGTCTAGCTGATAGCCCAGCTACAAAGAATTAAGGAATTAGTGAGAAAAGTGGAGCCTGCCAGTATAGACTACACTGTCTATTTTTAGCTGAGAAAAGAGAGAGATCTAAAGTTTGGGCAGTTGAAGGGATACGCTATTTGTTTTTAGGATGGGATCTGTAGACAGTGAGAAAAGGAGGCTGAAGAGATGAAAAATGAGAGGTAGATGTTTGGGTAACAGCACACAGGGATAGCTGTCAATTCTTACAGTAAACATCTTTAGCTGGTAACATCACCTCAGGCTCCTTGAGGTATCTCATCGGCCCCAAATCAACTCAGTAATTTAAGTGGACTTGGCGAGCTTTGGCTTTAAGTTCTGTTCTTATGGAGGCAGAAAAAAACGGTAATATCTTAACATACTTTCATTCTGCATGCTTCCAATTCTTGTTGATTGACTGTCCTTTGTTCTCAAAGAGGACTGATGACATAATGGGGTGATGTCTTGACTCACACACAAATTGGATTTAAGCAAGGCAGAGTTCCACAAAGTCATCAGTCTCCTTCTTCTTCCAGAGTCACTGAGTTTCAGTAGCAGGACCAAAGTCAGAATTACTGGTAATTGCCTATGATGCAGTGGATAACCTTGATGTCTTCAATGTCTGACCAAGATCTAAGCACTCCCCAGTACCTACTTTGGTCCCCTTTGTGGTTGTTGGAACAAACTATTCTTATCCATCCATTCCACCGGGAAAAGTCTGAACATACTTGATTGAAATCAAAGAAGCAAATATTGATTGGGTGCATGGGATGTACGATAATGTTAGCACAGTGCCTGGCACTTAGGAAGTGTGTACTAAGTGATTTTTCATTCATTCATTCATTCTGCTGCTTTTTGGCAGTTGATATGGATCTTCGATTCACTCTCCTGCTCTCTCTTTTTTCCTTAAAAACGACTGCAGGAAACATAGAAGACTTAACAGATCAAATTAAACACAGAATATTCAAACTGGAAGGAAACTTAAAGATAAGCTAGACCACCCCCTCACTTAATTTTATTTTTTATAGAAAGCATGTTTAATAATTTAAAGGAACAAATTGTTTTCAAGTACATTAGAAGAAATATATATCAATATTTGATTGGTGTACAATTAGCATAATGATGAATCATCCTTACCTATTCTCTTAGAATTTTCCAAAAGACTTTAGATGTCATTAGGTAAACTCATTTCAAATTTCTTTATACCCATAAAACTAATCAGATAATTTTATCATATTCTATGACGCAGATGTTTTAATAATTCAGCTTAGCTGAGACTTTCGCTCCTTAACCTTCATGACTGAATCACTACACGTTAGTGAGGATTTACAATAAAACATTTACCTAAAGGATCTCTTCCCATGTATTGTGCTTCTGGGATCAACATAATGGGATATAGAATTTAATGGGTTTGAGGCATTTGAGGGGTTCGGATTGGGAAGGGAGTCAGTTAAATCTGTGGGATCAGGATAATTATGCTGGTCCCAAATCCACCGTCATTTCTGAAGAGCAGAGGTAGACCAATGGCCTAAGAAGTTAGAATCTAAATTAGAATTGTACCAGAGATGAGGGAAACAAAATGGCAGAGAAGGTTAGAAGCTGAAGCCAGGTACCACATGCTTCAAATAGAAAATACTCCATAAAAATAACAGTAGGAAAAGCAGCAGTAATAGCCTAATTAATCTCTTATTACAGTTTATTAAAGCAAGGTCACCAAGAATAAATAAGTTCCAAGTCTGCCTAATCTTCATATTTTCTAATTTATAACTCTCCATCTTTTCTACATGAGTGTGAGAATTTTCTGAAGGATACATGTTCTCCTTTGCTTCTACAACAATCCTGTGAATTAAATGAGGCAGGTATTATTGCATCCCTCTGATGAATGAATAAAGTATGTGGTAGAGTCAGAATCCAAGAGAACAACAACTCAACATACGATTTTTTAAAATTATCTTTTCAATTATTAAGCATTTATTTTTCTCCTTCCCATCTTCCTGTCCTTTGCATTGGGAGAAAAAACGAAATCAAAGCCTTTGTAACAAATAAGCATCATCAAACAAAACAAATTCTTATATTGGCCACATTAAAAAATGTGTCCCATTCTGCATATGTCTTCAATTATCTCTCAGGATCTGGGTAACCTTCTTTACCATCAGTCCTCTGGAATTATGATTGATCTGAGTTCTTGAGTCTTTCAAAGTTGTTTTTATAATTTTGATATTATAACAGAAATTGTTCTAGTTTCTGTTCATTTCACTTTGCCTTTGCTGATACAAATCTTCTCAGGTTTCTCTGAAACTCTTCATTTCTTTTTTTAAAATATTTTTTCCATTTAGTATTTATTTTTTTACATTCTTTTCTTTTTAAATGTTTAGTTCCAAACAATCTCTCTCCCTCCCACAATTATATATGAAAAATCATGCAAAATATATTTCCATATTAGCCACATTTCCAAAAAAAGAAAGAAATATAAAGGGACAAAATTATATTTTAATTTGCTTCCAGAGTTTCTCAGTTCTCTCTCTGGAGGTAGATAGCATTTTCATCATGAGTCCTTTGGAACTATTGCAGATCACTGTATTGATCAAAATAGCCAAGTCTTTCACAGTTGGTCATCATTACAACACTGCTGTTACTGTACACAGTGATCTACCGATTCTTCTCACTTCACTTTGTATCAGTTGTTATAGGTCTTACCATATTTTTTCTGAAAACACTCCCCTTATCATATCTTATAGCACAATAATATTACATCATAATCATACTCCGTAACTTGTTCAACCATTTCCCAGTTGATGAGCATCCCCTCAATTTCTAATTCTTTGTCACCACAAAAAGAGTTGCTATAAATACTTATCTGCATATTGATCCTTTACTTTTTCTTTGATCTCTTTGGGATATACATCTAGTAGTGGTATTGCTGGGTCAAAAGGCTTACATAGTTGTATAGCTCTTTGTGCCTACTTCTCCAGAAAAGCTGGACCAGTTCATTACTCCACTAACAGTTCATTAGTACACCTATTTCCCCCATCTCCTCCAGCATTTGTCATTTTTGATAGCTGTGAGATGGTACCTTGGAGTTGTCTTAATTTGTCTTTCTCTTATCAATAGTGATTTAGAGAATTTATTTTCCTATGTGTACAGATAGCTTTGATTTCTTCTGAAAATTGCCTCTTTATATCATTTGATCATTTATCAATTGGGAATGGCTCTTATTCTTATAAATTTGACTCAGTACTAAGTATATATTTGAGAAACTAGACCTTTATCAGAGAAACTTGCTACAATTTTTTAAATTACTTCATTGTCTATGGTTAGTTATTCAATTATGTCCAACTCTTTGTGACCCCATTTGGGATTCCCTTGGCAAAGATAATGGATTTTTTTGCCATTTTCTTCTCCAGCTCATTTTACAGATGAGAAAACTAAGGCCAATGGGCTTTTAAGTAATTTGCCCATGGTCAAATAGCTAGTAAGTGTCTGAGGCTGGATTTGAACTAGGTTCTTCCTGACTCCATGCCCAGTACTCTACCCACTAGGCCACCTAGCTGCCCCTCATGATTGCTACCCCTACCTTTTTCCAGTTCAACTGAAGCACATTATACTCTGCTCTAGTCCTTCTGTATGTGTTTTTCTATCTCAAGTGTGTCTCTATGTAAACAACAAATTGTTGGATTCTGATTTCTAATCCATTTTATGGGTGAGCTCATCCCATTCACATGCACAGTTATGGTTACTAAATGTGTATTTCTCTTCATCCCATTTTCATCTGTTTATTCTCTCTTTTTATACTGTCCCTCCTCAAAAGTCTATTTTGCTTTGAACAATCACCTCCCTTAATCTGTCCTCCCTTTTATACATTCCTTCCCCCCTTTTCTCTTATTCCCCTGCTCTCTTATGACTGATCACAAGTATTCCTCTCTATCCATACTACTATGGACAAGAAAACTGTCAATCAGTGACAGCTGCACTCAGTGTCATCAAAGGGTCCCCTGTAATGTCTTTCTGACCAGTTGTCTGACCCTCCTTACTATCTCTGGGCTTAGGGTTCCTGAAGTTACTGCTGCTTCCATCACTGCCACTGTAAGTGGGGACTCTAGACAGGGTTACAAACTTCACAAATTTTTCCTGCTTGACCTCCTAAGTTTTCTTTCACTGAAAAAATATCTTTTTCCAACATTTTGTTGGCTCTGTTCAAAAGTTAATTTGAGGCATGATTTTAAAGTTGTTTGTAAGGCAATGTTGAGAGAGTCACCACTACCTCTCATTTTAAAAAGAAGGAAGGCCCAAAAATCTTAAGATACCATTCCACTAGGGTAGATCAGAGAGAACTGTTTCATAGCTCCATCCCAGGGCTTTCATTTTGGTAATTCAAGATTCACTTTGGTCTCTGCCCCTACAAAATGCCAAGATTGTGCAACTCTTCAAGAGTCTGCCTTCTACCATGAGTGTCTTGCCCCTCTTGCATCTTACTACCCCTCCCTCTCACTGTCCCCAACGTGCACCCTCCTTTCTGCCTCCTAGGAGATGTTCATATGCATTGCACAAGACTAGTCTCCAGTGCCCCACCCCCCTTTTCCACTTTCCAAGAAGGACTGCAGGTTGGTCTTCCCTCTGTAATGTCTTTCATGCCTCTTCTTGTCAGTCCTGTATTAGACTGCCTTATTCTCAGTTGGTACAATCAGTGTCCTAGACTTTCCTCTTCCTTCCCACAGTAGAATTTGTCACAATCTCCATAAGTCTTAGTTACAGCTCTGAGAGCAGTGACTTACCCAACGTCATATTGCTAGTAAGTGACAAATCTAGAAATCCACACCAGACCTTTGGCCTCAGTCCTGTGTTTTTTTCCCTGTAACAGAGACTGTCCTTCTTCAGAAATTTGTGGACTGTATTCATAGGGTCCTCCTTTAAGTCCATCAATGTAGCCAGAATGCAAATGGTCTAAAATGCCCACTCCTAAAATCATAGTTTGAGAACAGGAAGGGATACCTCAGGAGTGGTATCATCACAGGGCTAGACCTGGAGGAGACCTTGGAGGTCATCTAATTCTACCTCCTCCTTTTGACTTGAGGACTCTACAGGAAATAAGGGGCAGAGGCAGGACTTGAACCTACGTCTTCCAACTTCAAATTTAGTACTCTGTCCATTGCCTCTACACAGCTACCGAGCTGTCTCCAGGCTCATCATTGAGGTCTCCAAAAATGCAGTAATTATTTCCACACATTGATTTGCCAGGAGTGTTGGGTAGATGCAGTAGGAGAGGCCTGGATCACAGGCATTGTAGAAATCTGGAACAAATAATCCAACTTTTATTGCTGCAGGGCAGGAGAGCTCTAGGCATCAATAAAACAGTTATTTGGATGGATAAGCCACCAATGAATGACAAAAACATGGTTTCCTCTAAAGAAAAAGCAGCCAACTTTTTTTAATCTCAAGACCAGACCTTTGTGGTAATTTTTGGACAGTGGAACAAAATATCCTTAGATGCCCCTGATGGCTGCTGATTATTGGGTTACAGATTTAAAGATGGAAGGGAATTTAAAAGTCATCTTTGCTGACTCACTCATTTTACTAATGAGAAAAAATGAGGCCCCAGGGAGATTAAGTTCAAGATCACAAAGTTAAGGTAGAGAAGGGAAGAGTCATTTATAGAGGTGCTTTATAAATATCATCTCTTTTGATCTTCACAACGACCCTACAAGGGAGGTTAAGTGATTTGCCCAGGGTCACACAGCTAGTATCTGAGGCTAGATTTGAAGTTGGGTGTTCCTATTGTCAGGCTTCCCAATCCAGTTGGCTGCCCATTGCACAATTTGCTTCCCACCACACCATTACCAAGTGGCACAGGCAATATTTGAGTCCTTATCTTTGCATTGTAGATTCAATGCTCTTACAACCATATTGTGTACGGGATTCCTTAGGAAGTTCCCCGCCCTTTTAAGGGTGATACAAGTCCCTAAGCCTCAAAAGAAATAATGACAAAAAATAAGTCAGATCTAAGAGCTCTGGATCTGATTTTTATGCCTGCCTCTCTTTCTTCTGACTTGTGTGACCTTGGATGAGTCACTTCCCCTGGTCTATGCTTTAGTTTCCTCTGCTATAAACCAAGGAGCCTGAGTCCACGATTTCTAAGGCTCCTTCAAGTTTGAAAGGATTGTACGTAGATTCCTAATATGCATGAGTGAAGTGTATTTATCTTTTCTAAGCCAAAGGCTGTTCTGTGAATGCTGTATTACAAAAGCATTTTGCTGGATACAAATGCAAAGATGCCCATTTGCTGGTTGAATCAAGAAAAGGCCAATAATCCTACTTCATTTTATTAATTTAGACATAGCTTCTGCTAGTACAGCTGGCATTGCTATTCTTAGGGTGAGGGTGGGGGTTGGGGGGAGCCACTCATGTTAACAGACTCCATCAGATTCGGGCAATGACTGCTCTACCCACCATCCTCCTTTTCCCGCTCTCCTCCCCTCCCTTCCCTGCAATCTCCCCCAAATGAATCATCTCCTGCAGACTGAGCTCCAGCAACGTTGGAAATCAGAACGATCCATGTAAGAATGAAATTAACCAAAACATGATGGAGTACCTGCTGTCCATCACAGGCAGAGCAGTGATTAATGGGGCTCCCACTCACGGTTGGAACCATGGAGAAAATCAATGAGGGCCCAGGGAATGGAAGCTGAAGCAGCAAGAAAGTCAGGGATCTTTCTGGAATAACAAAATGCTTTGTATTTCTGGACACAGACATAAAAGTGTCTGTTCCCCCCCCTCCCACTTTGGTTTACAGGGGAGAACACTGAGAGAGCAGCAGTCAGGAGGGCATTTAATGGGATGGAAAGAGCTCTGGATTTAGAGTTGAAAGGATCCTTAGGTAGTTGTAACTAAGGTGGGGCAATCAGAGTTTTTATTCAGGGTACTGAAATTCAAGAGGGCACCAGCCTAATATGTGCATTCCTTAAGTACAGCATAAGGTACCATAATAACTAATTCTCCCTCTTGCTCAAATAAATTTGCTTTAATTATTTCTCAAATAAATTTCACATAAGAAATTGAAATTTTGATTTGAGGATAGTTTCCTACTCCTTGATCCAGATATAATTTTTGCTTTTATTGTGGGTAGACAGGGAAAATTGTTAGCTGAGACTGATATTAGAGGTTATCTAGGTGTTGCAGGGCAGTTAGTTGGTGCAGTGGATAGAGTACTGGAGTCAGGAAGACTCATCTTCCTGAGTTCAAATCTAGCCTCGGACACTAGCTGTTTAACTCTGGACAAATCACTTAAGCCAATTTGCCTCAGTTTCCTCATCTGTAAAATAAGCTGGAGAAGGAAATGGAAAAGCACTCCAGCATCTTTGCCAAGAAAACCCCAGATAGAGTCACAAAGGGTTGAATATCACTGAAACAAGTGAATGACAACAAAGCCCAACAGATTTGCTTTTCACTTAAGGAAACTGAAACCCAGTGAAGTTAAGCTAATATATCAAGGACGAAAGGTCTTAAGCAGCAAGGCCAAAAATTCTAGCCAAGGACTTTGACCCTGAGTACAACTCTCCTGCTGAGCTCTGCTGCAGGCTGGACTCTGCAAATTAGATTCTACATGGAGCCTGGGTGTCAACACTAACTTTTCTATTTGTGGTTGCTATGTAGTTACACTGTAGGCAAGTTAGCCTTTCTAAGCCTCAATTTTCTCATTTGCGACATGGGGATAAAAATAAGGTATCTATAGCATTTATCTTAGTAATTCATAAAATTCAACACATGGAAAAGGGGGATTTGGGTTGGTCTCTTTCTCAACCCCACAAAAGAAGCAAAGCAAAAGAAATGATCAAAAATGTGTGAATTGATAAAGAATTTGTCATATTATGAAATAGAGGCAGGCACACCTGGTTCATTGGGTACATCTAGGCTCTGCTGTCAGGGTCTTTTGGTCCTATGGTATAGAAACCCCAGTTAAGTTCCAGACCTCCCTAGCAAGGGAGCACCAAATGGTACTGATAATTTTGAGATGATGGACGTGTTAACTTTAAAGTTTAGCTGACAACTTCCAGATGATTTAGACTATGTTAATAAAGTCATCTCAAGGTGGCACAGAGAAGAGTCAGTCCGCTCCCCCAAAAACCCTATAAAAAGGAGATTTTGAACTCCTGCCCCCAAGGCCTCATCTGCATCTCGGGGTCATGCTGCAATGCTCCCTCCTTTAATCCATGGTTACAAGAATGATATTCTCTGCTCCTCTGCCTCCTCTTCCTCCTACTGCCTGTCTTCACCATCCTATCCCCCTCCTCCTGCTGTATGCTTCTGAACCCCATTTGACCTCTGTTTCTGTACACTCTCTGTGCCTTAAGTGTGGTTTCTGGCTCATTTCCTGCTTCCCTTTTTTGTATCCTTGGCACAGTACCTGATACATGCTAAGCACCTAAACAAAAAGTATGTTGATTGACTAGAAGAGATTACAGAACATAAGATCATAGATTTAGAACAGAAAGGTACCTGAGAGGTCATCAAGTCCAGTCTGTGTATTTTACAGATGAGGAAACTAGGGCCCAGGTCACCTAGGTAGTAAGTAGAAGAGTCAGGATTTGAACCCAGATCTTCTGACTCTAAATTCAATGTTTTTTGCAATCCACAAGGAGGTGCTAACATACAAAGCAGGGCCCAGATGGAGGATACAGACAAGAGTAAGAATCTGCAACAATTGACAAAAGATTCCCATTGCGATGAGGTCATGGGTCCCCACAAGAGCCAAGCACAGTGAGTGATGTGCTGTGCCCAGGGGCCAATCTGTCGTTACAGAAGTGTCCAAGAATGGTCTGGGTACAAAGAGGCACTTGATGGTGAGTGCAGACATGAGTGCACTGGGAAATTTTCAGGGAATTAGCAAGACCTGAGAGCTGATAGCTATAATTTTAAAAATATAATATCACCTCATTCCTCCTCTAAAGTTGATGGGAGGAAGATCATTTTCTGAGATAGGTTAAGTCCTCCATGCACCTCATCCTCACTTCCAGGTCTCCTTTCTCACTCCAAGCATCCTCTTCTCAGCATTTTGCTGCCCCAGCTCATTGAGATCCAGTCTATGATCCATTGGCGATGCCAGGATTGGAAGGACACTCTTGGAAGCTGACAAAGGTCAGGCAATTCACAAATGCCAACAATCTGGGAGACATCTGGCAGAGGGAAGAGTTCTTTGGCTCAGTATCATATTTTGCCATGTTTTCTCTCTCTCTCTCTCCCCCTTCTGGCTTTTGTTTTAAGTGAGGAGGGGCTGGTGTAGAGTCAAGAAAGTCCTGAATTTAAATGGCATCTCTGACACTCACTGGCCATGCTGCCATTCTTCATATTTCTTAGGCAGTTTCCTCTTGTGTAAAATGGGGATGACAATACTAATAATGCCTGTAGTACAAACATTTAGAGGCAAAGGATGATCCAGTGGATGGAGAACCAACCTTGAAGTCAGGAACACCTGGCTTCTGTGCATTCTGATCCTACTTTGAACCTGTACTGGCCATGTGGGCCTGGATAAGTCACTCAGGCTCAGTCACCAAGGTAACTCGCTAAGACCTTAAATTGCTTCCCAGGGACCCATCTACATTGGGAGGAAGCATTTGCTCTCTGGGAATTTCCTCTTATCAATAAGATGATAGTTTTGGTTCACCCCTCTTCCCCAAAAAAGAAAGTATTTGTCTCCAAGGGTGATGATGATGAACAAGTAATATAGGAAAAGACTTTGCAAATCTTGAGATGAGATAAAAATTCATTATTGTCCTTGATGCTGGCTTAGGGAGTGAGGTTAGCTCTTTCCTTCTACATATGAAGAAACTGAGGAAAAGAGAAAAGAAATCCTTTGTCCAAGGTCACATCCAGACAATAATCAAGATGAGGGCTCATCTAGCTATGATGCCACATTTGTTTTGAACTTGGTGGGAACAATTCTATGGACAAACTGTTTTGAGTCTTAGCATGCAAAGTCTTTGGCTGGAGGAAAGTTTGGATTTCTGTTTTTGATGAATCTTTGAAGCAAATGTCTCTTTGTAAAAGCCAATTGGTATTAATTGGTTAAGTGGAAGTAGGGGATAGTCCCTGGTGGTTCACAGTGGAAGGAACTACAACAGAATAAGGGCTTGACCCTTTAGCATTAGAAAGACACCCCCAGTGCCTCTGGGGTAGCCTTAGAATTCTGAAAGGGAGATGTAACCAGTCTCAATCTGAGAAAGTGAGGTCAGAGAACTCACTATTTGCAAATAAGAAAACTGGGTCTCAGAGAAGTAGATTGACTTTTTCACACATTGAGAGCTAATAATTGTCCTTAGGTCTTCCTGATTCCAATTTCAGACCTCTCTCTATACCGCATGGCCTATGTAGCAAGAGTCTACACTTCTGCAAGAAGAATAACTCAACAGAATCTGAAATTTTGCTACGGGAGGAACTTAATGAAGATGGAATTAAAAGAGAGTATAATGGAAACAGAAGGGAATTGGGAATTAGAAGAATTGGACCGATTTTTTGGTTCTACCCATTTACTGGCTGTGGGCTAATCACATTCTCCCTGAACCTTAGTCTTTTCATTTGTAAAATAAACACAATATTATTTCTTCTATTTGTCTAATGTGCTTGTTGTAAGGAAACTGTCTGGTGATCCTTCAATGTAAGCAATTCTCCTTATTGCCGGGTTCAAGGTACTAGGGAAATGTGGGCTACAAACAGGAAATTAAACTAGCACACTCATTGGGCATGTGCCAACATGTATCCGTGGGTCAAAATATCCATTCAGAACTTGAATTATACCACCTTATTCCTGGCATTGTACATTGTAATGCTGTAAAAGTTAGTTTGTCCCATTCCACTCAGGCTCTCTAACTAGGTATGTTAGACTAGGTGGGAATGACTCCCACAATAATCCCTAAATCTCTCATAGCTCCTCCCCCATCCTGCTGAAATTCAACTTCTCATATCCATGAAAGGATTACCCAGTTATAGCACATTTCCTAAAGCACAACAAAAGTGAACCATATATGAGGTTAATATTTCAGAACAGAAGCTGAAACCTCAACTCTTTCCTCTCAGTCTTTTATGTCTGATTTTCTTTCCCTCCCGCTCATCTCTCCCACCCCCAATACCACATTGACAGGAGTGGTTGTTGTTGTTTGTTTCAGTTGTGTCTGAGTCTCCATCACCTCATTTGGAATTTTTTTGGCACAGATACTGGGGTGGTTTGCCATTTCCTTCTCCAGCTCATTTTACAAATGAGGAAACTAAGGCAAACAGGCTTAAGTGACTTGCCCAGGGTCACACAGCTAGTGAATATCCCAGGACAGATTTGAACTCAAGGAGATGAATCTTTCTGACTCCAGACCTGGCCTGTGCCCCCTAGCTGCCCACTGATATGAGATTACCTCCTCCCCAAAAAATCATTTTAATCCTAGAAGGGTTTAGGGAGGTCTCAGCTCACCACATTCCCTTCACCTGCATGTGGCTGCTCCACCATTCAGACCACCATGAATGACCACCATTCAGAGCTTTCATGGACTCTTCAGTGTGTCTGTGTGTGTGTATAAATGACTTAATAATATCACAGAATCATAGATTCAAAGCTGGAGGGGACCTTCCAGGTGATTTAGCTGAATACTTTCATTTTACAGATGAGGAAACAGAGGCACAAAAATGTTATGCTACATTGCTTGCCAGAGTCACACAATCAGAAAATTGCTGAGCCAGAATTTGAATTCAAATCCTCCAATTTTAGATGCAGCACTTTTCCCACTGTATCCAGGCCATGTTTTGTTTTTGATATACAAATCTTCCAAAATGCTCTTGCTCAGTTTATTGAATTTAGAAATGAACAAACTGCTTTGGCTAAGGCCATACAGCTTATACAACTGGATAATAATAAATGACATTTGAACCATGGTTTAAAATTTTGCAAATCATTTTACATACATTGCCTTAATTGAACCTCATAACAGCCCTTTGAAGGAAGCCTCAAAGAAATCTACTATTTCTATTTTATAAATAAGAAAACTGAGTCTCTAAGCCCTTGATTGATTTGCACATGGTCACATGGCTAGGTAGTGTCAGAGCCTGGACCCTCTGGTTTCATGCCCAGTGCCTTATTCACCACTCACATACAGAGTTTGGACTACAACTCAACCTTCTTCATCCTCAGTTCACTGTTCAATTCACCACATGCTGACTTACCCATAAATCCATGTGAAATTTATTGAGGAGCTAAGGAACCAGTAATAAAATTGGTCAGTGATTATTTAACCAAAGAAGAAAATTCAATTGGCTTATGTCCTTGAGGCTCAGCTGAACAGAAAAAAAAGTCCAATCATCCACGGCTCTTGGCAGCCCTAACTTAAGGTTATAAAGGCCTTTTCTCTTGCAGTCCTCTGAAGGAGGTCAAGAGGAAAGAGAATAAGCAGGGCCAGGGCTGAATCCAATTCTGGTTCTCTAAATCCAGCCCAGAATTTCCCCAAGCCTGAATGCCAAAATCATCTCCCTTGTTATCTGTGCAAGGAACCTCACCCCCTTTCTCCAAAAATAGACCCCGTTGAGTAACTATATGGCATACTGGTCTGATTCTAATCTTTGAAATGTAGTCTGCAAGTAAGTTAGCAGTCTGGAAGATGGTCTCCAGTAGTCTGGGTTGGTTGTTTGGTTTTAAATGAGTCTGCCAGTCCTACCTGCTTGGGTCAGGTCTTTCCAGGGGAGATGCTGATGAAAAGTTCTCTGAGTGCTTTAAGATTTTAGATTTTGGGGATGGGGAGAAGAGAACTCAGAGGGCATTGGGTCAGCCCCCTCTTTTTCCAGATAAGGAAACTAAGTATCAGAAAATAGAATGACTTACCAAGGTCTCACACCTGGAATTTGAACACAGAAGTTCTGGCTCCCTACCCAGCACTCTTTATACTGTACCAAGTTGTGTCTGCCTAATCATAAGATTAGGGACTTCAGAAGCCATTGCATCCTGCTTCCTGCTTTTACAAATGAGTAACTGAGACCCAGAGAGGACAAGTAATTTACCTATTTATACATCGTTCGTGTTCTAAACCCATCTTCCTTACTCTGTCTTCACTCTATCCATTAGGCAATGGTAGCCCTTGAGAGCTTGCCCAGAGTTTTGTATAAATTTTCCCATTTGAGTCTTGTAATAACCTTGCCAGGCAGATCCTGTAGGTATTATTGCAGCCACATTGTACAGAGGAGAAAATTAAAACAGGGTTTAATTGACTTCCCCATGGTCATACATCTGATAAATATCTAAGCCAGGATTTGAACCCAGCTCTCTCTCGACATGACAGTTTTGGAGTCATAGGACATTGAGTTCAAATGCCAACTTTTCTTCCTGAACACTCACAAATTATCTCTTTAAAAGATTTTCTAGGATTTTCCAGGAATGACAAACAAGATTCTGGGACTTTCATATCAAGTACCTGCCATCATTCTCTTTTTGGAATCAGGACATTTGTGGGTCTCCAATCCTGTGCCATCTCTCCCATTGCTACAGCCGAGCAGAGACAGCCAAGGCTCAGCCAGGTGCCTTGAACTCATTAAGGAGCATGGCTCCTCTATGCCTTCACTCAGTTGTTTTGAGTTTCCGGTTCCTATTAACTACTTCTGCTCTCTCTTTTTCATTCTAAAGATTCTTCCCCTTGATTGACAGCATTTAAATGGTTCTATATTTTTCTCTGTCATCTACTTTCATCCTCCCATCCACCCCAAACAGGGTTCCCTTCCTTTCCTTCTCCTGGTCATGGCTCTAATAGAACATAAAAGTCTCTTGTAGATGTTCTTAGAATTCCTTCCAGGCTCCAGGTTCCCTGGTCTTCAGCCAGCCTCCTTGACACTATCCTTACAGGCTCCTGACACCCTTTGCTTTAATCTTTAGTTATCCATTCTCTTTCATGTCTTTTATGTGCATTCTTTTCAGTTTCAATTTCCTAAAACTGGGACAATGACACTGAAGAATACTTAGTAAAGGGGGTGGGGGACATCTTAAGGCTAACTGTAATTTCCTGGCTGTAACTAGTTCTTGGCTTCATCCTTTCTTTTGATAAAACTTTATTTTATTGTATTATGGACAGTGGTCTGGCAAGCAGGGAGAACTTTATAGGTGACAGAGTAGAGGGAGTATCTTGGGTTTGTTGGAGGGGGAAGCCTCAAGGAAAGAGAAATGCCCCCCCCCCCACTCCTAGCTACAGAATTAGAGCCCTTTGTGCCTTGGGCATCTGTGATACTAGAGTTACGTATTGATTGGTGTTCCTTAGCCAAGCATTCTATAAATAGGTCTTTGTCCCAGCAAATCATATGTTCACTCATGTGGGTCATCTCTCTTAGTTGAGTGCAAAATGAGCTTTCTTCAAGAAAGGGTGATGGAGTTTTAACCCCAATCATCAAAACTCAGGTCAGCTGAGCCATCTCATCTCCTTTTTAAGCATATCAGATACTTCTAAAAAATATTTTCTAAGACTCTTTGTCGACAATATTAATGTAAAGAAAACAACATGGAAAGAAATCAGAACTCCAGTCCATGCAGTGAGTGGTCATGACTTCATCAAACTACTGGTGAAGCAATACCTCCCCTTTCTTGGTAGAGAGAAGGTGGCCTACAGGTGCAGAATGGGACATACATTGTCAGATTGGACAATGTAGTGATTTGCTTTGCTTAGTTGGACTTTCTTGTTTTGAGGGAAGGTTTTCTTGTTAGGAATCACTGGGAAGTACTGCTGATTTTTAAAAATAAAGCCTCAACAAAATATTTTCAAAGACTATGTTTCAGGAAAACTATGCACCTCAACAAAATTAAGCAAAACTCTCCCTCCAAAATTGCCCAGGAGACACATGGGAGAGTGAATAGAGAGCTGGTCTTGGTCCCAAAAGTCCTGGATTCCAATCCTGCCTCTGACATACATACTTGCTGTTCGTTTTGGGGCAAGTTGCTTAACCTCTTCTGACTCTCAGACTTAGTCTAAGAGAGGAAGCACCTGTCTTCAGTGGCAGAAGTAGAATCTCACTTGAAGCTTCTTACATCAATAATATAGGTCTAGTAAAAAACAAATTGCCTACTTATCCTTCCTGGGCCACCTGAAGAGTCAATTCTAGCTTGTTATCAGGGAAAGAATAAAATAATAGAGAAAATTGCTTCTGTATCTCAATAATTCCCTTCTGTGTGAAGGGAAGCAGGGGCTGGTTGTATAACTAATAGTCCTCCTCAGGTATTACAGCTTCACTAGACCAGATAAAGCTATTCTCCACCTGTGAGTGAGCCCATAGGAAGGAAGTCAGCAAACTCCCACGTGGAAGTGGGAATTTACTAACTACCCAACTCCCTAGTGGGAGGTAAAATTGAATAATTCCTGCATAATGGGAACTGGGAGTCTATTGAAGCTGCATCCCTAGTTAGACTGTAAAATGCAATGTTGGCTCATTCCCAGATGCAAGCTTCTCTTTCCTTTCCTTCCTACCTTCTCATCTTAAAGGGGGCAGGAAATGTCAGTGGGAGGGGGAGATGGAAAGTGTTTCATTTGTAGAAATTCCATTCATCAGTGGCTCTCAGACCACATCACCAGAATCTGTAATCAAGACAAGGTGGAACCCAACAAGGCTGCCAGCATGGTTCTATTGTCATTTGATGCTCAACAAAACTCCAGTGGTTGAGAAGACTGGTGACTCCAGGGTGAGATAAATCCACTTTTCATGAAGGCCATCAAACCAGACACTCTGCCTGGAATTCAGAGATGGTGCTTTGGGACATTCCAGTCCAGAAGGAGAAGGATCTATGGTGGCCCAGTCTGTAAGTGTCATTATGTTCACTCTGTTGCTAACTTCTCAATATGATTAACAGGAAGAGAACTTGGGGACCTGACCCACTGTGGATTTTGAGCCATTATCTCCAATTTACCTGCAAATTGGCAGCTGTTGGTGCACAAAGATCATTATTTTAATTAAATATTCCCTAAGAGCTCTGATTTATATACTGTTCAAGCCTTAAATGAACAAATTCTGTACATGTACAATGCATGGGATCATGGGATGATATATTTAGACTGGAAAAGACCTCAAAAGCTACCTAGTAAAATTCCTTCATTTTACAAATGTGGAAACTGGGTCCCAGAGAAATCAACTTACTCAAAGTCATGCAGATAGAAAGTGACAGAGATCTGAACCCAGATCTCCTAACTCCTAGTCTATCACACTACATTCAGTTCAACTCAATCATAGGGTGATTTTTAATAAGTAATATTTTTCCCAATTACAGGTAAAACAATTTTTAACATTTAAAAAAAATTTTGAGTTCCAAACTCTCTCTCCTCCCCTCCCTGAGATAGTAAGCAGTTCGATATAGGTTATACATGTGCAATCATGAAAATCGTATTTCCATATTAGTTATGTTGTGAGAGAAGATATAGATCCAAAGGAAAAGCACAGATACATACAAAAGAAAATGGCCCCTTCCCCTCTGATCTCCCCCCCTGCAACTCCCCCCACCCCCCGCTACAGGGCTCAGATCCTTTGTGCCTTGGGAAGAGTTATATATTGACTGGTGTTTCAGTCTGTATTCAGATGCCATCAGTTCTTTCTCTGGATGTGGATAGGATTTTCCATTATGAGGGGTTTTTTTTATGAGTCCTTTGCAATGGTCTTGCATCATTGTATTGCTGAGATATGGAAAAATTTTGAGGTTTAAAAAGCATTTTCTAAATGTTCTCTGATTTTATCTTCACCAAAATCTTGTGAGATGGATATGACAGGACTTGTTCCAACTCTACCAAGAAGGAAACTGAGACTCAGAGGGGTAGAATCATCCCATAGCTATTAGAGTCCCTTCTAGTTTCACATCTCTGCTCCTTTGGGCCTAAGTGGCTGAATGTGACATAGAGGCCAAACTCAAACCCAACTTCATCCCAGGACTCCAAGTTGCTATAATACTTTTCAGAGGCAGTATGGCCCAGTGGAAAGACTCCAGGTCCTGGCCTGGACACTTGGAAATTATGTGACTATGAAAAAGACACCATCTCCACAATACCCAAGCAATAAAAAGAATAATGAATTTGGAGTTATGAGACTTGAGTTCAAAACTCATCTATCTAAGTGGTTGTCTGGATGTTTGAAGTGGGATCAAGGAATGTCCTATAGAAGTGACTGTGATTAATGCTATCATAGAGACACAAAGGCATGGGAAACCAAAGGAGGAAGAAAACATAGCTGGCTGGGGTGATCAGGGAAAACATTATGGAGGAGGTGAGCTTGGAAAGATGACTAGATTTCAACAGGCATAGGTGGGAAGAAACGGCATTCGATGAAGAGGAACATTATGAGCAAAGGAATGGAGGTAGGATTTTGCACATGTTTTAAGAATGGTACCCAGAAGAGCTGGTTGGAGAAAAGGGGAGGAGGGAGAAGGGGAGGAAGGAGAGATAAGGCAGGAAAGCTACATCAAGGCCAATGATGTAGGACTTTGACTGCCAGAATGAAGTGCTTGGAGTTCATATTCAGCAGGCAATGGGGAGTCATTAAAGGTATTTAATTAGAGGAGTTCATTTTCCAAGAAATGTGTCTTTGTTTAAAGAACATTTGTCTCCTACCAAAATGAAGCCCTCCTTCAAGTCCCAGCAACTCCACGGAGTTTTCCTTGAGTGTTCCACACCAGACCCACCTTGTGGGTGGTGGAGATCATGCAGGCCAGCACCAAAGTGTTTTCTTCCCATTGTTTGTACTTTAGTTTGGTCACACTGACTAGACTGTAAGCATTGGGAAGACAAAAATAATGTCTTACAGGTCTTCATAATGAGCCCCTCCCTATCCTACCAACACAGTCTAGTCTCATCTTGTATAAGCTCTTATTAAGCTTAATAGAGAATTGTCTGTTGAGCCCTATGCACAGGAAGGGGTAACAATCATTTATAGATCCAAGGGAGAAATCAGCCCCACAGTAAGACAAAAGGCTACCGGAGACTCAAGGAACCACAGGTTCATGCTCTGCCATCATGTTCTGGCCCAGGGGTTTGTGGGCTAGTCTAAACATGTGACACTTTTACTTAGACTGGTGTCCCCAAGAAATGCTTGGCAACATTTGAAGTTCTCCCTCCTGCCCTGTCTCTCCTTTAGACACTGATATCAGTCACTGTCAGACAGGATCCCTGTCCCCTAGCCACAAAGGTTCCACAATACTGGTGCAGTCATGGCCAAGAGACTAGGAAAGGGGCCAAAGGATGCAGTCAGTGACAGCAGCTGTTGACCTTGAAATAGCATTAGCATTTCCTGAGCTCTTCCAGCAATTGCTATGCCTTTAAGACTTGTAACATCTTGGAGTCTAACCCACTAGCATGAAACTCTCCCCAGGGATGTAGCAGCAGCTTGTACAGAACAGCCAGAAGTCTGGGCCAGGCTATTCTATAGAGGTGATCTGCAGGCAACCAGAGACAAGGGAGACTGGTTTTCTCATCAGAGTTATTGGCAGCAGTTGCTGCCTTCCTTTCTGCAGATCAATTTTTCTTTCTTCTCAATTATAGTAACACACTGCTTCATGGGAGATCACTACCAGCAACCATGCTAACAAACTGCCACCAACACGCTGACCCAGGAGCTATGGGGGTAAAAGCACCCCCAAGATCACTGGTCCTCCTTCCAGCCAAGGTCCCACAGCCATCATCTGGGGAAGAAGCTCCTGTGGAGAAGGGGCCAACCATCCTCAATAGCTGTCAGCTGATTGTAACACAGAGCAGGCAAACTGGGCTAGCTGGAACAGGAGGGCCCCTTGAGGGAGAGATGGGATGGCAGCAAGTGTCAGACAAGTCAAACCCCCACCACCTCTCCACCTTGACCACAGACCTCATGGAGACAGCCTAGGACCCAGAGCCCAAGAGCCTTGGTACAGCCAGACTCCCAGCCTAGTACCTTCAGCATCCTCATGGGAAGCAGCTCTTAGAGACTGACTGCTCCTTCAGGGGCCAAAGCCACCACTACTGGAGACCCAGACCCACCAAAATCCTTGGCCCTGTGCAATGATTCAGTGATTTGATAGAAGAAATAATATTAAAGGAAAAACATTAACATGGACTTTGCTGCTCTGCTCCAAGAACTGGGGTTCCTTTCCATCAGCCTCACAGCTAAAAACCTTCCATTTTCATCTCCCTCATTGGAAAGGGAGCTCCTGGAGATGGGGGACTGACTCCCTGTCCTCTTGTCCCCAGAACTTAGTACTGGGCCCTGCATCCAATAAGCACTCAATAAATGCTCCATCAATTGTTTCATTCATCCACTCATGATGTTTGTTGTTTGAAAGCAACAATGGGCTTTATCTCTTCTCCCCCCACTCCCTCCCCAAACTATTATGTCTGATATTTTTATAAGAAGTTTCTGTATATCTTTTGAAACAGCATTTTGCTTTCATTTTAAGAGTGTTACCCTCAAGGGAAACTGTTACCTGTACACAGGTTTACATGTCCTGATGTAGATATGAATGAATGAGTGAAAGCATTTATTAGGCATTTACTGTATACAAAGCATTAAAAGTGAGTGTGATGACAACTCTTTTGACTGTCTTTGGGACAGCCTACAGCATCCTGGGATGACATGTAGTTGGCCTGGTCTATTTCCAAGGCATTGTCTGATCATAACAAGATGAGGCTCTAAGCGCCCCAGATTTGGAAACAGACAACTTGTATTCCAAATCTAATGTTATGACTGGGCTTCAGGAAGAGCTGGGTTCAAATCCTGCCTCCACACATCCTATCTATGTGAGCTTAGGCGGGTCAATACACCTGAGACTAAATTTTCCTCATCTATAAAATGGGGGTGCCTTAGAGGGTGACTGGGAGACTTCAATGAGGCCATGTAGGTGGGGAACTTTGCTAACTGGACTACTATTGCTAACTATGTGAGTAACCTTTAGAAAGTCACTTTAATCGCTAGGACTCAGCTTCCTCATCTGGAAAATGAGGGGATTGTCCTTTGGGGCAGGGACATTTTTTTTGGCTTTGTGTCTCCATCAACTAACCTAGATGTTTAATATCCAGCTGTTGAAGTGAATTGAATTGAATTGCATTGGATTCCTTCTGCAACCCATGAAATGTGTTTCTGTATTCCATTTCAGTAAAAGAAGGGTACTGATAGAAGGATGAATGAATGAGCATAGATAGGTAAAGAGACAGATAGAAAGATAAACAGAGAGAGAAATAGGCAGAAAGATAAACATATAGATAAATATACAGATAGATAGACATATGAACATATAAAATTTAAGGGCTTGGACCTCGACTTCCCATTCAGCCCCAAAGCCGTGGTCATGTGACCTGCCTCTCCTAATTTCTACATGACATGGAACACAGAACAACTTCTCTGTTCTTCCATTTTCTTCAGCTACAGAACGATGATGAGAAGTCTTGCTTCCCTTGTCTCTGGGCTGTCCTCAGGACTTCCTCTGCTGCACCCACCAGTGGGCTCTCTGTTTTTCTCTCCTTTTCTGCTTCTTTTCCTGTGATATCTCCACCTAGAATTATGGAAGCTGCTTGAGGACTTGGGCAAGTCAATACATCTGAAACTCAAGTTTCCTCATCTATAAAATGAGGAGAGCAATACCTGCCTTAAAGGGTGGTTGGGAGACTTCAATGAGAACATGTAGGTGGAGAACTTTGCTAACTGGACTGCCATTGTTAGCTATGTGAGTGACCTTCAGAAAGCCAATAGGCCAACAGTACTTAATAAATGCTTGTTGATCAATTGATTAATGTGATGTCTTCCCCCCCGAATGTAAGCCCCTTGAGAACAGGGACTGTCCTTCTTTCTGCCTGATATTCAGCACGTATTTGCTAAATAGTTGGGGCAGCCAAAGTGGTCCAGTAGATAGAGTGCTGGGACTGAAGTCAGAATGATTCATCATCTTGAGTTCAAATCTGGCCTCTCACATTCTATGACCCTGGGCAAGTCACTTCCCCCTGTTTACCTCAGTTTCCTCATCTGTAAAATGATTTGGAGAAGGAAATGGCAAACCACTCCAGTAACTTTGCAAAGAAAACCCCAGACATGGTCACAAAGAGTTGGACACAACTAAACAAAAATAACAAATACTTACCGACTGTGGGGAGAACACTTAGACCCTGGATTCATTTCTCAGGATCCCATTACCAGCAAACATAATCAGAATGATGGATAGAAACAGCAGAGGATGAGATAAGAGATAGAAAAGTAAACAATGTCCCCTCCCTCCCCAACTCTAGTTAACTCTGCACCAGTGGGTGGCTGACCTGAGTCTCCAGCTGAACTCCTAGGGCTCTCTCACCAAAGCTAGCAAGCTCTGCACTCTGCAGGGGGGCCCATACCATTTCTTATTCAGTGTATCCAGGGCAGCAAGCCTCTCTTAGCATTTTAAAGGCCTCATGGTTGGAGGGGGCACCTTGTGGGAGGGATGCCTCGTTCTCTTTCCCTAAGACCCATCTGTTGCCTTTCTGCTATTATAAGGGATGGATGGTATGTGGAATCCAGTCTGTGCATATATTAAGCACTTACTATGTGCAATCTTAGGCACAACTAGTCAGCCCTCAAGGACCCTACTTTCTTCTCTTGGGACTGAAGGGGAAAGATGCATGGGACATTCAAACAGATAAGCATAGGCATAATCACTTGAGGAACAGGAGGGCAGCACTAGCAGCCAGGGGAATTAGGAAAGGCTTCCTGAAGGAAGTGCTGAACCTTGAGGGAAGCCAGGAATTCTAAGAAGCATGGATGAGGGGAGAGGGCATTCTAGACAGGTTAGAGTGCCCATGCAAAGGTTCTGAGGTTGAAGGGGACATGCCAAGTTTGAGGCAGGCAAGTGTGTTGGTGTGGCTGAGTGCTGGAGGGACTGGAGCTGACTGTGAGGGCTTCTAAAGGTCAAATTACTGAAGGTGACCCATCTTTTCCTCCCTCCTCACCTTCCATTGCTGGGGCAGTCAGGCACCCTGGAAGGAATCCTCAGTCTGAAGTCACATGGCCTGGATTTGAAGCCCAGCTATACTCTATAACCAAAGACGGGTCATTTAAGTCCTCTGAGGCTCAGTTTCCTCATCTGAAAATGAAGAGGATAAGCACATAGTCGCTGCTTGATAAATGCTGATTGACTGATTGGCTGACTGACAGATGAGATGAGCTCTAAGGAGGCTTGCTGCTCTCCCTCCATGCCTGGAACCTGACTCAGGGCTGGACAGCACTTCATTTTTTTTATTTGTTTGCTACAATTCTCTGAATGGAGAGTCTTGATTTCTAAGCATCCTTTCTTCTGTCCTCAGGAAACTGACAGAATTAATCTAGCAGACCCAAGCAGGTGATGATGCCATTATGGATTTGGAAGGAGTACCCAATGGAAGACAAGGTCTTTTTGATCAGAGGACCCAAGCATGGTCTTTTAATACCACTACTAAATCAAGCACCAGGCACCCAAAACTTCAAGGTAACAGAAAGGAATGCCAGCCAATTTTCAGCCTGGAATTGACAACCTTAAGGAGGGAAGCTCTGTTTCCTCAATTTATTTTAGAAGCTTTTTGGTCTTTGTGAAAACACAGATCTGACCATGTCCCTCCCCTCCTCAACATGCCATAAAGGCTCCCACTTGCATCAAGAATAAAATATACACACCTCCATTTAGCATTTAAAGCCCTCCACAATCTGGCTCTGACCAATCTTTCTTCACAATTCTCACTTTATTTCCCTTCACACACTCTATGCCCCAACTTAACTGCCCTATTTGCGGGTCCCACCCAAAATCTCCCACCTCCATGCCTTTGCATGGTCTCTGAAGGCACTCCACACTTCTGCCTAAGCTTCCTGCAAGAATTGAGTACCTCATCCTGCAAGAACCATTTCCTATTCCCCCAGTTGTTAGTAGTCACTGTGAGTCTCCACTCACAAGGCAGTATCTATGCTGGATAAAAGGCCAGCTCACCACCGTCTGTTTGCCAGGAGTTCCACTTCGCCTTCTCTTCTCTATTTGCCTTTGTCTTCCTAGATCAGGAGTCTGGAACTGTTTTCAATAAAAGGAGAATAGGTCATCAAATAGAGATTTACAGGACAGACATCAAGAAAATGGAGCTTCTCCAGTGAAGCACCCAAACAGAGGTGAACTCACTCTCTGCAGGAGCTCTGGGAAGCCAGACACGATACTTCAAAGAGAGACAGATGAGTCATGCTTCTGCCTCAGACTTGACTTCAAATTATGTGCTCAGAACTCACAAAGCCAGATCCTTTTATTTTTAATCAAAGGAAAAAAGGCAACAAAGAAACATGACTGATGAGAGAGGGAGGGAGGAGAGGGGAAGGAAGGTGAGGAGAGAAGAGGGGAGAGAGAAAGAGAAAAGAGAGAAGGAGGGAGAAAGTAGAGAGGAAAGAGAGAGTGAGAGAAGAAATGGAGAAGGAGGAGGAAGAGGAGAGGGAGAGAGGGGGAAAGAGAAGAGAGAGGAAAAAGAACAGAGTGAGAGAAAGGAGAGAGGGAGGAAGGGAGAAAACACTGAGAAAAGAGAGTGAGAGAAAAGAAATAGAAGAAGAAGAGGAGAGAGAGGAGGAGAGGAGAGGTGAGGAAATAGAGGCAGAAGAGGGGGAGAGAGAAAGAAATGAAGGAGAGAGAGAAATTAGAGAGGAGAGACAGTGAGAGAGAAATAGAGAGGAGGAAGAGAGAGAGAATGAATAGAGAGAAATATCAAAACTAGAGACAGAAGGGGGAAGAAATAGAGAGAAGAGGGGAAGAAAGATAAAGAGAGAAAAGAGGGGGGGAGAGAGTATAAAGAGAAAGGAAAGAGAGTGAGAAAAAAAGAAATAGAGAGAGAAAATGGAGAGGGAGGGAGTGGCAGAGAGAGAGAGGAAATACCTTCTTTGGATATGACTGGACAACGAACCTCAGCTGTATACAAATTAAGGAATAAAATCTAAAGGTCGTTTTCTAATGTTTTGATTTCATAGGATCACAGATTTGGAAACAGAAAAGAACTTAGAGCTCATCTTGTCCAATTAAAGAATGAAATAAAAAAACATTTATTATTTATTATATACCAAGTGATATTCCCATTTTATAGAATCACAGAGATGGGGCTGATGATAATCATCATAGTGATAAAATAATTTTGTAAGAACATGAGAACACTTCAAGGTATACATAATACTTTCTCCAAAACAATCCTGTGAGCTGGTCAATATTCAGACCTCCTATTACTGTGGGAGGCTGTATCATATAGTGAAAAGAGCATTAGATTTTGACTTATGAGACTTTAGTTTTTATCCCAGATGTGCCTCATGTTACCTACATGACCTTGGGCATGTCATTTCCCCTCTAGGCATCTCAATTTTCTTATCTCTAAAACAAATAGGCTGGACTATATGAACTGTAGGGTCTCTTCTTGCTCTAAATTATTCAATGGCAAGTATCTTACAGTCATATAGACAATTCATGGTAGAACTGGGACTCAGATCCAAGCCCAAGGATCTTTCCACAAGGCAACCCTGCTTTGCCTCATCACTAAAGGACCCAAATTCTCTAAGAAGCAAGCCAAGTTTATTCCTCTCAGACCCTACCCTCCATCATCAAAACATGAGTGAGCTGTGGCAGAGAGAAATTAGGGAATGGTATAGAAAAAAAAAAAAACCACTAACTTACATCCCAGAGGTGCATATCTCTACCTTTTTGTCTGTCCTGCTGAGGTAAACTAACCTTCCTCAAGAGGAAAATGGTGATAAAAAAGCAAATTGAATAAGACTTACATGCTCAATTGTCCAAAAAAAAATCCCTAATCATAGTTGGGAAGCTCTAGCTCTAGGTAACAGTGGTGTTGGGGAAGGAATGTTGCAGTGAGAACAAAGGCACATGGAAGGCAAATCCCACCTCTAATTATTTGCTCTCTGGATAACTCTGTCCAAAATCCAGGACTTCTCCGATACTCGATTTCCTCATCTATAAGATGAGCCCAATAATACGTATGCATAATACTTATCCCTTTTTAGGACTGAATAACAATATAAATAGAGTGTTGTGTGGTTCAGTTGATGTTATTACTTAATATCACTAGTATATGATTACAGATGATCACTTAATTGCCAAATTCAATAACTTTTTCTCCATCTTCCTCCTTCTTGACTTCTCTGCCCTTTTCCTGGATGTTCTCTCCTCAACTTTTCATACTATTGCTCTCTTGGTTCTCCTCATAACTTCCTGACCTCTCCTGTCTCCATTTCTTTTACTGGATTTTCATTCATGCCTCACCCATTATATATGAGTGAACCCAAATCTCTGTGCTAACCTCTCTATCCTCTACACACTCTCTTTGGATACCTTTCCAGTTCCCATGGGTTCGACTATCATCTCTATACAGATGATTTCAAAAATCCATCTATCCAATCCTAATTGGTCTCTTGATCTCCAGTTTTACACTACCAACTACATTTCCATCCACATATCCCATAGGCATCTCAGGCTCAACACATCAAAAATGAAAATCACTCTCTTTTCACTTTAAGTGCCTCCTAACTTTACAATTTCTGTTAAGGGAATAGTCACCCAAGTAGATATTCTTAGAGTCATCCTCCACCCTGCCCTGTCCATGGTACATAACTAATTGCCAAGTTTTGGGATTCTACCTCCTCAGCATCTCTCTTGAACACCCACACACACATTCACATAGCCACCAACCTAGTTCAGGCTCTCATCACCTTTCATCTCAATTATCATAACAGGATTCCCAATTCAGTTCAATGAGTGGATAAAGGACAATAAGGGAAGGAGTGATTTGGTGAAGAACAGGGCCAAGGTGGAAGTGACTTGGATATAGATTAGACATTTATTTTAGAGAGATTTGGTCAAAGTCAATTAAGTGAACTGGTTCCTAGTACCCTCTCACCTATACAGCAAAATCAATAGGAGAAAAACAATGATGCTAAGCTGCCCAATAAGAACTTTTCTAGACTAAAAATATCTAAGCCTTCCTATTCTGCTTTGGGAAAAGAGTGTTTGGGAGGACCTAGGGGCAAAATATGTGGAAAAGACCTGGGGGTTTTAGGAGACCACAACTTCATTATGAGTTAACATTGTGACAAGGCAGCCTCCAAAATGAATATAATCTTAAGCTTCATCAATAAATTCATAGTGCCCTGATGAGAGAAAGATTATCTCTCATTCTAGTTTTGTTTAGTTAAACCAGGATAGATAATTTGTTTAGTACTGATTGCCTTATTTTAAGAATATTGACAAGTTAAGTCACATCCCAAAGTTGACAACCAGGATGGTGAGGGGCTCATTTGACGAAAGTAGAAAAACATCAGTAAAAGCCTTATAAGGTCTAAAGGAAAGTGCCTAGAACACTGCTAAAAACAGTACTCTGCATACACTATGTATCTATTATAATATTTGTTAAATGAATGAGAAGAGAATACTTAGATGTCTGTGGAAAAAGGAAAGTGGAAGAAGTTGAGAAAGAAGGAAAGGAAGAAGGAGACAAAATCATGATATGGGAATATTTGTGAATTGTAAGGAGGAAACAGGTTGGAATTTGGGGGATGGAAAATTCAAAAGGAAATGAGGAGAAAGACTATAGGAGGTTTGGTAAAGGAGTTGGGCTAAAGGAGAAGTAGAGAATACAGAATGATTTTCTTCTCCTCCCTGATGAGACAGGGAAAAGGAAGTTGGGTGCACTTGTCAATCTACTTATGATGTGAAGAAGTACTAAAGGAGAGAGACAATGTGAAAGTGAAGACATTCCATCCTCCTTGGGCAATAACTATAATAATACTTGAAAGGAGTTGGCCCAAAGAACTACTATCCAGAGTGATGAAGGATTGAACACATTGCTACTATAAAGTGTGTAGAGCAGGGAGGATTTTACAGTGACCTGCACAGAGTCATGTGTATATTTCTGCCTTAGCCAGGTAATCATTGTCAAAGTGCGGTCTGTTCTCCCTCCTAGAATAGAAGGCAAAGGGACTTAAGAAAGCCTTTCTACTCTCCAGGATATTAAGAATGCGACATTCCTTTTGTAAAAGAGAGGAGGGATATAATATACAAATTAGGAGAGAGAAAAAGCCCAGATCTGAAGAGTTAGAGATTAGAGAGCAGTACAGGAGAGCCTGTAAAGAATTCTTGTTCAAGTCCTAGTTAGACTAGATGACCTTGAAAGTCCCTTCCTGCTCTGAGATTCTCTGATACTGTGACTGATGATCATAATTTAGGTGAATTGTTCCTGCCTCCTGAAAAAGGTTGTCTAATCCTCTTTGAACATGGAGCATACTCTAATATGCAAGGAGCTGAATGAACCTTTCATCAGAAACCTTCTGCTTCTTTTGTTTTAACTGTAACTTGGGGTATTTCCCTGACTTTACTGAAACTTTCTTGCTTTATCCAATCACACTGTATCAGAAAGTCTTTTGGAAATAAAGAATAATTTCTTGAAGTTAAAGTTCCCGAAAGGAGAACCTTCTATGAAATCACTCTAGTATAATTCCTTGCTGGTCAGTGTTTCAAGTGAACAAGAATATCATGGATTGGTTTATTGATGTGCAAAGAAAATAAGTATTGGAGGCTACTCCACTATTTATCTAGAGCCATTTGAAAAGAAGTATTCCCAGGAAGTTCAGAATCCATTGCCTATGGAGCCCCAAATCTAAACATACTGCTCTTGTCAGAAGTTCGTCAAGAAGATGGCGAAGTAGAAAGATACACATATGCTAGCTCTGAACCCACATCCCATAAAATATCTGTAAAAAAGAACTCCCAACAAATTCTGGAGCAGCAGAAGCCACAGAACAACAGAGTGGACGAGATTTCTGTTCCAGAGAGCCCTGAAAACCTCTCGCAAAAGGTCCTTCACTCTGCAGACCCAGAGCCCAGCCCAGCCCTGCCTTGGCCACAAGGCACCGAGAGGAGCAGATTCGAGCAGGCTTCAGGGACAGAATCTCCAGCAGCTACGTGGGTCCCTCCACCTACGGGCCCCAAAGGTTGGTGAGAGGGTCTTCTCGGCTTGCCGAGAGGGGAGTGGGGTCCCCCCATAACTCAGGCCCCCTCGGCAGGCAACAGCGGAGGCGGGAGCAGACAGGGGCTCGCCAAGCAGGCAGGAGCCCAGATCCATTGTTGAAGGTCTCTGCATAAACCCCCTGAGGGAACTGAGCCCGTGAGGCAGCCCTGCCCCCACCTGAGCAGCTGAACTTAATCTCACACTGAATTGCAGCCCCGCCCCTGCCCAAAGCCCTGAGGCTGGGAAGCAGCATTTGAATCTCAGACCCCAAGTGCTGGCTGGGCGGATCTGGAGGCCAGGTGGGTGTGAAGAGAATATTCAGAAGTCAAGTCACTGGCTGGGAAAATGCCCAGAAAAGGGAAAAAAAATAAGACTATAGAAGGTTACTTTCTTGGTGAACAGGTATTTCCTCCCTTCCTTTCTGATGAGGAAGAACAATGCTTACCATCAGGCAAAGACACAGAAGTCAAGGCTTCTGTATCCCAGCCCACCCAATGGGCTCAAGCCATGGAAGAGCTCAAAAAGGATTTTGAAAATCAAGTTAAAAAGGTGGAGGAAAAACTGGGAAGAGAAATGAGAGACATGCAAGCAAAGCATGAAAAACAAGTAAACACCCTGCTAAAGGAGACCCAAAAAAATGCTGAAGAAAATAACACCTTGAAAAATAGGCTAACTCAATTGGAAAAAGAGGTTCAAAAAGCCAGTGAGGAGAAGAATGCTTTCAAAAGCAGAATTAGCCAAATGGAAAAGGAGATTCAAAAGCTCACTGAAGAAAATAGTTCTTTCAAAATTAGAATGGAACAGATGGAGGCTAATGACTTTATGAGAAACCAAGAAATCACAAAACAAAACCAAAAGAATGAAAAATGGAAGATAATGTGAAATATCTCATTGGAAAAACAAGTGACCTGGAAAATAGATCCAGGAGAGACAATTTAAAAATTATGGGACTACCTGAAAGCCATGATCAAAAAAAGAGCCTAGACATCATCTTTCATGAAATTATCAAGGAAAACTGCCCTGAGATTCTAGAACCCGAGGGCAAAATAAGTATTCAAGGAATCCACAGATCACCGCCTGAAAGAGATCCAAAAAGAGAAACTCCTAGGAACATTGTGGCCAAATTCCAGAGTTCCCAGGTGAAGGAGAAAATATTGCAAGCAGCTAGAAAGAAACAATTCAAGTATTGTGGAAATACAATCAGGATAACACAAGATCTAGCAGCTTCCACATTAAGGGATCGAAAGGCGTGGAATAGGATATTCCAGAAGTCAAAGGAACTAGGACTAAAACCAAGAATCACCTACCCAGCAAAACTGAATATAATACTTCAGGGGAAAAAATGGTCTTTCAATGAAATAGAGGACTTTCAAGCATTCTTGATGAAAAGACCAGAGCTGAAAAGAAAATTTGACTTTCAAACACAAGAATGAAGAGAAACATGGAAAGGTAAACAGCAAAGAGAAGTCATAAGGGACTTTATTAAAGTTGAACTGTTTACATTCCTACATGGAAAGACAATATTTGTAGCTCTTGAAACTATTCAGTATCTGGGTAGTTGGTGGGATTACACACACATACATGCACACACACATGCACATACACATAGAGACAGAGTGCACAGAGTGAATTGAAGAGGATGGGATCATATCTTAAAAAAATGAAATCAAGCAGTGAAAGAGAAATATATTGGGAGGAGAAAGGGAGAAATGGAATGGGGCAAATTATGTCTCATAAAAGAGGCAGCAAAAGACTTATTAGTGGAGGGATAAAGAGGGGAAGGGAGAGAAAAACATGAAGTTTACTCTCATCACATTCCACTAAAGGAAGGAATAAAATGCACACTCATTTTGGTATGAAAACATATCTTACAATACAGGAAAGTGGGGGATAAGGGGATAAGCAGGGTCGGGGAGAGGATGGAAGGGAGGGCATGGGGAGGAGGGAGCAATTTGAGGTTGACACTCATGGGGAGGAACAGGATCAAAAGAGAGAATAGAAGTAATGGGGGACAGGATAGGATGGAGGGAAATATAGTTAGTCTTATACAACACGACTATTATGGAAGTCATTTGCAAAACTACACAGATTTGGCCTATATTGAATTGCTTGCCTTCCAAAAGGAAGGGGTGGGGAGGGAGGGAGGAAAAGAAGTTGGAACTCAAAGTTTTAGGAACAACTGTCGAGTAATGTTCTTGCCACTAGGAAATAAGAAATACAGGTAAAGGGGTATAGAAAGTTATTTGGCCCTACAGGACAAAAGAGAAGATGGAGACAAGGGCAGAGAGGGATGATAAAAGAGAGAGCAGATGGGTGATAGGGGCAATTAGAATGCTTGGTGTTTTGGAGTGGGGGAGGGGACAAAAGGGGAGAAAATTTGGAACCCAAAATTTTGTGAAAATGAATGTTAAAAGTTCAATAAAAAAAAGAGAGAAGTTCATCAAAAGACTCTTCTATTTGCTTTTCACCAGATCCTACAATTAAATCTAGTCAGAATCTAGGATCTGTGTTCAAATTCTATTATCTCTATTACTAGCCACCTATGTGACCTTGAACAAATCATATCCCTTTTCTGGACCTGAGTCTAAAAAATTAAGGGTGTTGGACTAAATGGCATCTATAATAGAACCTTTTGGATCTTACTTCTAACATAATTAGAAAAGTCTATATTTACTTTCAAAAATTTGTTTTAAAAAAGTGAATAGAGGACCATGTATAATTTCCAGGTTCTCTAAAATTATTTAGTCATGGAGAGAGCTAAGAAGTGTTCAGTGGAAGGTGGAGAATTCCTTCAATTAAATGATAATCATTAAACATTTATTATGTGTTGAAATAGAAACACAAAAATAAAAGTGAAATACTCTTTGCCCTTGAGGAATTGGCATTCTACTGAAAAGTAAATACAAGATAAATGCAAATGCATTTAGACAACCAGGAGAACCATTTGTCTGTGAGTCAAAAAATAGAGGTAAGAATATGCATTCCCTTTTAAGAGCCAAAGAAAACTGCTATGTGAGAATGATTCAGACAAAGGCAACACTGAGAGTAGGAGACCTGAGATGGAGAAATAACCAAAAGAAGGCACTTTGGCACCCACAGGTAGTTGCCTAGTGAGAGTTAGAGATACCCAATAGCATGTTCCACTGGCATCCAAGCAATGGCAGGAGATCTAGAGAAAGACAGGTAGGTAGAACATCTATGGAGTATTTATGGGACATAGAGAAACGTCACATATAAAATGATAGCTAATGGATGGGTTACAATCACCAGAGTGTCGAGATCACTGATTCATCTTTATAAATAAAGGTGGAGACTGCGAAGGGAATTAGGATTTTCAGGTTAGAGCCTGGCTCAGTAAAATCCTGTTACCAAGACATGCCTTGGGAACCATACTTTAGTGTTACATCAGAAAATCAAGAAGCATTTAGCAGGCTCTTCAGGCACCATGTTAGGTACTGGGGATACAAAAAAATATACATCCTCAGTGGAGTCAAGATGGCAGAGTAAAAACAGAGACTTGCTTGAGCTCTCCCCCAAATCCATCCAAATACCTGTAAAAAATGATTCTAACCAAATTCTAAAGCAGCAGAACCCACAAAAAGACAGAGTAAAACAAATCTGCAGCACAAGACAACCTGGATGGTTGACAGGAAATGTCTGTTGAACCAGTCTGGGAGAGGAGTGCAGTCTAGCATGGGTCTTGCCTGCACAGATTGGGCACCAAGCAAACCTGAAGCAGGCCTCAGGAGACTGAATCACTGGCAGCTGAGATTGTTTCCAGACTTCTCATGCACAAATGCTAAAGACAACTTAGAAGATCAATGGGAAAGGTCTATTGGACTTTAGTGAGAGAGGAGCATAAACCAGCCCTGGCCCCAGTGTAGCCCTAGGGCATAGCAGTGGAAACTGGCTGCTTCCAGAGCTCTCAGTCCACAGACAATAAGGGGATCGAACAGTTGGTCAGAAGGAGATTACAAGGGTCTCTTTGCTGGCACTGAGGCAGGACTCTGTTGCTTTGCCCATACTCAGATCCAGGTTGCTGTCCTGGAGCAATCAGGAGCAATGGCATAGCAGAGCTTGTGGCAGAAGTGTAGAGGGAACCATCCTCACAGTTCCAGAGCAGAAAAGAGTGCTTGTGGTCACTCACTGACTAGAGCACAGGTCAGGAAAGGAGTAAATATCTCTCTTTAGATTGTACCACCTTGGAAGAACTGAAAACTTACAGATCTCTACAAGTATTTCTGAAAATAGTTGCACAAAACCCCTGAAGCTTAGGATAGTATGCCCTCCACCTTGGAAGCAGAGTCCTACTTTAAGAAAGAGTTAAAAAGTCAATCAATTGGCTGAGAAAATTAGCAAACAGAAGAAAAACTCAGACTATAGACTCTTACTTTAGTGAAAAAGATCAAAACATACAATCAGAAGCAGACAATACAGTCAAAGATCCCACATCAAAAGCCTCCAAGAAAAATATGAATTGATCTCAGGCCATGGAAGAGTTCAAAAAGAATTTTGAAAATCAAGTAAGAGAGGTGGAGGAAAAATTAGGAAAGGAAATGAGAGCGATGCAATAAAATCATGAAAAACAAGTCAACAGCTTGCTAAAGGAGACACAGAAAAGTACTGAAGACAGTAACACCTTAAAAAATAGACTAGACTAAATGGCAAAAGAGATCCAAAAGCCAATGAGGAGAAGAATACTTTAAAAAGTAGAATTGGCCAAATGCAAAAGGAAATCCAAAATCTCACTGAAGAAAATAACTCTTTAAAAATCAGAATGGAGCAAATAGAAGCTAATGACTCTGAAAAATTAAGACATTATAAAACAAAACTAAAAGAATGAAAAGAAAGAAGGCAATGTGAAATATCTCATTGGAAAACAACTGACCTGGAAAATAGATCCAGGAGAGATAATTTTAAAAGTATTGGACTAACTGATCACAAATCCAAAAAAAAAAAAGTATTGGACTAACTGAAAGTCACAATCCAAAAAAAAAAAAAAGCTTAGACATCAACTTTCAAGAAATTATCAGAGAAACTGACCTGATATTCTAGAACCAGAGGGTAAAATAGAAACTGAAAGAATCCACCAATCACCTCCTAAAAGACATCCCAAAAGGAAAACTCCCAAGAATATTATAGCTAAATTTCAGAGTTACCAAATCAAGGAGAAAATGTTGCAAGCAGCAGTAGAAGAAACAATTCAAGTATTATGAAAACACAATTAGGTAACACAAGACCTAACAGTTTCTACTTTAAGAGATTGGAGGGCTTGGAATATGATATTCTGGAGTTCAAAGGAACTAGGATTAAAACCAAGAATCATCTACCTAGCAAAACTGAGTGCAATCAATGAGGGGGAAAAATTAACATTCAGTGATGCAGAGGAATTTAATGCATTCTTGAGAAGCCAGCACTAAATGCAAAAGTTGACTTTCAAATACAACACTCAAGAGAAGCACAAAAAGGTAAACAGGAAAGAGAAATCACAAGGGACTTATTAAAGGTGAACTGTTTACATTCCTGCATGGAAAAATAATATTTGTAACTCATAAGAGCTTTCTCATTATTAGGGTAGTTTGAAGGAATATAGAGAGAGACAGAGGGCACACAATGAGTTGAATATGAAGGGATGATATCTAAAAAACAAAATTAAGAAGTGAAAGAGAAATGTATCAGGGAAGGAGAAAGGGAGAGGTAGAATGGGATAAGTTATCTCACATAAAATAAACAAGAAAAGTTTTTACAGTGGAGGGGGAAGGAAAGGTAAGAGGGAATGAGTGAACCTCATTAAGGAGGGAATAACAAACATACTTAATTGGGTATGGAAATCTATCTTACCCTACAGGAAAGCAGAAGGGAAGTAGATAAGCGAGAGGGAAGTAATAGAAGGGAGGGCAAATTTGGGGAAGGGGTAATCAGAACCACACACTTTTGAGGAGGAGAATACATGAGGGACAGAATAGGATGGAGGGAAATATAGTTATTCTTTCACAATATCACTGCTATAGAAGTGTTTTGCATGACTACACATGTATAACCTATATCAAATTGCTTCCCCTCTCAATGAGGGTGGGTGGAGGGGGAGAAAGGGAGAGAATTTAGAACTCTACATTTAAAAAAAAAAGAATGTCAAAATTCTTTTTACTAGTAAATAAGATATATGGGAAATGGGGCATAGAAATCTATCTTACCTTACAGTAAAATAGAAGGGGAAGGGGATAAGAGAAGGGGAGGGGTGGTAGAATGGAGGGCAGGTTGAGGGAAAAAGTAATCAGAATGCATGCCATCATGGGTTGGGAGAGATGGAGAGAAAATTTGGAACTCAAAAATCTTGTGGAAGTGAATGTTAAAAATTAAAATGTGGAGGAAAAAACCCTAAAAAAACTTCAAAAAAATGTCCTCAAGGAGTCTACATCAAGAGGAGGAATGGCATGTACACACATAACAATATATAAAATACACAAAACAGATGCAAGGTCATCGATCAACAAGTACTTATTAGGTTCATAGACAAGGTGGAGGGAGGGAAGGCACTGGCAGTGGGGAATAGATCCCAGAGGACAAGTCAAAGCCATAAGCATTTCTTCAGCACCTACAAAGTGCCAGGTAAGGTTGTTAAGTACAGGGAGGATATAACTACAAGCAAAAAGACAGTTTCATCCCCAATGAATTTACATTCTAATGGGGGAACACAAGAGAGAGCTGAAAAGGGGGAAACTAGGTTAAAGTTCAGAAAATCAGAAGCACTGCTGGGAATGGAATGAAGGTTGTTAAGCCTATGCTTCTTTTAAAATGGAGGCTTAGGAGGGAATTCATCAATGAGAGAAGGGGACCAGCATGGAGGAGGGTTGTTCCAGGGTGAGATGGTCTCAGGCCCTGAAGGACATTTCAGTCAAGGGGAATAGGACAGACCTCATTCATGATTCAGGACTTATTATTCTCTAAAGGCAAGCATTGGAAGGAATATCACAGGTCACCTAACTTAAATCATCCCTGGATGGGAATGCATCCTGTGTTCCCCCTTACAAGGGTGTTCATTTCTTGAAGACCTCCACTGAAGGAGAACTCCTTCTCTGTTCAGTCGACCCATTCCACTTTAGTGTAGCTATAATTGGCTGCCTCCCCGCTGACCACCGGGAAGTAAATGGGTTCACTTTTCTACCTGTAATCAGGCTTTGACACCAGCCACCCAACTTTTGTTACATTCTCTACATGCCCTCTGGGTACTGAACTCTCCCTTTATTCCAGTGCATGCATGTAGTTGGAGATAAATGTTTTCGTGCCTAGAAACATGAAGTCTTTTTAAAATTCCCACATGCTAGCCTACAATTTGACTGATGCCCTCTAACAAGATAGGAAAATCAAATTTAATTTGGGAATGTGGGGCTGAATCTTGCATTAGTTGTTCAAGTTTTTACTGAATCAGAATAAATTGTCATAACCACTAGTGGAAATAGTCATCTATCTCCATCAGATTGACAATGAACTAATATTTCTGAGCAGTAGCTTAAAGTCATGCCTCAGAAGATAATCCCATCATGATCATCATTGACTTGAACTTTTTTTGGAGGAGTAGGAAGGTCCAGATTTGTGATTTTGTGCATGTAGGAAACTCCCAAAGCAGCAACCCCCTCCACCAAAATGTAAATGATCAACTCAGCGATAACTTGGAGCCTCAGACAATTTCCCAAGAAAATATGACTTGCCCATTATCAGAGTCAAGTTTGAACCCAGAATGTCCTGACTCCCAGGACTTTATCCATGATGCCTTACTGACTCTCAGGTATCTTTGGTGGAGAGTATGTCACTATTTTAAATGAGCTGTTTGGGATGTTTATATTCATGAATACATACCTAATATAAGCATATTTCTCTCCATCTTATCATTCAATTCTTGTTCATTATTCATCAAGTCTCAAGTTTCTAGGGGTCCTGTCAGAGCCCACATAGTCTGACCCACACCTGAGCAGGTAAACCTTTCTACAGTGTACCCTGAAAATGGTCTTCCTGCCTTTCTTTGCATAGCTTTAGTGGGGAGAAACTCACCACTTCCCAAAGCAACTAATTCCATTTAGGGGAAGCTCTAATTGTTAGAAAACTTTATAAGGAAACATTCTCTCAACCAGCTCCACACATTATTCCATTCTTCTATCTGGGGCCAAACAACAAATCTAACTGTTTCTCCACATGACAGCTCTTTAACTATAAACTGATCAATCAAGTCTTTTCTCCTCCAGGCTGAACATTTCTCATTCCTAGACCCATCATCATCCTTGAGGCTTTTCTTCTGAGTCTTGCTAGCTTGTGTGAAGAATCCATCACCCAATGGAACATTTGATAATTGACTGTTATGTGTGCAGTGGTGACCCATTCGAATCCCTGAGGGACCTATTATATAGTACCTAAGATCACAAGATCACAGACTTGAAACTGAAAGGGACAGTAGAAGACATTAATGCAATCCCCTCATAATTTTATAGATAAGAAAACTGTAATAGAGAAAAGTTATGTAATTTCTTTCCATATTCACACACGTGGTATCTGAGGCAGTATTTTAATTTATCTTCCTGACTCAAAGCCATCAATGAATCAATATGATCTCATCAGTCACATAATTTGGGAATTGGAAGAGACAATAATAATTGTCTAGACCAAACCATATGGGAAAGGATTCCCCACAGTAACATATCCTACCAATGGCTGTCCAGTTTCTACTTTTAGACCATCAAAGACAGGAAACCCAATACTCTCAGAAGCTGCCCATTCTTCTTTGGACAGCTCTAATTATTAGAAGTTTTTCTTGATGTTAAGACTAGATTGACCTGTCTAAATTTTACCCGTTGCTCCTCATTCAGTCCTTGAGGAACATACAAAACAAGGATAATCCTTCCTCCACATGCTAAAAGACAGCTATCATCCTTGCCCCCCTCATGAATCTTCTCTTCTCTAGACAAATCATGCCCAGCATGCTTCCTCCAGCCCATCCAAGGCTTCTCTTCCAATGTCAATTATTCTTCACATCTTCCCTTAAGCTCTCCTGAGAAAATCTTCCCAAAATATGATGGACTAGCCTTTTTCTGCTTCTTCATGTGTTCCCTGGGTACCAGAATTGTCCTCCATCTGTCCATCTCTTTGTTCTCACTCTTCCTCTTTGAAATTGAAGGACAAACAACAAGAGTAGCAGATGCTACCAGCCCATCTCTTTTCACAACACTTCCTGGAGGAAGTCTTACGCTAAAGAAGATGCAAAGAAAATCAAGCCATAGCCCTTGTCTTCATGGAACTTACAGTCTGGATATTTAGATCATAAAGATGGTTATGACCTTGCTACAGTCTTTTTTTCATTAGCCAACATCAGATCGATGCCATTTCCTACTCCAGCTCCTTTTATAGGTGAGGAAACTGAGGTAAACAGGATGAAGTGATTTCCCCAGGGTCACACAGCTAGGAAATATCTGATGGAAGATTTGAACTTAGGAAGATGAATCTTACTGACTCCAGATCCAGCACTCTATCCACTGTACCATTCAAATCTGACACAAATTAGACACTTACTGGTTGTGTTTCTCTGGAAAAGTCACTTAACCTTTTGTTGTCTCCATTTTCTCATCGATAAAATGGGGATATTAATATCATCTACCTGCCAGAGTTGTTATGAAGATCATATGAGATATTTATAAAGCATTTAGCATAGTGCTTAGCACATAATAGGTGGTATGAAAATGTTAGCTATCATCATTAATATCATCAAAATCAGCAGCAGCAGCAGCACAGTCATCACCATCATTACTATAAGACCAAGGCACTCTAAGGTCCTATACAGCCTCTCCAGGCCCTATAAGAAATATGGTCAACACAAACACAAGAGGAGCTAGAGGGCCAAACCCTATGTCCACCCTTCAGGTCTTTTGAACATCCCTGGTTTACCCTACTCATGCTCGATGGACCACGTCAGGAGAGCTAGGAAGGCATGCACAGCTCCCAGCCAAAGCACAGCTGTCCCAGTTCAACGCTGACCTTGGGACCTGCGTAATTCCCCTTCAGTTAGGAATAGTACATGTTGTCCTTGCTGAGAAGGCAGAATCTGTCCTCCTTTTCATATGGATTTTTTTGAAATACACTGATAAAGTTACACTCCAGGCTCCAGCTTGGCTTATGAGGTTTCAACTCTGCTTATTTTAAATTGATCAAGGTGGCAAGAAAACTGGTTCATTTTTTCTTCTTTAAGGATGCCCTCTGCCCTTTCATAACTCAAGTCTAAGCTTTCAGGGAGTAATATTTTATAACTGGAGACTGTATATTAGTTCTGATTTTTTTTCTTTCCGAAAAGAAAATCGTTAGCATCCCAGAGTGGTTTCCTCTAGGACAGGAGTCTTTAATCCTAATATATGACAATGGCCAAGGGGCAAGAGAGATGAATGGGCCAGCTCAGTAAGGCTCTTGCATTGGCTGGCAGTGTTTGCACAGTAGGCTACAGCCAATCTGCTCAGTCTGAGACTGGGGGCAAAAGTTGGCAGGCCCCACCAGACTTGACATGCCAAGGAACATTTTACAGTGCCATATAAGTCCCTGTTTGCGCATTCATTTGGGCTTCCTATGATGAAAATAAACCTGCCTTTTAAATTCATGAAGTCATTAACCAAGTTCGGGAAATGAGAGGTCATCATAGAGGACAACCATGCCATCCATCGCATGATGAAGTGTCCATTCCTCCTTTTTGTTATTTCATTCTTTTAGTGCATTGATCAGTGTTGGTTCAGAGGTAAGAGGAAAACAGAATCGGTACACCAATAAGTACTTGTTGTGTACCAGGCACGATGTTAGGTACTAGGGATAGAAAGAAAAATTCATTGGAAGGTCCTCAGAGGCAGAGCTTTGGGCCACACTGTATCTAAGAAAGGATTCTTGTTGCCACACAACTGAAAAGTAAGTCAACCTTTGGAGGATAAAAGCCTTGCACATTCTTGAGGATATCTACCATTTCTTCCTTGAACCTTTTATTCTCCAGCCTAAATACCTTCAGTTCCTTCAAACAGACCTTATGTGATAAGAACTCAAAACCAGTTATCGTTCTGGTTGCCTCCCCTGGATGTTTTCCAGCTTACATCCTGTCTAAAATGTGGTACCAAAGCCTGAACACAATTATCTATATGTGGTCTAATTGAACTACATATAGCAGGATTTTCACCTTATCATCCCAAGAAGCTATACCTCTTTGGAACTCATTGGATGAAGAGTCAAGCTCACCAAAGTAAGAAAAGAGATGTTTTGGTAAATAATATTTTATATTTTAATTATATGTAAAGATAGTTTTCAACATTCATTTTCTATAAGATTTTGAGTTTCAAATTTTTTCTCCCTACCTCCCAAACCCCTCTCCAAGATGGTATAGTAATATGATATGTTATACATGTTGCAATCATGTAAACATATTTCCACATTAGTCATGTTGTAAAAGAAGAAACAGAACCAAAGGAAAAAGTCACACAAAAATGTGGAAAAAGTATGCTTCCACCTGCATTCTGACTCCATAGTTCTTTCTCTGGTTGTGGATAGCATTCTCCATCATGAGTGTTTTAGAATTGTCTTGGATCATTGTACTACTGAGTCATCATAGCTGATCACTGCACAATGTTGCTATTACTGGGTACAATGTTCTCCTGGTTCTGCTTACTTCACTCAGAATCAGTAAAGAAAGAGATTCTTAACAGTAATGATTTATATAAATACGCAAGGCAAGTTACATCCATTTTCTCATTTGAGCTCGATGCCTGGTATAGTGCAGGTACTTAATAAGTGTTTGATTATCCAACCAGATTATGCCTCTGAGGACCTTCCAATGAATTTTTCTTTCTATCCCTAGTACCTAACATTGTGCCTGGTACACAACAAGTACTTATTGGTGTACTGATTCTATTTTCCTCTTACCTCTGAACCAACACTGATCAATGCACTAAAAGAATGAAATAACAAAAAGGAGGAATGGACACTTCATCATGCGATGGATGGCATGGTTGTCCTCTATGATGACCTCTCATTTCCCGAACTTGGTTAATGACTTCTGGTTGGATCTAATCCATCCAGATTATCACATCCAACCTGTGGGGTGGATAGGGTGTTATCATCTCCAAGATTGGAGATTACACTGTCAAAAATGGGTAAGGCAGAAGAATGAGGGGCGAGCTGATGTATGATGATATTGAACTTGGTGGGACGCACTGAGTTTAAGGAGACATATGGAGATGTCCCAAAGGTAGCTGGAGTCATATTTGTTAAATTCCTACCCATCAAGCATCCATACCCTTTTCTCCAACAACTCCACTTCTAGGCATATACCTTACAGAGGTGATCAACAAATAGAAAGCCTCCATATGTACTCCCACATTTGTTGAAGCACTTTTGTGGTAACAGTGAACAAAGTAGAAGGCCATTGATAGAAGAATAGCTAAGCTAGTTGTGGTATATGAATATAATAGAATAGTACTGTGCTTTAAGAAAGCATGAATAGAGAAAAGCTTGAAAAGATGTGGGAAGCTAGGTGGTGAAGGGGATAGAGCACCTGGCCTGGACTCAGGAAGGGCCAAGTTCAAATCTGTCCTGTGATACTTACTAATTGTGTGACCCTCGGAAAGTCACTTAACCCTTTTTTTGCCTCAGTTTCCTCATCTGTAAAATGAGCTGGAGAAGGAAATGGCAAACCATTCCCCAGTATCTTTGCCAAGAAAACCCCAAATGGGGTCATGATGAATCAGACACAACTGAAAAGACTGAGCATACAGAAAGATCTGCATGAATTGATGCAAAATAAGTGAATAGATAAAGCAAAATAAAATATGCAATGACGACAACAATGGAAATGGAAATGGTAAAAACAAAATGACCAGACTAAGTGATGTGGAAATCAAAGACCAAGCTTGCCTCCAGAGATCCATGAGAAGGAACCTCCCTGCTATTTTGCAGAGGTAGGAGACTGTGGGTGTGGCATGCTATATACAAAGTCAGGTTTGACTGATGCATTGATTGATTTTCATTAACTTTTCCCCCTCTTTTTCTGTTCTTTGTCATAAGGAATAGTTCTTGGGGGGAGGAGAGAATGAGATATTTTGGGAAATGATGGAGATATAAAAACAAGATGTATCAATAAAAATTTTAGAAATGCCTATGGATCTTTTGAGATCCATTTCAAGTACCACCTCCAGCATGAAGCCTTCCCTGAGTTCTCCCATCAATAAAGACCTTTCCCTACCTCACACTGCTCTTTTATTATAGCTGGTTTCTGTTTGTATCATATCCTAGCTAAACTGTTTGCTCCATGAGGGCAGGGCCTAGTCTTTGTATAGCCCAAACACCCAGCACACTGGAAGTGCCTAAGAATTTGTGGATGAGTCTACAATCTGAAGCCTGTTCACCTTGGTCAGACCTATCAGGGCTTGTGCTCCCCTGGTGTGGCCTTCAAGGACCCAGGGTGGTCTGTCAGAGGATTGAAGCATGCCATGATAACTATTGCTAGCCCCAAACTACTCAGAGATGAGATCTCTACCAGCTCTTATAGATAAACACCATGCCCTTCCCATTCAGTAGGCTTAGGTTCCTGATTGAAGGTCTAATTTGAACTACTTCTGATCCCATCCCTGCAGAAGGCTCAATACTTTTATTTAGCTCTCAGAAGCAGCAGTTTCCTTCTTCCTGAGGGACCAGAAAATGCTTTCACACATTCTTTCCTCCACTTCCTCTTCACTGGGTTTTTGGTAATTTGACAATTTCCAACCCACACTCTCAACATGCATAGCTTGGTGTTTATTGTTCACTTGAAGTCAAAAAGACTTATGTCACAAGGCAGTAAGATGAGAGAGAGAGCTGGGCTTGGTGACCTCTACGGTCATCATCAGACCTGTCCTTAAAGCCCATTCTTCAGCATGGCTTGTGGGGACCCAGGTTCACTTCCATATGGTGAAGATGCATGAAATATCATCAATGGAGAATTTTCCACAGGAATTCAGGGCAAAAGATTTCCAGGCCCCTCACAGCTTCAGCATGCTATGATCCTATTACCTAATTACAGAAGAGTAATTGTTAAAATCAAAATTAAAAAAAGAATGCTGCCAGTGACTTTGAGAGGCAGAATTACATAATGACAAGAGCTCTGGGCTTGGAATCAGTAAACAAGAATTAAGTGCCAAGTGCTGATCCTATCACTGGTGATACGAAGCAATGCAAAAGAGTGTTCTGTTCTCAAGAAGGTCCCAGTCTAGTGGGGGAAACTCCTCCACCCTCCTCTTTAGGCTGCAAATTCAGGGAGGTGTCACATCCTCAATGTGTTCCTCTTCCCAGGTGTCATCAAGGAGAGTGCCATGTTAATCCAAGGAATGAACTGCTCACAGTAGCTTTTGGGGTGTCAATATCGGGGGACTGGCACCTCATGAGAGAATCTCCAATCATTAGTTTAGGTGTACAGTATTGACAATTATTCTATTGTCAAGTTGTTCATTCCATCCATTCATTCCCTTTACTATGCAATGCCTTTTGAGTTTCCAAGGTGGAGGTATCTTCCATCCTCTGAGAACTAAAGACATTTTACTTGGTGCTGTCTGAGAGAACCCTGTACGTTTTTAAACCAGGGGAGAATAGGATTGGCCTGCTTCCCTCTCACAGGGGGATGAGAAACCTGGATAAGACTCCAAAGCCTAAGTCAAATTCCTTTATTTTACATGTGTGGAAACTGAGGCACAGAGAAGCTAATCACTTGCTCAAGGTTACAGGGACAGTAATCATCAGAGGTAGGATTTGCACCTGCATCCTCTGATTCCCTAGCCAATGATTTTTCCATTGTACCAGGGTGTAGGGCATTCATTGCCTTTATAAGTTTGTCCAGCCAAACATAATCCTGTGATCAGACAGAGCTGGATGAATGGGGACCCAGGTAGCTGGGTAACTCAGCTCCTCCTCTCCTGTCTGCCTCCCCCTTCCGTTTCTCCTCTCCAAAGGAAGGTAAATTTGGGTGGCCAAAAGATGGCCAGTTGACTGAGTTTTACTGGCTAGTTCCTTTCCTCCCCTCTCTTCCTCTCCCTTCCTCTCCTCTCTTCTACCAAAACCTTAAACCTACTGCACTCTGAAACTGGGACACCAATGGGGCCCTGTCTAAGGGCTCTTCTGGACCCTCCTGGCTTTAGAGTGATTATCAATAGCAACTGTTGCTGTTTCTCTCCAAGTCTGATGTGTTTCTTTTTCTTGGCCTCCTTAAAGGGGCCATGCCTGGGCTACTTCTTAAACAGGCCTATTCAATGAATAGGCATTGTCTCACCCTAAGTGAGTACCAGCAAAGACCTTGGCCTAAAGGGGCCAAGGTCTCCCAGTGCATCCTGGGTCATCTCCAGTCATTCCAATGAATATCTGGTCACTGGATTCAGATGGCTATGTAGGAGAAGTGAGGCTGGTGACCTGCACAGCCCTCCCTCACTCAAAACAAAGTCAAGTGCAAGTCATGTCATCATTTCTCTGATAACATGGTCTTCTTCAACAATGAAGGATGAACACAAGTTTGTCCAGCATGCTGAATGAAGGCTGAACAAAGCCAGACCAGCTCCATGGCTCCAGAATTTAGCCAAGGTCTGGGCAGAAGAAGAGAGTGAAACTCATCTTCAGGGAGTCTCTTGTGACACAACCTGGCCTTGCTCAAATATCATTGTTTTGGACCAACTCTGCTTTGCATAATTTAGCTCTATTTAAATTCAATCTTTATTAGATAGTGAAACCAAGTAAAACAACCTGAATTTGGGTATGGTAAAGCAATTAGGACCAAAGAGGAGAGTCAGCTCACAGCAACACAAGCTCCATCCTGAACGTGCTGATCTTTTCCTGTCCCTATCATAACCAGAGTCATGACGTAATGATGGGTTTGTTGCCAGAGGAACATTGTCACTACAACTGAAATCTTAGAACATGTAGAGACCCATGGCTGCTTCTTCCCAGATTCTAATCCCTGCAGATCTTGTAGCTAAGGGAAATAATAGCTCAGGTTTCCATAGAGATTTTCTAGTTTCCTCAAGGATTCTCCCCCTCAAAACATCTCATGTGAAGCAGGTAGTGCAAGAATGATTAATCCCATTTTACAAAATGGCTTCTGAAGGCAACATGACAGCCATAACTACCTTGGCCAATCTGAGTTCTAACCCAGAGCAATATGGCTTCCTTGCCATTGTTTACATGGCCAACTAACCCGATGCCATGTTACTTCACTAAACCCTTACCTTAACCATGCTCCCTGACTACTGGCCACTAGATATTTCTGCCTGGGTATCCCATTAGACATGTGGGTTTGTCCTTCATTCTCAAAGAAGACCATGACATCAAGATGATGACATGACTTGAAGTTGACTTTAATTTGAGGGAGGGAAGACTGTGCAAAGTCACCAACCTCACTTTCTCCTCCAGAACTATCTGGGTCCAGTGGCCTGCTATTCATCAGGAAGACTAGAGATGGCCCAGGATACAATGTGAGACCCTGGCCATTTTAGGCTAAGATCTTATCAGATTTTCCCTTTGAGTGAGATACACCCATTCAATGAATAGGCCTCTTTAAGTAGTTAGTCAAGGGATGGCCCCTTTTCAAAGTTAACTGCAAGTCATGTCATCATCTTGATGTCATGGTCCTCTTTGAGAACGAAGGACAAACTCAACCTGTGAGTGAGTAGCAGCTCCTCCTCTCTTCTCCTATCCTCTCCGTCCTTGCCTGGGGTGCTCTACACAGGGAAAGGTACACTTCCATGGCCAAAAGCTGCCTTTTTTTCTTTGGGTTTACTGGCTACATTTCTTGCTCAAAGACCAACCCTTAAGCCCAATTCACTCTGGAGCTCATAGATTGGACAACAGGTCCCCACCCACCTAGCACAGAGTGAAAGTAAGTACTAAATCTTAACTGTTTGACTTCTACCCATTAGAAATCTCAAAGGGGAATCCATTATCTCCTCCCCACCCCCAATCTCACTTCTCCCTGAAACTTCCTTATCTCTGTTGAGGATACCACTTTCTTTCTAATCACCCATCTAGTGCCATCCTTGACTGTTCCTTTTTCCTTTTGCCACATCCCCCTAGCCCTGCCATATCCAGATGACAAGTGTTATTGAATTTTCCTCCGATCTCTTACAGTTCCCTCGCTCTTTTCTCCATTTACATGGCCATCACATCAGTTCTAAGACATTCTCCATCATTTGGATTATTCAATTAGCCGCTTGCTTCCCATCTCCTCTTTCTAAACTCCCTCCACCTTGCTGCAAAATGGACCTTCCTAAAGTACAAATGTGATTGCTTAAGATCCCTAAGTGACTCTGTATTATCTATAAGATAAAATGCAACATCCTCAGTCTGACATTTTAAGTCTTTCAGAATCTGGCATGAAGCTACCTTACAAGACCATTCTCTAACCAGAGCCCACTTGATGGTTATGGGCTATATCCTTCATGCCTAGGATGTCCTGACTCCTTGCATTCATCTCTTTTCTGTCTTAACTACTTCCCTTCAAGACACAGTTCAGATGAAACCTCCTACATGTAGTCTTTCTAAATTCCTCTAGTTGTTATCTCTCTACCTCCTCAAATTATCTATCTTCCCTGCTTGCATTCTGACTCACTCACCCCTTACCTCCACAGAATGGTGTAAGCTGACTTCTTGAAGAGAACTTTTCATTTTTGTCTATTTTTCAATCATGGAGCACAGTGACTCAGTTTCTTTACCTGTAAATGAGGGGTTTGTACTCTAAGGACCCTAAGGTGCCTTCTATCTCTAAATCTGCTCTTAATAAATATTTATTGAGGTGGATGGAATTTAGAGCCTTTTACAGTGAGAAAGGACCTAAGGCACCAATTAGTCCAACTCTCCAACTAAGGCCCAAGGAATGGTCCAAGGTCATTCTACCTGATTTCTCTGCCTCACTTAAATCTAATTCACTCACCAGTTAAGACATCACCCTCCTAATGTCATTTGTCTTCTTCAAGAATGAAGGATGAAGAACAATTCTTCCCACTGAGCTACACTGTCAAGTTCCTTCCCAACTCACTATTTGGTCTTCCTTTGTAGCTACCAGGATGACTGGCTCATCCTACTGATGCAAGGCTTCAGATCCCTCCATTTCTGCTCCCTGGAGGCAGTGTGGCATAGTAGAAAGATGTATGGACAAAAATCTTCAAAACCTGACTCTGATACTTGCTACCCATGTGACCTTGGCTAAGTCATTTACTCTCGGAGCCCCAGTTCCTTCACCTATAAAATGGATACAATAATACTTCTATTGCCAACCTTGGAACTTTGTTATAGGGAAATCACCTTGTAAAATTGTACTATACAAAGAGGCTACTTTCACTTGTATGGGAGGAAAAAAAAGCTTTAAAAATGAATGCATGATACTCAAATGGAATGGGGAAATAGTGGGTTCTTCCTTGCTGAAGGGCTGCAAACAAAGGCTGGATGATTACTTCCAGAAAGAATTCATGTTCAGGAATAGGCCAGAATAGAGAGCCATTGAGGTCTCTTCCAATTCTGAGATGGAAGAATTTCAGTTTAATTATTAGTTTCACTGGGCTTCTCATTATATGACTTGTGGCCAACAGTCTTCTTCAACTGAAAGGTCAACCCTTTAGCTGTTTAATCCAAGTTGTCCCCTATTGGCTCCAGAAAAGCCTCCAGGCTGCTCCCAGGTTAATGTTTTGAGTCATGAAGTCCTACCTCAAATAACCTCCTCAAGTATCCTGAACTTAAAGATTCACAGTCTTTAGGAGTGATCTACTTTTTGGAGGAATGGAGAGGGTGCCTGCTTTTCCTGCTGGCATCTCCAGTTGGAAGACAAAGGTCAAAAGGCAGTAGATACCTCACCAAGTTTGGAGAACAGCAAGAGGCCAGTTTGGCTTGAATGAGAGAATGTGTGAAACACAGTAATGTGGGATGTCTTGGAAGGACACCCCAACACACCAAACCGAGAAAACTGTACCTTGTCCTAGAAGCAATGGCTTGTCAACAAAGGTGTTTGAGCAGTGGCATGTTTATCCACAAGGCAGCTAGGTGAATTAGTGGATAGAGTACCTGGCCTGGAATCAGAAAGACATGTTCCTGAGTTCAAATCTGGCCTCAGATACTTACTAGCTTTGTGACCCTGGACAAGTCACTTAAGTCTATTTCCCTCAGTTTCCTCATCTGTAAAATGAGCCAGGGAAGGAAATGGCAAACCAGTCTAGTATCTTTACCAAGAAAACCTCAGATAGAGTCATGAAAAGTCACATATGACTGAAATTACCAAGCAACAATATCTATCCAGCTTTATTTTCCCATTCTTTATGCTTATATGTATTATGTGTTCTCATAAAGATGATGCCCAACTGAAAAATGAGGCCAATTACACAATTTCAAATCCAGTGTCCCATATACAAAATGGTACATGTGGTAGTTAGGTTCATAGGTCAGGCCATGGAAAACCTATATCATTCATAATTAGCTTAAAGGAGGCTATGGTGCTATGCTATGATGCTTACTCTATATTTAACACATAATCTAGTTGAAATTTTGCTGTTATTAATTTTACTCGATGTTAATACTATGGTACTAATTCCATCAAACTAAACTATCACATTTAATAAAGTTCCTATGTGGAAAATGAGTTCACAGACACAAACTTATAAAAGTAGGGACTCATCCATTCTCTTCATTTCCTTTCTCCCACTCTCTATCCTTCCCCTAGCATTAGGATGAAAATAAACAATTCCTTGATCTTTCCTTGGAGAGTAGCAAAAACCTGGAAGTGAAATGGGTGCCCGTTGACTGAGAAATTGATAAATAACCAATGGTAAGTATGAATATAATACAACAGTATTGTTCAACAAAAATATGAGGCATCCAGAGAAGCAAAGGAAGATTTGTATGAACAGACACAGAGTGAAATAAACTGTACCAAAAGAACAAAGTACACAGTGATGACAACTATATCAATGCAAAAAGCACTAAGAGGAAGCCAAACTCAGAGTTGTTGAAAAACCACTTAGAGTTTCAGAAAATAGATAGAATATAACTTCTGCTTCAGCAGAGACGGGAGGGACTACCAGGAAAGAATGGCCTATACATTGTCATATGAGGTCATATATTTGTACTTAATTTATTTTTCATTATAAGGGAGAATTCAATTCTGGGGCATATTTCCACATATGACAATGTTATCAAAACAAAAATGTGTCAATAAAACTTAAAAAAAAAACCTTTGCTATTGTTTAAGGGATTAAGAAAATCTGCAGCTATTCTTAAAGCTGTTTTATTATAATCACTAGACTATCATGAGGATAAGCCTTATTCCTTAATTATTTCACCACATATGTTGCCCTGGCCACCATCTGCATTGGTAGAGAAAGGTATGCATCAACAGAGCTCCTTATGCCATTGAAATCATAGGTACTGTAACAAACAAACAAATAAAAAAAAGCCTAGAATTTTCCACTCAGGATGACACATTTATTGATCCTTTTGCTAAATGTTGATTCTCTGAAATATTTATTCCAGCTCTCCAGCAACTTTATGCCACTTTCACTTATAGGTTTAAGTGATAGGAGAACTCTCTGGCCAATCCATTTGGACCGATCAAACTACATGATTGATTGTGAGCAATCCCAGCTTGGCTCATTTTTTAACTGGGTATAAAAGAGATGGGCATCAAAGAAATAGTCTGAGAAATTCAAGCGTTGCATAAATCACCAATGAGCTAGCTTCTCATGGTTGAAAAAAGGTAACTTTTATGGAAAAATTGGGAAATCATATTATTTCTCCATGTATTAAACAATTCCTTGGTACTGCTAAATACATAGAGCATCTGGGAATTGTCTGCATGAAATCATTGTCTAAATTCTCTGTCTTGTGCCATGGAATGGATTTTTATATTAAAAAAGACTGCAAGGGAGAATGATGCAAGCCAGATCTCTTGACATAATCCACCAAAAGCCAGCTTTCCATGAATGTTGGCCAAGAATCTATGTTGATTTCACAGAGCCAGGCCAAAAGAAAGATTTCTTGATTGTGACAATTTCCTCGTGAAAATGGTTGCCCACGTCATTATTTCCATCTCCAGTCTCTATTACAATTGCAATTCTCTGCTTGTTATTTGAAACAGTGATTTTTTGGTGCTACTAGTTTTGACCATGTATCTGATTGACTTAGGTTTTAAGCTTTAGGAATGCGTGCACAGGGGGCCTTTTTTGGAGTTGTCCCCATCATTCATTCTTCTTTCAGCAAATAGAATAATTCAGATCACTAAAGATGCCCTGAAGCAAACTAGGCAGCTACAGTGGATAGAGTGCTGGACCTAGAGTCAGAAAGATCTGAGTTCGTATGCCCAAAGGGCTATAAAATTGTGTATACCCTTTGACCTACCAGTACCACTTCTAGGTCTGTTTTCCAAAGAGATCATAAAAATGGGAAAAGGATGCAAGTGTACAAAAATATTTTCAGTAGCTCTCTTGTGGTGGCAAAGAATTGGAAATTGAGGGGATGCCCATCAGTTGGGCAATGGCTGAACAAGTTAAGGTATATGAATGTAATGGAATACTATTGTGCTATAAGAAATAATGACTTGAGAAAAACCTGGAAAGACTTATATGAACTGGTGATAAATGAAGTGAGCAGAACCAGGACAACACTGTACGTAGTAGCAGCAATATTTTGTGCTGACTAACTTTAAGAGACTTAGCTCTTCTCATCAATGCAAGAATATAAGACAACTCCAAAATACTCATGATGGAAAATGCTATTCACATCCAGAGAAAGAGCTATGGAGTCTGAATGCTGATCAAAGCAGACTATTTGCTCTTTTTCTCTTTTCTTGTTTTATTTTGTTTCTTCTTCCTTGTAGTTCCTCCCATTCTTTCTGATTCTTCTTTACCTCTTGACTAATGTGAAAATTGGTTTAATATGAATGTATAAGTAGAACCTACATCAGATTGCATGCCATCTTGGGGAGAAGGAAGGTGAGGGAGGAAGAGAAAATTAAAAACTCAAAATCTTATGGAAGTGAATTTTGAAAATTAAAAATAAATCAATTATATATTTAAAAAAAGAATGTGAGCACCTAGAAAGTGGGGGGGAGGAGAAAGGTCTGAGTTCAAATCCTGCCTCAGAAACTCACTAGCTGAGTGACTCTGGGCAAGTCACTTTACTTCATTTTCTTTAACTGTAAAATGGAGATAATAGCACTTATCTCCCAGAGTCATTGTGAAGATCATATGAGATTATATTTCTAAACACTTAGTGTAGTGTCAGGTATATAATAATATAATTCAATAAATAATATAATTTAATAAATGTTTGCTTCCATCCTCTCTATTAGGGGAAATTGCCAATAAAACTCATCAGGCTCTTTTATACTCAATATATTACTTCATTTTCAATAGCAGGAAATGGTTCCATTGAATTTCTAAGGAATTATGTCTCCATCTTACCGTAGATGAGGACTTACAAGCCAAAATATATTATCTGTGTTTGCATTGTGTTTATTTCTATTACAAAGGTGTCTTCATTAGCAATTATGAAATGAAATAAAGGTGAGTTTCTGCCATTATAATTGAGGTTATAAGAGTGTAGATGTGACATCATTATATTGATATCTACAATGACTTGGCAACAGTAGAACCATTAGAAATATTCCCTTTATAGTCAAGTAGCGTTATTCTTTCACCTGTATTTCCTGAAAAATCATAAAGCCCATCAAGTTAAAAAATGGGTAATTATACTCTGGCCACCACAATGACTGATGTGGAGTCTCTTGTCATTACTACATCTCCTAGAATAACATAGAGAGAAACTCACAAAAGAGCTCTTCTTTTCTACTTAAGATTATTTTAATTAAAAGGGGAGGAATCTAATATGCATGAAGCAACATGGTAATTTTACTTCCTTTCACATCCTTAATTTAATGCTTATCTTTAAAATTTTCGTAGTTTAAAAAGAAATAACATGGCACAATGAAACGGGAGCTGGATTTGCAGCCCAGGGTTGTTCTTTTTGTTTTGATTTTTGGTGGGTTTTGTTTGTTTTGTTTTGTTTTTTGCAGTCCTGCAGTTTTTTGCAGACTGGCAGGTCTACCACTCTAGTTCCTGTACCATCTAACTGCTTCAGTCCCTCTGTATGCTGTGTATGTGGCAGTGATGTGCTTGTAAGCTGGTGTGGTGGAAGGAAAAGGAATAAGAATAAACAAGTGGCAAAGTTGGAAGCTTTTGCTATGGCAGGGTATTTCAGGAGTGGTCTGAGAAAAAGAGCAGAAAGGTTTGATCTGAGCATGATAATGTGGGGGGAAATTAAGGGGAAAGGAGGGGAAAGGTAACATGGAAACTAAAACATTTAGTTTCATGACTTAACTTGAGAGCAAAAAGATATTTCTCTGGGTATACCCTTGGACTTTCTTCCCTTGATTTGTAACCTTTGTGTGTAGAGGTGTTCATGGGGGTGCTGGATTTGGGCCTGGTTGATGATACTCCATGTGTTGTATTACTAGTATAGAGTGATCAGTGATCAAAGCAAAAAGCCCAGATCCAACTGTGTTCTTCATATCTGGATTGGGCTCAACTGAGGTCACTGCCAGCTTTCCATTTGCAAGGAAGAACACCTGGAAGATACTAGTTAACCTAAAGCCATGCAAACTCATGGGAGAAATGTTTCAGTATTCAGCTGAGAATTTGGCTTCTATTCAATGAACTTTAAAAAATAAAATAAAATCTACTTGAGAAACAGCTTAAATGGTGTGAGATAGAACCCAGCTGAGGTTCTTACATATTGTCTTGTCCAACTAACAAAAATAGTAGCATGCAAAAAAGTCACAGAACAAGTATGATCCCAGGGAAGATAGTGATTAGCTATATTCAAATCTGGAAAAGGAAACAAAAATAATTACATTTCAGAAGATTCATAAGTTTTTATGTAATGGTTAAATCTGTGAATTCTCTGATTTTTATATTGAGATAGCATACATCAAGATGTCTTCTTGGAAAATTAGGAAGAATGAAAGACAGAAGGCCAATACTTGTGGCTACAAAGAATCCTTGATTTTAGAATGTTCTTTTCCACATTGGTTTTGGTTGAATGGTAAAAATCATTTGTTTTCTCTACTCTTATGTTAATGTTCCATGATGATTTTTGTGTCCATTTATCCTGAGTAAATATGCATTAAGACCACATTATTCCACACTAATTTTATTAATCATTTTCTCCTTTTTTGGTCTTCCCTGTGCAGGAGAACTAATAGAGTGTTCAAGATTTATGATTGTGCATGAGACCCAGCATTCATACCACGAAGATCCCCTATTCGTACCAGTAAGAGGGTATCACTGTCTCCTTCTTAAAAACACCATTGAAATGTTCATCCGTTGACAGTAGTGTTTCCCCAGAGTCCATCATCTGACCACAGTTATTATTGCATGTGCACAATGAGGACATTGAGCATGGAAGCAACCAATGAGAACGAGACACTGTTGTCAACTTGTCAGCCATTGTGTTCATATTAATAACCACTGCAGCTGTCTGAAGCTCAAATTAACATCTTTGCAACTGAGCTGAATACTTCCAGCTCTATTTTGGGATCTTTTCAAAGAAAACAAACCACATTTATTTTGAGGTTCTTTATTAAACCATTCACCGTAAGATCTCCTCTGAATCTTGCATCTTCCCTTTCTTCTGTGACAGCAATGGCATTTGTGATGGTTTGATAAAATGCTTTATGCCCATTGTCTAAGTAGTTCAGGAGTTATTACTCCCATTTTAGAGTTGAAGAAACTGGGTCTCCCAACTTGCAGGGACAACTCGATGGCTTGTCCAATGTCTTTCAGCAAGTAAATGACAAAAGTCTCGTGGCCAGGTTTTCTAACTTCAAATTCAATGAAGCAGTGAGAACTGCTTATGTTCAGATTTCTACTATTCTATTTGCTATTTTGTTAGCTATTTCAGCAAATCCACTTCATCCATATCTTTATGGTAACCCAACCCAAATGCAGACTTCTCTCAGGAGAAACAGGTAGAACTATCTGTGCAATGGGCATGCATGAGATGTCTGTACAACCACACACCAATGGCTTTGCCCCACAATGAAACTGAATGAAGGTTAAATGGAACTCTATGAGACCAGACCTTAGTCTCAGAAGAAAATATCACCAGCAGAGAAATGATCAGTCACATAGGTTCTGTAAACCAAGAAAAGATGAAGAATAAGGGAGAGAACTGGAAGGAAGCGCTTGCCCCAGGGCATAGGACTGTGCCATACAACATTATTGAATTATCATACAATTCCTTGAATTCAATGTTTCCAATGAAACCATTTCGGTAAAATGCTAGAGACCAAGAAATACTCCACTTCAATATCATCCAAAATGAAAAAAACTCTTTTAAAGAACCTACTATGTGTAAGATACTCTGGTGGGTGCTAGGCTTACCCCAGTAGAACTGGTAGATAAGAAAATTTGTTCCAATGGCCATGAAGATGACTGAAACAAGTGCTGTGGAGTGCTTAGAACTTGGTCAAACACTGAAGATTCCGAGGTCATCCACTGCATCCTGGGTCATCACCAGTTATCCTGAATTTTGTCTTGTCACTGTATTTCATTGACTCTGGAAGGGGAGGGAGAAGGACAGGGAGAGGGAGAGGGAGAGGCTGACGACTTTGTGCAATTCTACTTCACTTAAATCTAATGTGAGTACAAGTCAAGACACCACCCCATGATGACATTAGTCCTCTTCAAAATGAAGGACAAACAACAGTGATACAAGGATGAAAACAAAAAAAAAGAAAACAGACCCTACATTTGACAAACTTGTTTCTATTTCATAATACAGCATATAAACAAGGGGCCATCAGTTTGAGAGCTAGGACATACCTCTTGAGTCCAACCTCTTCATATTTTAGAAATGAGAAAACTGAAACACATAGAAGCTAAATATGTGACTTGCCCACGTCACATTTCTAATAAGTTCTAAAGTGAGATTTGAATTTTGCTCTTCCCGACTCCAAGCCTAGTACCTAATTTACTACACCAAGTGCTTGTCACAAATAAACAGATGGTAATTCAAGGAGGGAAACAACACTGACAAATAAGGTAATCCTGAAAGTTTTAGCAATGGAGGCTGCTTATCAGTTGAGCCTTGAAGGAAGTCAGAGATTATAAAAACGATAGTTAGAACTTGGTATAGCAATAAAATGTTGGCAAAATATTTTACAGGGTCAGGTAAGTAGTGAAGTGGACAGAGCGCTGATCCTGGAGTCAGAAAGACTTGAGTTCAAATCTGGCCTCAGACACTTGACACTTATTAGCTATGTGACCTTGGGCACATCACTTAACCCTGATTTCAACAACAACTTTATATATTATCTCATTCATCAAAACAATCCTATGAGGTAAATGGGGATATTATTATACCCATTCTGTAGATGAGGAAACTCAGAGTGAGGAAGGTTAAATGACTTGTGCATTTACAAAGCTAGGAAGAGTCTAAGGCAAAATTCAAATTTATATCCTAAAACAACTATTGTTTCTACTGTACTACCTTGATGACTAAAAAGCAGGTGTGCATGGGGAAACATCCCTGGCATGGGGATCAGCAGCCAATATTGATGTAAAAATATCTAATTGATCTAAAAATTTTGTTTATATTTGGTCATCTAAAAAGAGAAGTGTTTTTTTACCCTTGATTTTAAAAAAAATAGGAGAAAGCTAAGAAAGACTAGAATGTCCATGCCAACAGTGCCTGAAGCAAACCTTTTATTTATTGATTATTCTACAACTGAGCAGTCACTAGTGCCCACTCTAGAATTTTATATAGTCTGTGGAGTCTGACATGGAATTGTTGTTCAGTTGTTCCAGTTGCATCTTTGTGATCCCATTTGGGATTTTCTTGGCAAAGACATGGAAGTGGTTTGCCATTTCCTCTCCAGCTCATTTTACACATGAGGAAACTGAGGTAAACAAAGTTAAGTGACTCTCCAGGGTCACACAGCTAGGAAGTGTTTGAATCTGGATTTGGACTCAGGTTTTCCTGACTCCAGACCCAGTGCTCTATTCACTGTGCCATCTAGCTGTCCTCTAACAAAGAATATCATTTAACACAGATAGTAGTCAAACCTTAACCAGGTGAGTCTATCTCTGGCCATCTCTTTGCAATATGGGAAGCATCGATTTCAGATCTCTCAAGAGTATCTCATTTGAAATGCAAGTTTACTGAAGAAGAAGAAAAGAAATTACTCCATCTTCAAGTCATAGAAAGCCTGTGATGACTCGGATGAGTTGGCTTTGGGTATGTCTTTCATTGTCTCTACTGGTCCACCGGGACCCCATAGAATTTGCTGCAGATGCGATTGTGAAGGATTTTTAAAAACAGTCTCTTAGGGGCTACATGTATAAAAAACTTCAGCATGAAACTCATGAAATGAACTTTCTAAATTGCATTGTAGTAAGACACACTAGGGATTAATGAGGTATAAATCAACTAGAATGGTACAGCAAGCTATCAGTTCTAAATGGCAAATCCATTCAACCTGGCTTGATTGCTGAATCTTCATTTCCAAATCTGATGGTTTTGTCAGGACCCTCATTCTTCCTGACCTCTCTTCAGCCTTTGGAACTACTGACTACCTTCTCTCCATTCTGGATTTTCACAACATTGCTCCCTCCCAGTTCTTCCCATACATGGCTGGCTACCATTTCTGGGTCTCTTTTGTTGCTTGTGTCAATAACCCATAGGCAGCAGCTAGGTGACATAGTGGATAGAGTACTAGGCTTGGAGTTGGATAGAACTAATTGAGTTCAAATCATACCTCAGATATTTACTAGCATGTGATCTTGGGCAAGTCACTTAACCACCTTTAATTCCCTCAGATGTGAAATGGGAGTAATAATGACAGTACCTACTTCACAGGATTATTATGAGTTTCAAAAGACTCAGAACGGTGCTCAGTACATAGTAGGTGCTTAATAAATACTTGTTTCTCTCCTTCTATGTCCTTGTGTGTGAGATGCCCCAGGGCTTTCCTCTCTTCTCATTTCACAGTCTCTCAGTCATCATACCAGCTCCCACTGATTCAACTATCATCTCTTGGGAGCTAATCCCTCCTAGACTCTCTTCGGAATTCTAGTCCCATTTTATCCAGTGCTTATTGGACATTTAGAAATGGATGTCCCGTAGGCATCTTAAAATCAATGTGTCCAAAACAGATCTCAATATCTTTCCTCTCAAACCCTCCCATCTTCCCAAATTCCTTCTGGTTATGGCACCACCATTCTACCAACAACCCAAGATCACAGCCTCTGTGTCATGTCTGACTCTTCAGCTCTCATCCCCCATAGCCTCACAGTTGTCAGCTTTTGATTCCATCTTCACGACATCTCTCATATCTCCCCTTTCTTCCTTCTATTGATTATCTTCAATTTGTCCTATCTATCTCTTGTTTGGACATAGTTGTTTGAACACTGTTTCCCTCATTACACTGTGATTTCTTTGAAAGCAGGGATTGTCCTTGGTCTTTTTTTTGTACCCCTGCGCTTAGCAGAGTGCCTGGCACATCCTGAGCACTTAACACATGATTGTTTGACTGACCAGTTAAGATAATCAATTAAACTGAACTAACAAGTTAATAACTGTTGATGGCTTAATGTTTTGCTGTTTTCAGTTATATTTACATTTTAACATTTCATGTCAACCATGAAGTCTCTAATCTTTTGTCAGATAATATTTATATGAAAATAAACTGTACTCATTTCATCAAAGTCTTGGTATGGCCTCTTTTTTAGAGAGGAAGGAAGAAAGAAGGAGTAGAAAATCTGCTCCCAATGAAATCCTCAGTGGAATAACGGAGAGAGATAAAGTGATTTAATGTAAATGAATCATTCTATAAATGCTAAATGTTGCTGGTTGCCACTGTTGTTACCACTGCAGAGCACTATGTTCCCTTCCATTCTTGGAATCCCACTAAACTGGGATGGAGATTCATGACACAAAGGTGGTAATGTAGAGGAAGCAAGAAATTGGGAGAGATATTAAGTAATCCTCTTCTGATCTGGATCATTCTGTTTTGACCCACATGGTTCTCATTCATATAATGCTTTAAGATTTGCAAAGCACTTCACATACATTATATCCTTCAAGTCTCACAATAACCCTGTAGAGCTAATCCTATTATTATCATCATTTTACCAATGAGGAAACAGACTGAGAAAGTTAAATGACTGTCCCAGATCACTTTAAACATCATCACCCTAGACAAATAATTTAGAGTACTTGCTTATACATTTCCTGCTCATAAAATCTTCCCCCTTTCATTTTCATTTTCCAACAAAGGCTTTTTGGATTAATATGTACAACCTCTAAAACCATCAAGGAATGTAGATTAAACTGTTCCATCCAGCAGCAAAAATCAATCTCAGGGCCTCATTTGCTAGAATTCTGCAATAGCAAAGAAATACACACGCTCAGATTCAGTGGGCAAGCTACTGGCCAGGGTGCTAAGCTGACTGACTGCCGCTGAGGAAATAGCTGCCCATGGTGCTGAATCAAGCACTTTCCACTCCACCCCAGGGATTTTCACACCTGAGAATCCCAAGTAATTTAAATCAGTCAGGCAATGAAGCTGGGACAACTGAAAGTATAAGAGGCAGAATGTGGCCTCTGCTTGTCTGAGTCATGACAGAGACACATGAAAACAATGAGAACCATCTGGTTATCTCAAACTGGCCAACCCTCAGCCCTCACAAAATCAGAATTTCAGAGTTGGAAGGTACATCAGTGACAAAAAGCCAAAATGGGGTCGTGAAGAGTCGGACACAACTGAAGCAACTGAACAACAATAAGTCTAGTGAACCCCTGAATAAAGAGTCCTTTCTATAAAATAAATACATCTATTCAGCCTTGGGTTGAAAGCTTCTCATGAGGGGTAACACATTATTTCTCAAGGCATTTCATTCATTCTATTATTTCACTTCTAGATAACTGTAATTGCTAGGGGATTTTCTTTACTCCAAACTTAAATTTGTCACTTTGCAAGTTGTACCCATTCCTCACTCTGGAGACAAACAGAATGAGTCTCATCTTTCTTCCATGCAACAACTCTTCAAATACTTGGAGTTAGCTATTAAATTAAATCCCCCCCCCCATACACACACACACACACGCACACACTCCAGAACATCAATTTCCTTCTGAAGACATGGTACCTAGAGCTGTATAGATCAGTCTATTTATGACCTGACTAGGACAAGGTACAGTGAGACAGCTTATTTCTTAATCAAATTATTGGAGGATTATAGATTAAGAACTATAGGGGGCATTAGAAACCCTTGAGTTCAGCCCTCTCATTTTACAGATGAGGAAACTGAGACTCAAAGTCCTGCATACTATGCCTCTATTAATGTTGCCTAAGATTGAATCAGTACTCTTGGCTGCTCTAACAAGTGGTGCATATTGAGCATGTATAAACTAATGTCTAGCCCTGTTACTCTTACTTTGGTTCACAATTGTCTCCAGGTAATTTTCAAGGAGTTATCTTTGTTAATAGGAAAAGGAGCTCCAGGTAAAGGTCCCCAAGGCAATTACCTGCACATGCTGCTTGATCTCTCACTCCCCAGCACCACTTTTGCTACAAACCCTACTTCCAGGGTGGGTGTTACTTCCCTCTAAGTGAGGACCTGAAAAGTCCTTAGCCTAAAAAGGCCAAGGCCTCCCATTGCATCCTGGACCATCTCCAGTCATCCTGATGAATATCTGGTCATTGGATTCAGATGACTCAGGAGGAGAAAGTGAGGCTGGTGACTTTGCACAGCCCTTCTTCGCTCAAAACAAAGTCAAGTGCAAGTCATGTCATCATTTCTCTGATGTCATTATCTTCTTCAAAAAGGAAGGATGAACACAACAACTTCTAGGGTATGAATCTCAAGGTTTGAGGTTACCCCAGCTCCTCTTCATTCTGATCTCTGGCACTGTGAGACTTTAGTGTGTCTGCCTTCTGGATATAAGTAATTGTGGGAATTTGTGGACTGGCAGTCAGTTTCAATTTCTGCATCATCTTCAATTCACATCTTATCAATCTTGCATCCATAATATCTCTCACCTCTAGTATTTTCTATTATCTAACATCTAGGGTGACCATGCTATTTCAGTCCTTCATTGCCTCTCACCTGAATTATTACTAAAGCCTCCCCACTGGGTCTCCCAATATTTGACATCCCCTCCCTCTCATCCTCTACACAATTGTCAAATAGAAATTTCAGAAAGTACAGATCTGACCTTGTCTTCCTATGTCACCTTCACCAGCCCTTAGCTTGTCCAGAATAAAATGAAAATTCTCATGTTTGGCATATAAAATTCTTCATAATCTGGTTGTAGTACTCTTTCCAGACTTAACTGACATTGCTTCATCTTGTACACTGTACACTATAAGCAAACTAGTCTCCTTATAGCTCCCCATACGTAGTATTCCATCTCTTATCCCTCGGTCTTTGCCCAGGCTGCCCCCATGTCTGGAATTCATTCAATCTTCATCCTTCCTTTTAGAATCACTACCTTCCATCAAATCTTACCCCACGTGCCACCCTCTACAATATTTTCCCATTTCTTAGCATTCTCACCTACCTCCACACTTCACAATATATAAACATATATGTGTATAATGTATAAAATGTGTTTCTCAATGTGTTTGCTGTTTCCCCAGTTGAATGTAAATTCCTTGAGGGCAGAGAGCATTGTTTCACTTTTGTTTCTATATCCCCAATACGTGGTATATAGTAGATGCTTAGTAGGTGCTTAGTAAATGCTCATTGACATGAAATGATCTTCACCTGGTAACCATGATCCAAATGTTGATGGTTAGATATTGTTTTTTTAATCCCTTCAGATTGCACCTCAACTACGGTATGTTCATAGAAACTCAAAAGGATGAAGTCTTGCCTCTTCCTTGCAAAAACTAGAAGATACAAAACATCCTTTTGTGTTGCAGTGGCTCAGACCACTTAAATATGGGGGGGGGGGTGAGAATTTTCTCTTGACTCATTACACAAAGACCCTACCTGCACTTTAGGGGATTTTCTCGTACTTGTGTGCTAGTCCTCACCCAGAAAACCTGGAACAATATGTATCTGGAACCTATCTTCTTCCACAAACTGAAGTTGATGGCCTGCTTATAGGTCCTCCTTATAGTTTTATTAAAAGGAAGGAAACAAAACAGAAATCCTTGATTGGGCAATTATTCATCCCAAAGGTGTCAGGAAATCCTTACAGTAACTTATATTTCTGAATATGAGGGTTTCTGCTTATGGAAACCCTTCCCCACAAGTCCTACCTGGAACTTCCTGCTCATTAAAGAGGGAAGGGTACACATGGCGACTTTTCTCTCTTTCAATTTCCTGATTCTTCCAGGCTTTGTGGCACACAATCTGCAAGTTTCTCAAACCAATCATTGAATATATATTAAGTACCTACTATGTGCCAGGCATTGTGCTAGTAACTGGGGATACGAAGAAAAGTAAAAGATAGTCCCTGTTCTCAAAGAGCTGAGATGAGATCAATGAATGCCTATAGGATCCTCCAGACTTTCAATTCTATCTTGCCTAAGCAGGATGAAGGAAAAGGTATCTTTAGTCTACTTCAATCCAACAAGCATTTGTTGAACACCTACTATATCAGACACTATACTAGGTGCTAGGGATATAAAGCAAAAATGAAATAGTTCCTACCCTTACATTCTGGTGGAAGGGGTGATGGAATCATTTGATTGAGTCTTTCATGCCGTTCTTATGGAAATGTTGGAGAGCTGTCAGCTAGAAGAGAGACTAACTCTATGGAATAGGTTTCTGGTAGAGGAAAGGCAACTACCGTCTGGTAGTTTCCTATATTAACTAACTGTTCTTGCTAACTAAGTTGTTTCTATACTATTGGCCTGCAAATGCTCTTAGTGCCCCCTCTATTTCAGTAGTCCAGGGCAAAGCCCCAACTGTACTGCCTTAATGTTTGTTTGTTCTTTTAGATTTTATCCCAGTCACAATCTCCATTTCCAGAGTTTCCATTCCCAGAATACTTCGAGGTTTACAAAGTTCATTTCTCAAAGCCCACCCTATACAATAGAGGTGCAAGGATTATGATCCCTATTTTATAGGTGAGAAAGAGTACTCCTAGCCTACACAGAGACAGGGACACAGGACTCCTGGCAGCACCTCATTTGCCTTGCAGGAGTTTCTAACTCTGGCATCATACTTTTTATTTAAGGTACCCTTGTTTTAAATCTCATTAGTTTCATTACACCCAATTAAGCTTGCATATGCTCAGAAAGCATCATTACATATTTTAATGAAAGAGCATTTTGGATTAATTATGGGCTGACATTTTAGAATATCTTCACCATACAGAGCAAGGTTAGAGAATGTCTGTACTTTTTATAGATGCAGAAATGAGGGTGCTATTAAATTTCAACTTCCAGAATCACCCTCTACAACTCTAGGGTAGAACACAGACTTATCAGTAAGATCTGAGAATGTTTTTAAAAGTCCATGGTTTAAAATATCTCTACTTGCTATCAGTCAAGATTCCACCTAGAAAAGAACTTAAGACATTTTTGTTCTGGGAAGCTGGGTGACTAAATGAATCCAAAAATGGTTTCTTCAATACTTCAGGAATCTGTGGTTTCCTTGCGGGAAGGTACTTCTTCCTCTGCTGCAGATCACCATTCCTCTATGACCTAATAGGTCCCTCATTCAGTCAACAAGCATTTATTAAGTACCTATTATGTGCTAGGCCATGCATTAAGCACTTGGGGATGCCAAGAAAAGCATATTGTCTCCCTGCTGAGACTGTGAGCTCCTTGAGGCCATGGGCTGATTTTTGCAAATGACTAAACGGTGCCCTCCTCCCTTGGCAGAGTCCCACCCAGAACTACCAGTCTCCATTGAACCCCATGGCAGAGATCTCCTCTAATCGATGCCCTTGAATTCCTTAACCTGACAGAATTTCTAGAGAAGCCTTCAGATACCATAACAGCAGTGACCAGGTATGACAGAACAGGTCTTTTTGACCTGTGGGGCAAAGCACTCTAAAATAAACTTTTGAAGGCAAATTTGGTTTGATGAGGAGGGAATAAAGAGGAAGGGACTCCTATCTCCCAAGGTAAAGGGAAGCCAGAACATTGGACTCCATCTTGACATCTACTCTGGTATTCTCATTTTCTACCCCACTGCTGCCCTGCTTCTCCCATCACCACCCTCCCCAGACCCCAGAACTGGACCCTCTGTACCACATCTTTAGAATTTCCTGTGAGTTGTCCCTTTTGCAGGGATTAATCCACTCAGCTTTGAGGTTTCCCTCAGCTGAACTGCCTTGATTAGTGAGGCAGTAGACACAAACACAACTGGCTAATAGTAGCCAACTGACCCCAGATCATATTTCACTTTGTGTCCATCCATCAATTCTAGTCATCTTGCTATCCACCCAGACATTGTACCATTTGTCCTCTACCCTCAAGACTAGACCTCCAGAAGCTGTGAGCTGATTCAATCATTCTGGAGAGCAATTTGGAACCATGCCGAAAGGGCTACAAAAATGTGTATATCCTTTGACCCAGCAATATTGCTGCTAGGACTGTATCCCCAAGAGATCATAAAAATGGGAAAGGGTCCCACATGTACAAAAATATTTATAGCAGCCCTCTTTTTGGTGGCCAAAAACTGGAAATCAAGGGGATGCCTGCCAATTGGGGAATGGCTGAATAAATTGTGGTATATGAATGTAATGGAATACTATTGTGCTATAAGAAATGATGAACTATGAGGAAGACTTCAGAGAGACCTGGAAAGACTTATATGAACTGATGCTGAGTTAAAGGAGCAGAACTAGGAGAACTTTGTACACAGCAACAACCATAGTCTGTGAGGAATTTTTCTGGTGGACTTAGTACTTCATTGAAGTGCAAGGACTTAAATAATGCCCAATGCTCTCTTAAGGCAAAATGACTTCTACATCCAGGGAAAGAACTATGGAATTTGATCACAGAATGAAGCAGATCAGTTCCTTTTGCATTATGTTTTGGTTTGTTTTATGATTTCTCCCATTCATTTTGATACTTCCATGCAACATGACTAAGGTGAAAGTGTATTTAATAGGAATGTATGTGTAGAACCTATATAAAATTGTATGCTGTCTCAGGGAGAGAGTGGGGTGGCAGGGGGGAAGGGGGAGAGGGAGGGAAAAAATCTAAGACATATGGACGTGATTGTAGAACACTGAAAACAAATTTTAAAAAATATAAAGAAGATTGTACCTCCAGAGCAATGAGTTCACTCCATCTATCTCACTCCTTTCAGATTCCATTGAACCATCTTATCATCCCACTTTTGACCACATGCCATTCTCCTCTTCCCCTTTACCTCCTACTCTGCATATAGCTATTAAATTCGTAGTATGATTGTCTTGGAAAGGGAATGTCAATGAACTGCATACAAATCTATCTGCCATGCCCATGACTCCTCAAATCACAGCTTCCTACCTTGTCCATCACACCTATAGATGTGTTATCTCCCTTATTGATTGCAAATGTTGTGTCCTTTTCATTTAAGAATCCTCAAAGACTTAGCACAGTACCAGGTACTTAATCAACTCTGAATAAATACTTTATAATTCATGCATTTTATTTTTCATGAGTGGAGACTGTAAAACTCTGAGAAGTCACTTCTGGGGAGGCTGCTACAAGTACAGAGTGTCAGGGAGGAAGTCTGTCTTTTGCTAATTTCCTGTGTTAACTAACCTTCCTAACTAGATTCAATGATTTCTACGTCACTAAGGAGTACAAACGTGATCAACCCTGTCTAAATCCCTGGATCACCCCTCCCTAGTTCCTCAGGAGCATAGTAATTACTTGTCTAGGATTCAGAGTGATCCTAATTACACTCTCCAAAAGCCCTCCTCCCTTATAGTACTGTTCTCATTACTGCTATTCATAGAAATATAGAGTTCAGTTTTTTATTCTTTTCTCACCCTTGGTCTATGAAAAGAGAAAATACATCAAGCTACCTATTTTATGGGACCAAAAAACTGAAGGAGAGAAGAACTAAATTTCTAGGGACTGACCTCTATTGCTCATGAGTCTGTAAGAACAGATGCAGTGGAAAGAGTTCCAGGAGCACAATTCTAGTCCCACATTTTCTATGAACTAGCTAAGACATTTTGGCAAACATTCTCCATCTCTGAGCTTCAGACTCCATACCTGTACCTATTGGCAGGGGCCGGGGTGGGGGGGAGGGGGGGAGGATTATAACATGAGAAGAGAAAATCCTTTAATGTTTCTGGATTTGTTTAAGAACAGTCACATAAAAACAGTTGAAGATTAAAGTTTATATTTTCCAAAAAGTTAAAAAAAAAAGAATTATTGGTATCATTGAAGACATTCACTTCCTTTGCCTTTTGGTAAAGATAGGGACAAGTTCCCTTCTCTGGCCTCAGTGCCCTCATCTGTAAAATGTAGAGTGGATCTTGATCATCCCCAAGGATCATCCATCCAGCATTCTAGGATCCAGTGGTTTATGATCTTGCATCATAAAGTGAATCTATAAAGAGACTGATTTTTTAAAAAGATGAATCAGGAGAGTATTTTTTTTAAAGCATCAGTCTTGGAGTGTTCATTGTTGTCACTCATCTTTCATTCTCAAAGAAGACCAATGAGATCAGAAGGGTAATGATTTGACTTGCTAATTTGTTGGACTGAAGTGAGGCAGAGTTGTGCTAAATCATCAGCCTCATTCTGTCCTCTACAGTCACCAATGTCCAGTGGCAGGACAAAAGTCAAGATGACTGGTGATGGTCCAAGATGCAGTGGGTGACCTTGGTCTTGCTAAATTAAGGTCTTTCCCAGGTCTCAGTTTGGGAGCATTATAAGTTGACAGTATGGTACAATAAGAAGGGATGAATTTTCAAATAAGAAGGGGTGGATTCAAATCCAGATTTTGTCCCTTTCTATCCATAGGACCTAGGGCTAGTTAGGTAACCTCACACAGGACCTTAGTTTCCTCCTCTATAAAAATGACTTCTAAAGATATGTGACTCCCAGTTGTAAGTTTATGATCCCAGTGTGGCTACCTCAACTCCAAACATTTTAAAGGCTCCCCTTGGTGAATTGACTTCTGATACAGGCCATAAAGCATGTGAGAAGACAAAAACCCACTGCTCAATCATCTGAATGCCCTGAGCACTGCTACCAAGCTTGGTCTTACTCTAAGTTAGTTCTGAATCTCTTGTAACTGTTCCCAAAAATAAAATTCATTTTCAAAGGAAAAAGATTGGTTACTATTGACAACTGGAACTCTTACTTGTCAGTGTATTCTTCTCCAAACTGCCTTGTTTTTATTTATCTGCATATGTATAATCTCCCTTCTCTCCCAAACCCCTCACTTACATGCTTAAGGGAATGTAACTCCCTTGAAAGCAGAGATTCTCTCATTTTGATCTTGTTATGGACCATCCTTAAAATGGATCTTGGCATGCGCAAGTGCTTCATAAATGTGAATTGATTTGGAGATGTTTAGCCTGGAGAGAAGATTCAAGGGAGACATGATGATCTATTTTAGGTCTTTGAAGGGCTGACCCATTAAAGCAGGTTTAGACTCTTTGGTCTCACAAGTTAAAACCAGAGACAGTGAGTGAAAGTCACAAAGAGGTGACTTTAGGCTTAAAGTAAGGGAAACTTCCTTAATAATGGAGGTTATCCAAAATGAGAATGGGTTGCCCCAGGAAACAGTGGGTTTGCCCTTGATGGAGGTCTTCAAGCCAAGGTTGGATGACCCCTATCATGTATTTTTAGAGTCAAGAATCTTTTGGGAGTGTGAGTTGGACTGGGACTACGTGGTCACTGACGTTCCTTCTAACACTGAATTTCTAAGAGTCTATGATTTTATGAATTAAACAATTTTAAATTGTCATAAGTGATTCTAAAAGCAGTTTAATAAATGTTCTCTGTAAAGGAATCTTCCTCAAAATAATTGCACAGTCCCCCAACATGACTACTTTAAAGAAGATTGGGATGGATAAGTCTTGGTGTATTTCCTAACAAAATATCACATGATTTTGTAGGTTTTGTGTATTGCTAGGACTTAGCATAGGCAATCTAATGTTTCATGTATGTTGGAAATAATCACCAGCTGTGCTAAATGCTCCCATGGTATAGAATAGCAATCCTTCCATTGTACTCCTCCAATTGAGAGCCCTGGAGCTAAAAAGTAGAGGAGATATCATGCTGATGCAACATTTCTGTCTCCCCAAGGTGTGCTCAGCATAGGAAGTCCAGTGTTCTTGTTAGGAGTGGCTCATTCCAGCACTGGAATGACCTGCTTTCTATGGAAAGGGAAGTGTTTGGATTGAGAGCATTCTAGCATCTCTTTCCTCTCTTCCCACTTTGCTCCTAGTAACTAAAATAACTGGTAACTCCTTGAGTTACCAGGGCATTTTCACCTACTGTTTATTGCCCAGAAACATTATATAAGGTTACAACCTCTAGTTTTCCCAGGACCCATTCCATATTCACCATTATGAGCCAGACTCAGATCCAAGACCACCTTGATGTTACAAAAACTGCTTCTTGATGTTATAAAAACTGCTTCTATTTTCCAAGTGTCCACCTACTCACCCACTCTCCCGCACCCCCGGTCCCTGGAAAGAATGTCAGAGTCCTTCTAATCCAATTCCCCTATTATACAACTGAGGAAACTGAGGTCCAGGGAAGTTCAGTGACTTGTCCAACTTCATGCAGGTAATAAGCATAAAATATGGGATCTGAACCTCAGTATTCTTTGAGAGTCAATGCTCTTACCTCATTGCCTCCCCAAAGCTCAGCTGGACCAATTAAAGGAACATCCAGAAAACCACAGGAAAAGGGGAGAAGGGTATTCTTTACTAGGTCCCTGAGACTTATCTCCCTTCACCATCCCACTTGGAAGGTAAGTATCATACAAGAGAAAAAAGGGGTCTCAAAGTTTCATTTCTCCCTGCCTCCTCCCACTGATGACTTCTGACTTGGCAAGATGGCGATTATTGTTCAGTTGTTTCAAGTCATATTCAAAACTTCATGATCACATTCGGAGTTTTCTTAGCAAAGATTCTGGAGTGATTTGTCATTTCCTTCTCCTGCTCATTTTATAGATGAGGAAACTGAGGCAAACAGGGTGAAGCAACTTGCTCAAGGTCTCATAGCTACTAAGTGTCTGATTTGACCTTAAGAAGATGAGTCTTCCTGACTCCAGGTCTGGTATTCTGTCAACTACACCAGGGAAGGCATAGGAAGAGAGGAAAGGAGAAGGTGGAGGAAATCCCCTTACTTTCTTTATCAACATTCATGGGATCACTAGTTGAAAGCTAGAAGGAATCTTAGAGTTCATCTAGTCCAAGGTCTTCATTTAGCACATGGAGAAACTGAGACCAAAAGAAGTAACCTAACTTGCCCAAAGTCATGCAGTTGGCAAGGGGTAGTTAGGATTGGAGCCTGAGTACCTTGACTGTCCACCCATGGTTTTCTCCACTAGACCCTATTCTCACTTCCTTCTCTTCTTTAAGACCTAGGATTATAGAGCCATAGGCTTTGAATTGGGAGGGACCTTTGAGGTCAACCAGTTCAAATTTTTCATTTCAAAGATGAGGAGACTGGGGTTTAGAGAGGACAAAGGGATCTTCCCAATATCACCCAAGCACTAAATTGCAAAGGCAGGATTTGAACCCAGGTCTTTTTGACTCTATGTATTGCATCCTACACATTCTGCTATACCACCTCTCATTGCTCTCTTTTGCTCTTTAGAGACTGGGGAATGATGTTTCACTCCCCTACATTTCATGCCACACCTCTGTCTAATAGTCTGCCAGGTTTAAGGAGCAGGGAGAGGACTGCACTATCACCTTTTCAAACAAGAAGGTTGGAGGAATCACAGAATATCAAATCTGGAGCAGTCTCCACCAGCATGTGCAACCTCTACTCTAGGAAGATCTCCCAACACATGATGCCTACCACCTCCTGAGACAGCCCATTCCAACCTTGTAGAATTCTAAAGGGGAGGAGGCCATTCTTGACATTCAGCCTAAGTCCTTCTCTCCTTAACTTCCATTCCTTACTCCTCCTGCTACCCTCAGGGTCAAACAGAGAAAATCTAATCTCTCACATACTGACAGACTTTCAAATACTAGGAGGCATCTTTAATGTTCCTTCTCTTCTCCAAGTCTTCTTTATCCCAGGTTCTGCATTCTCCCAAGCCTCAAATGTTCTCAACAGAAGGCATTTCTCCAGCTCTTCATGTTGCCCATGCCCTTGTCCTAATGCTTTAACTCTGTCTAAATCTGCCCCCATGTGGTGCCCCTCCAAGCAACTGGCAATTAGTAGTTCAATTCTAGATCTTAATCACTGGCTATACAGCGGGCGGGCTGCCACACTCACTCAGAGTTAGCGTCAGCTACCATGCAGCATTGGAATATCCTCAGTGGTGGCAAAACATTTTCCTCTTCAGGCAGGTAATTGACTCATTCAGAACCACCAAATCTGGGTGAATGATAATTTGGGGTACAAACCATAGCAGTGAAGTTTAGAAAATTTAGAAAAGTTTAGAACCCTCCCTTCCAGTGTTTAATTAATGCCCTTTTTTTTTGCATGACTGGTATCAAGAGTCCCATTGTATGTATATCAGGACCAACCTGTAGATAAGGCTTTGGCAGTTAAGAAAATGCAAATGAGGAAGGGAGAACTCTGTTCTAGATTCTGGTGATTGAAGGCTTCAGGAAAAGGTATCGACAGTGGAGGTCTGTTCTATAGAAGTATTAGACATTTTTCTGTTTGTCCCTCCCACAGGACAGAACTAGGAGCATTTAGGGTAGCAGCTGAAGAGAGAAATCGGAAACTTGATGCCAAGGAAGCTGCTGTCCCAAATTGGAATGGATTGGCGAGGGAGACACTGAGCTCTCCATTACTGCAGGTCTTCAGAAAGAGTCTGAATGACCCCCTTGTTAGAGGGATGGAGAGAGAAAGCAGATAGAATGGAAAGACCACTGGATTTGTGGGCCAAAGACATTAGTTTCAAACCTGCATCTTTTACTTCCTTATGTGATCTGGGACAAGCCATATGGATAGTATAGTGAGAAGAGTATTAGATTTGAAATCAAAGGAGCTGAGTTTAAATCTGGATGACCTTGGGTAAATCACCTATCCCTGTGGCCTCAGCTTTCTCATCTGTAAAATTAAGGAGCTGCAGTAGATAGTCTCTAAGGTCCCTTTAAAATAAAAATCTATGATCTAAAATTATTTCACCTTCCTGGTCCACAGTTTCTTCATTTGTAAATTGAAAGGACTTTAGGCTACTGTGAATAACATTCAAAGCCACTTTCCACCCTAAATCCTTTGACCTAGTATTCAGTCATGGGTTAATATAGATGATTTCAGAGATTTTATGATTCTCAGAAAGAGAGCATTTGAGGGTGGTAGGCACAGCAAGAGACTGGGGAAGGGGCAGGAGGTAGGACCCAAGGGAAAATAACCTAATTTGTGGGGTTTTAGTAGGCTGGTTTGACTTTATAGCATCTCCTAACAGAGAAGCATCCCTGTCCTCTCTAGCTATTAGCTGATGAATACTCATGCTTTAGCAAGACAGGAATAGTAGTCCTTGGGGAATTGGTGCCCAGCAAGCTCTTATCATACTTTTATCACTTACCACACTTTCAAAGGTAGTTGACTCAAATATGTAACTCAGACATGTCTTGTCATTTCTTCCTGCATAAAGACGAGGGTGATTAGTTTTGAGTATTGCCTCAGAAATCCCAACATTTAGCACCCCATCATGGGGCAATCAGTCATTTAAGAAGCCTTTATGAGTACTTAACTATAAGGCAGGCACTTTGTAATTCACAAAATCAAACAAAACAGTGCCAGTCCTCAAGGGCTTATATTTTATTGGGGGATGGGCAATAGACAGACATTACACAACATAATCTCCCATCATTTTCATAGGAAATTAGACATTGAGATTTCAACATCATAGATATCCCAATAAAAGGAGAAAGTCTCTCAAGGCATGGAGCCTCCCCTTCATGAAAAAAGACTAGATGACCATCGTATGTTATGAATTAATCTGTGTCTAAAGGTTCTTCTCCTTTTCCTAAAATATTCCTTCTGACACAGAATGAAATTACATAATTTCAGAGTTTGGAAGAGATCCCAGAAGCCATTTAGTTTAACTTGTACCTGATCAAAACTCCATTGTACAATATTGTGACCCTGATCATCTAATGTCCACATGAAGACCTCTCATGGAGGGGAACTTGCTACCTCCCAGTACAGTCCACTCCACTTTGACATAGCTATCATACTTTGGAAGATTTTCCCAACCTCAATCCTAAATATGTCTCTCTCTAATTTCTATACTTATCATAGTTATCATTCCATTTTAGATTAAGGCAATAACCCCAGGAGGTCTTTGTGAAAATATAGACTATGCTGAATAGAAGGGTGAATTAAATCATCAGCATGGATTACCAGGTCCTAAAGGAATGGAACAGAGGACAAGAAAGTGTTGAATGCAGAAAGAGAGGAGGGAAAGGTGCAACATTTAGGGGGGTTCCCATATTTGACATCCAATGGACATCATGAAGGCACTTTGGGAACAAAGCAGAAGGTAGAAAAAGAAGATGCCAGGATGGTGGAAAGAGGGTTAAGATGACATGTCACTTACTTCCCAATCTTAATAGAGCTATGCAGGGACATGGGCTAAGGACCTTTTATCCCTAACTATGAAACAACACCTGGAGTTATCAGTCACTGGTTTGAGAAGGAAGAAGAAAAGTATAGAGAAATATTGGAGCACAGAAGGAAACAAGGGGAGGCAATCATGAATTAGCAAAAGATAAAAATACAGAGAGAGAAAAAGGGGTAAAGAGGACCCTGTAGTATGCCTGTACCCATAAAATCCATTTTACAGATATGAGATGGAGGCAGTCTTAGCATCACATTTTGGGAAAGACATTGATAAGTTGGGTATCTAGCTAGGCTCTACCAAAGGGAGCAGTTGGAGTAGTTGGGGATGTTTGTCCTGGAGAAACTTTGGAGGGGCACGATGGCAGCCTTCACACATTCACAAGGCTGTCAAGGGGAGTGTGATTAGATTCATTGTGCTTGGCCCCAGGCAGGAAAGACAGTAGAGATGTTTGGAAATTGCCAAGAAGTAAATGGAGAATTAACACTGACAATCTGGGTCATCACCCCAACTACTTTATGACTAATAATCAAGAGTATTTTGAATGGATAAGTTGTAGGATGCTTCACAGCCTCCTGCCTGAGATGAAATTGGGGTTCAGTTTTGAAGGAAGCCAGGAACACTCAAAGGAGAAGGAATATTCCAGGGTTGAAGAACTACCAGTGCAAAAGACAGATGGAGAGTGTTATGTGAGGAGCAGGAGCTAGGCCAGGCTGGTTGGACTCTAGTGTGCTTGGGGGGAGGAATGTGGAAGAAACCTGGAAAGAGAAGCCACAACCAGGTTGTGAAGACCTTCAAATGCCAAACAAAAGTTTATATTTAATCCTAGAGGTGATTGGGAGCCACTGTAGTTTGTGGAGCAGAGGGTTGACATGGTCAGGTCCACACTTTAGGAAGATCAATTTGATGGTAATTAGAGAAAAGACTAGAGTGGGGAAAGACTTGAGTCCAGGAGACCAGTTAAGAGGATTCCATAATATTCTAGGTGAAAGGTGATGAGATCTGACATAAAGTAGTGGCTGTGAAAGAACAGAAGGAGACATAGGTTAGAAATGTTACGAAGATAGATATAGAGGATACAATTTGGCAATTGATTGGATATGTGGATATGGCAAACAAGAGATGCTTGTCCAAGTTGGGTTGGGGAATGGGTTCTCTGTAACGGCCCTTTGGACTCTGAGCTTCTGTGGTTCTCCAGAGGCTGCTTTTTGTACTCTAATGAGCTAAAGCATTTGTGTCTATGACCCCACAGTCACCTTGTCCCCTAATCCACAAAGGTCCCCCTCCACTTTTCTACCATAACATGGAGGCTCTTATGGGGTCTCAAAAGCTGAGGCTGAGAAGCTCAAACTGAAGTAGATTATCTAGATATCTCTGGCCACAGGTCCACATGTAGACCATGAAGATGTTATCTGATACACATCTTAGCCTCAGGGAGTGGTACTTTCTGCCATATCAACTATCTACTGTGGATGGAAGAGGTTTTAGTTCATGTTTGTGGGAAGATTACCCAAGCACCTTGAGGACAGGGACTGCTTCATTTTTGCCTTTTCATCCCTAGATCTACTATAGTGCCCAGGACTCAACAGGCACTTAATAAATGCTGGCTGATTGACTGTCAATTAATTAATCAATGGGTCTTTGAAGTATCACTGGGCTTTCACTGATGCCCATCAAAGTGGATTCTGGGACAATTCCTCCTTCTCCTCCTTTTCTCATTTCAATAACCAGGGAAAATGAAAAGTGAGTAGGATGGATGGGTGCTGGGAACTCCTGGTAGCTGGAGAAGGGAAGATAGTGTGCAATTGATGAGAAGGAAACATGGGAGATCATCGATGAAGGATTTGTCCCAGGAGATTGCAGGGAAAGACTGAAGACTCAAGGAAAGAGAAAGAGGCAACATTTTTTTTAAACTAAAAAAATGCATTGAAGTAGAATCTTAAGGTTCGTCACCATGAGAAATAGTCTGTTACTCATCTGGAAGTCTGCAGAGGAAGCTGTTTATTTCTCTCTCCTGTGCTTCCTGCTTGCGCAAGCATCCATCTCTCAGCCTCCAGCTGAACAGAATGCTATAGACAGGCTGCCTTGGAGATTGAGTCATGTACATGCACACGTGTATGTGTGTGTGTGTGTGCGTGTGTGTGCGTGTGTGTGTGTGTGTGCAGAATTGGTGCCAAAGGTAGGAGAGAAAAAGGAGAGCCTAGAATGGAACCCTGGGGCAAACTTTTGGGTGTCTGTCAACAAGATTCACACAAGATGGTTAGGAATAAGTAGATTGAAATCTGCATCTTTGGAGAGAATTCCTAAATCAATAGAATCCCACATCCATTTGAGTATTTGAGCCACTGAGGGAACCTGTTATTTCATCCATATAGGGAAATCCAGATGCACAAGGGTGTTTCAGAGCTTTGGGTTCATCTCAGGACTGGAGGGGCAAGGGCTGGGGCACCATATTGTCCAAGGTGGGTCTGATCCATGAGGCCAGCTGACTGGCAGGGAAGGGACTCCGTGATTTTTCTAGCAGTTCCCAGATCTCATTTATTCATATTTGTGCTGACACCTTTATTCTCTCTGGTTATTCAAATGGGAAAAGGAGAAGAAGGAGAAATTACCCCAGAACTCACTGCAGGGGGTACAAGTGAAAGTCCTTTTATGGTGACACTTCAAAGACTTATCCATTAATCAATCTGATATCAACCAACATGCATTTGTTAAGCACCTACTATGTGCTGGTCACTATGCTAGATGCTGAAAAACTGTCTCTCCAACGAAGCATACCAATGACTCCTCAGCAGCTTATAACCTTAGAGAGTTTCCAGAGGGGTTAAGTCAGGGTCAGAGGCAGGGGGTCAGAGGCAGGAACTGAACTCAGGATTTCCTGCATCTGGTCCTCTAGTCACCGTATGATGCTGTCTCTTGATGATTGTGTATAGGGCATTGAAGGTTTACAGAGCACTCTTCTTAATGACTCTCTAGAATACTTTGCACAAATAACATTATCCCCATTTTACAGAGAAAGATACTGAGGCCCATAGAACTGAACTGATTTGCCCACAAGTGTCACAGCTAGTTAGTGTCAGAGCTGAGATTTAAACCCACTTCTCTGCCTCTGTTTTCTTCATCTGAGAACCCTACCAGTCTCAAACAAAATCAAACAAAAACCCTTGCAGAAATCCACTGTTTAATGACTATGTGTATGACTGACTGAACATCTTTTTATGGAACAACAGGCAGAAAATAAGACTGACCAACCAACCATCTCCTGAATCCCAGGGAGGTCAGACATCTGCCTCTTGCTCTGAGATATGACTTTGAAAAGGAAAATGTTCTTAAGACCCTAGATCTTTGCATAGTGTCTCTCTTTTGCATTTTAATTTCTAACTCCCTTAGGTAAAAAGTAAATGGTCAGTCACTAAACTATTTTTCCCTCTTTGGTTCTGACCTATGGCATAGAGAACTTCCATGTATGGAAACTCTCTCCGCTGTTGAACAACTTTTCAGCCTCTCATAACCTTAGAAAGTCATTTGGGGCATTCAAAAGTTAAGTGGCTTTTCCAAGCTCCAAGTCAAGCAGGAAGCCAGGTGTTCCAGATTCAGGGCCCAGTCCTCTTCTGCCACAGAGCTTTCTAATCTTTATTAAGGCAATGACTACATCCTCTGCTTTATTATAAAAGCCATCTGTGAAGTAAATGATTTACCCAACACGAACCATTATAAATATGTCTCCTATGAACTTACTTCTCTAGAGATGCTGGAACAAGAATGATTTTATTCAATATAGTGTTCCATGCCCTCAAGGAGGAGGCTAAATGGGAAACCAGGGTATGTCACAACAACCTTGGTGAATATTAACAAGGGCTGCAGAAGGGTACCGGTACTCTGCAGACTTGGCATTTTCTAGTGTCTTGTCTGGGGGCCCACAGGAGGACTGCTTGCTTCTCTTACTGGTGCCCTTTACCCCAAGAGACCTTGATGGCTGCTGCCTGATGAAATGGCTCATTCTCCACATCTGCCCCTCCTCAAAGACACCAACCACCCTTCCACATTAAAGAATGTTTTTGTCTTTTCATCCCAGCAGGTACTTCTGTGCTTTGAATCTGCTTAATAAATATTGGTTGACTTGAACTGAATTCCTAGAGCCTATGTATGATAGGATCATCTCTCTCCCATATCTTCTGCAAAGTTTTAACCCTAGGACACTACGTATCAGGAACTGTGATCTTCTAAGAGCATTACTGACCTTGACTTTCTTTTATTTTTGTCTGATATCTTTCTCATCTAGATAGTGGAATGGATAGAGAGACCATCGAACATGGAGTCAGAAAGCTCTAGATTAAAATCCTGCATTAGACACTTAGTAGGTGTGTGACCCTGGACAAATTGCTTAGACCTCTCTCACAGGTTAGTTATCCTCTCAGATAGTTATCCTATCTATAAAATGGGAATAATAATAGCATCAACCTCCCAGGATTGTAGTGTGAACAAAATGAGATATTACATGTAAAATGCTTTGCAATCCTTAAGGCCTTACATAAATGCTAGTTATTATTACTTTTTCTCTATGAAAAGTCTATATATGCTGACTCCCAACCCAAAAAGATTCTAATTCCACGGAATGGGTCTCCCACATGTTTTTCCCCTTTCTCTTTGGTTAGACCACATCTGGTTCTACTCAATGGCTGCTTTTGGACCCTCCTGGCTTAGAGTGAATATCAATAGTAACAGTTTCTCTTCTGAGGCTCCTGACCCTCCTAGCAGGATTTATCTATTTTTTTTTCTTTTCTATTAAAGGGGCCATCACCTGACTCTTTTTTTAAAGAGGCCTATTCTCTGAATGGGCATTACCTCACTTTAAGTGAGTACCTGAAAAGGTACTCATTAAAAGACCAAGGTCTCCCATTGCATCCTGGGCTGCCTCCAGTCATCCTGAGGAATATCTGGTCACTGGATCCAGATGGCTCAGGAGGAGAAGTGAGGCTGGTGACCTTCACAGCCCTCCCTCACTCAAAACAAAGTCAAGTGCAAGTCATGTCATCATTTCTCTGATATCATGATCCTCTTTGAAAATGGAGAATGAATACAATAACCAACCTGTGAGAGCACATCTGGAGCCTTGTTTAGGAAACACAGTCAGAGGAGGGTAAAGGTTATAAAGACCAGCTGAAGGACCTGGGGATATTTGTGCTGGAGAAGAGTGAAGGTAGAACCCAGGATCAGTGTAACTACCTTTGAAGGCCTCCCTCCAGAGAGAAGGAAGAGCCTTGATGTCTTAGGTCCCAGAGGTCAGAACTATGAACAAAGTTGGAAGGAGACAGAAGGATTGAAGAACAAGATTGTGAAAACTTGACAGCCCCCAAACTAGAGCTGTTCAAGAACGACTTTTCTATTAAAGGATCTTGGGACCCCCAACCCTTGAAATCTTCCTGTGAAGGCTGAGAAAGTACTTGTCTGGGGGTCTCCATACTGTGTTCCCTAGTCATCTTCACACCATGCTCCTCATCCTCTAAGCCCCTCCTTTCTACCTTCAGCTCTGGAAACAATAATTCAGTCAACTCTGCCATTAATCAATCCATCACGCTGACTCCACTCACCATTTCTGTGACTTCTCTGGCCACCGCTGCCTCTCTTTCTTGTCTTTCCTGTTAGGAAGTTTCCTTCCTGAGGGCACTGACTGTCTTGCTTTTTGAATTAGGGTTCCCAGCACTTAATACAGTCCTGGGCACATGGCAGGTGCTTTTTCACTCATTCATGCATGTGTACATTGTGGAGGGTGGGTGTTTATTTAGTTGTTTCTAGACTCTAATGTCCCATACAATTCTGAGATTCAGGGTCCTTTTCAGCCTTTAACCATCTTTTCCTGAATTTCTTTCTTCACTTACTTCCTACCATCTTATGTTCACAGGAAACAGTGATCAGATGGGACTTCACCACTCCACTGGTAGTAGATTTGGCCTCCAGATAGGAAAATTAAGTCAATTGTGAGAAGAAAGTACTTTTAAGAAGAGACAAAAAAACAAAAACAAAGAACTGTAATAAAAGAGAATTGATTCCACTTCTGCCTTCAGAGTTTCTCATCCTTTCTGGGTCAATGTAACCTATAGAATTTTAAGTCATGGGATCCAATTTATCCATTCTCTGAGCTCTTTTGAATCTGCTCTCCAAAAAACCAGGGTAACCACAAAGCCATGACTAGGAATTTGGAGGAGGAGAGTGAATAATGCCAGCAGGAACTTGGCAGCAAAATGAAAGTCTACAATGGCTATAAGAAACAGGGTTTTCCAGACCTTTCACCACAGAGTTTGAGGGGAGGAAGGCAGGCCCTCAGCCTGGTTAAGTATACCACCTAGCAGCAGGGCCAGTGGAGAATGGTGAGGTGAGGTTCAAAGGTCATCCATGGACTTAAGAAGAAAGTACCCTTCATCTCCATGCCTGCTGTTGGTGCCCTGGGGCTAAGTCCTCTTCACTGGGGTATTTTTCTTCATAATTCAATGGTAGTTATTCTCATGCCCAGATACATTTGTGGTATAACTAACAGATTCCTGTCAAAGTCTTCATGCTGGAAAAAGTCAACCTCAGCTGTTGTCTGGGAGGAAGTTCTTGGGTAGACAGCCAGCTTCCCGATCCCTCTCATTTCTTCCTTTCTCTTCCCTTTCTCCTGCTCCAGGTTTCATACAACTACTACTAGGTCTCACCTATTTGTTGTTTCAGCTCCTCTTTGCCAAAGAATCTTTTGCTGATTTTCTCAGATTCTCTTCTGATTTCCCCTCGGTTTGCCTGACCTGGAGATGAAAGTGGAGCACCACACTCCATAAAGGTATCATTATGGAAACATGACAGGAGTAGGATGTTCAAGGGTACAGGAGTAAACTTAGACCTGAGTATCCTATTCCTCTTTTTGGAAAGGATAGCTTTGCATTTGTCATCTGGATGTATAACTCATGGGATACCAGAAGACTTTCAGTCACCAAGGGAATGAGGAAATTTGCTGTCTCTTGAATGAGAAAACTGCAAATGGTTTATAGCATTTATTTGCCATAAAAGGGGGGGACAGGTTTTTCTCCTTTTGGATCAGGGGTTGGCCGTGCTGAGAGGAGCTGGTTAGAGTCATGTGTGAGGGGCAGGAAGAAGGTCAGTTTGGCCCCAGCAGGACCCTGTATTCGATCTAGAATGCTAGGTCAAAGCTATGTTATAAAGGGCTTTCAGTGCTGAAGTGAAGGATTTATAATTGATACTAGAGAGACTAGCGCACCAATGGAGTTTGGAGTAGGGGACTCAGATGATCAGATCTCACTCCAGGAAAATACCTTTGCTGTTATGTGGAGGACAAATTGGAGAGAGGTGGGACCTGATGTAAGGACATCATTGAGGAGACTGATACGATAGTCCATGCAAAAGGTGGTGAGGCCTAAACTGCAATGGTACCTCTGGTAGCAGAGAGCTGAGTCAGGAGAGAGATGAGGAGGGAGAAATGATGAGATCAGGTGACTGCACCTGTGAGGGGAGGAGTGATGAGTCAAAGCTAATGCTGAGGTTGTGGATCTGAGAGACTTGATGGAGGGAGGTCCCCTTGGCTGAAGGAGGTGGTAGGGAGAAAGAGAATAAATTCCCTTTGGAGCATGTAAGTCTGTGGAACATCCTGCTTGAAACACCCAAGAAAAAATAGAGACTCCTTTTTTTGGTTGGGGAGGGGCATTGAAAGCCCTTCATAATCTGGCTCAGTGGATACAGCCCAGGCCTGGAGTCAGAAAGACTCATCTTCATGAGTTTAATTCTGGCCTCAGACACTTTTTAGCTATATGACCCTGGGCAAGTCACTTAACCCTGTATGCCTCAGTTTCTTCATCTGTAAAATGAACTGGAGAAGAAAATGGCAAACCACCACAGTATCTCTGCCAAGGAAACCCCAAATAGGGTCATGAAGAGTCAGATTCGACTGACAAATGACTACGCAGCAATAATCTGCCTTGAATCTCTCTTTCCAGGCTAGTTACACACTGCAGCCAAACTGATGTTCATTTTGTATGTACTTTGGTGTTTATTTATCTTCATATTTTTCTTTTTAATAGAATATATACCCCTTGAAGACAAGATTAATTTCTACCTTGGTATTTCCTTACCTGGTACATGGCAGACACTTGAAACGTATTGTGCAATCATTTTTTTGGTAGAACTCATCTTTGCTATGTGAACCTTGAACAAGTCACTCCCTCTCTAAACCTCACTTCCTTAATCTGTAAAATGGAAAGACAGTCTCTTGGGGTTATTGGAAGCAAAGCCCTCTTGGAACTTTTAAACACTGTATAGCCATGGGGTCTATTATCCTGGCTGACTTGAGTATAGTCATCTTGTTTCCTTCCTCTTTAGATGATAAATTTCCTGAAAGGGGGTGGAAACATAAATCTGTGGGCTCCATGGGAAAGTACAGAGCATAGGACCTCACCTATACCATGGGTCCCAGGCAGCCCTGGCCATGAAGTCAAAAGATGTAGACTCTTTGACTTCCTGGCTGTGTGACTTTGACCAAGTCATTTTCCTTTTTTCTGTGCCTTAAAATTCTCATGTAAAAACTGAGAATAATAATACTTACCTTGTCTCCCTTATAGAATTACTATGAGAGTATGCATAAAGAGTTCTCTCTTCAGAAAAGCCTTTATCAATAAGCTGAGGGGTGAAGAGGCTTACCTTTGGCTCCCAAGCATCTTGGCCAAATCTTGCAGTTGTCTAGAGGTGTCTTTCTTGTTTTATTTTTGTCCATCCTTATGTTTTCATCAGTGGAGTGGTCCTGGTGTGGAAACTCCCTCTGCTAAGACAGGTCAGCACTGGCTCTGCAAGTTGGCGTCTTAGAGAATTGTCTGAAAACTAATGACCAGTCCAGGGTTATATAGCATGTCAGAAGGAAGAGTGGTACCCAGGTCTTCCTGATCCGAAAGCCAGCCCTTCTGTCTTGATGTCCAGAGATAAAGATCATACTAACTATAATAATAGTTAGTACTTCTAGAGTGCTTGAAGGTTTGCAAAATGCTTTGCTCATCAGATCCCAGTACACAGACAATCCTAGTACTAGAAGTACCACCTGACTCCAGCTGCTCATTTGGCCAGTAAGGAAACCAAGACCTAGAGAATCTAAATGTGTTGACCAAGGTCACACCAGGAGCAACTTCTGGGGTAGAATTTGATTCCAAAGTCAGCATGTTACCCAGCTTCACCAGCAGGCCCAGGGAACAAGGCTTGAGTCAGGAAATCAGAGCCCAGTTTCTAGGTGAAGGGCTTGGTGACCTGGGGTTTATCATTGCCTGCTTTGTATCTCCAAGTCCCTCTCAGTAAATGATAGATAATAGCACCTCCTACTGACAAATACCTCCAAGGGACTTAACACATACTCTTTAGGAACTCAAAGCACCTATCTTCAGATCCCATGATCATAGTTACGTCTTTATTATATGGCTCTTCTCCCCCATCTCCAACAAAGATTCATGGAGCAAGAGAGAGTCCTCTGCACAACCATCTTGACAGGAACCACATTGCCTGCCAAAGACCAGAGCTACCGAACTAGAAAGGGCCCTGACAGTCGAGGAAGTGGGGTAGATTGGGGAAAATGAGGGGTTTACAGTCAGAGGACCCATATGCAAATCCTATCTCTTCTATTCAGGACCAGAGTGACATGAAGCAAATCTCTTAAATGTTTCTGGGCCCCAGTTTCCTCACTTGTAAAATGAGGGGGTGGTACTAATAGTAGATGAAGTCTGAGATCCTTTTCAGCTCTGGGTGGATGATCATCTAGTCTAGCAGAGCAGAAAACTGAGACTCAGAAAAGTTAAAGGTCTTGTCCAAGGTGACTGAAACACTCTGATTTATGTGTATCAGTAAGAGCATTGCCTCCAGTGATGCAAGATCACAATCATTTGTTGCTGTCTCTGTCTCTCCCCGTCCCTATGTGTCTGTCTCTCTTGCTCCCTCTGTCTCTCTTTGTCTCTCTCTTTCTGTCTCTGTGTCTCTCTCCCTCCCCCACTACTACCCTCCAACCTCCTCACCCCATAAATACCTTTCCTTGGTTATTCTAATGACTGGGGTGTCACTGGAACCTGGCAAGAGATCAATGTGTTCTGACATCTCTGTGACAGAAGGAACAGATGACGAGAGTGGCCTGCAGAGACCCCACGGTCCTGTCCTGCACCTGAGGTTCCCTTCAGGACAGACCATGGACAGGACAGTCACTGCCCACGACCTGAGCTAGGTTCACAGGACAGTGCGCAGCCCTCCGGGCCAGTAGAACCAGAAGGAATGGATCAGATTTAGACTGGGAGGGAGCTCACAGGACGTCTAGGTTACTCACAGGATTTAGTGAAAGAGGAAAATGTGGCTCAGGTAACCCAAGGTCACACAGCTAGTCTGTGACAGAGGCAGAATTCGATCCCAGCTCCGCCGACTCCCAGACCTGGACCCTAGTCCCCCCTCCACACTAGCTCTGATCTGATCTGCCTCATCTTCTGTCCCTAACCCTCCATCAATAACTCAGTCTCCTTGCCTCTGTCTCAAGGCAGGGCTCAGCACGTCATCAAGCCGTGTATCTCTAAGGCGGTAGAGTCGGGGCTGGCAGCGGCTTTTCCGGCGGAGAGATCGCGGGCTCCAACTACCTTCGCCCCTCCCAGCCCTGCGGCACTGCGGGAGCGCCAGCTAGGGATGATCCGATGCGGGAGCTCCTGGGAGCCCCAGTCCTGGGCCGGCCAAGCTGCAGAGAGGACGAGCTCCTGCTGCCGGGCCTGCAGCCTGGCGGGCCGGGGACAGGGACGGTGGATGCCAAGGCTGACTAAGCAAGGCTGGGCTGGGCCAGAGCCAGGCAGCTGGCTGCTGCAGGGGGAGGGACTGGGAGAGGCAGAGGATGGTGGGCCAAGGGGGAGCCCCGGAGAGGCCACCCACCCCTGCCTTTACAGATGAGGCCCCAAGAGCTGAGGAGAGACGATAGGGTTATAAATGTGAAACTGGACCTCCCACCTCAATATTTTACAAATGAAGAAACTGGGGCTCAGGAAATTTAAGTGGTTAGCCCCTAACAGTAAGTGAAAAGCTAGGTTATCGGTCTCCAAATCCAACAGGCTTTCCAGCCTGTGTCAGAGACAGAGAAATCTGAAGGCTCAGGCTTCTGGGAGTTGGTCAAGATCCAGCTATATGAAGCCTCTCCAATTCCTTCTTACTTCCAGCGTTTTGGATCTCCTTTTTCCTGTATTTCTTGTATTTGTTTGCTTGGTGTCTCCCCCATTAGCTTGTGAGGGCAAGGATTGACCCCCACCTTTCTTTGTTTCCCTAACTTCCTGTGTGCCTGGCACGGTAGTGGGTGCTCTGTGAAGACCTACTGACTGCCTGAGATTTGTGTTTGTCCTTGATATGGGGGTTCAGGTACCAGATGGAGGAAGAACCACGCACATTCAAATCTAACTTGGACAATGGGACAAGTCACTTAAATTCTTTGAGCCTCAGTTTCCTCATCTGTAAAATGGGAATAAAAATCCTTATGGCACTGTCCTCACAGAGTTGGTGGTAAGAAAATACTTTGTTAACCTTAAGATGTTATATAAAATTATTACATTCTCATTTTCACATTTTATTTTATTATTGTCATCACATTATCAAATCATTTTCTTCTTGTTCTATGGAATTCGAATAGAAGAAATCCTGGCATAAGTCACTTCCCTGCTATTATTTTTGTGGTTACTGTTCAGTAGTTTTTCAGTCCTGTCCAACTCTTCATGACTCCATTTGGGGTTTTCTTGGCAGAGATACTGGACTGGTTTACCATTTTCTTCTCTAGGTCATTTGACAGATGAAACTAAGGCAAACAGGGTTAAATGACTTGCCCAAGATCACACAGCTAGAAAGTGTCTGGGGTCAAACTTGAGTTCAGGTATTCCTGACTAGAGTGACTAGGTATTCTATCTACTATACCACTTAGCTGCCCCTCTGATACTATTAACTTTTTAAAATATTTATTAATAATAATCACTAGCATTTATACAGGACTTTAAGGTTTACAAAACACTTTATAGGTAGGATCTCACAGATGTTCTTTTTTTTATTTCCATTTTACAGATGAGAAACCAGAGCAGACAGACTTAGGGTTACAGAACAACTGTGTGGAAAGCAGGATTGGAACTCAGCTCTTCTGGACTCTAGACCAGTGTTGTTTCCCACTGAACCATTTAGCTTCCTCTGATCTAATCTATGGGTAAAATGAATAAAAGCATGTCCAGGTCAGTTCAGCCTCTGTAGCCCTCCTTCGAGCACCCGCCACATTTCTTCCACAGGGCACCGGAGATGGCCAGTATCTCACCCTCTTCCTTTGATTTTTTTTCTTCTAGTTAAGAGGACCGGAATTTGATCCTGGTCTGACATCTACTAGCTGTGTAACTATGACCACAATTTCCTCAGTCTCAGTTTTCTTAGCCTTAAAAAGGAGAGGCTAATACTTATCAGTCCATCTGCCTGGTTCTGCTGTGTGGAATAAATGTATTTTTTTGTAAAATATTTTGTGATTTTGAAAGCACTATATTAAGGTCAGTTATTAGGATCATTATTGCCATAAATAGCTACACATGCGAATTCATTAAAAATCACTCCAAATCTATGACAAAGAAATCCAGCCCTTCGACAGACAGGTTTGGCTTCTGTGACCTTCCACTGGTGCACTGGCTCCTTGTCCTACCCCTGGGTTCTCCTCTCCCCTCAAGGGCCCTTGGGATTCAAGCTTCAGGCTGAGAGTGGATTTTCCCCCAAAGGCTCACCTCTGCCAAAGGCCTGTCATTGGGCCTGAATGGGAGGACTCTGTGCCATCCCACACCACTTCTGGCCTTGGCTCCCTAGTCAAACAAGGCTTTCAGGCCACAGCTGCGGGGCTCCTGAGATCATACGGCCAGGAGCCAGGAATGCAAACCAGGCTTGGGCCTTGGCTCGAGATGCCTTCAGAGACTTCCGGAACAAGTGGGGACTTGTTAGGGGAAACCCTCCCCTATCCCCACCACAGCCCCAGAGGAGCAATAGCTCAATGCCTTTTCTGGGACCCTGGCCCAAAGGCTCCCAAAAGGTTTGTGTGATCCCTGCCCCAGGGGCTTGTGGGAGCTCATTCATGCCTTTGCTTCAGGGCCTGCCAGCTCAGCAGATGACCCCACACAGCCCCAGGGTGGCAGGCTCTTGAGTGCTGCCCATGAGTCCTACAAAGTCCCCTTGTTCCAAGGATCCCTGTTGGCTAAACAAAGGCCTGGTAGAGTCTTGGAGGGATAAAGGCATCTTCTGCCGACCTCCCTGGGCAAGGGAAGCCCATATGCAGTAGGGAGGGGGGCAGCTGAGGGAAGGAGTGAGGGGGCAGATGGCAGGACCCCTTGAACTACAGAAGGGCTGCACTGGGGAGAGCAGCAGGTGAGATAGGCTCATTTCCCCTTCCTATTTCAAGGCTTTGCTTCTCAGACAGAAAATAGTAAAGACAGCTGACATTGATACAAACTTAATTGAGGTTTCCAACACCCTCTGTGTCTGTTATACCATTGGAGCCTCTAGCTCTCCCTTATAGAATATAGGGGCAGCTAGAAGGTGCAGTGGTTAGAGCTGGACCTGGAATCAGGCAGATGTAAGTTCAAATCTGGCCTTTGACACTTAAAAGCTACATGACCTTGGGCAAGTCACTTAACCCTGTTTGCCTCAGTTTCTTCATCTGTCAAATGAGCTGGAGAAGGAAATGGCAAACCACTCCTGTATCTCTGCCAAGAAACCCAAACTGGGGTACAACTGAAAAGACTCAACAACAGTGAGTGGAATGTTACCTGCTTGAGGGTAGGAACTATCTGGTTTTCTTGTAATTATACCTCCAGTACTTAGCATAGTGTCTAGCACATAGGAAGTGCTTAATAAATGCTCTGCTTCCCAACAAGCCTGGGAAATAAATACCCCTATTTTGCAGATGAAGAAAATGAGTCTTACAGATGACTTCCTAGGTGACGCCCAACTGTCTAAGGCAAGATTTGAATTCAGTCCTTCCTGGCTCCAAGTCCAGCACTTAGTGACCTGTGCCATGTTGTCCCTCAGTAAGTTCCCTTCAGATCACTGTTTATGATCCTGAAATCCCACTTGACTGGTGACCACGAGTAGGCTGAACTAAAGGATCTCAAAGCCCTCTCTAGTTGTTGTCACTGAGCTGTTTTTCAGTTGTATCCAACTTTTTGTGACCAATTTGGGGTTTTCTTGGCAGAGATACTGGAGGGGTTTACTATTTCCTTTTCCAGCTCATTTAACAGATGAGGAAACTGAGGCAGACAGGGTTAAGTGACTTGCCCAGGGTCACACAGCTAGAAAGTGTCTGAGGTTGGATTTGAACTCAGGTCCTCCTGACTCCACATCCAAACCTCTAACCTCTGCTACTCTCTCTAAGATCTAGGAAAGGACACATGAAATAGTTGTGCCCTGGCCTAAAAGAGGCTCTCTTCATCTCCACAGGGTAGCTGTCTTTCTGAACCAAGTTTGCTCAGTGAATTCTCAAGGCACAGAGATAACGAGTACACCTCAAGGGGCCCTCTTGAAGCTATTTTTATCACCCTGTAAATACTTTACATCAACTTATATGGGCACAAAATGTGGACTTGCTCTCCCCTAGTCGAATGCACCCTCCCTGGTGGGGTTTTGTCTTTGAATTCTCTGCCACAGGCCCCCTGGTACCTGCCAGTCTTTTGAGAAATAATTTTTGAATTGAAGTCAGGGATGCACTGGAGAAATAGGTGAATCCACCTCCCTTGTGCGATGCCACCAGTGCCCCAAGATCCTGCTGTAAACCCCATTAGAAAACAGAAAGAAAGGAATGAATGGAACGAATGAATTGAAAGGCGTTTTAAACAGTTACTACATGCCAGTCATTGTGCCAGTCATTGGGGACAGAAGGAAAGGAAATTGACAAGTCCCTAGTCTCAAGGGGCTTACCTTTGAATAAGGGAAGACAGCTTATAGATGGGAATACATGCTGAAAGGGAAAGGAGGGGTACAGCGAGAAGCCCTCACCCACCAGAGAGCACAGGACTCCAGAGGTAAGAAGGGCCAGTATCCATCGAGACAGGAAGAGCACCCAATGCATTCTGGGAGGGGATGTGGCACTCTGCCAAGGACAGCCTTATTCTTGAACCTCCAGTGAGGTTGTCATTTTTCATTCTTGGCTGTTCTTCTCCCATATGCTAGAGTTTGGATCTTTAGAGAAACACTGAATATTAGATCTGGAGTGGGGGGAGAGAAGGGAGAACTCCAGAGACACTAGCCCCTCTCCTTTCCTTTAAAGATGCAGAGATCTGAGGACCAGAGAAGCATGAAATGGGAGGACGGCGGGGAGAGGATGATTGGATCTGAACTCAAACAGTGTGGGTTCCAATCCTGCCGTAGTTGTTTGCTTCCTGTGTCACCTCACCTTCCTTCCCTAGACCTTCCTTAAAAAAGGAGTGGAAGGGATTGAAGGAGGGGGACTTAAGTCCCTTTTAGCTTGAAATCTCATGATCTTAATTGAAAAATGGCAAGTCAGGTTTGGGCAGAGGCATTATGTCCACTTTCCACTAATGGTCAGGACCAGCCTTGTACACAGTGATTCATTCAAAATTCATCCTCTTTCAGACAGTGTAGATCTCCAGCTAGATTGCCCATCATAAAATCACAGGATTCAAGATGAAAAACACCTTAGGTATATTTGATTTCCACCTCTTCATTTTAAAGGTAAAGAAATTTAGGACCAGAGAGAGATGAATGAAGTAATGGCCTAGAGTCACACAGTGAGACAGTGTCAGAGCCCAGGGGAAAAGCTGAGTTTCCTCACTCCTGGATCTTCTTTCCACTGCTCTGTCTCATTCCCAGAGCACCTCAGATTTAAAGCTGAAAGGGAAGATCACCTAGGCTAAACCTCTCACTTAAAAGAGCAGGGTTCACCTAGGTAGAACATCTTGAAGGTGAGGACTATTACATTTTTCTCTGTTTCCCCAATACCTTGCACATTTTTTCTTCTTTCATGGTTCAGACTTTCACTAGAGTGGGGAACTCCCAAGGTGGCATTTTCTTCTACTGCTGCAGATTGGCAGCTCATCATCTGAACTTACCTATATAAAAGTGCAGTGGATAGAGGCTCCAAGTCTTGAATGCAATGGGCATTTAATAAATGCTTATTTAATTGAATTGAATTTATTAATAGTAGAACTAAGATTTGAATACAGGTCCCAGAGTGAAAAAAGTTTGGCATGTAAAAGGACCTTCTGGACCAGCTAGCATACCTGGAGTAGTCATCCAACCTCTGCTTAAAATTATCCAGTAAGGGGGAAACTATGAGCTCCCAAGTGGTTTCTTCTACTTTAGGACCACTCTCACTATAGGAAGTGTTTTCCCAAAGGAAAAAAAAACCCAAATTTGCCTCTCATTCCAAATCCAATATTCTACTCTACCATATTGCCTCACCATCTGGGGGCCCACAACAAAGCAGTGTTTTATGGTATTTTCTTAATTTCATTTCAATTTCTTTGCTGCCAGGAGGGAAAAGCAAGCTTTTTTAAAAAAAATTCTTCCTGTGAATTTTAAGTATCTGTACAATACTATATAATGTTATGATTATATCGGAACATAAATATTTATGAATACTAATAAAAATTGTCTATGTTGCTAGGCTCATACCCTAAAATAGATTCTCATTACATTTATACCAATGCCTCTCACCTAGACCAAAAAAGTCTCTCCCTGGTTAAGTAAGCACAAAACTTCCACTTCATTCAAACCTACCAAAACCTCAGGAAAATGAACATGTCCTGAAATTTGTTGGGCGGTCAAAGAATGCCACTATTGACTTAAATTGACTTTGATGGAACTCTGATTTTTCCAAGTCTGGAATGCCCATATGCAAATATTGCTTAAGCCTCCAGAAAGGCAGGTTCTTATCAGAAAGGTATTAACATTGGAATCGGGGTGCTAGTGGACTGGAGTCTAGAGCTGTAAAGTGTGTGCGCTGTCCAGACACCTCCAACGCATTATCAGCGCTTCAAAGGATGGAGTATATACACTTGCTTCTTTGTAGTCTACAAGTTGCCTGAGGATAGGTATAGTTGTTCATTTTGCCTTTATATCCCTAGTGCCCAGAACATAGTAGTTACTAAATGAATGCTTTTTGGGGTTTGGCTTGGGATAGATTGGATTGGATTGGATTGGATTGTGGCAGCTAGGCTTCATGATGAATACCAGGATGGTGAGTGGGCTTTGAGTCTGTGTGAGGATCAGCTAAAGGAATTTGTTGTTTTCCAAGTTTGGAGAAAAGAAGCCTAGACAACTGGAGGGGGGAAAGGGGTTTGAACAGGAGTTTGAAAGACCGTCACCCAGAAGGCAGATTACACTTGTTCTCCTTGGGGGGAGGGGTGGAGAGGGGACGAGGAACAATAGACCGAGAAGCTCCTAACAAGGACAGTTCTCTAAAAGTGAAATGAGCCACCTCAGGAAGACATGGGCTCCTTTCTGGATGACCATCTAGCAGGTATGTTGAGGCTGGAATCCTTTTTTGGTTATGGGTTCAACTGCCAAAGTCCCTCCCTGCTTTGTGTGATTCCCTAGTACCTGTGAAAGGCATCAGGTATTTGACAGGATGTTAGACTCAGCACCAGAAAGACCTGGGTTCAAATCTCATCTTGGGTTCTTACTACCTATGTGAATATTAACAAAACACAACCTCTCTGGAACTTAGCTTCTTCCTCTACAAAGCAGAGGTTCTCACAGGGCTGTCACAAGGTCCAAAGGAGATGCAGCTATCAAGCTGCTTTGCAGTCTGAAGGGAGTTATCCAAGCATCAGTCACTGTTGCAGCTGCTGTTACATTGAACCTCCGGGTTGTTCTAGGATGCCCAGTGGACTAGAGACTAAATATGGCTTTTACAATTAAGTGTTCGCTGACCTCTGGGCTCTAATTCTTTTAAATCTAATACCTGTCTAGTTTTTATGGCCAGAAAATCTATAATGGCCTGCTCGCCATTACCTAGTGTACTGGAACCCGTCTTCAGCTAATTCATAACATCCTCTGCTGAGAAGCCTTGTGAGCCATCATTATTGGAAGAGCCAGGCTTTCTGGAATGCTTTTTGGAAACATCTTCCCAGGCTGCTCGGTTGGATTTGTGAGGGGTATGAACCAGGTAGGTGTGGGCTTATAAAGGGAATGCAGGATGTTACAAAGAAGCAGCTGAGGCGCCAGGATTTTTTCATCTGCTGATGCCACAGGGCTGTAATGCCCACAAATGCCTGGCTTTCAATTCCTTCTGCCCCTTCGAATAATTCTCATCTTGGCATTTGCAGGCCTCCAAAGTGAGACCAGGGGGAGACCTGTGACCAAGTCTGCACTTGGTTTGGCTGATTTCTTAGATCATCAGTTTTCATAAAGCCTTTCACAAGGAAACCTTTCCTTTTAATTAGACTGATATTTTTTTTTGATACATCCAGAGAATTCACATCACCAGAACAGGTACTCTACTCAACTGCCCAGATCATAGATCCTCCATGTTTTAGTAAAAGATGAAACTCAGAGCTAGGAGGGACCTTAGAAGTCTAGATGACCTCCTCAAACAGATCCAGAGAATGCAGTAATAATGACAAAGGTAGATTTTGAACCTGGGTCTTGTGACTCCAAATTCAGTGTTCTTTCCACTACATCACTCTTCTGGCTACTGCATCTTATAAGTCCTCCAGTCTAACCTCTTCATTTTACATAGGGGGAAACTGAGGCCCAGGGCATTTAAGTGACTTGCCCAATATCATGTGTCAGATCAGAAGCAAGATTTGAACTCATGTCCTCTGACTTTAGCATCAGCATTCTTTCTACTGTACCACCTATACTAGCTGTGCGATTTGAGGTAATTGACTTCATCTTCTTGCACCTTGGGTTCCCTATCTGTGAAAAGGGAAGGTTGGATTGTCTTTGAGGTCCCTTCTAGCTCTACCCATGAGGCTGTCATGAGGCTCAAATGAGAATGAGCCTCCCCCGCCTTGGAGGAATTCTCAGTCTTTTCACTTTGATGAGACCTGCCAAAGTCCGGACCCTGCTGACATGACTTTTTGGAAGCCAACCTCACCTCCACATTGAGATGAGATATCATAGCAAGACTTTAGGGGAGTCTGAAAACATCATTGTTATCTAATCACAGGAAACCTTAATTAACTGGAAAGCTGAGGTGGAAGATGGGTAACTAGAGAATTGTCATTAATTGGATTTTCTGGTTAACTAATAGTTAGCAGAAGACTCTTTTTTGTTACAACTCTAATTGTGGAAAACCTTCCTAAAACATATTAGGCCATTTTCTGGCCTGATTAAGTTCAATATTCTAATAAGAATCAGATCTCATGACTAAAAACCATGCCCTGCCTCCTTAGGAAGACTCATGCTGAATACTAATTGCCCTCCTCCAATTCTGTGCTTATTAATGTAAGAGGTTAGGTAATTGATCTGGATTATACTAACATCAGGACATAATCTGGAAGTGACAGCAGAGGTAAGATCCAAACCCAAGCTCTGTGACCCCCAAGTCCATGGCTCTTCCTTCTAGTCTCCCTCCTCTCCTTTCTTTGTGACCTTGGAATTCCAGGATCTCTTGAGGCTCAGCTCTATTCCCACCTCATCAACTCTAAAGAGAGATAGGAAGAGAGAGATGATTTATGGGGAGATTGGAAGTGAGAGATGATTGCTAGACAGAGAGACAGACAATATATGGGATGATAGGTATCACAGAGACAGGTAGGTATACCTTTTGCCTATGTGTATGTTGAATTTTACCCCACCCCACCCCCATATAAGCCTCTTGAAGGCAGGGATAGTTTTGTTTGTGTCTAGGCATCCCCTGTTGCTAGCCCAGTGTCTGGAATACATTAGGCACTTAAGATCTGCTTACTGAATTAAATTCATGCAATGGAATGGGCTGGAATGGGGTCAAGCTATCTACAACGAACAAGGTACCCTCAACACAAAGATGGAGCCCCTGTTTGAATGGAGGGGCTCTTGACTGAGGGGCCCATCCTCTGCTGTTTCTGGGCTGATGGAAGCGAGCGAGGTTTATGGCACTAGCAGTACCTCTCCCAGCTGGTGGCCCTGATGCCTTCCTGAGTCATCAGCTGCAGAGCTGCCTGTATTAAGACTCTGGGCAGATTCTGGGAAATTAGTGCAAGTCTTCCATCTAGTGGTGGTGGGTGGTAGTGCCAGGGCCCTTGAAAGAACTACGCAACCTCCACAAATAGCCAAACCCTCATGAGGCAGGGGAAAAACTGAGGCACAGGGAGGAGCAATGATTTGTCCAAGCTTGTGACAGAAAGAACACTGGACTGAGCAGTCAGAAGATGTGAATTCAAATTATGACCTTGTCACCGACTGACTTTCTCTGGGTCTCAGTTTCTGTTTGTGAATAGATTGAATAGACTGAACTTCAAAAGTCTTGGGTTCAAATTCTGATCCTGGTGGTGTTAAGTCACTTCTTTTCCATGGGCATCAAATGGAAAACAGGGGGCTCTGACCTGGTAACTTTGAGTGTCCCTCAGCCCTAGAACTGTGGCACCACAATCCCTTCCTGTTCAGTGATCATTAAACATTTAGTAAGACAGTAATAAGCATTTATTAAGTGCCTACTATATGCGAGGCATGTGCTAAAAACACAAAAGACCACCCCTGACCTCAGGAACTTTACGATTTAATGGGAGAAACAATATACAAATAAATAAGGTCAAACGAATTATAGACAGAATAAACTGGTAATAAGGAACAGAGGGAAGACACTTGAATTAAGAGGAATTAACATTTGAATACAAGTACATTGGACTAACTGGATTGACTTCAGTTTTCTCCTAAAGGAATAATAAGTCTAATAAGTCAGTTCATATCTTTCCCTTTCTGGTCTGGGCTTTCAGGTCTTGGAAAATGCTCCTGGGAATAGTGTTGGAAGGACTAGGCATCCCCAGAGGGCTACTTCCAAAAGTTAAGCTAGAATGGGCATTCATAGAGTGGATGCATGAGTGTGTATGTGTGCGTGCATGTATAATGCCTGCCACAGAATGTCATGCCATCAAGGAAATGCTGGTGATTAGAAACACATTAATTATTTGCATTCTGGGAAGCCATTATCTTTGATGGGAAAGGCTGCCTGTAAATGGTGGGATTTTAGCTGGGACTTGAAGAAAGCCAAAGTACCCAGGAGGTGGCAATAGGAGGGAGATCATTCCAGGCATGGAGGAGGGATCTGCTTATGTGAGAAACTGCAAACAGCTGGGCCTGTCTGGACCCCAGAGGGCCTTAAGCTGAGTTCTATAAGGCTCAGAGCCAGGTTGGGAAGAGCTATAGGCATTAGCAATGCTCCTTGTGTGACACTGGACTTTCTCTCCTCTCTGTTCTTATTTCTTATGTGTAAAAGGAGGGTTTCAGACTAGGGTTCTGGCTTCCAGAAATACCCTGCCAACCCTCACCTTCTGAAAACAGGACAAAAATGGATCCATTTCCAACACAGATGGCTATTTCTCACATAGAGAAGTAAGTTCAGCTCCAATGTTTTAGCACCAACTTTTGAGTTCCAGTAGAGGTTTCTGTGGTGTGGTGGAAAGAATGTCCTTGAATTTAGCAGTGAGGAGCTGGGTTGCTCTGCTCCTTACCACTGGTATAGCCTTGGGTAAGTCTCTTCACCTGTCTAGACATCAATTTCCTCATCTATAAAATGAAACCATGATAGATGTCATCGACAATCCCTTCAAAGCTCTGAGTCTGACCAGCTCTGAATTCACCACATAACTTTTTAATATTAGTTCCTTTCTTAAATTATGAATACAAGTGTCCCCAGATTTGAAAACAAATACATTTGACCAACTGAACTGACTTCAGCTTGCTCCTAAAGGAAATGGCACTAGTAATATGCCAGATTTTTACTGGCCCTTGGACAGTGCCCTTCTAATCAAGGCAGTTAGAATCTTTCTCTCTGGGTCCGGACTTTCAGGTCCTAGAAAATGTTCCTGAGAATGGTGTGGGAAGGACTAGGTATCCCCAGAGATCTTCTTCCAAAAGTTAAGCTAAAACAGGGTGTTCATAGAATGGATTCATGAGTGTGTATGTGTGCGTGCATGTATAATGCCTGCCTCGGAATGTCATGCCTTCAAGGAAACTCTTGTGATTAGAAACACACCAGATATTTGCGTTCTGGGAAGCCATTATCTTTAATGGGAAAAATTGAGGGAGCGTGACTGAATTGGATGAATGAGAGCTGCCTCACTGATCAACAAAAGCAGAGGTTTCAGGGGAACAGCTTCCAGAAAGACTTTACTCACCCCCCTCCCATGCCTTGCCTTCTGCAAATCAAACAGAACCAGCTGCCAAAGCAGGATGATTTCTCAAATACATTAACATTTCTCACATATAGTTGTAAATATAGTTGTTTTAAACCCACCGTGTTTGGTCTCACCATACTGACTTTTTTGTTTTGTTTTTGAAAATGTGGTTTACATGGAAACACTCCTATTTAATATTCCTTGGCTCCTAAACCAAATCCCAGCCTGGCACCTGCTGAAGAGAATATCCAGGCCTCTGTGCTGATCTTCAGATCCTGAGACTTCTGGGAATGGACTTCCTGGAACAGAAGAAAGATGTGGCTGCTTGGAAGGGTTCAGTGGACCCTTAGCAAGATGTTCCCAGGGACTGGGAAGGCCTTCTGGACCAAGGTCAGGCCACTTAATTTGCTACATATTTGGAACAGGTCATTCTGCTCTTTCATTGGAAAAAATCAAGTTTTCCATTTGAACACATGCTGAAGAGCCAGGGATTTGGAGTCAGGAGGGAGGCCTGAATTCCAGGGCCAACTCTTCTCCCTATCCAGGTAACCTAACAATTCATCTCTCCTCCCCCACCCTTATCCCATCAGTGACCAAATCTTGTCAAATCTACCCCATAGCATTCTTGGATCTTTTCCACTCACACTGCCATAAGCCTACTGTAGGCCTTCATCAACTCTTAGCTACACTATTACAATGGCCTCCTAAATGTTTGCTTTGCTTCATGTCTCTTTCCACTTGAATTCATCCTCCACACAGACGCCATGGGACCCATGAAATGCCATGGGACCCATGCCTCTGAAATAAAATACAAGGTCCTCAGTTCGGCCCTTGACAGCCTGGCCACAGCCTACCTTGCCAGGATTACTACACTTCACCCCTCTTCATTCAGTCACATTCCAGCAAAATGGTCAGACTTGCTGTTGTTTGTACATGAAATTTCATCTCTCATCTGCACATATCTGAACAGGTTGTCTCCCATACCTGGAACGAAACTTCTGTTCACTGCCACCTTTTGTAATCCCTAGTTCTTTTCAAATCTTAGCTCAAGCACCATCTCCTTCATGAATGTTCCATCAAGGACCATCTCCTTCTTTCTTTCCTTCCTTCCTTCCTTCCCTCCTTACTTCTATATTTCCTTACCTCTTTCTATCCTTCCTGTCAGTTTTCTAGGCATCTCTCTAAGATTCTAAGTTATAGAGGAAGTTTTTCCATAGTAATGGGGAGCATTCCCCATACTGAGATCACAGGCCCAGTCTCTCTCCTCTGCTTTCATGACTTCTCACCCTTATTCTCTCAGAAAGATAGATAAAGCCAAAAGAGAGATCAATGATTCGTTCCTTTGATTGACTACACTGTTCCACAGGTCAGCATCAGGAACTCATTGTCATCTCCACCACCACCTTCAACAACAGTCAATGTGAGGACTGTTTCAGAATGACTTCTTTTTTTCTTGGAATCAAAACTATTGTCTACATCTTGTCCATGACTTACAACCATGTAATAGTGGTATTAAAAAGAGGAACCTCCAATTGTGCTGTCTGTACTATGCTCCTGAACACAATAGCTAATGGATATTCATAAGTTCCCCTTGAGGGATTGAGACCCAATATGAGTGGGTGTGTGTATGTGTGTGTGTATCTATGCATGCATGATGTATGTATATATGTGTATATATGTATGTATGTATACATATATACATACGTATATACTTTCTGCCTTCCAGATGCCACCAGATAAACCGTCATTGAGACAGAAAAACTTGGAATCAAAAGGATCCTACCTTATCCTCAATAGAAAGCAGCCCTTTTGACCCAGCCCCTGGGGTAGCAGTCTCTTTGTCCTCTAGTTCTGGCCCTTGGAGCTACCACATTCATTTACTGCAGGAATGTGAGCTGATGTGCCTCAGGACCACACTGACACAAAGAAGGACACAGACTCCTAACCTTTCGTGCCACGTGACCTATTGCCCTTGGCTAATGCTGCACGCACCACTCTGCAGGAAGAATGATGGGGCAGTAGCTCATGCTGACCTCTACTGCCTTTCAAAGACCCAAAGTGAGAAAACTCCCCTGAATTAGGAGTGGGAGGGTGATGACGAGTAATGACTGGCCAGCCTAGACAACCAAGCCCAGTTCTCTTTGACATTCATTAGCTTTGGCCAGTTGCCCTTACCCATACTTTCCTGTCAGACATAAGCTGGGCATGCTCAATGGGGTCTTGGTAATGCCCTGGCTGCTCCCAGGCAGCCCTAATATCCTGCTGGCAGAAGCTGATAGTGGGACAGTACTGAGTTCAGCCCCATTTCATCATTGCTATCCAAACCCACATCCAAGGAGAAGCAGATGTAAACTCTGGTTCTCACTTCCTAGACCATCCATCACTCTACCTCCTCAAACTACGCCTTTCATCTCCTCCCACTCAGGTCATCAGCTCCTTTCCCTCTGAACACATCATCATTTCTTCCCCTGATTTCTTCCTCTTTCTCAATACCAAAACAAGGACAAAGAATTGAGAGCAGTCTTGCAGACTGGCTAGGAAAGTCATGGCTACCGCCTTGGTGGGCAGTGCTCAAGTCTTGCCCTGGTTCTTGGTCCTACAAGCATCAGTGATGGTTGTGACATCATCAACTTGAATGCATATAGGATCAAACAAGAAACTTCTCAAAGATTTTGATCAAAAAGTTTCAGTTTGGGGTTTGATTTTCTCAGAGTTTTTCTCATCATAATGTAATAGAAAGAACAATAGATTTTGAAGTTGGGAGTCTTAGGTTCAAATGCTGAATCTACTACCACTACCTTCAAACTTTAGGCAAGTCATTGTGCTTCAGGACCCTTTGCTGTCAAATAAGACCATTGTGGGATACAGGAGTATGCCGAAGCACAATCCCTGGATTCGAAGTCCAACTAAAGAAGAATCCCAACTCTGCCACTTTCTAACTGAACAACTAGTAACAGAGTGAAAGGGATTTTTTTAAATATAGGAGTAAAACCATTGAGGGAGTATATGGCAATGGTGGCATACACAGCACTTCTTAAAGTGTGGGTCACAGTTTAAGAAGAGCTGAAGGGGTCCTCAAGTGGAAAAAATTTAAGAAGCCCTGGGGAGGGCAGTGTGTCCATGAGTGTAGTATTGCCAGAGGAAAGGGAAACCCATCCCCCCAGAGAGTTCTTGATGGGGGTCCATAAGGTGAGGTTTGTGGATGCTTGTCACTAGGTGAAGGAAGGTGCTTCACCCCTGAATGTCAATATCCTGGGCTAAAACTTTATTCGCCACATATTAATTATGGTTCAGTCTCATGCTAGTGAGTATTCATTTCTGAGTTGACATAGATATCCAAACAACCAGAAGAGCTGGGCAGTAGGAAAGGAGGTGGGTAGGTATACTGAGAAGAGCTTAGTACAATGCCTGGCACTTAGCGGGTTCTTAATAAATATTATTGTCCACAGAGCACTGGACTTGGGGTCAAAATGCAGAATTACAGAATCACCAAATCTCTGAGTAGGAAGATCATCTTGGACACCATCAAATGCAGCCAATAACTGAGTAAAAAGCCTCTCTATTGTCTCCCTGCCAAGTCAATCTTCATTGTAGCCTTGTTTTATTTTTAAAGGTCAGTGGATTTGGGGTCATAAGCTGCCTATGCTGTGAACTTTACCTGTGATTTGGATTTTACATCCTCCATTTCCTTATCCACTACAAAATGAGAGAAGTCAACTAGGAATTCTGTTACCCAGGGAGCAAGTTTACTCAGGGAGCTGCAAGTCATGGTCTTGGTTCCCAATTCATCCCAGGACTTCCTTGGAACTGTGCTAACCCTCTCATCAGTCTGTGTGGGGTGTGGAGAAGCACATTCCCTAACCTGGACCCTGAAGCACCTCCTCTCCAAGACTGGAAAATGGTCCTAGGAACAACACCCCCACCTGAAAGCTATGCTGGCCCTTTGCTTAGGACTGCATCTGCCCTGCAGAAGCAGGATACAGTCTCTCTAGAGGATTCTGTTCCTGCCTGTCATTCTTCCCCGAACTGACCCTCCAAGAACCTTGTCTCCTTTCTTCCTCTCCCTTACAGGAGTACTCTGGCATGGAGGAAGTATGCCCCCTCTCTGGAGCATCTTGGGATTATGTGCCAGTTGCTCTTCCCTAGTTCTGCCCCTGATTGAACTAAATGGTCTCTAAGGTCCCTCTATTTCTAAATCCTATAATTCTAATGAATTTATAAATTGGTTTATACTTGGCAAAGCATGAATGTTTTGAACATGAAGGCTTCATTTCCTTAAGAAGAAGAAAAATTAAATATCTCTTGAAAGAAAAGAAGGAAAGATGCCAAACATCTGAGGGAGAGGCTTGAAGAAGGACTTTGCAAACTGTGGCCAACTTTGTTGACATCCAGCACTGGTGCTATTTGTGTCTTCTGTTATTATTAGCCCTAAGAGGAAATGAAGAGGTATGTGGAGCTCAGATAGTACTGCTAGAGGAGAGGAGAGGGGAGGGGAGTGGTGGGGAGGAGAGGAGAGGGGAGGGGAGTGGTGGGGAGGGGAGGGGAGGGAAGGGCAGGGGAAGAGAGGGGAGGAGAGAAGAGGAGAGGAAAGGAGAGGAGAGGAGAGAGGAGAGGAGTGGTGGGGAGGGGAGGGGAGGGGAGGGAAGGGCAGGGGAAGAGAGGGGAGGAGAGGAGAGAAGAGAAGAGGAAAGGAGAGGAGAGGAGAGGGGAGGGCAGGGGAGGAGAGGGGAAGGGAGGGGAGGGGAGGGGGAGGGAAAGTCTTCCAAGGAGGATGGAAAGAATAAGATGAAATGAGGAGCATGTGACACCAAAACAAAACTCCCATTTCAAAGAGAGACAGATAGAGGAAACAGAGACAGAGAAGGGGAGAGATGGAGGCAGAGAGAGAAGACAGAGAGACAGAAACAAAGAGAGACATGGAGAGGAAAGACAGAAACAAAGAGAGAGATTTATACAAAGAAAGACATTGGATGTCAACGCCTTGTCCTCATCCTTTTGACCCAAGGAGATTAATGGAGCCAAAGGAAACAAAGGTACCTGCTTCATTTCACACTCTTGGTTTCTGTCACAACATCATGGGGAATGAGAGGCATCAAGAAATAAGAAAACAAAAAACTGTTAGTTTTCAGCAAAGAAAAAAGGTGTGGCCACAGACATCTCTATCCACTATGACGGAAGGTGACTGAGAGTCACATTCTGAAAGAAGTGATGAGGTAAGGAGGAGTCATAATAAAGAGCTAATCCACTGTCTATTGGAAAGAGCCCTGGAGTCAGGAGAAGGATCCTGGGGCTCAGGAGGTGAAGTCAGTTCCCCATGTTCATGGGCTTAGTAAGCAGCAAAATGGGGGTTCAAGCCCAAGTCTTCTCATTCCAAAACCAGTGCTCTGCACTGTATGACTCTGTGCCACGTGAGCCTGAGCAGATCACTTACATTCTCTGGGCCTCAGTTTCACTGGATTCAGTGGCATCTAGGGTCCCTCCCAGCTCTCAGTCTAGGATCCTATGATGCCTCAAGCTATTTGTGAGAGAAGCCTTTTGGAATCTTAGGTGTTCTATAATCCTGATTTGCCACCAGCACCCACACCAGCAACACCACTGCCATGTCAGATGATCATCAAGGTCCTTCCCATAGTGAAAAATCTTTCCATTTATAATAAAAGATTAAAATTCAATTCACTAAATGCCTATTAAGTATCCATGATGTGGAAGGCACTGTATTAGGACCTGGCAGCAAAGATAGAAAAATAATAGTCCCTGCCCTTGAGAGTTTCCAATGAGAGAAAGGCCTTCTCCCATGGACAGGGATTTAGTTACCTCTAAGTGAGAGAGCAACAGGGCCGAAGAAGAGAGTAAGGCAAAGTGTGGTAGCAAAAATTAAAGTGGGAGAAACAGCACTCTTCTGGAGGAATCAGGGAGGACTTCACGGAGGAGGCTGAATATGAGCTGGCCCTTGAAGGCAGAGGTTTCCCATGGGCAGAGATGAGGAAGGAGTTCATTCCTGGCATTTGGGAGAATTCGTGGGCAGGATGATATTGGGTAGTTCAGTTTCGCTGGACCAGAGAATGCATAAAGCACAGCGATGCAAGCAGTCCTGGATATATAGACTGAAGCCTGATTGCAGAGAACCAAATGTCAGGCATTTTATTCGAGCGTCAAGAGGGAGCCATGGAAGGTTTTTGAGTTACATCGTGACATTGTCAGATACAAGAATTAGGAGGAAATCTCTTTCTTGCTAAATATGAAAATCAATTTCTTTGATGTGAAATCAATCAATCAATTGATATTTATTAAGCCCTTCAGTAAGCGTTGGGGACACAACAAAAAACAAAAATAGTCCCTGCCTTCTAGAAGCTTATATTCTAATGGACAGAGACAATGTGGGCTTTTATAAGTATATGCAAGATATAAGGAGTCTAGATAGAAGATAAATTGACAGGACAGCATGGGAGGACCAGAGAAGAGCTCCAACAGAGGGAGAAAGGAAGTCCAAGATTCTAAAGAGGCAGGTGTGGGACTCCAGGTATGGGACAGGGACAGCACCTGGGACCTCTCTGGAAGGGGGTCTCCCAAAGCAGCTTGGCACTGTCTCCAAGACAATCTGACAGAGCTGCCCTGAGGGTCCGTAACTTACCCAAGGGCACACTGCCGGCCAGAGTCTGAGGCATGATTGCGACTGGGAGTTCTCAAGACCTCAGTACACTCTGCCACCCTGCCTCTCGCATTTGGAACCCAGAGGTACCTAGGATTTCAGATGCTGGGCTTTTCCTTTCTAGATGCCCATTCCAGATGACTGAGTCAAATGAGTGAATGTCACCCATGGGGCCTGGAAAGTGGAAGCTTGGAAGCAATATTCTGTCATCTCAGGCAACATCTCCCGTAATAGGCACAGGAGAGGAAATAAACAGCTTGCTAATTATCTCTGTAGATGGCATTAACATTGATTGGGGTATCACTAAGGAGAATAAAATAAGTCAGCTTTCAATTACCTACTTTGTGTGTAAGCTCCAGGGAGGCATCAGGGCTTGATCTGCAGTAGGAGGACCAGGTCGGAAGCCCTGAGGATGACCTCGGGCCACCCCAAACAAGGCCACAGGGTGAGAGGGACCCAGAAGAAGCCCAAACAAGCTCTAGCAGGGAGAATGCTGAGCTGCCATCCGCAGCTCTATTTCAAAGGAGGTAATGGTATCAGGACGATGGTTTCACTTACTGCCTCCGTTGCTGGCACCTCAGCACATGCCTGGAACATAGCAGGTATTTAATATTTATTGTCTGAAGTCACCAAAAACAACCATGAGCATGGCACCTTCTATCAGGATAGCAGTGTTAACTTTGTTGAGACCTTTTCCTTTGCTCCTTTGGCTTTAGGACATCATTGAAGACCTGCTGAACTGCCCCGCAAGCTTGGACATAGCAGAGGAGACACAGAGTTCCCACAAGCACTGATTTTTCAAGGTATCTTTGTGGAATCAGGAGGTTGGACAGAACGCAATTTGAAAACTGCATTTGGCCCCAGATTGATTCTTTCAGTTTCTGATATTCTTAAGAGTTCTCTTTGACTGGGGCCCTCTCTCCCACTCATTTAGTCGGTCAATTAACATATCTACTATTTGCCAGACATTGTGTTAAGTGTCTGAGAAACATAACTAGGGTGGGGGGTTGGAGCATTGTCCCAGGGCACAGAAATTCAGAGGATTTTGAGAACACCTATTTCTTCAGTAGCACAGAAACAACAGAGCCTGGCACCTAGCTGACAATAAGTCCTTATTAAACTCTATCTGCTGGGCATTCTGCTAGATATAGATACAAAATAACCCCATCCTCAAGGAACTTACATTCCAGTGGGGGGAGAAGATATGCCCACAGCAACTTGGATGGATCAGAAAAGACTTCATGTTGAAGGTTTGTTGAGGCAAAGGAGAACATTCCAGGGATAAAGACTATAGTCCATGCAGAAGCCCAGGATATACGCTCTAGAGAAAAGGACAAAAGATGATTTGATTAGAACCCAGAGCACACAAATGAGCATGATGTGTAGCTAAGCCCAAGGCAGCATGTGAAAGACCTTGAATGCCAAAACAAGGAAGGAGCACAGCTTGCCATAAGCATTCCCTGTCCCACAGGTGCTAGGGGTCCAAATTCACTACAGACCCAAAGTATACCATTTTCTTAGGCTCATCTCAAAGTGGACAAGACAGCAAAATAACGATGGAGGGGAGACTGGGCTTCTGCCTCAGGACAAAGAAAACTGGAGAGTGCTGACAACATAGATCCCTGCTATAAGATTCTTGCACCTTGTATAAGGGCACACACACACACACACACACACACACACACACACACACACACACACACACACATACTTCAATCCTTGATTTTGCTGATTAATTAAGTCAGGCAGAAGTCACTCCAGAGGGCCATCATAGTCATTTGGCCCAATTCCTGGTGCTTCCAGCCCATCTGGACTGATTGCTTTGGGTGATTAGTGAACTTAATCCAGCCCTCTAAAGCCTAAAGTCCTATAGCTTTGAATCAAACCAAGCAAACAACTGAATCAATTCCATAGAACAGCCAACCAGCCTGAATTTTCTCCACTCACTGAATTGATTCCTTGTCTGGCTCAACCCGTTGGTTGCTTGGGTTTTAGATTGATACAAACTGATTCTGAATATCTGAGATTTTTTTTCCCCATTGTTTTCTCTTTCAGGTTTTCCTTTCTTCTATCTGTGTGTGCTTCTCTATATCTCTCTATGTCTTTCTCTCTGTGTGTCTCTCTCCTCTGTCTGTCTCTCTCTGTCTCTCTCTGTCTTTGTCTGTCTGTCTGTCTGTCTCTCTCTCTCTCTCCCATTTCTCTGTCTCTTTTTCTCTTTCTCTATGTCTCTGAATCTCTCCAGTTTGAATGGGTCATTCCCTCAATGTAGACCAAGTGACTTCACATTCCAACTTCCACCCATCCTTCAATGCTCACTCAGGTCCACCCCTGCCAAGAAACCTTACTTAGCTTTTCTAGACTTTGCTAACATATAGTCCTCACTGTAGCCCTTCATCATAAACTGTCTTGAATTAATCTATGTAGAGAGAAAGCCTGGCCTAGAGAACAGAGGGATAGATTTATTATAGTGAGAAAAATCTAGATTTAAATTCTGCCTCTGATACTAACTAGCTGTGTCCCTAGAGACAAGGAATTATCCTCTCTGACCTGGTCACCTTCTAAAACCATTTTTGAGGGGATGGAAATCTGTGTGAATGAAGGGCTGTAGGTTTCTAGAGCCAACTGAATAGGCTCTTTAGAATGGATTGTTCAATTTTCGGGGAGCATTTACCCCTCAGGAAATCATCCAATGCTGGCTATTTCCTTATTGTTTTGCTGATTGTCTAGGCCTAAGAAAGGGATGGAGAACATGTTAGCAATGAAAATTAAACTGAAAGTGTGTTTTTATACTTTTTTTTAGGAGAGACAGTCCTTAAACATTTGCCAGCACCCACTTGGTGGAAGGATTCCCTATACCAGAGGGATCAATAACAAATGCTTGAAATCTGCTGGCTCTCTTCTCATTTAGAGTGTATCATGAGAGGGCAGGACAAAATCATGGAAGATCTGCCATCAGAACCATGGGACCTGAGAGTCAGAAGGCAAATAGGAATCCAGAATGCCTCAGGGGTCAGATGCCACACACATGAGCCCATTTGCATGTCTGTCTATATGTGTCCCCCTCCTCCCTGTCCTGGAGTAAAGGATCTAACCCAGCCATTTGGTGTCACAGACTCTCAAAATACTTTTTTTAAGTACATTGATGTGTTTCATTTCTACACCACAATCATTTCCTGATATAATGTCCCCACCTCCTCCACACACGCACATACCAACTTGTCATTGAGTTAGAAAGCAGAACAGTGCAGAGGAAAGAACTGATTTAAAATCAAAAGGTCTGGGTTGAACTGGACAGTCTCTGTGATCCCTTGTAGCCCTCAATCTATCAATTTCATGCATCTTCCTTTGTAACAAAGAAAAATAATTCCGGAAAACCATCTGACTGAGCAGCCATGGCTGATGGCTGGTGTCTCATTCCCACACAGAGTCCCCTGCCTGTCTACGTTGAAAGGAGGAAACTTTGTCTCATCATTATCTGTTCCCCTGGACCAGGCTGCCCATCATGATTGTTCAGAGAACCACTGTCTTTCAGTGTGGTTTCTATTTGTGATATTTTTTAGTCTTTCTGTATATTGTTCCTCCTGATTCCACTTCCTCCATTTGGCCACCATATTTGTGAGTCTTCCCATGCTTCTCTGAATTTCTCCTTTATTTCTCCTTATGTTAACATCCTATTGCATCTGCCACAGTCTATTTAGTCATTTCCCCAGCTGATGAACATTCACTTTGTTTCCAGTTTTTTGCTACCATGATAAGGGTTATTAATGAGTATTTTGAAACACATTAGACCTTTCCTTCTATTTTTGTCCTTCTTTAGGTATATATTTAGTTGTGATATTGGTGACTCAGAGTTTATGAACACATTAGTGACTTTTCTCCTGATGGTTTTGTAAATTGGTTGGACCAATTCAGAGCTTACCTAACAGAGTATTAGTGTACCTGTCTTCTCACAGCACCTCCAGCATTGACCATTTCTATCATGGGAGTGTAGGCTTAGAAGGGATGGACATCAAAGTCTTCTAGCTCAGCCTTTTCATTTTACAAATGAAGGAACTACAGCCCGAGGGGATGAAGGGATTTGCTTCAGGTTATCTCCATGGGAGAGCCAGGATTTGGCCCCAAAGCCTCTGACTTGAAAGCCAAAGCTCTAATTACCATGCCATTCTTAATTCTTTGCCCTCAGTCAAAAGGTAGGGCAGTGCCATAGAGAACATGCAAGATTTTATATCAGAATACCTGGGATTGAACTATGACTTTGTTTGCTAACACCTATAGGACCTTGGTCAAGATACTTTACTAACCTAGGTCACTATGTCTTCATATACCAAATGAAGGAGTTACACCAGGTTTCTAAGGTCCCTCAATCCTTAGTAACTTTAAAACTTTAAAAAACATCTGTTCCTCATAGTAGCCTACATTTTCGTGGAAACTTATGAAATTCAAAGTCCCATTTTGTGCCTTTTTTTCCATTTTATGAACTCAGCCTTGCTTTAATATAAAATTATATGATTATGAGGAAAGAAATTAAGATATTGAGACAACTCTGAGAAACTGAGGTAAGGGGGGGGGAATGACCATAAAATGTTCTATACATCTTGTGAAAAGTTTCTACAATAACCATAAAATGTTTCATGATGTTTTGGAAATAACCACAAGCTTTGCAAAACTCTAGCCAGTTCAGAAAAGAGAATGCCCATGTTACTCAAGATTGTGTAAATTGATTGGTTCCTCATCTTTGACTGTAATAAGTAACCTCTGTTAGCCCTTGAATACTGAGGAGGTCTTGGACCTGATTTGTTATGCAACTGTGTTATGCAACTGCTAGCCTTGCTAATAAATCAATATGCTCAGATATTAGTGGCTTAGTACTAATCAGTTTCATTTGTGACAACCTTAAGATTTGGTATTGTGCAATGAAAAAAGTGATGGGTTTAGAGTCAGAGGCCCTGTGTGCAAATCCTGGCACATTGGACAAATCCTTTCCCCTCTCTAGGCCTCAGTTTTCTCATGTGTAAAACAGGGGGTATGGGCTCAATGACTTCTAAGGTCCCTTTCAGCTTTAAATCTATAATCTTATGATCCTAAGTGCTTTTCTCAGGTTATTTCACTTACCATAACCCAGCTAGGGGAAATAATACAAGTATTATCTCCGTTTTACAGATAAGGAAACAGAGGCCCAGAGAAGTTAAGTGGACTTGCCCAGGATCCCACAGCTGGTTAAGTATCAGAGTTCGGCCTTGATTCAGCCAGTTCTTCTGTCTCTAAGACACACACTCTTTCCCCTGCACCCTGTTAAAGTGAGGGTCTTGCAAATAAGCATTTATCATGGGCATAGAGAAGGCATTTGATCAACACTAGTTGAATGGAATTTTTGAATGGAGGTGAATCCAAATGGAATCTTTGTTCGACCCATCTTGAACATGAACGAGATGAGATGACAATCTGCAGCCCACTGCAACATAGAATTTTCTGGATTTTGGACTTTTCCATTTGACAAAAGCAAAATTTTCCCCTTCTGCGTCTTGAGGAGAATGGTGAGCCAACATGGCCAAGTTTCAAGATGTCTCCAACTCCACAAGTGGTAATGATTTAAAAAAAATAAAGAGCTAACACGGAAGAATTCTGCCCCAGCCACAAGCCAACACTAAGACCCAGCACCAGTTGGATGGGAGGTGAGCTCTGGGGCCTGAGAACTTGCCGAGTCTGTATGACCTGCTACAAATGGATGTGGCTCACCTTCCCATCTCCCTGTTTCCCCATCCTCCACCCTGCTCCCACCTCCCAGGCCTGCATAGCCACCTAGGCAAAGTCTGATCTAACCCAAGGACCTCCAAGGTCACATGCCAGAAAGGGGCCAATTGTCATCTTCCTCATTGCAGCTTCCAGATGTTCAGCTCTCATGCTAGCTAACATCCAGGGTTCATCATAACATAGTATGGAGCTAATGCTTTCTTATATTGAATGTCTCTTAAAAACAAGCAGAGTTCTGCAAACAGGAAGGCTTCCTGCCATCAGCACTTCATGATCAAGCCTAGTTTCTTACAGGAAATGGGTACTTCAGAAAAAGTTACAAGTTAGTAGAAAGACATAGAGACAGAAATTCAGAGAAAGAGAGATAGACACAGAAACAAAGACATATAGACAAAAACAGACACAGACAGAGATGGACAGAGAGAAACAGAGACAAAGACAGAGACAGAGTCAGAGATGGACAGAGAGGAGAGATAAGAGAGACACAGGGACAAAGACAGAGAGAGAGAGAGAGAGAGAGAGAGAGAGAGAGAGAGAGAGAGAGAGAGAGAGAGAGAGAGAGAGAGAAAGGGGCAGAGAGAGATAGGGACAAAGAGAGAGGGACAGACAGGAAAACAAAGATATAGAAAGAAGATACAGAAGAAGTGACTCTGAGACAGAGAGACACACACACAAATACACAGAGACAGAGACTTGAATAAAGAGATAGGAACACACAAAGAGACACAGAGACAAATACAAAGACAGTAACCCAGAGACAGAACTGCAGAAAAAGAGAAAGGAGAGACAGAGAAAGACAGAAAGAAACAAACATACAAGGATAGAAAGGGGAGGGAGTGGGATGGAGAAAGGAAGAGATACAAGGACAAAGAGAAACAGAGAGACAGAAAGAGACAGACAAAGAGAGAGAGAAGGCGGGAGAGACAGAGAGAGCACAAGGGACAGAAAAAAAGAGATGGAAAGAGACAGATACAGCTAAAGATACAAAGAAGGACAAAAGTAAAGATGAATGGAGAGTCAGAGGATACAAAAAAGAGAGACCCAAGTAATTGTAAATATTCACACATGATAAACCTTAAATATTTCCAAAGACTGAACAACCAGCCACCAGCTCACCAACCACATTCTTCATGGCTGTCAAAAATGGCATCAGACCATCTGAGCTGCTTCTTCGCACTGCCCAGTTCCATTTTGAGAGACTTTGCACATATCAGGCTCCTAAACCTTCTGGACTTCAATTTCTTCACCAGTAATAACAACTCAGCAACAATGATAATCCCCTCAGAACTCAACCCATCATCCATCATCCATGCCATAGTATGTATGTCAGGAGGGGTGGAGGGAAGAGAGAATGGAGTGTCCAATGACAAAGTGAGGGGATACTATCCAAGATGTACAGAGGGTACTCTGTGTGTGCCCTGAGACCCCCGCAGTAGTTATGAAGGTTTGTTTCACCACTGGCCAATTGGGCTCTGGCATCACAATGGATTGGGCTAGTTACCTGGTTGGTGTAATCAAATTGCTTCTAGGAATCTTAGAAATATCACTACAGGCTAACTCTATTCAAGGCCCTAGTCATGAGTAGTTTGACACAGAAGATAGTGGAGAACGTGGCACTCCTTTGTATTTGGGGACTACAAGAAGGCCACTGGAATGAAGCAAATACATCAATTCCCCACCTGCTGAAGAGCCCACGAGTAGATTCTGCTACTGATTAAAGTGAGAAAACCCCAAGTGAGCATGAAACGGACCAGCAAATGAACATTCTCTTTTTATATACCAGGGCTAACTCACAGCAAAGCTGGACACAGATCTTGTCCGTGGGAAGCAAGGACTCCATGCTGCTTTTTGTCAAGGGTTAGAACTGGACAACAGTAACACATGATACACTTAAATTTCCCTGTAGCTTCCAAAGCACTTTCATCATTCCACATAAACTTCACAACATCCCTCATCCCTCCTTATATCTGATCAGTTGCTAAGAGAATTAACAAATATTTCCTAATTGTTCATCCTACTTCTATGACATCTCTTCTGTCATCGCACATTCTTGTCTCCTTCTAACTTGGACCATTGAAGTCATCTCCTGACTGACATTTTAAAAAAATTAATATATTTGATTTCTTACTCAATTACATGTCAAAACAATTGTAACATTTTTTGAAAGTTTTAAGTTCAAAATTCTATCTTTGCCTCCTCCTTTTCCCTCCCTCTCCATCCTCCTTGAGATGGTAAGCATGTACATGTAAGATTATCCATGTACAATCATGTAAAACATTTCCATATTAGGCATTTTGTACAAGAAGAAATGAAGAAGTAAGAAAGAAGGAAAGTGAAAAATAATATGCTTCAGTCTATATTCAAAAAATATCAGTTCTTTCTCTAGAGGCAGATAGGATGCTTTATCCTAAGTCTTTGGGATTGTCTTGAATCATTGTATTGCTGAGAATAGCTCAGTCACCCACAATTCTTTATCATACAACACTGTTGTTACCGTGCACAATATTCTCCTGGTTCTGTTTGCTTCACTTTGTATCAATTTAGGTAAGCCTTTCTGAGGTTTTCTGAGATTATCCTGCTTGTCATTTCCTTTTCGTTCAATAATTTATTTATTTATTTTTAGTTTTCAACATTCACTTCCACCAGATTTTAAGGTCCAAATTTTCTCCCCATTTCTCCCCTCTGCCCATCCCAAGACAGCGTGTGTTCTGATTACCACCTCTCCCAATCTGCCCTCCCTTCTATCACACCTCTCCTTTCTCTCATCCCCTTCTCCTCTATTTTCTTGTAGGGGCAGATTAATTTCTATACTCCATTGCCTGTATATCTTATTTCCCAGTTGCATGTAAAAACAATTTTTAACATTCGATTTTAAAACTTTGAATTCCAACTTCTCTCCCTTCCTTCCTCCCCACCCATCCCCATTGAGAAGGTAAGCAATTCAATATAGGTTATAAATGTGTACTTATGAAAAACACTTCCATAACAGTCATATTGTGAAAGACTAACTATATTTCCCTCCATCCTATCCTGCTCCACATTTATTCTATTCTCTCTGTTGACCCTATCCCTCCTCAAAAGTGTTTACTTCTAATTACCCCCTCTTCCCATTTGCCCTTCTTTCCATCCTCCCCCACCCCCCACTTCCCTCTTTTCCCCTACTTTTCTGTAGTATAAGATAGATTTTCATACCAATTAATTGTGCATGGTATTCCCTCTTTAAGACAAATACGATGAGAGTAAGGTTCACTCTTTCCCCTCACCACCCCCCTTCTCCTCCATTGACAAAGCTTTTTCTTGCCTCTTTTATGTGAGATAATTAACCCCATTCTATTTCTCCCTCTCTCCTCCCAATGTATTCCTTTCTCACCCCTGAATTTTATATTTTTAGACATTATCTCTTCCTATTCAACTCGCCCTGTGCCCTCTGTTTATATGTATATAATCCCTCCAACTATCCTAATACTGAGAAAAGTCTCAAGAATTACAAATATGATCTTTCCATGTAGGAATACAAACAATTCAACTTTAGTAAGTCCCTTATGATTTCTCTTTCCTATTTACCATTTCATGCTTCTCTTGATCTTTGTGTTTGAAAGCCAAATTTTCTATTCAGCTCTGGTTTTTTCATTAAGAACGCTTGAAGGCCCTCTATTTCATTGAATGATCATTTTTTCCCTTGAAATATTATACTCAGTTTTTCTGAGTAGGTGATTCTTGGTTTTAATCTGAGCTCCTTTGACCTCTGGAATATTATATTCCAATCCCTGCAGCCCCTTAATGTTGAAGTTGCAAAACCTTGTGTTCTACTGATTGTATTTCCACAATACTTAGATTGTTTCTTTCTGACTGCTTGCAATGTTTTCTCCTTGACCTGGGAGCTCTAGGATTTGACTACAATGTTCACAGGAGTTTTCCTTCAGGAGGTAATTGGTGGATTTTTTCAATATCTATTTTACCCTCTGGTTCTGGGTGGTACTAATGGAGGATCAGTCTCAAGTGAAAAAATAGTTTTAAGTCAAATTCTAAAGGGCTTTTAAATGCAAAAGAGAGGATTATGTATTTCATCCTGGAGGCGATAGGGAGCTTGAAGTGGTCAGAGTTGTGCATTAGGAAGATCAATGTAGCAGCTACAAGGAGGATAGGTTACAGAAGGGAGGTTCTGGTAGCAGGAAGAGCAATTAAGAGCCCATAGAATGACACATAAATAGTTGAAGCAAGCTGTGATAAGGGTTATATGAGGGGGAAATAAAGAAACAAATGCAGAGTCATTGTGGAGACAGAAAGACTTGATAAGTGATTGGATAATTGAAATGCCCAAGGACAAAGAGTCAAGGATGACATCAAGATGAGCTAGAAAGATAGTGGCACTATGGACAGAGTAAGCATGTTCAGAATGGAGATAGTTTAGGACATTTGAGGCAGGGTGGGTAGAGATACAACAAGCTCCATTTTGGATATAGTGGGATTGGCCTGAGCAGCAGCTTGGTATGGTGGGCAGAGAGCTGACTTTGGAATGGGGAAGCCCTGTGCAAGTCATTTAACCTCTTAGTGCCCTGGGGCCATTTTCCTAAGCATGTTACTGAGAAGATGCCCCTCATTCAGGAGTTCCCCATTCAGTGAAATCATGGGCCTGATTCCTCTTCCTTCTCTGGTTTGAGTTGTCTCCGAGACATTCAGACAGAGATGTCCCACAGGAAGTCAATAATGCAAGGCTAGAAAGAGGTCTATGTGGGCAGATCTGGAAATCGTCAGCATTGATAACAACTGAATTTCCAGGGGAACTGATGAGATCATCAAGAGAGAAAGTAGAAGAAGGGAAAGGACAGAGCCCTATGGTTCACCCACACCTGAAGGGCAGGGGGCAGAGGGACCTGGATTGGAGGGTCCAGCAATCCTTAGCAAAGTATCATGTACATGTTAAGCACTTAATACTTGTTGACTGACTGACAAAGGAGACTGAGAAGAATCAAACAGGATGGCCTGGAAACAGTGCCCTGCACATCATAGTTATTTAATAAATGTGGCATGGGGTGGGGGGGGTGGAGCCAATATGGTGGAGTAGAAAGATGCACGTACTCTAGCTCTTCCCCTCTAGCCCATAAAATACCGGTAAAGAATGACTCTCAACAAATTCTACAGCAGCAGAAGCCACAGGACGATGTAGTGGAGCAGGCCCCAGGGGCGGAATCCCCAGCAGCAGTGGCACTTTGCAGATGCCTCAACCAACAGGTGCCAAAAGTAGTTTCAAAGGCCAGTGAGAGTCTCGGGCCCAGGCAGCGGCCGTAGCAGCAGCAGCAGGCAGTGCTTGTGGTGGTGGTAGTCACAGCAGGCAGCAGCCAGCGTCTGTTGTTGGAGTGCTCAGCTTAAAGCCCCTGGAGGAATTGAGAAGCTGATCTTAATCTCACACTGAATGGGGGCCTGCCCCTGGAAACCCTCCATGCAAAGCCCCTGAGGGAATTGAGCAGTTGATATGAATCTCAACCCTGAGCACAGTCCTGGGGTAAGGAGGAGTGCTGGCCTGGCGGAACTAGAGACCCTTAAGGAGCAAACTCCTCTTCCTTGATTGAGACACCTTGGAGGAACTGAAAAGTTACAGGTCCCCAGAGAATACCCTACTCCTGACAAAAAAAATAAAATTAAGGGGAGAGAGAGGAATATGTTGGGAGGAGAAAGGGAGAAATGGAATGGGGCAAATTATCTCTCATAAAAGAGGCAAGAAAAAGCTTTTTCAAGGGAGGGGAAAAGGGGAGAAGTGAGAGAGAAAAAGTGAAGTTTACTCTCATCCCATTTGGCTCAAGGAAGGAATAACATGCACACTTAACTTAGTATGAAAACCTCTCCTACACTACAGGAAAGTAGGGGAAAAGGGAAGAGAATTAGAAGTAAACACTCTTGGGGAGGGGCAAGGTCAAAAGAGAGAATAGAAGCAATGGGGGGCAGAATAGGATGGAGGGAAATATAGTCTTACACAACATGACTATTATGGAAGTCATTAACAAAACTACACAGATATAACCTATATTGAATTGCTCGCTTTCTCAGTGGGCATGGGTGGGGAGGAAGGAAGGAAGAGAAGTTGGAACTCAAAGTTTCAGGAATGAATGTTGAGAATTGTTTTTGCATAGAACTGGGAAATAAGAAATACAGGTAATGGGGTATAGAAATCTATCTTATCCTACAGGACAAGAGAGAAGATGGGGATAAGGGAAGGGAGGGACGTTAGAAGGGAGGGCAGGTTGGTGGAAGGGGTAATCAGAATACAAGGCGTTTTGGGGTGGGGGAAGGGGAGAGATGGAGATAAAATTTGGAACTTAAAATTTTGTGAAAATGAATGTTGAAAACTTAAGATAAATAAATAAAAATAAATGTGGTACAGTGGGTAGAGGGCTGAACTTGGAATCAGGAAGATCTGAATTCAAATGTAGCTATAGATACTTCCTAGTTATGTAATGCTGAGTAAGACACTTAACCTCTGTTTGTCTCAGTTTCCCCATCTGTAAGATAGAGATAGTAATAGTAACTTCCAGGGTTGTTGTGAGGATAAAATTAGACAATTATAAAAGCACTTAACACTTAGTAAAAACTATATTAATGTCAGTTATCATAGTCATTATTCTAAGTTATGCTCAGTGTTTTTACACACAGTAGGAACTTGATAAAAGCTTCATGAATAGAATTGAAGTGTGAGGTCTCCCCCTAAAAATGCCATCCCAGATGCCTGAATTTTTGTAGTTCATTATATTACTACCTGGCTGATTAGAGACTCATCTCTAACAAACTATCTTATTTAAATTTACAAAAGCCTCTGAGAGAGTTAAGGAGCCATCAGTTACCCACACATTAGTGTGAATTCATTCCATCAGGTTGTCTTCCTCCTTGGCTACACAGAGGGAATAGAAGTTTTCATCTGGAGGAGATATCAGTGACCGGATCATTTGGAAGCATGGAGCATGTTGGGGAGTGGAAGAGACTAGGGAAAGGGAGTTGCCCAAGTCACCCAAGCAGTAAATGTTAGAGATGGGTTTTGGACCCAGATCCTCTGACTCCAGAGTTCCATGCTCTTTCCATGGCTGCTTTCTACTTTGTAGCTCTTAGGTGGAGGTAGGGAGATTGTGTTAAGGCCATGGAAGAACCCAGGGAACTCAGGTCTCTAGAACATAGGAGAGGGCCTGGGTACAGAAAACATTGTTGTTCAGTCATTTTCAGTCATGTCTGACTCTTCCTGACCCCATTTTGGGGTTTTCTTGTCAGAGATACTTGAGGGTTTGCCATTTCCTTCTCCAGCTCATTTTTACAGATGAGGAAACTGAGGCAAACAGGGTGAAGTACTTGCCCAAGGTCACATAGCTAGTAAGTGTCTGAGTCAACATTTGAACTCCAGTCTTCCTGACCCTGAGTCCAGCACTCCAGGCACTATGGTGCCACCTAGCTTCTCCTACAGAGAGCCAGGAGGGGCAAATAAGTCCAAAGACAGGTTTCATTTCAGGTTTGTCTTGGGTTGGTCCTGACACAAGAAAGAGAAGGAAGACACCATTTTTCTTCTCCTGCTGCTACTATTCTCACCTCTTCCTCTGCTGTTTCTTCTCCTCTCCTCTGTACCCCATGACTCCTATTGAGTCCCAGATCCCAGAATTCAAGCTAGTGCCGTTGGGTCCACATATGGTCTAATGGTCCAGTGGACTGACCTGGCAGCTTCACCATCCTTTCCAAGACTGGTTCTATGGGAAAATATATTCTGAGTCCCAAACAATTGCCTTGCATAGATATTTCTGGAACTCACACTGTTCCAAACTTGGGAATTTTGGGGACCTTGCTTTTGATGCCCACCCTCTGGCACACTCTCCATTCCAGGTCAACTGCACTGCTAGACCTTCTTTGTGCATCTCCCACCTTTGCACCTTTGCCCAAGGAATCCCCCAAATCTTGTTACACCCTCCCCTCTTTTCTCTCGCTCTAGTCCTTACTGTCTTTCCAAGGCCAGCTCAGGGGTTATCTCCTACACTCAGCCTTTCACAATGTCTCAGTTATTAGCACTCTCCTTCTCAAAGTCACCTTTATTTACATCTGCGTATATCCTATCTCATCAGTGGAATGTATTCTTCTAGAGGTCAAGGTCTGTTCTTTTTTGCCTTCATATCCCAAGCACAGTTTCAGGCACCTGAGCAAGAGCTGAATAGGTATTTATTTAATTGAATTAGATTCCTTTTTGCTAGAATAGGATGCAGAATGTTGTCTTTCCAGCTGGATTGGACCACTAGAGGATGCTTGCCATTGAAATGAGCTTGAAAAACACAGAAACACGTCCACACCACAAGTCTGATCATTCACGTTTATAACACAACTGTAATAAATCAAGAATTACAATAGTCAGTTAGGACTCCCTAGGAGAAAAGGGTGGGGGGGAGGTAGGGAGTGGCACATAAGCATCATAATCCCAGGAGGCAAAGATACTCCTGCCAAAAAATAAAACCCAAAAAGGCAAGGACCCAGTCTCCAGGGTCAGATGATCCGGGTTTGAATCTCACTCCGGATACTTATTACTTGTGTGACTTGGAGCAAATTGCTTTAATTCTCGAATTCAGTTTCCTCCTTTGTACAATGACTTGATTCCCTCTGAGGTCCCTTCTGGCAACAATTTATGATTCCATAATCCTAAATAAACTGAACACAAATGCCTGTAAACCAGGCTGGGATTACAAAGGCTTCTGGTCAAGGATGTCTGCATGGGTCCTAGTGCAACCTGGTGCCTTCCTCAGTGAGGAGAAAAGGCAGATGCCAAGAAGTTTGATCTAAAAAATTCAGAAACTCCCTTTCCTCAATTGCTCCCCTTTGGAATGCTAATGAGCTGGCCATTCGTTTTATGACAATGAGTCATTTCATTTTTCTACTCCAGGAGAGCAATCTGATCATCTTAAGCCAATTCTCCAAATTAAGCTAGGACCTGCTGACTTCCCTTTGGCTGTTACAAATGTTATCAGTGAGCTGCTAATGAAAAATACAATTTTGTAAATGGAAAAACTCCTAGACTCTTAATGAAAAATACAATTTTGTAAATGGAAATGCTCGTAGACTCTAAATGGTTCAGGCGACTTTATGTACCCGAGTTCCCAAAACCTATGACAGGATTTGGTCTAAGTACCCGTCTGGGCCCTCCAATAGAAGTTGGCCTGGGTCCTCATCCATAACCATGTGCCAGTCCTTCAAAAAAGCCCAGAGCAGCTTTTCATCACAATTCATTTGGCCTTGGTTAGCTATGGCCACAGAACTGACTGTTCGTTAAAGAGAATAAGGAAGGAGGAACTGGTCAGTGGGAAACATGTTTGACAGAGATACGCCTCCATGGGGCTTGATCAATATGCTGCATGCTCCTCACCAGGGAGCAAAGAGGGGGCAAGGCCCAAGGGAGAGGGCAAGGGAAACAACTGAAGGGAGAGAGCAGAGCAAACCGGCCAAGGAGTTTCCCTGGGGATTTTATGACAGTCACCACATGGAGCTGTCCAACAGAGACGATTTCGGTTCTTTCAGGTGTTGTGAGTTCATGCCTCTGAGTAGTCTCACCACTGAGGAAGATCACAGCCCTTCTAGGACAAAAGAGATAATCACAGGATCCAGAATCCTCTCATTTTGCAGAGAAGGAAATTGAGGCTTAGGGAAGTGACACAATTTGAACCCAGATCCTCCGACCAGGACTCTTTTCACTATATCATCATGTTCTTGTAAGCAGGGTGTTTAGACTGGAGAAGAGAAGGGTCGGGGAACATGACTGATCCTGGGGGGGCCTCTCCCCTCTGATCTGAGGCTGGAGATTGGAGAAAAAAACCCTCCCCACACCTCCCTTTGTGGGGGACTCAAACTTCTGCTCTTCATTCTCCATAGGTTGCTTTATTCAGTTTTGATCCCAGGGACATCATACCCACCCAGGTCCTAGAAGGCAGGAACTGTTTCTCTTTTTCACATTTGTAACCCCAGCACGGTGCCTGGCACATAGGAGGTGCTTCATAAATGTTTATTGACTATGAACTTTCCCCTAGAAGGCCAAACTAGGGAAAGTGGGTAGAAGTTATAAAGAGATTTATTTAGTTGATCAATTAGTCAGTAAGCATTTATGAAGCACCTACCATGTGTCAGGCATTGTGCTAAGCATGGGATATTTTATTTATTGAATTTTATTTAAACAGAAGTAAAGACTGCCTAACAATTAAAGCTGACCTGGGACAGGGTTGGGCATTCCTCCAGTGGAGATCTTCAAGAAAAGATGGGAGCTGTTTTCTTTCTGGGTAACAGTTGAACTAAGTGGTGCCAAGGCCCCTTCCAACTCCAAGATTCTGTGAACTTTTCTGTTCCCTGTCCAATAGTTCCCTTTCAAACCAGAGGTGGAGAGAAAATAATCAATCAGTTGCCCAGGGATCCATTGACTCCAGCAGTGGTGTACAATTATAGTAGACACATCATGCTCCAAAGAGTCCCAAGTTTATCAAAAGAATTGCATTTGCTGTCGGATTATTAACCACCCAATATCATCCTTTGCCCATGATCGTACACAGGGGAGAAGTTGGAGTTTTGTAAAGAATGTCTGTGGAAGACAATCTCCTTTCACAGCTGGCCCTCGGCCTCACCTTATCCATCTTCTCCCTTCCCATTCTCCTCTCAGTGACTCAGGGATATGGGATATAGATTTGTCTCCTTTTGCTCTACAAGGCTGGGAACCTGCTGGTGTACCCTGCAGTGTCTGTGAGCTGCTAGGCTTTAATGAGTCCATAGGGTTGAAACCTGGCTCCATAACGCAGAAATGAACCCAGGACATTGTCACTTGAATTCAATTCAATGGACACTTTTAAAGTAGCTAAGTTACAGTGGATAGAGCACTGGACGTGGAGTCAAGGTTCAAATCCATCCTTAGATACTTACTAGCTGTGTGACCCTGGGCAAGTCACTTTACCACTGTCTGACTCAGTTTCCTCACCTCTAAAATGGGGATAATAATAGCACTACTTTGTAGGATTGTTGGAAGGATCAGAACTTTGCAGACCTTAAAGTTATATAAAAATTTAGTCATTATTATCATTACCAGTGAGCACCTTAAATGTGCAAGGTCACAAACTGAGCACGAAGGATACATAAAAGCTGAAAACATAATTTTCTCCCTGAAGGAGTCTCCTATTGAATAGGACATGCCAGGTACAAAGGAAGATGTGGGTTTGCTATCATTCCTAGAACTTATATGTTGTGTACCCATGGGCAGGTCACTTCATACCTATCAGAACCTCAGTTTCCCCATCTATAAAATAAGGTTAACACCTTTAGTACCTTCCTTACAGCATTGTCAGGATCAAATGAGATAATTTACTTTATGTTTCAAAACTCAGAGAGCTACATAACGATCAGTTACTATCATCATACAAGGTACAGTGTGATGGGGTCAAATCCAGAAAGTGTTCCAGGAAAATTTGAAAAGTAACTAAAAGAGAAAATAATTCAGATAGTTTGAGTGATGGCCCTCTCTGCCTCACATCTCCCCACTCCAGCCTATCTTCCACTCAGCTGCTGGGATTGTTTTCCTAAATCACAGGTATGACCATGTCATCTCTCCCTCTACTCAATAAACGCCAGTCATTCCCTATTGCCTCCAGAATCAAATATAAATTCTTCTGTTTGGCATTCAAAGCCCTTCATAAACCATCCCTCCCATCTTTTCAGTCTTCTTAGACCTTACTCACCCCCATACATCCTACAATCCAGTCACATTAGCTCACGTGGGGAAGACAATTTGTAGATGGAGGCTTCAACTTTGATATGTTTTGTCATTTACACAGGAAACAGGTAAACCTCACGTAACTTCCCCCCTCATGGGTGCACCATGTTTTACAAAAAAATTCTGAGTCAATTACAACCAAAATCCCATGTAATGACTTGAAACCCCCATTGTCATATTGTATGACTGACTAGCCATTTATGACTTTTGATAATAGCATTTTCCAAATTGTGTTCTATAAAATCAAGATGGAATTTTGAGCTGGAAGAGATCTTATACGTCATCTGGTTTAATCTCCAGCTTTTACAGAGGTCTTTTACAGAGGAGGAAATCAAGGCCCTAAAATAGCAGAAATGAGATTTCAACCAGAATCCTCCCTTTCCACTTGTGCCTTGCCATCTTTTCTACATAATGTGAGTATGTGTAGTATTCTCATAGTACTGTGAGAAGAAACCTATGCTCATGACACCTTCCCCTCTAAAATACTGAAGGTGAAATTATGTGTGTCTCAAAATATTTCTAGAAGTTTGAGGGAATTATCAGAATAGATTTCATCCTCCCAGTCTGATCCACAACCTCTCTGAACCCCAGTTTCCCCATGTGCAAAATGAGAGGCTTGAACTAGCTGACCTCAGAGACTTCTTCCCACTATGGAGTTCCTATGAAAAAACATGTGTTAAGTACTTACTCTGGACAAGGCTTTGTGCTGGCTTGGTGGAAAGAAACTCAACCACTGACCACAAAGAGCTCACATCCCACTGGACTGATGGTTCTGTCTTCCCTTCTTCAAGCTGTCATTCCCATTCTATTGACTCAGAGAGTACAAAGATATCCAAAGTCAGCCTCCAGTCATATCAACCAATGAAGTTCTCTGAAAGGACTAGCAAAGGAGAGAACATTCTAGAGTGTTCCATACCCTAAGGTGATGCTGTGCAAAAGGCAATGTGTTCTAACAATCAAACTCTTGACCTGGAGTTTAAATTCCCACTCTGATGCCTATTGGCTATGGGATCATGGCTTCACAGAACCTCAGTTTCCCTAGCTATAAAATATCAATCAACAAAAATGGACCAAGCACTTACTGCCAAGCACTGTGATTGGAGGTGGAGCTACAAAGTCCTAAGTGAAGCAGTCTCTGTCCTCAAGAAGCTCACATTCTGTTATGGGGGTGACAGCACTGATGTGTACAGGGAGAGATGGAACATCCTGTGTAAGTAACATAGATAAAAAAAAATAAGTGTCAGGCAATTTGTGCCAGAAAGGAATGAGCCTTTGGGGATACTAGGACAGACTTCTCACAGATAGTGCTGTTGGAGAAGAGTTTTGAAGGAAATGGGGATCCTTAGAATCAGAGCCAAGGAGAGAAGGCACGCTGGGCACGAGGAATGGCCAGTGCAAAAGAATAGAGATGGGGCAATGATACTCACCCTGACTAACTCATGAAGGGTTCTTGGGAGGAAAGTGCTTTATAAGCCTCAGATCTTTCCATCAATATAGATATAATTATAGGAAGAAAGTTTGGGGTAGGAGAAAGAAAGCTGGGCCCAGAATCAGGAGGTCAGGACTCACATCCCGTTTCATCGTTGCTCACTGAGTGATCAGGAACAGCCAATATAGAAAGAGCACCTAGGACCGTCTGGGTTGACGTTCCTTGATTTGACAGTGTTTTGAGCATTTCTGTGAAAACAAAATCAGGTATCCGAAAGTCAGTGCCACAGATCTGCCTTTGCTTGAAACATAATTGCCTTTAATTTTTTTACTGTGCACATTAATTATTCCATCCTGTTTACTTCAGAGTCATAAAGCTCATTTGGCAAAAGATTTCATTAGATACTTTCTCTGAGAAGGTAGGCAATTGCCTTTTACAATCACTAGTGATTTTGTACATTTACCTGGGTTGAAACTACACACACACACACACACACACACACACACACACATACACACACATAAAATCAGGTATACACATGCACATATGTATACAGACACACATGCACATGCACATACACACATTCTTCAGAAATAGTTTTTTGGGAAAACAATGAGAATCAGCCATTTCAAAAATTAAAAACTGAACTTACTTAAAAGCCCACTTATCACTGCCTGCTAACCAGTTGTTTTCAAAGTCACCAATTGTTTCTGTTCTTGCTACATTAAGAAAGAATGTGGGAAGAGGAGAAAGAACATTGGTTTTGGAAGCATGAAAGTCTGGGTTCAAGCTCCACCTCAGACTAGTTCTCAGATGGGGTAAGTCATTTCACATTCCTGGACCTCAGTTTCCCCATCTGTAAAATCAAGGGGTTGGACTAGATGACTTCTGAAGTCTCTCTCAACTCTATAATTATGATTCCATGTGACTCTAGACTGTGAGATCCATTAAACTGGGAACTCCTTGAGAGCAGGCACCATCTTTTTGCATCCTCAACACTTAGCTAAGTAACTGGCATGTGTGCTTAGTAAAGTTCATGCTTAATAAATGCAAGTTGATTACTAATAATCAATAATAGTTGACTAGGTAAGTTACTTAGCCTCTCAGTAATTTAGACTCTCCACGAGGAAAAATTTCCTAATAATTGATGCTACCCAGAAATGGATTACCTGAGAGGTAGTGAGACCCCTTCAGGAAATACCTTTGTTAGATATGTTGCAGAAGGTATCCCATTCGTGCATGGGTTGGGCTTGTTGTTATCCAGTCATGTCTGACTCTTCATGACCCCATTTGGGGTTTTCTTTGCAAAGATGCTGAAATGGTTGTCCATTTCCTTCTCCAGCTCATTTTACAGATGAAGAAACTGAGGCAAACAAGGTTAGTAACTTGCCCAGAGTCCCACCACTAGTATGAGTCTGAGGCCAGATTTGAATTCAGGTCCTCATGACTATAAGACCAGCAGTCTATCCACTGCACCATCTAGCATCAGTGGAGTTTAAAGTCCCTTCCACTTTCAAATCCCATGATCCTATGGTAATGTATACAAGAAAGACAAGGGAAGATAGCAATGAGTTAGAGTGGAAAGTCTTAGTATTGGGGAAGAAGAGGTAGGGAGGGACAGATGATACTTGGTCTATGCTGCTGTGGGCTTCCTCTGAAACTGACCAAGAGAAAAAGATGACCCAGACTGTCTGACCTCATATACAGCACTCCTTCTGCATACAGGAATACATATACATGCATGCATGTACATCAGTATGCACAGGCACACTGTGCTGACTTCTCAGAATTCCTAGAGTACCTTTAATTACCTGCTTCCTCATTGTTTTCTAACCTCAGCTCAGCTACTTATCCATGCAAATTTGGGGAAATCATTTAGCCTCTCAGAAACTCAGTTTCCTCATCAAAAATGAGGAGAGTTGAAATAAATTGTATGTCTATATATGTGCATATATATGCTATATGATATACTTCTATAACATGTGATTTATTTCAATATTATGTCATATATTTCTATACCCTATATTACCATACTATATATCTTTCAATACCATATATATTTCTATGCTATATATTCCGTTCTATGCCATATAACATACTTCTATACTACATAATATATATTTCTATACTATATATCTTTCTATACATGTCTATTTCTATACTGTGTAATATATCTTTCTAAACTATATGGTTGGTTGGTTGTCCTTCATTCTTGAGGAGGACCAATATGACATCACTGTGCTAGCGTCAAGTTAGAGTGTGTCTGTCCGTGCTGATGAGATCAACAGAGCTTGGAACACACTACCAATGTCAGGCACAAATAGTCCATGTGAACATTTGGAACGAATTCTCTAAATTTGTGCGTCCTGTTTCCTTTAAGCTGTCTCAATTTTGCTTTGCTCATAGAGCATAACACCTTCTCTGATGTGGGCATGTCATTATGAGTGGTCCTGTGCCAGTGTCTCCCATGTCACACAATCAATTCCAAAGTTCTTAAGAGAGACCTTCAGAGTATTGTTGTATCGCTTCTTCTGACCACCATCTGAACACTTGTCTTGTGTGAGTTCTCCATAAAAGTATTTTTTGGCAAGCATATGTTTTGCATTTGAACAGCATGGCCAGCCCATCAGAGTTGTGCTCTCTGGCAGAGTCTGAATGCTTGGCAGTTTAGTTCAAGGAAGGATCTCAGTGTCTGGTACCTTATCCTGCCAGGTGATCATCAGAATCTCCCTAAGATAATTCAAATGGAAGAAATCCACTTGCCTGGCATGGCTCTGATATACTCTCCAGGTTTCACAAACATACAACACTGAGATCATCACAACAGCTCTGTAGATCTTTAGTTTGGTGATCAAATGCCTCTTCTCTCCCACACTTTCCTTTAGAATCTCCCAAACACTAAGCTAGCTCTGGTGATGTGTCATCAACCTCATCATCAATGTGTATATCCCTGGAAAGTATACTACCAAGGTAAGTGAACTTATCCATAGTATTTAAAACTTCTCCATTTGTGGTAACTGATGGCTTCAAGTATGGATGATGTGGTGATGGGTGATGAAGCACCTGTATTTTCTTGGTGTTGTTAAGCCAAAATTATCACAGGCAGCAGAGATCCATCTATAATTTGTTACATCTCAGTTTCAGAGGCTTCATTGAGTGCACAATCATCTGCAAACAGAAAATCATGAACCAACACTCCCTCTACTCTGGTCTTGGCTTGTAGCCTTCTCAAATTGAGGAATTTACTATCACTGTAGTAGCTGAACTTCATGTCACATTCATCCTCATTGAAAGTATTTGACAACATGGCTGAAAACATCATGCTAAAAAGCATGGGAGCAAGCACAGAGCACTGTTTCATTCCATTGGTGACTGGGAAAGTGTGAGAGCATTGTCCATTATCCAGAATATCCATTTATTTACTATAAATACATTTCTACACTCTATGATCTCGAAGGTACTTTTCCAGCTCCAAATCTATGCTTCAATGACCAATATTCTTGAGTCACATCCTCAGCTGCAAGGTTTTTGAGGGTAGAAACAACTCATTATACTCCTTTTGCATCTTCCATGTGGCTTAATAAATTTTTTTACATAATGCCAAGCCAACCAAGATGGCTAATTATAGATGAAGGACCATTTTGTGTGACTGTTGCCTGCCAACATTACCCAGTCAAAGCAGACAAGTTTGACTCAGGTTATAATCAAGTGGGGCACAGGCATGTCTAGCATTTTAATTCCCCTCCCAGGTTGCTTTGCTGCCTTCAATAATGGGAAATAAATTGTAGGCCTAGAGAAATTCCTGTCATTCAGGTCATCTTCACATGAGACTCTTCGGGGAATTGCTCAGGAGAAATAAAAAAAAATCTTTGCCCAGAACAACAACAAAAAAAATGGCAGCCTATTTCACACTGGAATAATGTTTGCCAAAGCGCTGTCTGATCCTTTCCCTCACATTGACCTTATAACTAGAGAGAGAACTAGAGAGAGCAGGTATAATTAGCCCCATTTGATAAATGAAGCAGACAAGGCCTAGAGGTGAAAAACTGACTCACTTAAGTCACATAAAAAGTTAGTGACTGAGATCGGGCCAAAGTCAGGGGGCTTTCTAGTTGGAATAATGAAGCAAAGCATTGGTAATAGATGGAAGCCCCCTTCCTGGCCTTTGGATGGCCTCCATTTCCCCCTGTGAGTAACCAGCTATCTTATCCTTTAAGACAACTCCCTTTTCCCAGAAATTCTTGTTTCTACTATCTCTAACCTTGCCACTGGGAATATACCCATAAATAATGCAGATCACACCTCCTGCATGCCTCAGTGGATAGTCTTGGAGATTGGGACTGACTAAAAATTCCTCAGCCTGGGATTTGCCTGGTAACATTCTTTGTCACAATTTGAGTTTGGCCAATCCTCTAATGACTGTGAAAGAGGGGGTGCTAAGTAGAGCTTTGTCCCAGGACAAAGGGACAAAGGGAGCATACTTCTACCTAACTGGGTGGACCGTACTCTTGCTTCCTATGCAGTCCAGACACTTCTATCCCTATTCCTTTCCATCTTCAGGAATGTAGTAGATAGAACTTGAGTGTAGTAGATAGAACTCCAGGCCTGGAATCAGGAAGATTCATCTACTAGAGTTCAAATCTGGGCTCAGATCCTAACCATGTGATCCTGGGCAAGTTCCTTAACCCTGTTTGCTTCCATTTCCCTATTGGTAAAATGAGATGGAGAAGGAAATGGTGAACCAGTCCAATATCTCTGCCAAGAAAACCTCAAATTGGGTCACAGAGAATCAGACATGACTGAATAGCTCCCCTCGCCTAGGCTCAGTGCTACCACCTTCAGGATTCTGCTCCTTCTCTCAGGGCCCAGATGCTCCTACAACTCCAGCAGAGAAGAGGACAGTGGAGGGCATTGGAGAGATTCTTTGCCTGGACTCTGTAAACTTGTACATACATACACATATGTGTGCATATATCGGTGTATATACATACAAATAGATGTCTGCATATATGAATATATATATTTTCCATGTATACATATATAACTTTCAACAAAATTGCTTTATTTTATCATATTTTTATTTTATAAGTCTTAATTTTCTTTATTATTTATTATATTATTTAATTATAATAGTATTATTCTATTATGCTATATATAATGTATAAAATGTATATAATATATTATATATCTAATTATAATAATATTATTATATTGTATAATTTTTATTTATTTTATTAATTATATTATTTCCCCAGACTATCAAAGGGGTCCATGATATGAAGGGGTTAAGAACCTCTGGACTAGAAAAAGAGGGATTTTCCTGGTCCATCTTTCACGTCAATGCGCATACATGCAGGTCCACACATATATGAACCTGCACATACATGTGTGTGCACCAGCCATTTTTACCCCCAGGAGAATGAACCTGTCATGAGAGCTTTTCTGGCTTGCTCAACACATCCAGAGCTGGTGAGCTCCTGGTGTTGCCTTTGAGAAGTCAAGATCACGTCCACAATATGATGGGGTATTGGGGAAATTTAATGAAGGTTTCCAAAAATACCTTCAAAGAAAAACAAGAAACAAAACTTAAAAAAAATAATAAAAACTCCCCTTCCTTCTCAATCTAATGAGTGAGTCCATTTTAGACACCTTTTTCCATTTTCAATGAAAATTTTTTGGGATCCCCACTGAATCTTAAAATCCAGACCACACCCAAGTTCACTCCCACTTCTTTGTGATGCTTGCTGTGTGTCCCAGATTCCCTTCTTGTTGAGCTTGCTTTTTCTGTGATGTGCTAATGATGAGCATCTCTGACAACTGCTTACCTGGACACAAGTCAATTCCAGTCACTGATGACATGGTGACATGACACTTCGGAAACACTAGGAAAATCACCCTGGTTCTTTTTGAGTCAGTGGAAGTGAACAGACTTTCCCCACTTTGACATCTCATTTCTTGACCCAGGAGAGACAGTCAGCCTTGCAAACTCCCTGGAGCTCCACTCAGAGACTAGTATGGTCAATTAGAGTCACTCTTTCTCAATGTGGCATATGCCCAATCTGATGGCAATGTGGCCTGACTACTTCTGGAGGAGGTAGGGGAGACTCAAGACCTACCTGCCACTGAATCTTGACCCTTCTGTTCTACTCTGGGTCAGGCTGTGCTAGGTGCTCAGGATACAAGAACAGCAAACAAACCAGTTCTTAGGTGGAAAAACTTTGCATTCCAAAAGGACCTGGGGCCTCAGTCACCTTATCTGAAAATGGCAATAATGAAATTGTTGGCATTGCTATTTCAAAAGATTGTTGGAAAGATGGCTATACAATGCTTTGCTGTTGTTGCTGCCATTGTGTCTGGTCTTCACAACCCCATTTGGGGTTTTCTTGACAAAGTTACTGGAGTGGTTTGTCATTTCCTTCTCCAACTCATTTTACAGATGAGGAAATGGAGGCAAACAGGGTGAAGTGACTTGCTTAGGGTCACACAGCTAGTGAGTGTCTGAGGCCAGATTTGAACTCAGGGAGGAGTTTTCCTGACTGGTCCTGGTCCTCTAAGCACTATGTCACCCCCTAGTAACTTTGTGATGGTTAAGAGGGCAGTCTGGTGGGAGTAGAGTCAATCACATGGAGAAGGAAATGAGGAAAAGAAGCAAAGAAAAGCTTCCCATCATCTATCCTGTCCTTAGTATGAAGTTTCACCAGAAGGAGGGGAGGAAGCAGCTGCCTCCATTATCCGTGTGGGGAATCTGTGACCTCGAGACCACATGTGACCCTCTAGGTCCTCAAGTGCAGCTCGTTAATGGGCACTGGAATGTCAGCACCTTCAGGGGAGAAACTGTGTTTTCTATTTTGCTTTTTAACCCCCTCCCTCCTTCCACCCTCGATCCCCGACAGAGTGCACTGTATATAGCCGATGCTTAAGAAGAACTTAGGGCATGCACTGCTGTTTAAATCAGCAGTGCCCACCCTCCACCCCTAAATCTCTCCTCCATCTGACTGTCATGGAGCCAGAATGAATGCTTCATCCCTTAGGCCTGCTTGTATTTCCATCTCCAGAAGCACAGGCTTAGAGCTAAGAGGGACCTGAGAGGTGATCTAGTCCCACACTTTCATTCTACAGACAAGAAAACAAACCCAGAGGGGCTGAGATTTGTCCAAACGTTTACTACGTGCCAGGGCCTGATTTGAATTCAGGTCCATTGAATCTAAACCCAATACTCTTTCCACTTACCCCATAAAATTTTACCTTAATAAAATAGTCATCTCTAAAGAGGAAATGCCTTCATTTGGGATGAAATACAAGACAGCTTTGGTAAAGTGGAAAGAACACTGGATTTGAATAAAAGCATTTGGGTTCAAGGGTCAACTCTGCCTACTTACTATTTGGGTGATGGTGGATAAGTCACTGCCTGTCTCTGGGCCTCAGCTGCCTGCTTGGTAAAGGGGGGTACTGGGCCAGGGGCCCCTTCTATAGCCAACCCTACTAGAATAGAAAAGGAAGGGGCCCTTAAGGCCATGTCCCAAGGGACATGAGGAGGGTGGAGTCTCTGAGATAAATCCCCCTGTTGCCCATACTATCCTTGGGCCAGCCCTGATCATATACTTGGGCTGTGTCTATACAAACCAAATATTTCCAAACAGTGAGTATTATTTGGCCCCAAATCTCTTTTTCCTCTCCTAGGTTTTGGATGACATTTGGAAGACCATAATGCATTCAATGGTTGTTAACCAGAGCAGAACCCAAACCAGGTGTCCAATGTCACACCCTGGCTAAGGTTCAACTGCGAGCTCAGATCTGAAGCCTAAACTCTCCTGGCCCCAGTGTCTCATTTCCTGTGCTCCAGGCAGGCTGATCTCCCTTCTGGTTGGCACACTCTGCATTCAACCCACCCTCTGAACCTTTGCTCAAGCCATGCTTTCTGCATTCCTTGCCCTCCATGCCCTCCTTTGTCCTGATTTATCTATAACCTACTCATCCTTCTCATCCCAGTGTAAATCCTACCTTCCCTCATGAAGGCACCCCATAACAAGCTCTCCCTGCTCCAAATTCTATAATTATCACTGCCCTCTTCTCTACTGACCCATAATATACAAGTTAGTACTTTATTATTACATAAGCTGTGGGAGGAGGAGGGGTGCATACTTGGCTGCCTCTGACTCTGACCTATCTTTCCAAATTGATTTCATATTCTATGTTCCAGTCATCCTGGCCAACTTGTCATTCTGCTTATAAAACACTTGATCTCTGGCCCCTATGCTTTTGCACAGGCTGTACCCTCTGCCTAGAAAGCTTTCCTTCCTTACTACAGCATCTTGGAATTCCTAACTTCCTTTGAGAATCATTTAATGCAATATTTCCCACAAGGAGGCTTTCCTGATCTCCTAATTATTCATTCTCATCCTACCCCTCCCAATAATCCTGTATTATATGTGTATATATATATGTATGTATATGTATATGTATATATTCTGTTTATTGACCTGTCACATGCTATTTCCCTTCTTTCCTCAGGAAAATGAAAGTCCCATAAATATAAGAATTGCATTGATTTCATCTTTGATTCCCTAGTGCCTATAGGGACTTATTAATAAACATTGAACTCAATTCAATTCAGTTCAGTATTCCATTAAGTACACGTCATCCTCAATGTGAATATTCCCTCTATCAATAGTTCATAGCACCTTTGTCAGCCAGTAAAATTTTTGGATGAGGTCTTCTATAAATTTTCCTTAGAGAATCTACCTATCACACTGGAATTACTTTCTCTAGGTCTTTTAACATTTTGCAGCTACCAGTAAAGCCTCTGAATCATCCTGTCCCCATCCTTCCTCCTCTTTGCATAATCAATCAGGCTATCCCTTCCTCTGATCACACACTTCCTGAATAGTTTCCATTACATCTCTCCTTGAAGTCAAGTTATTTTATACATTGGTATATAAAAATACATTTCTCACTATGGCAATATTGTTGTCCTGTCTTTTGATTGATTTGCATTGCTGATCATTCACAGATAAACAAAACCTGTCTTCTGTTGAATGACAAAAGGGGATCCGGGTCCATTTTATAGAACCAGGCAGATCAGTCAATTCTTGGCAGCAATCCTGGTTGCCAAGATGTAAAGCTCAAAGAGTCCTTAGTGGTCATTTAGCCCAATATACTCAGGAAACTGTGGCTTACAGAGACTAGAGGTCCCACAGCTAGTAATTAGTGGCCCTTTCTGAATCTTTCTGACTTCAAGTCTAGCATTTTACACATATAGAGAGGTGATCCTGGAGTTAGTTATACCTGAATTCAAATCTGGCCTCAGTCACTTGCCAGATGTGTGCCTTAGGCAAGTCATTTAACCTGTCTGCCTCAGTTTCTTCATCTTTAAAACAAGGATAAATAATATCATCTCCCTCCCAGGCTCAAATGAGATACTATTTGTAAAATAGCACACAGTAGGTAATTAACAAATATGTGTTTCCTACTCTTCCCCCGTGGATTGCACCACATGTTATGTTCCCATAAACAGAGATTTTCACAGCTCTTCAGAAGAAATGAACCACCTGAGATCTGTATTTAGCCATTCTCCATCAAGGGCAAGCATTAAGCATGGTGACCTGCTATGTGGTTGGCTTTGTAACTATGAGGGATGGTTTGGAAAGTCCTGAGGCTTTGAAGAGTTTCATTAACTTTTCTGTTATAAAGAAAAAGAGTGTTACATTGTGTCAAGAGCCTGCCATGCTCCCCTATTTGGGCTGAAGGGCTCACATTAGCCTAGAAACAAGATGAGCTTGGTCCTACCAAGAATGGCCGGTGGGAAGAGCAGTCTGCTCTGCCTGGTCCTTGCCTCCCCACCTCCAGACAGAACTTCTCCCAAACTAAATTGGCTGCCCAATATTGAGGTTACAATCTACAAGGGCATTGATGTGCACCCATCACCCTCCCCCAAAGAAAGAGAAATGGCTGCACTGAGAAGGATGCAAAGGAGACATCCCTCTAAGTGACCACACCTGATTTTCTCCCGGGGGAGTAATTTCCAACTAGCTGAAAACCATGATCACATTATCCATTTCAGTTCTGACACTGACTGGTTATGACTGATCAAGTTATAAGTGCCTCAATTTCCTCATCTGCAAAATGGGGATAGGGATAACCATCCATACTATCCACCTCAGAGACTTGTTGTGAGGCCTAAATGGCATATTGTGTGCAAAGCCCTTTCTTAATTCTGTTATTATGATGATTATTTTTAGGAAAATCAGTGCTGTATAATAGTTTCAGTCAGAAAGATCTAGGCTCACATCCCATCCCTTACAGTGACCCTAATTGTACAATGTAACCTCTCAATGTTCTAGTCAACTCTCTAAGTTTATAAGTTTCAGAACAATGCCAAGCTGGATTGATAAAGGGAGTTTCCTTGTTGGGGCAACAGCAGCAGCAGCAACAGTGTAGCAGTAGTAGCAATAATAGTAGTAGTAGTAGTAGTAGTAGTAGTAGTAGTAGTAGTAGTGGTAGTAGTAGTAGTAGTAGTAGTAGTAGTAGTAGCAATAATAGCAACAATATACCATTAGCAGCAACATTAGTAGTAACAGTAGCAGCCACAGTAGCAGCAATAGTACTAGTAGTAGCAGCAACAGTGTAACATCAATAGTAGCAGTAGTAGTAGTAGTAGTAGTAGTAGTAGTAGTAGTAGTAGTAGTAGTAGTAGTAGTAGTGGTAGTAGTAGTAGTAGTAGTAGTAGTGGTAGTAGTAGTAGTAGTAGTGCTATTACTATCATTATAGGATCTTAGATCTAAAGCTTAAAAAGGACCTCAGAGACCATCTAATCCAACCCTCTCATTTTACAGATGAAGAAACTGAATTCAAGCCCAGGGAAGTGAAATGATTTGCCTGACAGCATGGAAGTAAGAACTGATGAAGCTGGATTTTGAATCTAGGTCTTCTGGCTTTGAGGCTGGCTAGATGCCCACTAGGCCTCCCTGCCTTTCATAGTAATGATAGATAGTACTAAAGGGTTTTTCATACTCTATCTCACTTGGACCTCACAAGGCTCCAGCACTCTTTCCAGAATGCTTCTCTTAATTACTCATCTGTAATCTGGAAAAAAGCATGCTTGCCCTCAATGCCTCACCAAATTGTAGAGAGGAAGGGGATTTGGAAACCTGAAAGCAACATGTGTATGCTTCATGAGATCTCCTCAGAGTGCACAGTCTCTGCAATGCAGATTACCATTCCTCTTGGCCTTCAGAGAATGGCTTTGAGTCTCCATGGCTGAAATAGTCACCACCTTGTGGCAATGAGCTTCTCCAGACTCATCCTTGGACAACCCAAACACAATTCATCCTGAGTCCACATTTAAAACCTTTCTTCTCTGTTCTGCTATCCTGGACATCTAGAAGAGAGTGTGGGGGTGAAGCAGATGCTAACTTGCTGATTGAGTGATTGTGAGGCCAGTCTTTTGAGAGTCCAGGGCCAGTTTATGCCAGGATAAGACAAAGCCATCACTAAACTGCTGCTTAAATCTAAGTCATTATCAGAGATGACAGTTAACTAGGAGAATAGGCTCTTTTCCAATTAAATTATAATGTTTCTGCTGCTTGAGATCAAGAGGTTGTCAGTCAGGGTTAAGCTGATGGGCAAGAAAGGTTGCTCTTACCTTTCTGGAATCTAATTTAATGATTTATACTGAGAAACTTCTTTGTCCAGTTGAGAAATATACATGGGTAATCCAGGGCAGATCATAAGGTTGCTTGGTAGGAAATCACAAGAGTAGCAATGTTTCAATAAAGAGGATTGTACCATCTTCCCCGGCTGAGGAGCAACTAGGACAGGTCAACTGGAACTTTGCCTCAGGGCCTGAATTAAGAAGGTGTCAAATTAAAAGAGTGTTAACAACACTTGGAATGTTCCAGAAGCATGAAAACAACCTAGCTTTGCACCTAGCTAGCACAAATAATAAGTTAAAATGAAAAGTTGTCCTGTGGTTCAGTGGTGAGATCCAACCAGTCTTGGAGGAGAGAGATCTCCTCCCTACCCCACCAGCTTCCCAAGCAGCAACCACCAAGGGTGCCATGAAGTCTCCTCCTCTAGTCTCTTCCCATCCCTTACCCCCTCATTGAAGGTATTATGGCCTGTGCCACCAGCCCTAGACACAAAAATTCCCAATTCCAGCCCTGTGGTCTTGTGCTTCCATCAAGTTACCTAGAATCTCCAATATTGAAAATTCACAGCCCAGGTTCTTGCCAAACTCCTGTGTTGTGCTGGGATTGTAATACCCCAATCAGTTCTTCTAATTACATCTATATTTATACAGAAGGATATCAGAACTGGGAGAACATCTAGTCACACTCTTCTTCTTCTTTTTTTAAAATTTTATTTATTTAACTTTTAACATTCATTTTCACAAAATTTTGGGTTCCAAATTTTCTCCCCACTTGTCCCCTCCCCCCACCCCAAAACACTGAGCATTCTAATCGCCCCTATCACCAATCTGCCCTCTCTTCTATCATGCCTCCCTTCCCTTGTCCCCATCTTCTCTTTTATCCTGTAGGGCCAGATAACTTTCTATACCACTTTACCTGTATTTCTTATTTCCTAGTAGCAAGAACAGAACTCGACAGCTGTTCCTAAAAGTTTGAGTTCCAACTTCTCTTCATCCCTCCCTCCCCACCCCTTCCCTTTGGAAGGCAAGCAATTCAATATAGGCCATATCTGTGTAGTTTTGCAAATGACTTCCGTAATAGTCGTGTTGTGTAAGACTAACTATATTTCCCTCCATCCTATCCTGTCCCCCATTGCTTCTATTCTCTCTTTGGATCCTGTCCCTCCCCAAGAGTGTTGACTTCAGATTGCTCCCTCCTCCCATTGCCCTCCCTTCCATCACCCACCCCACCCTGCTTATCCCCTTCTCCCCCACTTTCCTGTATTGTGAGATAGGTTTTCATACCAAAATGAGTGTGCATTTTGTTCCTTCCTTTAGTGGAATGTGATGAGAGTAAACTTCATGTTTTTCTCCTACCTCCCCTCTTTTTCCCTCCACTAAAAAGTCTTTTGCTTGCCTCTTTTATGAGAGATAATTTGCCCCATTCCATTTCTCCCTTTCTTCTCCCAATATATTTCTCTCTCACTGCTTAATTTCATTTTTTAAGATATGATCCCATCCTATCCAATTCACTCTGTGCTCTCTGTCTCTGTGTGTGTGTGCATGTGTGTGTGTATGCGTGTGTGTGTGTCTGTGTGTGTGTGTGTGTGTGTGTGTGTGTGTGTAATCCCACTCACTACCCAGGTACTGAAAAGTTTCAAGAGTTACAAATATTGTCTTTCCATGTAGGAATGTAAACAATTCAACCTTAGTAAGTCCCTTTGTGATTTCTCTTTCCTGTTTACCTTTTCATGCTTCTCTTGATTCTTGTGTTTGAAAGTCAAATTTTCTTTTCAGCTCTGGTCTTTTCATCAAGAATGCTTGAAAGTCCTCTATTTCATTGAAAGACCATTTTTTTCCCCTGAAGTATTATACTCAGTTTTATTGGGTAGGTGATTCTTGGTTTTAGTCCTAGTTCCTTTGACTTCTGGAATATCCTATTCCATGCCCTTTGATCTCTTAATGTAGAAGCTGCTAGATCTTGTGTTATTCTGATTGTATTTCCACAGTACTTGAATTGTTTCTTTCTAGCTGCTTGCAATATTTTCTCCTTGACCAGGTAACTCTGGAATTTGGCCACAATGTTCCTAGGAGTTTCTCTTTTTGGATCTCTTTCAGGCGGTGATCAGTGGATTCCTTGAATACTTATTTTGCCCTCTGGTTCTAGAATATCAGGGCAGCTTTCCTTGATAATTTCATGAAAGATGATGTCTAGGCTCTTTTTTTGATCCTGGCTTTCAGGTAGTCCCATAATTTTTAAATTGTCTCTCCTGGATCTATTTTCCAGGTCAGTTGTTTTTCCCATGAGATATTTCACATTATCTTCCATTTTTTCATTCTTTTGGTTTTGTTTTGTGATTTCTTGGTTTCTTCCAAAGTCATTAGCCTCCATCTGTTCCATTCTAATTTTAAAAGAACTATTTCTTCAGTGAGCTTTTGAACCTCCTTTTCCATTTGGCTAATTCTGCTTTTGAAAGCATTCTTCTCCTCATTGGCTTTTTCAACCTCTTTTGCCAATTGAGTTAGCCTATTTTTCAAGGTGTTATTTTCTTCCGTATTTTTTTGGATCTCCTTTAGTAAATTGTTGACTTGCTTTTCATGCTTTTCTTGAATCTCTCTCATTTCTCTTCCCAGTTTTTCCTCCACCTCTCTTACTTGATTTTCAAAATTCTTTTTGAGTTCTTCCATGGCCTGAGCCCATTGAATATTTATTTTGGATGTTTGGGATACAGAAGCCTTGAATTCTGCCCTGATGGTAAGCATTGTTCTTCCTCATCTGAAAAGATGGGAGGAGATATCTGTTCACCAAGAAAATAACCTTCTATGGTCTTATTTTTTTTCCCTTTTCTGGGCATTTTCCCAGCCAGTTACTTGACTTCTGAGTTTCTTCTCCACACTCACCTCGCCTCCAGATCCACCCAGCCTCCACCCAGCTAGTGCTTGGGGGCCAAGATTCAAATGCTGCTTCCCACCCTCAGGGCTTTTGGAGGGGGTGGGGCTGCTATTCAGTGTGAGATTAAGTTCAGGTGCTCAGGTGGTAGCAGGGCCACCACACAGGGCTCAGTTCCCTCTGGGGGTTTATGCAGAGACCTTCAACAATGGATCTGGGCTTCTGCCTGCTTTGGGAGGCCCTGTCCACTGCCATCCCAGCTGCTGCCTCCTGAGGGGGCCTGAGTTATGGGGACACCCCACTTCCCTCTTGGCAAGCCAAAAAGGCTCTCTCACTGACCTTTGGTGCCTGTGGGTGGAGGGACCTGCGTGGCCACTGGAGATTCCGTCCCTGAAGCCTGCTCGGATCTGCTTCTCTTGGTGTCATGCAGCCAAGGCAGGGCTGGGCTCTGCTCCGGGTCCAGTGGGCAATGGACCTTTCAGGTCAGTTCTTCAGGTCTCTCTGGAACAGAAATCTCCTCTGCTCTGTTGTTCTGTGGCTTCTGCTGCTCCAGAATTTGTTGGGAGTTCTTCTTTACAGGTATTTTATGGGCTGTGGGTTCAGAGCTAGCATATGTGTATCTTTCTACTCCGCCATCTTGGCTCCTCCCCTCGTCACCCTCTTCTTGAATAAAATTCCCTGAAAGGCAGTCTTCCAGCCTTCACCTGAAGACCTCAGACTACATCTAGTCCTCTTTTCACCACCTTGCCTTGTTACTGGTGATGTTGCTATACTATATGACCTCTTCTAAGCCTCAGTTTTCTCATCAGGGGCATGGGGGAAGAGTGTGAGAACCAAGATCCCTGCTAGCCCTGGAGCAATGATCCTAAAACTTACAAAATTACTTATAAAAAGATCTCTCAGATTCCTCCTCACTCCAGCATTCTGTGATTGTGGGCTTGAGTTAGTCATTCTGGGTTCTTATTTTCAAGTCTTTCAAATGTTCCTCAGAAAGGAGTTATTTCCAACCTTACTCAGCCAAAGAAGGTCAGAGGTATTGTAAACTCCCTCGGAAAACCTTTACAGGTTAGTGATTTCTTTGTTTCTCAAGCTTTAGCTGGATTTCTAATGAGATTTGCATTAATAACTAGAATTTAAAGAATGATTTTGCTTAGACCTTTCATTCATCTTTATGCAGTTCTTTTCCTCATAGTAGAACAAATGCTGCCTTTGCAGTAATCATAGGATCTAAGTCTGTGCCACTTACTATCTGTATGATTTTGAACAAGACCTTTCCCTTCTCCTGCCTTAGTTTCCCCATCATCAAAGTGATGGGGTTGGTAGCTGAAACATTTTCTGACTTCCACTCTAGCTCTCTTTCTATAATTCTATGATCCTGGGGCATAGCCAGCCTACAGTCCAGTTCCACTTTTTTAAAATGGTGACACGGGCTCTCCAAGAAACTTGTCCAATCCATGTTTCTCTTTTGTCTCACCTAGGATAGGAAGGCAATCTATCATCTTTCTCAGTTGCTAGATGGGAAGCCATCTGAATAGCAGAAATGAACTATCTATTGACTGTGGTGTTTGTACAATAATAATGACCACAGACATTATTTGTATAATTGTTAAAGACATGCCAGTCACTTTACATTCATTAGTTCATTTGTTTCTCATAACCACTCTTTGTGCAGATAAAATGGTTATTATTATCCCCATTTTACCAAGACTCAAAAAGAGGAAATGACTTACCCAGAGTCATATAGCTGGTAAATACTAGAGGTAAGATTTGAGACCAAGTCTCTTTAATTCCAAGACCAAAACTCTACTCCCTAGAAAGAAGTCAGGACCCAGAAAAGAAGCACAGAATTCTCCCATGCTGAGCACACACAGAGGGTTTTAGGTAACTACTCAACTGGACTGGATATGTGCAGACATTGTTCTGAGTCCCCTTGATTTATCAACATACAAGGTCATAGATATAGAAGGGTATCTTAGAGATTGACTAGTATGGCTTTTAGTATAGCATTTACTTTAGAATAGCATTTTAGTATAGTATTTACTGAAGCTGAGATTCAGATTTCAGTCTAAGAGAAACTTATCAGAAACAGAGGAGGAGAAGCAAATGGAGGTAAAGTAAAACCTAGGAGGGAGAAAAGAAAGAGGAAGAGGCAATTGCTTCTACTTACTCTCTATCACCAAAGTCAACAGCGAAGCCAGCTCTATGACTCTGTTCATTCCCACAAGCCCATGATACCATCATTGATCAATGAGCCAATTGACTAAAGGAATGAAATTCTCTAAGCACAGTCCCTTGGTAGCTATTGACTTAGTTCATCAGGGAATTAATCCTGAGTAAGAAATGTAGACTGTGGAGGAGGATAATATTATCCCAAAGAAAATTCAGAAGGGAGAGATAAGAATTCAGTTAAACTAAGAAAAGGTTTCAGGAGGGTACAGAGGTTGAAGTCCCCAGTGTGTATCCTGTTAGCACAGTCCCAGAGGCAGGGCAGTTGAATATATGGAACATGGGGAGGTTGTAGCTATTCTAGGTACAATTTTTAAAACATTGACAAGTTAGATCTTTCTGATGAAGTCCCTGGGGATGTTTAGCTTAGAGGAGAGATGATTTTGGGGTGGGGGTGGAGAGGGACATGATAAACATCTTCAAGTATTTGAAGGACAAAGGGAAGACTAGATAGTATTACTGGGCTTGGCCCCTTAAGCAGAACCAGAAACAATGAGTGACAGTCGCAAGGAGGCAAATTTCAGCTTAAAATAAGGGAAATGGTCTTATAATTAGTGCAGTCCTAAGTGGGAGGCCTTTGTGCAATAATGGGTCCCTCTAATCAGGGATACTCCAGTGAAAACTGTATAACTGCTTATGGAAGATGCCAAAGAGGGAATTCTCATTATGGTTGGAGGAGCTCGATTCTGAGGTCCTTCCATTGATATTTTGTGGCTCTGTAAATAGACCCACATGCAGTGATCTGCCTTTGCCTCCGTATCCCACAAAGGCAGAGTTGTGTGCACTTGAAAGAAGAGAAAGAAGTGAAATCTCTTCTTGGCAGAGAAATATGGCTCAGGGCAGATTCAGAGAGGAAAGATGGAGAAGAGAAGCGATGTTTGCTGTTCCTGCTGTGTGCCTCTGTATTGTGTGTCCCCTAAGGGAAACTGTTGTTCATTGGAATGTATTATAAGCTGCTGAAGTCTTAGGTAAACAATACCAAGACCCTGGGTAGGAATGATCCAATATTACAAAATCAGTGACAGCTACATCTCTAATCATCTAAGGGCACTTTGGCCACAGTCTAAGACATGGCAGAAATTCTTAAACCCTTGTAAATAATATCTTCACTCAGTGATGAAATCTGTAATCAAGAACCCTTACAATGGGGGAAGGAGACAGTGCTGAATAAGAGACAAAGACTCTGTGGTTGGATAAACTACATAGCAGTGCATAGAGGGCCAAGCTTGGAGTCAGGAAGACATCTTCCTGAGTTCAAATCTGGCCTCAGACACATACTAGCTGTGTGACTTTGGGCAAGTCTTTTAATCTCAGTTTCCTCATATCTGTAAAATGAGTTAGAGAAGGAAATGGCAAACCCCTTCAATATAATTGCCAAGAAAACCCCAAATGAGGTCATGGAGAGTCAGACTCAACTGAACAACTGAGGAACAGCAACATCTCTATGATTAGCAGAAAGATTCTACTCTCACATCTAGGTTTGTGGATTTATGGTCCACCAATCAGAACTTAGCTCTGAGCCCCCATCTATTGGTTCACCCTGCCTTCATTGAAAACATACTATAATTCAGCAAAATCTCGTTATATTACCTTGTCCTAAGGTCATCAGTTCCCCACAGAAGCAATTACATTATAGAATGTTGCATACAGCATTTTGTTCTTCACAGAGAATCAATAAGCAAATAAATAGTCGTTAGTAACAAAGTAACAGTACATACCTTGGTAGGCTCAGAGCATTAGCTACCTGTATCAGTTCTCCCATGGGTCTTTGCTCTAAGTAGGAGGGAAAAGGAGAAAAACAATAAAAATGTTCCCTCAGAGTGTGCTTACACTGTGGTCAAAGCTCTAAAAGCACGTCTGAACCCAAGGTAATAATAAATATCCACGGAGTGGTTGAAAGTCTATTTCTCTCCTCCCAGAAGGTACCCAGGCATAGAACAAATCTGGTCCCAGGATTTCTAAGTGTAGAGGAGCATAAATACACAGTTCTCCAGGATGTTTGACTCCCTGTAACAGCAAGGGCCCCAACATACACATGAGGGCATGCTATCACAGGTTCTTATATCATACTGAAGGAAAATCTTTGGAGGGCATCCATCGAAATTCATGCTGGAAGCTGCAACAGGCATTCTTCATACACTTTGTTTTTCCTGTGTGTATCATTAAGTCAAGTTCTTTTAAATGATCACATATCTCTTCCAGGAGGTTCTATCTGGAGTTTCTTTTTTTCTTTACTTTTAGTTTTCAACATTCATTTCCACAAAATTTTGAGTTTCAAATTTTCTCCCCATCTCTCCCCTCCCTCACCCCAAAACACCATGCATTCTGATTACCCCTTCCCCCAATGTACCCTCCCTTCTGTCACATTCCTCCCTTCCCTTATCCCCATTCTCTATTTTCTTGTAGGGCAAGATAGATTTCTATACTCCATTACTTGTATTTCTTATTTCCTAGTTACATGCAAAAACAATTGTCAGCATTTGTTCTTAAAACTTTGAGTTTTAACTTCTCTCCCTTCCTCCCTCCCCACCCATCCCCACTGAGAAAGTAAGAAATTCAATATAAGCTATATATGTGTAGTTTTGCTAAAGACTTCCAAAATAGTCATGTTGTGAAAGACTAACTATATTTTCCTCCATCCTATCCTGCCCTCTCATTTATTCAATTCTCTCTTTTGACAATTATCCCTCCCCAAAAGTGCTTATATCTAATTACTTCCTTCCTTTCATTTGCGCTTCCTTCTATCATGATGCCCACACCCCACTTATTCTCTTCTCCCCTACTTTCCTGTAGTGTAAGATAGATTTTCATAGCAAATTGAGTGTGCATGTTATTCCCTCCTTAAGCCAAATGTGATGAGAGTAAGTTTCACTTTTTCCCTCTCATCTCCCCCTTTTCCCCTCCATTGAAAAAGCTTTGTCTTGCCTCTTTTATGAGAGATAATTTTCCCATTCCATTTCTCCCTTTCTCCTTCCAATATATTCCTCTCTCACCCCATAATTTTATTTTTTAGATATCATCCCTTCCTATTCAAATTACTCTGTGCCCTCTGCATGTGTGTGTGTGTGTGTGTGTGTGTGTGTGTGTGTGTATAATTCCTCCAGCTACCCAAATACTGAGAAAAGTTTCAAGAGTTACAAATATTATCTTTCCATGTAGGAAGGTAAACAGTTCAACTTTAGTAAGTCCCTTATGATTTTTCTTTCCTGTTTACCTTTTCATGCTTCTCTTCATTCTTGTGTTTGAAAGTCAAATTTTCTATGCAGTTCTGATCTTTTCATCAAGAATTCTTGAAAGTCGTCTATTTCATTGAAAGACCATTTTTTCCCCTGAAGTATTATACTCAGTTTTGCTGAGTAGGTGATTCTTGGTTTTAATCCTAGTTCCTTTGACTTTTGAAATTTCATATTCCAAGCCCTTTGATACCTTAATGTAGAAGCTGCCAGATCCTGTGTTTTCCTGATTGTATTTCCACAATACTCAAGTTGTTTCTTTCTAGCTGCTTGCAATAATTTCTCCTTGACCTAGAAACTCTGGAATTTGGCTATAATAATCCTAGGAGGATTTCTTTTTGGATCTCTTTCAGGAGGTGATTGGTGCATTATTTCAATATTTATTTTACTCTCTGGTTCCAGAATATCAGGGCAGTTTTCCTTGATAATTTCATGAAAGATGATGTCTAGGCTCTTTTTATGATCATGGCTTTCAGGTAGTCCCATAATTTTTAAATTGTCTCTCCTGGATCTATTTTCCAGGTTAGTTGTTTTTCCAATAAGATATTTCACATTATCTTCCATTTTTTCATTCTTTAGGTCTTGTTTGGTAATTTCTTGGTTTCTCATAAAGTCATTAACTTCTTTTTGTTCCATTCTAATTTTTAAAGAACTATTTTCTTCAGTGAGCTTTTGAACCTCCTTTTCCATTTGGTTAATTCTGCTTTTTAAAACATTCTTCTTCTCATTGGCTTTTTGGGCCTCTTTTGTCATTTGAGTTAGTCTGTTTTTAAAGATGTTAATTTCTTCAGCATTTTTTGGGTTTCCTTTAGCAAGCTGTTGACTCACTTTTCATGATTTTCTTGCATCTCTCTCATTTCTCTCCCCAATTTTGAGCTCTTCCATGGTCTGAGACAATTGCATATTTATTTTGGAGGTTTTAGATGCAGAAGTCTTGACTTTCAGGTCTTCCTCTGATGGTATCCATTGTTCTTCCTCATCCTAAAGGATAGAAGAAAATACCTGCTCACCAAGAAAGTAAACTTCTAAAGCCTTATTTTTTCCCTTTTTTGATTTTCCCAGTCAGTTACTTTACTTTTGAGTTCTTTGTTAAGAGGAGGGTATATTTTAGGAACCTGTAAGTTCTCAGTTCCTCCAAGCTGGCATAATGAAGGGAGAAGAGTTACTCTTCTCCTTACCTGCACTGTAGTCTGGGAGCAACTACAAGCACTCTTTTCTATCCAAGATCTGCAAGTAGAATTCCCTCTCCAGAGCCTCCACCAGCTCTACCAAGCCAGCCAGCACTCCTCCTCACCCCAGGGCTATCACTCAGGGCTGAGATCCATATCAGGAGATCAATTCCCCCAGGGTCTTTAGGCCAGGGCTCCAACAATGGAAGCTGCCACCACTTGGGGTCAAGGCTAGTCCACTGCATTCCCTTCTTACCCAAGTGAAAGAGTTTTCTCACTGACCTTTGAAGCTGTCTTTAGCGTTTGTGAGTTGAGGAATCTGGGAACATCAGATGCTGCCAGTGGCACCTTGAAACCTGCTCCAGTCCTGCCCTTGCCATGTCATGGCCAAGGCCAGACTGCATTCCATAGACTGCATTCCGCTCTGCTCCTGGTGTGACAGACCCTTCCTGTCAGCCTTCTAGGCTACCTTGGACTGGAAATCTCTTTCACTCTGTCATTTTGTGGCTTCTACTACTCTAGAATTTGTTTAGAATCATTTTTACAGGTATTTTATGGGCTATGGGGGGAGAGCTTCTAGGGATGTGTCCTTCTACTCTACCATCTTGGCTCTGCCCCCAGGAGGTTCTATCTGGAGGACCTAAACATGCATAGGAAATGCCCCCTCAACACAGACCCTCTGCTGAATCTCCTCTCTCACAGTAACACATACCTTTGACATGGAAATCTCACTGTTTAATGTCTGATCTGATGTTTACCATCATAGGGTCACTAAGCAGGGTTATTGCTATTTTTATATCTTTCAGGGAATACCCTTTGTTCTACTAGATTGAATCCTTTTTTTCATAGTCAACAAATAGTTTTCCCAGTAGGGTCTTATATTGCTATTAACATAATTCTCATCTTCAGCAGCAACAGCAACAAGCATTTATTATATCCTACTACGTACCAAGTGTGGGGCTTTTAAGTTCTGTTCACAAAGAAAAGCAAAAGACAGTTCTCACCTTCATAGGGATCACAGTCTAGTGGAGGAGACAATATGTAAACAGTTGTGTGCCTACAAAATATACAGAATGCAAATGGTCATTTGTAAATTGGTAAAGATGTGGTCCATGGTTATCATTTGCAAAAGGCTGCTTGCTCTCTACTGACACCCTCACCTAAGATGTCCTTGATTTGTGTACAATTGATTCTCGTAGACTTTTTATAGATAGAATAATAGACATATTAGCTGCTTTTTTCAATTTTACAGGGTTTTTTTCTCTTCTTTCCACATTTTTAACATTTTCTTCTCCTTCAGATACCTTATATATTCCTCAACACCTTCACAGTTGTCTTGTCTCCAGTGTAGAAATCTTTTATATGTAGCAGGTTCAACCAAGATTCATTTCCCATCTTTGTTCTCTTTGGTGCTATTTCTTTAAGCATGAAACTGTGATATTGGTATCCAAGGGTAGTGATTCCATTGCCCTTGATGGAGAAAACAGTTTGTTGTAATGATTTTTACAGATCTTTTCCATGCTACTTCACTTTGTAGTTCCCCTTCCATTTTCATCCTTAAGTGCCCTTGTAATAATTTTGCTTAATTGGATATCTTGCAAAGTTTTTTTAAAACTGATTATTTCCCTCCATTAATATTTTCTTTGCTTTATGAGACAATGTTTCTCATAATAGTCCATTATTCTTCATTGCAAAGTGTTACAAGCAAGTGTCTATGCTAAGTTTACATGTGTTGCCTTTAGCAGTCATTTTCTTCTGTGTGTTTAGAAAGTAAGTCAGATGGTTGATGTCTAAGATGCTTTTTGGCCTCTTTTGGTCTCCTTGTTGTGGTAATTAATTTATATCAGTTAAACTTCTGGATAAAATTATTAGAGTTGTTCTGTTTTCCACTTCCCATTGTTTAAAATTTTCACTTGCTTAAATTATTCAGGATTAAGTTATTTCAATTATGTGCCTATATTTTCCTCATTGCTATTCATTTCTCTCTCTCTCTCTCTCTCTCTCTCTCTCTCTCTCTCTCTCTCTCTCTCTCTCTAACTAACTAACTAATTCTGATTATTTAGCTCCCAAGAATCACTACAGACAAACGGCTGACCCAGAGAAGACCCTCATGTCAAAAATAAATCTTTTCTTGCCTATTAAAATATAATGATTCCATTTTTATGGTATTATCTGGCATTCACTGTGTTTGTTGCCTACTAGTTGTTGCTCAAATAAAGTATTATTGATAGAGAGGCTTTAAACTGTATAATACTATAAAGAATCAAATAAATTACCCTCAAGGTATCAAGAGGAAGCAATGAAAACATTCAGCAGATTGAGTGGAACACATGTAGCAGGCTTATGAGAACACAGACAAGTCTCCCAGATGAACAGGCATGGACAGGTTGCTATCTGTATCCCTGAAGGGATCTTCTAGATCATTGAGATGATGGATCGATTGGAGTGTTTGAAAATAGGACGTTATTGGCTGCTTCTATGTCCAGGGCTGCCATGTCTCTTTTAAGAGTGTTCATGGTATAGAAGCTCAAGCCTTCTGTGTAATCTCTACTTCTTTGATCTCTCCCATTCCTTCCTCCCAAATCAGGCTTTTGGATGCATTTCACCCTATCCTCACTTTTTCTCACCTTTGTATCAGTCACTATGTGTCACATTTGATATTGCTTTAATTTTGAGGCTGTGATGAAGTTCTTTGTCATATTTCCCTACCACTTTGCTCTCAGTAATTGATGTTGATCTACAGGCTGCCATTATTTTCTTGGTGATCTTTTTTCAAATACTTTCCATTTATACTGAAATGCATGATAACTAAAATACCTTAAAATAATATTTCCTATTGCTTTTGGGCATATGACAAAACTCACTTTATAAATTGATATGCTCAGCTATGTACATTTACAGGATTCATGTGAAGGAATAGAGAGGAAAGAGTCTTGCTATACTCTGGCTGGCACAGACCTGGCCTTGAGTCCTGTGTTCAGGTAAAGGCATCACACTTATGGAATGACATTGATAAGCTGGAGAGTGGCCAGAGTGGGGAGAATGACCTCAAGATCATGCCATTTTGCAAATTCTTTTTGCAGTAACTGGGAATAATTATTCTGGAGAGGAAAAGAACATGGAAGTTGTTTGTATTCAAGCATTTAGAACATTGTCACATGGAAAAGGGATAAACCTTGTTCTGTTCAGACCTAGAGGGCAAAACTAGGAAAACTAATGGAAGCTGGAAAGAAGACAATGTTCAATTTGATGTAACTGTAAGAGTCATCCACAATTTTCCTGACTGGACTGTGTGGTGGGGGAGTGGAGGAGGGTTCCTACTCATTGAAAGTCTTCTTTCAAAAGGTGGGTAATGATTTGTGAAGCATGTTGTAGCCAGGATTCTCAATAGGGTACATTCAGGATTAGTTGGCCTCTGATGTCCTTTCTAATTCTGTATTAGAGGATTTGTTCCACAGTCACATGCAGGGGCAGGATTTCAAGTCACGTCTTTGTGACTCTAGTACAGGCCTCTTACCTCCATACCATGTTACTTCTATTAATTATTACTTTTGTTTTAAATTACTTCTTTTTCTGGAGTTGTTTCCCAATGTAATAGAGTCAGAGAGCAAAAGCTGAAGGTCTGTGTACCTAGAAGGTAGACATTGAAAAGTAAAGGGAAAAGAAAGCCTTTGCATGCTAAATAGATATTTCCTGCCCTAGAAAGAGTGAGAGGTTCAAGTACTTTCACTGTTTATAAATCCTACAAAAGAATTATAAACTTGCTTCCATGGCATAGACAGCATTCATATCTTTGTCCCTAGTCACTGTCAAAATACATTCCCAAAGGCGTTTAGGAGGTTAAGATGAACAAATGCAAACTACTCATCCTAAGGCAACATGGTTGCTGAAGGAAAGATTTCTGAGTCCTGGAAGAAGTAGATGAATAAGAAAATCTCCTGCTTGAAGGGGACAAACCACTTCAAGAGCTGAGGCCCTGAGGGAGTCAAGGGGAATAAGTTTCTGTAGATTCTAACCTAAGGAAATTTGCTCCAGCTTAAAGAGCTCTGTAGCACACTCATTCCTGGTGAAGAGTATGAAGAACCAAACAGCCAAACCAGTGGCTTAAGGAGAAAAAACTTGGAACAAGTCAATCAGGTCCCATAGAGAGACTGTGAAGAGCCAACCTAACTGAGTAGCAAAGTCACCAGTCCATCACCAACATCATGTCCTGTAGTGAACGACATGTTAACACTCTACAGAGAGAAGAACCATTGAGCTCTTGGAGATCCAAAGTGGTAAGCTTTCTTGACCACTTGTGTCACCAACACATGCTCCTTATTTATGAGCATTATTTCTCATACTGGACCCAGTCTACCCCCATTATGGACTGTGGGTGTCTTTGTGGGAGAGTGTTCCCCTGGTCTTGAGGGAAATGCTTTGAAAATACTATTGTTGCTATGTCGTTTAAGTAAATGCCTTTGTTAAAGAATGAAGTGTACAATCTGATTAAGATTGCGGGGGCTTGAGGACAAATGTTTGGGACGACAGCAAACCACAGCAATGACCTTAGAATCCAGCAAATGGTAACAGCCACCCTTCTGTGGACCTACCTAGGAGGGGAAATACAAATTGGGCAAGTAAGCCTCTAAGGGGGAATAAAACTAAAACAAAGTGGCTTTCCATTGATTGTGAACTGATTCCAAAAAAAAAAAAAAGCAACCCTATGGCATAGGAATATAATAGAAAATTAATATTTGTTTCAAAACTAAGAATATCAACATAAATAGAAAAATATTGGAAGATTTGCATGAACTCATGCAAAACAAAAGCAAGCAGGATCAAGAGGACAATCCATGTAATAATTAACAACAATGTAAATGGGAAAAATCACTGGAAGGGAGGTCTAATTCTTGGGGTAGTGAAGAAAGAACTAGAATTGGAGTCAGAAAACCTGAATTTAAATCCTTTCTCAGTGACTTACTAGCTATGTGACCTTGGCCAAGTCACTTAATATCTCTAGACCTTGGCATTTCTTCTGTAAAAGGAGGAGATTGTATTAGATGACCTTCTAAGGTCCAAATCAGCTCTAAATTCATATGACCTATATAATGGGAAAAACAGGGAACATCCAAGAGAAGAGATAAGGAAACACAGTTCCTTCATCTGAGCAGAGAGGTAGGAGAATAGGACAAAATATCCTAAACGTTGTCAGACACTCAGTTCTGGTTTTGCCCAATTGTTTTTCTACCACAGGGAAGAGTTTCATAGAGATGGCAGAGGGAGGGGATTAGGGAAACACAGAAGGCATCGGCATGCTGAACTTGGAGTTCCAGGACCTGAGTGCTACTCCTCACTCTGACAGTAGCTGTGTGACTTTGGATGAGTTGCTAACCCTCTCTAGGCCTCAGTTTCCCTTATGGGAAATGAGAGGACTGCACTGATGAACTGTAATATATATGGTCTAGCCCTAAATTCACCATCTTAGGATCAATAAAATATATTTGAAAAAATGAAAATATAGAAATCATGTCCCTATTCTTTCAAAATGATTTCACTAAAAAGAAATAATTTATAGTATTTAATTTACTCTCTCTAGATTAAAATCAAATAATAAAATTATCAAAACTTTTGTTTATAATTGAGTTATATGGGAGAAAGATAAAATTCATTAAGATGATTCAGACAAATGTGTTACCTTCAAAATGAACCCTAGAAGGTTAAAAACAAATACCAAAGGCAACTTAGGGAATAAATCTCTGTCTCTGTGTGAAGGAAACATAGCCTCAGCAGACACTAAGGACAACATGAAAACAGAAGTAAAGGGTGATGGAAGATGCCACAGACTTTAATCAGTTTCTCCACATGCATTTCATTGGTCACCAGAAATGCTTCATTTCTGCTCATTGAACAAGAAGTGGAAAATGTCATTGTTCATTGGTTTTCCTCATCTACCCACTTATGCTCAATGAGATTCTGTGCAAAGATAAGCAGAAATTAGAAATGACACAAGCAAAGATGGGTTGGTGACAGGAAGGGAGGAGGGGATTCTATAATGTCAATATAGTGAACTTGCTATCTACAGCCTGGGGGCTCTTCTGGGATACCACCCTGGGGCTAAAAGAGGCTGAACAAGAGTGGAAATGAAGCATGGCATATGGAAGCTTTATATATACATACCCATATATATATGTGTGTGTGTGTGTGTGTGTGTGTGTGTGTGTGTGTGTGTGTGTATACGTGTGTGTATGTATATGTATATATGTGTGTGTGTATATATATGTGTATATATTCTATATATATAGAAAGCTATATATGTATATATACATATACATACACATATATAAAATATACAATTTTTTGCTTGTATATCATTTACATCCTCTTGTATCCTCCTTCTCACCCTTTCCTGATAACAAATTTATTTGTTTTTTTTTTAATGAGAAAGAAGAGGGGGAAATTGGCAAAAGCAATTAACACAATGAAATCTGACAATATATGCTTGTACCAGACCTTTGGGCTCCCACATCTGCTAGCAGGGGATAGGGTGGAAAAGAGTCTTCTTCTATCCCTTCTTTGAAGCCAGACTTAGTCTTTATAATTTATATCATTAAGATTTGATTGTTTTGTGATCTTTTCATCTGCATAGTTGTACTGTTTGTCTGTTTTGTTTTCCTGGCTCTACTTACTTCATTTTGCATCACTTCATAGAAGTCTTCCCATGCTTCTCAGTAGACGCAATGTTTAATGTTTTATACAGCATCATAATATTCAATTACATTCAGAAACCACAATTTGTTTAGTCCTTACCCACGCAATCCACATGCATCTGCTTTGTTTCCAATTCCCTCCTACCATAAAAAGTGCTACTATAAAATCTTGGTGTATACAGGTCCTTTCTTTTTTTTTAATGACCTCCCTGGAGTATATACCTACTAGTATAATCTCTGGATCAAAGGGTATGTGCATTTCAGTCTCTTTATCTGCATAATTCCAAATCTCTTTCCATAATGGTTGTGTTGATTCACAGTTCCACCAACAATGCATATGTTCCTGTCTTTCCATCGTCCCTCCAAAATGGACTATTCCCATTTTTTGTCAACTTTGCTGGCTGTAGATTGAAACCTTAGAGTTGTTTCCATTTGCATTTCTCTAGTTATTAGTGATTTGGAGTGTTCTTTCATTCTTTCATGGAAACTTTCTAATACAATCACCTTTCCATGGCCTTATTCAGGTCAGTAATTAGGAGGGACCTCAGTGACCCCAGTCCAACCAAGAACTGGAAAGAAATTCTCTATCCAACATGCCCAGCAAGTGGGTACCTGTTCTCTTTTCTCTGTCTTCTCTACTCCAGATAAAACACTCTCAATTCCCTCATTGTGCTTTGTATGACATAAATTTAAAGACTTTATCCTAGGGGGCACAGAATAACCCAGAAATCATTTCCTCTTGCCCAGGGCTGACCTGAAACAAAATTCTAAATTAAAGTTTTGTTACTTTTTTTTGGTATTTCTTTCTGAACCTTTTGCCATCCTTCCTTGTTGCTCTCCACCACCCCAGTCCCTTTGTTCTCCCTCCATTCTTGCCCTCCCTTTCACCTCAAAATCATCGTACAAATAGAGAACCTCAGAGGTGTATCACATAAATTCACCAGAGGTGTTCAAATGGATGCTAAATAAAACTTTGTCAAGGACATTGAAAAGAGAATTGAGACAATGGAAAGGGTAAGAATCTGTCTTCTGTGGTCCCTTTCAACACTGTGGTTCTAATCTTTCTCCTCTCAATATCTCCAGCTCTTTCTGTGTTGATTCATATCCCTTTCCTCTTGTCTGAAAAAAAGAGGTGAACTTCCAAGACTAATCCCCTCTCCTCTTATACCTCTGGTCCTATCCTCTCTTGCCCACTCTAGAAAGGTTCTGTTTACTTCACTCAGAACAACATAGCGGAAGGGCACTGTCTTCAGAGTTAGTCATTTCTCTCTATGTAATCTTAATCCTCCTGAGTCTCAGAATCTGTCTCTCAGTTCTAAAACCTTGTGAGGCAATTCTATATCAGTGCATGTTTTCCTATGCGTCTCTGAATTTTTCACATATGCCATTTCTCAAGGTAGAGTAATATTACATTGCTTTCATTCACCACAATTTGTTTAAACAATTCTCAATTAATTGGCATCTGCTTCATTTCCAGTTCTTACCCTCCACAAAAAGTGCTGCTATGAATATGTTGGTGTATATGGAGTATTTGTTTCCATCTTGGACCTTCTTGGTCCATATGCCGTTCCATGAGATCTCTGAGTCAAAAGATGCGAATATTTTAATAACTTTCTAAGCTGAATTGTACATTGTTTCCCAGAATGAATAGACCAATTCACAATACTACCAACAGTGTGCAGGTGACCAACCATGGCGGCACATGCTTAAAGTCCCTGCTACAAGGGAGGTAGAGACTAGTGGATTGCTTGAGCTCAGGAGTTCTGAATTGCAGTAGAGCTAAATCCTCTGTGGTATCAGCACAAAGTCTGATGCCAATAGGGTGAGGTCCCAGGAGCAGGGGGCATAGAGGTTGGTGAAGGAGGGAATACACTGGCACCTTCAGAAATGGGGAGGTCAAAGCTTCCATAACAATCAGTGGTGGGATTGAGTGCATGAATGACCATTGCACTTCTAGCCTGGACAAGATAGGGAGCCCTGGTCTCCAAAATAAAGACAAAAACAAACAAAAAACTGCAGCATATTTGTATTTCTGTCTTTCCCCTTCCCTGCCATTTCTGTTCTCATATTTTGTTGACATGATCAGTTTGATAGAGGAGAAGCAAAACTTCTGAGTTATTTGGATCTGCATATCTCTTATTGGTGAATTCAAGTCATCTTTCATCTGTTAAAGGTTTTGTTAACAGGCCATCACAACTTCTTAAAACTTACATACGAACTAGGTTTATTACAAGATAAATGAACATGTGTGTGGAATCCAAAGAATTCACAATTCATACAGAAAATTGCATTTTTATAACAGAAGGTCAAAGGTAGGAGGAGGTGTCAGAAATCTCCACCTAAAGGGGTGTGGCATAGAGGGGAGATGCAGTAAAGAGTGGGAAAGGGACAAAACCCCTCCAGAAGAAGGGACCAAGGTAAAGGCAAAAACCTCATTCTTTTCCCTTGGGAACTACGAGACAATGATGATAGGAGGGTCTGCTTATTCTCAGGGGTCCCAGCTACACAAGTAGTTTCTCAGCCCAACACAGACCGACTATAGCCTGTCTTGACTGTCAAGGACACACAAGGAGTCCAGGGTGGGATACAAACAGCACATTATGTCAGCGGAGGAAGGGAAGTGATTCATGCTTGACACATTCAGGGCCTCCTGCATACTCTGGGTCCAGTGTTCTGGAAAATATGACAACCCAAAAAGACAAGTTTGAGGGCCCCCTTAACATTACTTAACAATTTGCAGGTCTACTGCTGCTCCTTGATTCTTGAAATTACTTTGTTGGAGAATATCCCATTCTCTGGATGACCAAGTATCAAATTTCTTCTCTGTTCTTTTTGAAAAGAGCAACACCATGGATGTGGGTAAAGAAAGGAAAGGCTGCCCCCATCACAGACAAATGAGCTACTTTGAGGCAGCCCCTGAGTCTGGATAAGCCAGAGCCCTGGAGCATTGGAGGGCCCCAAAATGCTTTTGTGGTCAATGTCAGACCTTGTTTGCCACATACACGTGTACATATATGTGCATACATACCACCTATATACGCACATACTTGTACATGCACACAAAAACAACCATGTGTATGTGCATATACATCTATGTCTACATGTAGTGCTGGGTCTGGAGTCATCAAAATCTGAGTTCAAATCAGGCTTCAGACACTTTGAGCTGTGACCAAACAACTAATTTAGATGTCTGCCTCAGTTTCCTCAACTGTAATAAAGGGATAATAACAGCATCACAGCATTCCCAGCATCGTTGTGCGGATCAAATGAAATAACATTTGTAATGTGCTCAGCCCAGCGCCCCACATGTAGTAACTGCTAGTCACTGTTCCTGTGGTTGTCATCATCATTATCCTTGTCATCATCAATATTCTTATTATATACACATATATGTGCACATGCATACAGTGCACATGTGGGCATTCACATACATATGTTTACATGATACATGTCTGGTGCATTATGCACACGTGTGCACAAACATGGGTTTGCATGTGTGTGCCATGCTGTTTGCATAAATGTGTGTGCATACATAGGCATATGCATGTACCTGTGTACACACATCTAGGGAGAATGTGGTAAAGGTCATCAAGAATGGATATTTGGAGTCAAAGGATGTGGGTTTGGATCTTGGCTCTATTTGCTAGCTGTGTGACCTTAGGTAAGTCCCTCAACCTCTCTGTTGCTGAGTTCTTCATCCATAAAAGGAAGGGGTTGGCCCCACAGCCTCTCAGGTCCCTTTCAGCTCACAATCCATGATCCTCAGAAACTGATTAGAATAATCAGATTTACAGTTTAGAGGAACATGAGGCATTCCTTACTCTGGTCCCTTCATTTTATCAAAAAGGAAATCAAGGCTCAGAGGTGAAGGGATTTGCCCCTCCTCTCCTCCCCCCAGCCAGGTACTTTATCTAATAAAAGCCAAAGACAAGATTCCAACCCAGGGCCTCTAGCTCCAAACCTTCTCTCTTTCTCCTCCTCCACCTCATTGACTCTCAAGAGTTAATTATAATCATTTAAGAAGGAGAAACTTGGTGCAGATGATAATGGACAAACTTAGGGGCCAGACCCAAGAGGGGAGAGGAAGCACCCAGCAGAGAGTGGCTGAAATAGTCTGGCCTCTTACAGATAAACAAACCAGGAATGCTGTAAATGCTGAATAACCTTCTCCCCAGGGCTCCTTTCCCATGGAGCTGGAAGGGGCTGGGGGACCAAGGGTCCTCAGGGAATGCCCTTCCAAGGCAAGAGGAAGAGAGCTACAAAGGAGCCCCAAATGTCAGCCCCTCCCTGCCAAAATGCCCCCAGGGTCAAAGCTTGCCCTGGTCAGGGATCCTCCCCAGAGCTCTGTGGGTGGGAGACATCACTTGGGGAGGGGGGCCACAGCCTGAAGAGAAGACTTCCCCCTCTTCCCCCAGGAGTGCTGAGAGAGCTTCTGAGAATCAGGAGACAAGAGAATTTGACCTTCAAGATCAGTCAGGTCAAGCCCATCATTTTACAGATGAGGAAACAATGCAGGAGAGAGGAAGAGACTTGCCCAGGGTGGTACAAGTGATAAGGGGTGAGATTTGAATGCAGATCTCTTGTCTCTGGAGACAGTAAGATTCCTGCTCTGGGAGAGTCATGAGCACTGATAGATTTAAGAAGAAATCTGAAGTTAATTTTAGTAGAATGAAACAAGGGAGAAGAGAAGGGAACGAGGTTTTTAGATCAAATCTAAAAAATCTACAAAAAAAAACAACAACAAAATCCTCATATTGACAAGACTTCTCTCCTTGATGTTCCTTCTAAGGCAACTCATTTCAGCTCATGTATAATTCAATGATTAATTTTTCTTTTTAATTATAGTTTAGAACTCATAAATAGGTTTTATTTATAAACTGACATTGATTTGAATTCTCCCCCCAAAATCTATTTTACCAGATTTTCCATGGGCCTTGGCTGATCATTCCTTTTTACAAGTATTTATGCAAGACCCACTGGGTACAAGGCCCTGTGCCAGGCACTGGGCAAGATAATGGCTGTTACAGCTATTAAGATGTCTAGCAACAGAGGGGTATCACTAGCAAAATTAGAGGGAGATTTAGGGGAACAATCTTACTGTTAGCATTCTCTCCAGCAAGAATTGCCTAGCTCTCACCTGAATTGACAGCTGGGTCCCCACAGGTTTGGGGGGGCGAGGAGGGGAGTGGGGAGATAATACTCAGGGGTTGAAGAACACTCCATCTCTCACCTCCATGTCTTTACCCAGGCAGTACCAGATTCTTGTGCATACTCTTTTTTCAGCCCCACCTCTTTGAATCTGGAGTTTCATTCAGGGATCAGCTCAAGTAAGGCCTTCAAGAAGAAGCTTTTCCTACCTTGGTTTTTGGTGCTCTCTTTGTTCTGAAATTGCCTTATATTTACTTCTCTATGTACATGTTAAATGCCCCTGCCCTAATAAAATAGAAAGTCCTTGAGAGGAAGTTCAGATTCATTTTTATATTTTTATTTCCCAACATTGAGCACACTCAGAGCCCTCTGTGTTTGTTTTCATCTCTACCTCTATTCATTAGCGTAGGGAGATCCCATTGTGGAAACTCCTTCTACTAATACTGATTGACCACGCATCTGTAGCTAACTGTTGTAGGAAGTTGTCTAGGAGGAGCAGCTAGGTGGTGCAGTGGATGGAGTACCTACCTTGGAGTCAGGAGGACCTAAGTTCAAATTCAGCCTCAAATACTTCCTGATCGTGTGACTCTGGTCAAGTCACTTAATCTTGATTGCCTCTAAAAGAAAAAAAAATTTAAAGTTATCTGAGACACTGAGAAATTATGTGACATGTCCAACGTGCCAGAGGTAGGACTTGAACCCAGGTTTTCCTGGTTCCAATTCCAGTCTACTTTCCATGTGACCTCTAGAAAGAGGGACAGACAGGTATATGTATGTATGAATGGATGGATGCATGGAGAGAGACAGACAGAGATGGATAGATAAATGAATATAGATATGTGTACATATGTATGTATGTATGTATTTACGTTTGTAGAGCTGGGGAAATGGGTTTGTTATTTATTTTTCAGTAACCAAGTCAACAGGTACATGATCAATTCATTATCTTCCCCTTTCCCCTTTGTGCCCCAAGGTATAAATTTTCAATAATAAGAATGCCACCAAAAAACTCAAAAATTAATTTTGCAAAATTATAAAGATCAAGCATGGCTTGAAAGAAGAGACAAGAGAAGACATCCCTAGCCTCTCCCCTTTGTGAAGGTGTGAGGTCAGGGCCACAGGTGCTGTACACTGCATACTTTCAGACTTTTGACTTGAAAAGACATTATTGGTTATGCAGGACAGGTCTCTGGGAGAAGGAAGAGGAATACAGGTGAGAAGCATAATGACTCAAAAAAGACCCCAATAAAAACATTGTTGAAGAACTGCAGGTGACATTTTCCTTAGCACCTTCACACCTGTGATCTCATTTAAGGGTCACACCAACAACCCCACTGAGAGAAGGTGATTGGCCCAGACCAGGATGAACTCTGTCAACTCAGCCTCATCAGTGCAAAGCTCTCAGCTAGAGAACTCTGATCACAGACACTTGGAAGATGACAAAAGTGGAAGAAAAAATAATATTTATTCAAAGAGATTTGTTGGTTTGTTTTTATTTTTTGTTTTGCAGGAATCAATTACTTTGGAAAAACTTAAAATACAAGAATCCAAATTGTTGTAATCTGCAAGGATGGATGCAAAGCCACCTGTGTGACCTTGGGCAAGTCACATCACATCTATCAGTCACATTTTCCTCATTTGTCAAATGAATGGGATGGATCAGGTGATCTCCCAGTTCTCTTGAAATTCTAAAGCTGATCATCTTACCCACCTAAATTAAATCAGAAGTCCACTGAAGGTTTGAATGAATCCTTAGTGTTTATCCTGAAAGAACAAGCAAGACCTTAAGTGTAGCTGTGGGAAATTAAAACATCATGGGATCATAAATTTAAGTTTGAAGGAAGCTTAGAGGTCCTCTAGTCCAATCCTCTAAGTTTTTTAGGTGAGAAAATAGAGATCCAGAGAAGCCAAGTAATTTTCCCAAGGTCACACAGGGTGATACACATGTCAGAGCTCAGATCTAAACCCAAGTAGGTCCTTCGGCTCCATATCGAATCATCTTTCCATCGTGAAGTTATCTCTCATATTTCATATAAAGTTTAGGGTTTTTTTCTAACCACTAAAAAAATTATACATGTTCTCGTTCTAACTCTAAGCATTTACTTGGGGCAGTTCCATTATGTCCCTTGGAACCTGATTGCTTTCCCTAGTGGAAGAGATACAGCAGCATCCTTTTGTTTTAAAGACCATTAGGTACTAGGCAATCCAAATGGCTCGATAGTGCAGTGCTGAGTTTGCAGTCAGAAAGACAAAGTTTAAATCCTGCCTTACTCATTTCTAGTCATGTGACCCTGAGCAAGGAACCACTTAATCTCTGTCTGCCTCAGTTTCCTAATCTGTAAAATGGGAATAATAACAGCACCTACCCCTCAGAGTTATTTTGATGAATACTTGAGATGGGATATGCAAAGTTCTTAAATCTTAAAACCTTATATAAATGCTTAGTAGTGATAGTAGGAGCAGTGGTGACAGTGGTGGTGGTGGTGGCCATAGCGCTAATAGTGGTGGTAGCAATAAATTGTAATAAGAAACAATACCTCCAGAGGACAGCTGGTAGTTCATAATCACAGGTGAAGTCGACAGGAAGCAAAAACTCAGAGATCCCTGGGAAAGGGACAGGAGAAGAGGTGAACGCCAACAAAAATCATGATAGGATGTGACCAGAAGAGAAGTCAGAGAGGAATGGTTCAATTTCCTGGATTGGGGTCTTAAGAACCCAAGTCATCCATTCTCACATCTAATCTGGCCACTAATCTGTACTGATCTCCATTCAATCAACCAGGGGAAAGAAGACTCTGGCAGCTACCTCTTTTGGCCTCTCTTAGGCACTTAATCCTTTTCCTGTCTTCAGTGGAATTATTACTTTTGTGTGCATCACATCCCCTGTTAGATTCTAATCTTCTCAAAGGCATATCTTTGAGGCTTTTTGTCCAATTCTGTATCCTCAGAGCCCAACAGAGTTGCCTGTCCTTGATAAGTGCTTAAAAAACTATATTCAAATCAATAAAAATTAAAGAGATAGTCACTGAAAAGAGCCCTGAGGGAAAGAGTTTTGATGGAACAGAAAGGGTACTTGAGAGGTCTTCTAACCCAGGGAGACTCCCTGGTAGGTAAGCTTTAAATAGATTTTTAAAATAGGGACCATTCAGTGAGAGGGCAATGTGAGGGCACTTGGGGGTACTAAAATCAAGGAAATGGGTATGAAAATGGGAGATAGGAAAGCAATAATCACATTTTTTCAGGCTTCACGATTTTATTGAAGTTCAGACCCTTAATTGAGCTATGGAAAAGCCCCACCTTGGGAAGATCCCAGTTATCCTTTCCAGTGTCCCATCTAAGGCAGGAGGAATCCAGGGTCCTTGAGAATAGAGACTGTTGCATTCTCTCTATTCCTGTCCCCTGTGCGTAGCACAGCACCTGGCAGGTGATCACTGTTTGATAAATATTTGTTGATTAGTGATCCTGAATGGTCATTAATGGACATCTGTGAATCTAAGTTCTATGGCTTGGGCCCCACTATGCTTATACTTTTGAGCATGTCATCACAGCATCCAAGGATGCCAGGACAAATGGGTATCTCAGGAATACTGGACTAAATAATCCTACCTTGTCACTTTACAGAGGAGAAAACTGAAGCTACGGAGGTGAAGTGGGCTGAGACCACACAGTTAGCAAGCAGGAGGATTCTGGTCCCAAATCTGGAATTCTTCCTGCTCCTCATTCCTAAAGGAATCTGGCTCAACTAGGAAGCTTGTGAAGCAGAGCTCAGAGCCACATCTTCAGGATTCTGAGGCCAGCACTCTAGCCATCGGACAACCTTGTCCTACTTGACCCTAGAAGGCAGAACTATTTGAATTTCAGCTTGATAGAATGTCCTAATAATGAGAGCTATTCCAAAGTGAAATGGATTGCCTTGAGAGACAATAAGTTCCCCTTCGTTGAAAGTCTTCAAGTGGATACTGGATGACTATTGGGGAAATTATCAAGAGGCTAGACAAGACAGCCTCAGAGGGTCTTCCCGACTCTGGAACTCTATTATTCTGTGGCTGTTGGAGAAGTCCATGAAGGCTTCAGTTGGGTAAGGACCACCTTGGCTTGCTTTCCTTGCATCCATAGCCCAAGGCCTGAACCTAGTAGAGGTTTAATAAATACTGTGGTATCAGATTTGAGACGCATGTAAAACCCAGTTCTGACACTTATTAGCTACGTGACCTTATCGAAGACAATCTACTTCTATGAACCTCATTTTCCTCATCTGCAGAGTGAGGGCAGAGGGGTTTGGACTAGATAACCTCTAAGCCATTCTAGCTCAGAAATCTGTGACCTTAGGACTTGAAATTCAATTCATGATGCAGGGTGGGTTTACAGCTGAGAGGAGAAGGATGAGTAGAATTTGGATAGGTAGTAAAAGAACGGGAGAAAAGTCTTTCTAGATGGGGGGGCAGGATGAACAAAAAAAAACTGTGGCTTCAAAAGGTTTGGCATAGATCTTGAGTTTAACAGAGAATGGCAATGGAGCAGCCTACTCATAAAATAAAGTGTGTAAGTCCAAATAAAATCAGAGCACAGCCATGATGTTTTCTCCTCTCTGGAAGTTTGTCTTCCAAGGAGCCCACATTCTCTTCTATTAACACTGGGGACAACAGCCACCACTCCAGTATTTGGTTCACTGCAGTGGATAATTGTTGTGTCAGCCCCTTTGGTGAGAACTATGGGAAAAAATGTTTCGTTTCAAGATATTTTAAATGGTGGAAATGTTCAAGCAGCTAACTAGCCATCTCTTTTATTGCTGATGTTCCCTGTCAATTCAAAATGGTGCATTTGACTAGAAAAAAGCTTTGGGCTTTTTTTCCCCTCTGATTATCCTGAGGCCCCTGGAGAATCTTTCCAGAGTTAATCAAATGTGAGCAAAATCATATTGAAAAGTGAAATTAACCATTGCTCTCCCAGAAGCCACAGGCTAGCGAGTTGTTTTGCCAACTCACATTTCTGAAAACTGACATAAACCAGCCATTGTTGCTTGCTATGGGCATTCTGTGGAAGCAGGAATTCTCCAGTGTATCTGAAAGCAGTTTGGTGCAAGGAGTTTCAGCTCTGGTTTTACACTCAGGATGACCCGACTTCAATTCTGCCTCTGAAATAACCACCTGGGATCCTAGTCAAATCACATAACTCCTTTGAGCCTCAGTGTCCTCATCTATAAAATGGAACCAGTCCTACCTGTTGCATCTTCTTCACAGGGTTTTTGTGAATCTCCAAAGAAAAAATGCACTCTGAAAACTTCTGAGAACTCCATGGGAACTGTTAGTGTTGTTCTTTTCCCATAGCTGATCACTCCAGGACTTTCATAATCTGAATATGGGTGTTTTGAGCTAATTAGATGTGGCATGAGCATAAGCAAAAGAGAAATGTGCCTCCTACAGGCCTGAAGGGCAGGAATGTAAGATGTTCTTGAAGACACTGTCTCATTTTTTATATTTATGTCCCCACTGCCTAATACAGCATCTGGCACATAGTAGGTACTAAAAATAGAAAGGAAGGGGGGAGGGAAGGAGGGAAAGAAGGGGAAGAAAGGGAGGAAAGAAGGAAGGAAGGAAGGAAGGAAGGAAGGAAGGAAGGAAGGAAGGAAGGAAGGAAGGAAGGAAGGAAGGAAGGAAAGAAGGACGGAAGGAAGGAAGGAAGGAAGGAAGGAAGGAAGGAAGGAAGGAAGGAAGGAAGGAAGGAAGGAAGGAAGGAAAGAAAGAAGGGAGGAGGGAGAAAGAGAGGAATCATGTCTCAAAGGTTGCCGTCAGAGTCTATTTCTTGAAACGTAGAATTTTCATAGTAGTAACACCCAATCTATGCACTAATTTGCAATCAGCATCCCATTCATCACTGCAGCAGAATTCACCTACTTTTTGTAGGCTGATAATTATTGGGCCCTTGCTTGCTTTTCATCATTTCTGGGCTTTCAATATTCATGTTCAAATACTCTTGGGGTCATGCCTTTATCAGTCACATTTCTCAAATCTTTCTGACTACAAAATGGGCTCTGTATCTGTTATGCCCCTCTGAGATAACAGACACACAAGTACACATATTTCAGTTAGGTTCCAAACTCACAAGGAAGACTCATGTAGAAACAGATGCCACATAAAGGTGGTACCATGTTAGTTGCTTCAGCAGAATTCTCTTCTCTTTGGCCAAACACTTCTTAAGTACCTACTGTGTTCAAAGCACTGCTCTAGGCACTAGGGAGTAAGAGACAACAATGAAAAATTCCTGTCCTCAAAGAGCTTACATTCTACCGGGGTAGAGGAAAGATACATCACATACATAGACAAATAAATATAAAATATATACAAGAAAAGATAAATTTAGGGGATGGGAAAGTGCTCATAAAAAGGTGGAGGGTCAGAAAAGGACTTGTGTAAGAATTAGTGAATGAACTTGACCTTATAGCAAGGTAGAGGTAACAAGAAGTAAAGATGAGAAAAGAGACAGAGATAAAGACAGACAGAGGCAGAGACAGACAGAGAAAGAGAAAGAGAGACAGAGACAGACAGAGAGACAGAGACAGAGAGAGAGAGAGAGAGAGAGAGAGAGAGAGAGAGAGAGAGAGAGAGAGAGAGAAGAGAGAGAGAGAGAGAGAGAGAGAGAAACTCCAGGCACTGAGGATGGATCAACCTGTGCAAAGACTAGGAGATGGGAGATGGGATGAAGTATAGGAGGGCCAGCCAGTAGACTGACTTGGTTGGGATGTAGACATTAGTGAAAGGCACTAACGTGAAATCAGTCTAGAAGGATGTGCAAGAAGTAGCATGTGAGCCCAGTGGATGACCCCCCCACACCCTTCTGAATTTAATTAGACTGATCTTGGACAACATTCAGTCCCATCCCTGGGATCATCCTCAAAGCCTTTCCAGTCTGGTAGAACCTGCCAGAGCTTGTGCCCCATTGGCAGGTTTCTTAAGACCTCAGGGTCATCTTGGTAGTTCCTTGACACTTATACATTAGTACATTGTTGAGGTGGACATTCCCTCTACTGCGGTGGATCCCAACCCTTCTATAACTTACTCCAATGGACCTGTGAGCTTATCAATGTAGATATTCCCTCTGACAAGGTAGATTATAACCCATAATTTTAAAGCCATGTAAACCTTGATTCTAATCCAAATCATAAATGAAAGACCATGTTTCATTGACAGAACTTGATTCAGGGAAAATTCTCTCCAAAAAATGGAAAATATGGTTTCCACCAAAAGATAGTAGAGCCAGGACATACCTGCTGGTTGTGTGAAAACTTGTCTATGTCCTCCCATGAATGCACAGTGATAGCTCTGCCTAAATGCTGGAGACCTTCTTTACTTTCTCTTTACATTGATGGTATCCAGAAGAGTGCGCAGATTGTCCATTTTTTGTCCTTTGCTCTTGTCATGTGACCAGGTCACCTAATTTTATTCATATGTTTCTTTAATGCCATTCTTGATGCTAGCTCTCCTTCATAATTCTTTTTGTTGGATTGTGCTACAGCCTGCTGACCCCCACCATGACCTTCTTCATTGTCCTCTGGGAGAAATTCTTATTTTCAGTTACTGAGTTTTCCAAAAGTTGAATGTTCTCTCAATGAAGTAAGTTTTTTTCCCCCATTTATAATTTAGATAGAATCCAAGGGTTTGTTATTGTAGATCAGTCTTTCAGTCATGTCTGACTCTTTATGACCCTATGGACCATAGCACAACAGGTCCTTCTATCCTCCATTACCCCTCAAAGTCTGTCCAGGCTCATATTTGTTGCTTCCATGGCACTATCTATCCACCTCATCCTCTGCCATCTCCTATTCCCTTTGCCTTCAATCTTCCCCAACATCAGAGTCCTTTCCAAAGAGTCCCATTTTTTCATTATGTGTCCAGAGTATTTAAACTTCAGCCTCAGTATTTGTCCTTCCAACAAATAGCCTGAATTAATTTCTTTTAAGTATTGACTGATTTGACCTCTTTACTATTCAAGGGACTCTCAAAAGTCCAGCCCCACAATTCAAAAACATTGATTCTGCAATGCTCAGTTTTCTTATAGTCCTGCTCTCACAACCATACATTGCTACTGGAAAATGCCATAGATTTGACTACATGGACCTTTGCCAGCAAGGTGATGTCTCTGCTTTTTAGTCTGCTGTCCAGATTTGCCATGGCTTTCCTTCCAAGAAGCATCTTTTCATTTCATGGCTGTAGTCACCATCTGCATTCATCTTTGAGCCCAAGAACATAAAATCTGACACTGCTTCCATTTCTTCTCCCTCTGTTTGCCAGGAAGTGATAGAACCCATTGCTAAGAGCTTAGCTTTTGGGTTTTGTTTTTTGTGGTTTTTTTGTAGTTGTTCTTCAAGCCAGGTTTACACTCTCCTCTTTCACCCTCCTTAAGAGGCTTCTTAATTCTTCATCTTCGTATCTGAGATTGCTAATACTTCTCCCAGCAACCTTGATTCTGGCCATTGATTGATCCAGCCTGACATTTCACATTATGTACTCTGCATATAAATTAAATAAATAAAGTGACAATATACGGCTTGCCGTAATCCTTTCCTGATCTTAAACCAATCAGTTACTTTCAAAGGGCCTGGCCAGGGGATGAGCCCCTCTGAATTTGGCTAGGCTCTTCTTCAGACAACAAAACCGCAATCAGAGTATAGGTCCACTGTGGACCCACACTCAGACCTTTTCTAGCTTGGTCTTTCTGGGTCCTCCTTTTCTCTACTCCAATGTCTTCTAATATTACCTTCCATCTACACTGTTTATATGTGTATGCACATGTCTTAACATGACTTCCCTATTAGAATATGAACCCCCTGGAGGCAAGAACCATGTTTTTGCTTTCCTTTTTATTCTCAGGGCTTAGCATAGTACAAGGCATATAGTAAGTGCTTAATAAATGTTTGTTGCCTGACTGATTGGCTAATAGGCTGATAGGCTAAGAATTGGAGAGAATTCTGGTATTTGAAGTGTTAACAGTCACCAGGCAGATTTTTCCTCAAACAGAACTGTTCTCTCTTCCACATCTTCGGCTGCCTATTTGTCACAGGCATGAGCATCAGAAATGTATCCACTTGGCCTGCATGGATTTTAAAGGCAGGGTCCAGAATCCTAACCATCCACAGTTGACCTCATGAAAACTGGTGTTTTGTGAGCCTGAACACAGCAGAAATCTAGGGCATGGCTCCAGTCTGTTAGGAAACACATCTGTTTCCTAGTCTGTGAAGCTTCCAGATGGATGCCTCGGGGCAAGATTGTCATCTTTAAGCCTTGATGAGAAATTTGAAAATGCAATTCCCAGCTCCCCTTCAGCTGCATCTTACAAAATGGCTCAAGTCTTTTCCTAATAGGCCAATTACTTACAGGGGAGTTAGGAAAGGGCTTCCCCACCTAAGAACCAAGATGGAGCCCACCACAGCTGGATCTCATTATCTTCCATTAGATTTTCAATTCACAGCCTGAAACACTACAAAATGATCTACAAGGTGTGGGTTCTAGCGTTCCTGGTGCTCCCCCTGGTCCTAACACCCGGGGGCAGCAGAGGACAATGGGAAAAGCCCTGGGTCCAAAATCAGAGGAACTGGGTTCAGATCCTGTTGATTACTACTTGTGCAATCTACTAAACCTCTCTGCTTTCTCATGAATGGAGATGGCTCTATTGCTTCTGGTACCAGTGATACCTGGTGGGGTAATTAATGCAAGAAGTCAGAGGTCTCTTTACTGGAGAGATGTTTATTGTTGCTGTTAACAAGTAGCCACCAGGTCCAAATTTGCCAGTATTGGAAGCCATGCTAGAGTTTTTTTCAGTCACTCCAATGAAAACCAGAATGCATCTTTACCTCCTTTCCCTAAAGAAGGTGAGGAACACCTACCACTACCTCAGGGAAAAAGTAACGGAAGGGTAGAGACAAAGAACCACATGAAAGTCTCTTAATGTGGTGACTGCCATGGATCTGAAGACTACTAGAATCAAGAGGTTTGGAGCAGAAATCTCCCAACCTTTTACAGATGAGGAAACTGAGGCTAGTGGAAGTTAAGTGACTTGAGGAAAGAAAGAAGAGAGGAAGGGAGGGAGGGAGGGATACACATATTATTGTTGATGTTTACTGAATTTAGAACTAAAAAAATAAAAAGAAAAGAAACAATTCTGGGTTTGGGTCCAGAATAAGGTTCAAACCCTTCTCTCAAACTTAGTATCTGTGTGATTATGGACAATTCACTGGAATTCCCTGAGATCCAGTTTCCAGGTAAGTAAAATGGAGATAATGGTGTTCAGTCCTCTGTACCAAACAATCCAGAATTGATGGAAATTAGAGGCATCATAACATAGTGGATATCAGAGCACTGGACTTGCAGTTAGGAAGGGTGAAATTAAAATCCTACTGTAGGCATTTACTAGCTCTTTGGTCCCAGTCAGGTCTGACTGATAGGCTGATAGGCTAATAGTTGTAGAGAACTCTAGTGGTTGAAGTGTTAAGAACCACCAGGCAGATTTTTCATTGAACAGAACTTTTCTCTCTTGACACTGTCCTACTGCCTCAGTTTTATCATATGCAAAATAAGGAGGTGGATTCAATCACCCCTAAGGTCCTTTCCAGCCCTAAATCTTTGATCCTATGCAAATTTCCACCACCTGCTTAGAGCTGCCATTTTGATTAGCCACTGATCTGAGTGCCATGATCACAGTACTCCTCCTCTTCCTGGATTCTTTGAACATATCAACTGATTTCTTTAAGAGAAAAGACAAATCAGTAGGTTATATCAACACAAATTAAACTCTGCTTGTTCTGGTTTGAAAAAGAAAAGGGCCAACTATTAAAATGATTCCCACAAACATACTTTTTTCAGGAACTGTTTTCCACTCATTTCAAAAGGACCATTTCTTATTTGACTCATCTTCTGACCATGTAAAGAATTTCTTGTTCTAGGGTGTTTCATTTAATAAAATAAATACTTTCACTTAAGTTGAGTTCAAGGTAGACAAATTTGACGATGCTAGGCCCTTTTTTCCACCCCTTTTTTAAGTCAGCTGTGATGGCTTCCAGTCTGAGTGCTGCCCACTTCTCTTCCATCTTTGATTTGCCTTGGTCCAAGACAATGAATGGTCCCAAAGCAGGCGGTAATTGTGATTTTCTTTCCTGTTTAACTTAAATAAAACTTTTTCCTCTTGTGGGCAGCACAGGATAAAGTATTTTCATTGCAACCCCCTCCCCCTTCTCCTTTCTAAGCTTCTTCATATCTGGTCAAAATCAATTTCCCTGACATAGGATCCCCAAACTAACTGTTCTTTCTGATTTGAAACTATCTGCCTTTCTCCACTTAGCAGCTCACCACTGGCCCCTAATCTCTCGACCTCCTCTTCATCTACATTCTTGGATCTGTTTGTAGCTCTGTTTCTCCCCAGACAGAGTAGAAGATGTTGAAGTCATGAGATCATTTTCCATGCTGGGCTTGGCCACAGGATAAAGCTTTTAAACATTCTACCATGGTTCCCTAGGGAGGAAGCAAGCCCTTTATCCATAAGAAAGTATTCTATTCATTGACTTTTTTAAAAAGAAAGATTGAGCTTTGGGAATTGTATCTGCAGCTCCAGGGGGCAAAGTTAATTCTTTAAAGAGAAAAATCCATCTTTTTTCCTTCTTACTTTTCTCCCAAGGTATAGTGCAGAATTCAAAACTTGGTTGAAATTACATAAATCAATGCCCCTTCAACATGGGTCAGAATGTTGTATGTTTTCAGAATTTCAAAATGTTTTCTGTCACTTTAGTAGAGAACAAGTGGCTATGATTTGTCATTTGGAAATTCACTCCTGTACTTTCTCATATGTTTTAATGTTATATTTTCATGATCTGCCTTGATCTCTCCATATGGGAATATCAAGCTGCATTTGGGGCATTTGGGGCCTCTTGTCCCCAGTTGTCATTAGAAATCAAATAGTGACTCTCAATTATTTGTCTTTTTCAGAAAGTTGATAATTAATCTTATATTTTCTCAGTCTTTTTTATATATTTTGGGGTGATGAGATTCAGAGGAAGAGGAAAAGATACTATAAATGTTTTATTCCCCTCCCCCAAATATCAATCTAAATTCCATCAGTTGCTAGCTAAATGACTAAGTAGAAAATGAGTGGATATTATAGCGTATGGGAAGATGAGGGGGATCACACCAGATGGCTTTGATTTCCTCAGTAAAGTGGAAGATTACAGGATAAAAAATTTAGTGTTATGACTACAGGGGTCTGATGGAGTCAGATCAAATAATAGCTGGTTGTTAAATTTTCAGTGTGAGCATTTACATCTCAAAAACTGGCAAATGCTAAAAATCAGGGCCTGATTTATTGTTTTGTTGACTTCTAGACTAAGAAAGTGACAGAGAAAGTGTTAATAATGCTAATTAAATACAAAAGTCCATCACATGCACATTTTCATCCAAAGCTGTTGTTAAACATATACCACCACACCTCTGTCTATAAGAGATTTCAGGTGTCCTTCACTTCAATTCCCCGCATTTAACTGATGAGGATGAGGTGCCACGAAATTAAATGACTTGCTCATGGTCATACAGGTAGCAAGTGTAAGAGCTTTTGAGCCCAGGTAGACCCTGAGTTAAAACTAACCTCAAATGCCACCTCTTTCATGAAGCATTACTGGATTCCCCTTCAACATTCACCTAGCATTGTGTGTCCTTCTCTGAGGCACTGATCTAGTGACAACAATGATGATGATGATGACGATGATGATGATGATGTATCATGGGAATGATCATGGTGATGCACATTTCTACAGATTTTAAGGTTTGCAAAGCATTTATATTCATTACCTCAATGACTCCTCATAGTAAGTGAGATACAATCAGTACTATAATCTTCCCATTTAACAAATGAAGAAATCGAAGGTCAGAAGGTTTAAGTGGCCTATCCATGGTCACACATCTAGTAATGACAGAGGTACTATCTGAACCCATGTCTCTTTCAGCACCCTTTCCACTACATGATTCTGCTTTCCTCCCCAGTTCCACAAGACTACAAGTCCCATGAGGGTAATGACAATACCTGATCCAAACTTCATCAATCCCTCACACTTAGCAAAGTTGCTTTCCAAGCAGTAAGAGCTACATGTTGGTGGCCTGAATGAATGAATGATTCATTCATTCATTCTACCCTTGGAATGGTGCTGCTAAGCTGCTCTTATAAAGGATTGTTTCATCCTTAGCAATATTCCTTGTTGGAGAATAGGAAGGAAAAGCATCTCTCCCAGGCCAGGAGCCAAAGAGAGCGTCATAGCTCAGGCTCAGTGAGAGCAAGATAATGGACAAGACACTGGCCAGCCACAGCTGAGTTTTTGCAGATTCCACACTGAGGGAATGCTGGAGGAATGTTTCCATCAGCCTGAGAGAAAGACCAGTTGCTTTCAAAATCTCATTAAGATTTGCACAACAGTTCCCATTTCTGCCATGTTTCAAAGTGTCATCTCTGCTATTTTCTTGTCTCAGCATCATGTTAGATTGGCCTCCTGATTCCTCTGGAAAGAAATGGGATTAGATAACAGAAAGCACCACACTTGTAGGAGACATGGATTCATTGTAATTCAGCAAACCTCAATGAAGCACCCACTGTGTGTCAGCCAGAGGACTAGGCACTGGGGATATAACAACATTCCATGCCCTCCCAGAGCTTACCTCCTATTGGGGACAAAGGACAGGCACACAGATGAGTCTGTATAGTCAAGCAAAATAGAAATAATTTGAAGGAGAACTGAGAGAGCTCTAATAACTCAGGGGGCATCAGGAAATTATGGCCTTTTAGAAGAGATAACTCTTGATCTGACCCTAGAAGTCAGGACAGGAGCTAGGCAGGGGGGATGATCATTGTAGGGGGAGGGCAGATGGGATAAGGGGGAAGTGAGAAGAGAGATGGAATATCATGTAATGATTGGACACAGCCAGTATTGAACTATGGTTTGTTGGACTATGCATACTTGTCATGTAAATTTTCATCTTCATTTTTTTGTTCACTTGGGGTGAGGGACAAGTGGGGAACATGATAAATATTTGCATAAATAATTAACAATTTTTACAAATATTCTTAAAAGAATGTCCTCTAAGGGAAAGAAGTCAGCTGGTTTGACTGGAATGTGGAGTGCTTCGAGTTAAAGGGCTGGGGTAAATCACTTCTCTGGATGTGGATTTTCTCATCTGTAGAATTGTCAATAAGATTCCTTCTACTTCTAGAAGTCTATGAGGAAGGTTGCAGAGAAGGGATCTGAGTCGCAGTTCGCCCTCAGAATTCCACAATGACAAAAGGGTAAAAGGACGATCTAGTGGCAGGGAAGCATCAGAGGTCATGAATACCTTAACTTCATATTTCAAGGATCTGGAAATTCACCAGCATGGGGTTTTCACTGCAGGGTAGTTTTTAAACCCTGTCTGCTTTCAGAGACAGCTGTTGTCGTTCACTGACCTGGGAGTCAACCTCCAAAATTGGAAGATCCTCCTTGCTCCCAGGGAGCCCACATTCTATCATGATACTATTTTTCTACTGTGGGAAGACAGAATTGTGTATGTGTGTGTTTGCATGTGTGTAAGGAGAGACAGAGAAAGAGAGAGACAGAGACAGACAGAATGACAGAAAAAGAGAGAGGGGGAAGAGAGGAAAAAGAGCAAGGTACAGAATACATACAAAATAGAAGGTGATTTTTTTCACAGGGGACAAGTACTAATAGCTAGGAGATTTAAAATGTTTAAATTATTTTATTTTTTTTCAATGATCAATGATTTCTCTCTTCTTCCTGCCTGTGGCCACTGAAAAAGAAAAAAAAGAATGAGGAAAGAAGGAAGGAAAGAAGAGAGAGAGGGAGAAAGGAAGGAAGGAAGGAGAAAGGGAGGGAAGGAAGGAAGGAAGGAAAGAAGGGAGTGAGGGAGGAAGGAAGGAAGTGAGGGAGGAAGGGAAGGAGGGAAATCTCATCACTATGCAGTTCATTATCATAGAGATTGCCTCAGTTTTGCTACTCATGCCTCATCAGTTCCCTCAGTTTCTTCTGCCCCTTCTGATTGAAGGGCTGGAGGGAGCAGCAAAAATTCCTCGCGTGGCCTCCCTTTATGGAGGGCTCAAAATGGCAACCATCTCTTGATTTGCCACCACTGGTTCTGCTTTGCTTCAACTCTATCATCATCTCCATCATGAGCTGAGGCATACCCCTCTCCTTTTCAGCTCCCTTTTGTATATTGTCTTCCCCCTTTAGATTTTAAGGTCCTTGAGGGCAGGGCTGCTCTTTTTTTCCCCTTTTAACACAGGGTCTAGCACATGGTAGGTGCTTAATAAATGTTTATTGTATCCTATTGTATAAGCATAGTCAAGCAAAATTGATGCTGACAGTAGTGACATCCAAAAGTGCATTTCTCAGTGGCATGCCAGGAATGCACTTCCTTCTCATCTCTGCATCTTAGAATCCTGAGTTTCCCTCAAGATTCAGCTTGTGGTCTACATTAAAGCTTTTTAAAAAACTCCAGCTGCATATTATGATGGCAGCAGAGGTGAAAAGGAATGGAGGACCCCACCAGGACAAAGACAAAGAGATGGGAAATGGATGACCAACTATAAGAAGACCCATCTGATTGGACTATGGAATATGTGAAGGAAAATAATGAACAATAAGATTGGAAAGGTGAGTTGGGATCAGGTTGTGAAAGACTTTAAGATTTGATCCTGGAGGTAAGAGGGCACCCCTGGAGTTTCTTGAGTAAAGGAATAATGCTGTCAGAGCTTCACTATAGGAAAATCACCTCGGCAGCCATGTAGAGGATGGACTGGGGAGGAGAAGAGCTTAAAGAGAAGAGGTTCTTGTAGTTGTCCAGTTGGAAGATGAAGAGGGCCCAAACTAATTGGTGATTGTGTGGGTGAAGGTAAGGAAATGGATGCAAAAGATGCTGACAAGATAAAAATGACAAGGTTTGATAACTGACTGGGGATGCAGCGTGAGTTCCATTGAGGAGCAGAGGATGAGTCCAAGGATGAAAATCTGGATGGGGTGATGTCCTTGTCTGAAACAGAGAAGACTCTAAGAATAGAAATTTAAAGGGGAAAGACTAGGAGTTCTGTTTTGGATAGGTTGAGATTGAGATACCTGTAGACCTTCCCCCTAGAAATATCCAAAAGACAAGTTGGTAGTGCTGGATGAGAGGAGGGGAGAAGGGAAGGAGAGAGGAGGGAAGGGAAGGAAGAGAAGGGAAGGAGGAATGGAGAGGATGGGAGGAGAGGGGAAGGAAGAAGAGACCATGACAGAGCCTTTTGGTACCCATCCACAAGTTAAGGGGCATGTTATCGATGGTGATTAACCAGCAAAAGAGACTGAGAAAGAGTGATCTACTCTTGATAACCCTAAGCTAGATAACCATAGGTTCTATGTCCTTTCTAAACTTTGCATCTTCCCCTGGAACAGTGCTAGAAACAAAAATAATTAATAAATGTCCATTGACTTGAAAATAAAAATATTTTGTTTCTCAAATCCTCTTTTACATTTCCTTGTGGAATAGAATGATGTGTGTTGCATCTTGAGCAGGCACGAATGTATTTTCTTCTTGCACATGAATTCTAATATTAATTAGTAGCCTTTCGGTTTATTTGTTCTTCAAAAAAATATTATTAGCATTGATTTTTAGCTACATTTTCTCACTTGAATTGCTAGAGAAGAAAAAAAGAGTATCTTGACAGGCAGCCACAGGAGGATCCTAAAGAACAAATGAACCAGAAATTTTAATTGACTTTGGGGGAAAATATTCAGAACTTGGATTCTCTGGTAATGAAGCCAGTTCTTAACCACTCAAGGCTACACTCTTCTCAGTGTTGGAAAATAGCTTTTACTTGAGCCAATGCAGCAGGACAGTGTTGCTCACAAAGAGCTTGTGAGATTTCTTCCCTTGGGTCAGGGAGAATTGGGAGATTTTCCCTTCCGTTTTTGTTGCAGGTACTGTGTGGGTTAAGGCAACATTTTCTCTAATCATCCCTTGTATGAATTTGTAAGGCTGGACTCAGAGTTCATCTGAGCACTAAGTGATGGATGAGGTTACTTGAGGTTCTTAGCCCCAAGTGATGGTTGCTTAGCAACTATAAACAGGGAGCAATGCAACCTTGGCAACCAGCTCCAAGATGCCTGGCATGGGAGAAAGCCTGAACACAAGGCGAGGCTTTCTAACCAAAGGGAGAGCACAACCATACTAACTAATGACTCAGTAGCAGCGGCTCTAGAGTAATTTCTCATGAGCCTGTGTCCTCAAGTGAAGGTTAGGTGACCATCTATCAGGGATCATAGGCTTAGAACCAGAAGGAGACTAGCAGGCAACTAAGTCTAACCCCCATCTTGTACAGATGAGAAACTAAAGCCAGAGGAGCGAAGTCTTGTCTAAGGTCACACAGGTAGCAAGTGGCAGCACCAGGGTTTGATCCCAGGTCCTCTGACTCAGGCTGGTATGTTTTATACTGTCCCACACTTTCTGCATGGATTCACCAAGGCCAGGGTATGAACCTGGTTCCAAAGGTCCAATGACAAAACACAATATCCTCTCCCTCCTTAGAGACAGAGAGGTGATAGGCTTAAGATGCAGAATAAGGTGCAGCCATTTGGGGCAAAGTCAAAATGGGAATTTTCTTCTGATTGTAATGCAAAGGTTTTATTTTTCTTTTTTAGAATGGGGAGGAAGGCAGGAAGGAAAGGAAATAAATACTCCTAAATTTAATTTTTTTAAATGGGGCATGTATGACCAATATTATTTAATTTTTTGACAGAATTATTCTAAAAAAAGGTAGGTGAAGAGAATGCTATAGAAATAGCTTAGGTAGATATTAGCAAAGCTTTTGATAAAAGTCTCCTGTGCCATCCTTGGGGAAGTGATAAAAGGATGAAATTGCATGGATTGCTGCAAGCTGCTTGAATGGCTGGACCCAGAGACTAGTCATCAATGGTTTAATATCAACTAGTTCTAGTTGATATTATCAATAATAATAATCACTGCTGTTAATACAGTACTTAATATGTGCCAGGCGCTGTGTAAATGCTTTATAAATCGTATTTGAAACTAACAATAGCCCTGCCAGAAAGTTGTTGTTATTATCCCCATTTTCAAGCTGAGAAAACTCAGGCAGACAGAGTAAGGTAAGTGAATTCTCCAGGGTCTGAATACAGACTTGAACTCAGGTCTTCCTGGCTCTAGACCCAGTACTCTCTCTACCCGTTACACCATCAAGCTGCCTCAAGTATTTGATATTTTTTATCAATGACTTGGACACAGGCAAAGAGATTTGTAGATGACATAGCTGTCATGCTTGATGAATGAATTAGGATCCAAAAGTATCCTTACATGGTAGACTATTAAATTAAATATAATGAATTTTAATCTTGACAAATGTGAGATATTCCACTTAGGTTCAACAATTGGAATCACAAGTATAAGGTATGGCTAGACAGCTGCCTGTGTGATAAGATCAGGGAGTCTTAGTGGATTGCACACTCAATATAATCAAAAATATGAAGTGGCAGCCAAAAGCTAATGTGATCCCAAGATTTAGAGAAAGAGGTATACTGCCTAGGAATAAAGAGATGAGAGTCTCCCTTTATTCTGCCTCAGTCAGACCATATCTGCTTTTTTGACAGAATTACTAAAAAAAAAAAGTAGGTGAAAGGAATATTACAGATACAGCTCAGGTAGATTTTAGCAAAGCTTTTGATAACCCTTCTCCACCCCGATGCCATTCTTGGGGGAAGACATGGAAAAGAAGAAATTTCATGGATTGCATGAAGGAAGAATTTTCCCTCCCACTCTGGGTATAGACTCAATTAGTAGTCAAAAAACATTTATTAAATGCCTACTATGTGCCAGGTACCGTGTTAAATGCTTGAGTGAATCCTCTTTTATCATCAGTGCCCTAAGGAGCTGGGAGAGACCTTCAGGAGGGACCTTCATGACCCCAGACTGGTCAGTAGCTGAGACAAGGACTTAGATATCTGGCACTGATGTCACCTTTGAATGTAAACTTGGTGAGACTGAAGCTATGCAGAAAGTGAGTTGGGTTGAGTCTACCACCCTCAGACACGAAGAAGTATAGGGAAAAGTGTGGCCCCAAGGCATTGCTGGAAAATGTTTGTATGTTTATTCTTGCTGTATCTCTAAAGTAAATATCTCTTTGTAAAAGCCATTAAGTGAATAAATGGAGCTGGGAAGCTAGAGACCAGCACCTACCAGAAGGAGGGAACACAGCTAGAGGGGAAAGGTCCTCCACCTCATTCCAACTAAAAAAGAAACAAACACTCCGGGCAAACTCCTTGGTACAGAGAGAGATCGCAGAGGAAGGAGATGTAACAGACTGGCTCTGGGAAAGAAAGTGACAGCATTTATGAGAGAAGGACACTGGGCTTATGGAGTCGAGAGGCATGAAGAATGTGCCCAGGAGAAAAGTGTGCAAAGTCCAGGAGACTTCCCACTGACAGCAGGTCAAGGCAACCAGCATTTAGTAAGAACTTCCTATGAGCCAGGTCCTCTGCTAAGTGCTGGCAATGCAAATAGAAGCAAAAAAGAGGACAGACCCTGCCCTCAAGGAGGTGATGGTCTAATGAGTAAAAACACCTGTAAAAGAGAGGAGGATGGCCTGCAGAGACAGAGGGGGTTTCCAGATGAGAGGACCACTGGGGCCAGGTGGCGACAACATCTGAAGAGTCTAAGGAGGCTAAGGAAGTGGGTGTAGATATTTTATTTATGTGGGAAGGGAGTGTTTTATTGATACTTTTCCTATTATTTGATTTCATTAAATGTCTTTGGGAAGAGGAAAAAAAAGTGAATGGGTCCAAAAGTGAAATGGGTCCAAAATGGCCCAAAATAACAGGACTGAGTCTGGGGTGATGGAAATGATGCTGGATTTTTAAAAAATTTTATCATATTTTTCTTCTTGCTCCTTTTCTTTCCAGTTGTCCTGAGGGGCCTCACTCTGGGTGCTCCAATTTCTCTCCCAGGTGGGCAAGAGAGTGAGTGGCTTTTCTCTCCCCTCTCTTATTTGCTGATAAACAATTCCCTTTCTCTTGCCTCTTGTGTGCAAAGCACACAAGCAATGTTTATGTCTCCTTGCCCCTTCCCTCTTCCAAGATGCATTACTTCCCTCTCTCCTCACCCTCAGCCTTCTTATTCTCCCTCACCTCTCTCCATAATCTTTTTCATCCTCTGTCTTCTCCTCTCCCTCTTTCTTCTCTCAACCTCTTCCTTCCCTCATACCCTTATCTCTTTCTTCTCCTTTCTTTCCCTCTTTCCTTTCAACCCCCTTTCCTCCTTCTCTATCATTTCTCCCTCCGCATCCTTTTCCCTACCCTTTTTTCTTCCATTCTACTTCCCCATCCCTCTCTTCCAATCTCCCTCTTCCTCTCCCTCTCTTCCCCTGTTTCCATTCTTCCCTCTTCTCTCCTTTCTCTGACTCTGTCTCTTTTTGTTTCTGTCCCTATCTCTTTCTCTAACCTCCTCTCTTACTTTCCTCCCTTCCCTTGTTCCTTTCTCACCTCCTTCTGTTCCCCCTCCTCATTCTCTAGTTCCCACACTTACCCTGCCCCTTTCTTTCTTCCTCTCTTGATCTCTCCCCTCTGCTTTTTCTATTACCTTGCCCCCCAAACTAAGAATTAGGAAATCTATGGGACCTCTTGTGAAGGCAAGTCAAGCCGGGAGTAGGACGGGTAATCCATTGCTGTCAGAAATATTTGTGTATTTCATTTCTTTAGGGTGACTGTTAAGAAGCCTGTTTCCATCGTCCAGGAGTAATTTTGTTGTATTTGGATGTTTGTACTGAGTTGGAAATTTCCCCTGAGAGTACATGTACTTGCTCATCCCCATTAAATATTTCACTCTCTCTCCCTGGAGCAGAATTGTGTGTTAATTTAGTGAAATTCTGCCTGGCAGCCAGATAGGCAGCCATTGCTGGAAACGATCCCGAGGAGGGAAGGGGGCTGGTTTTTAATAAATTGGGGTAACAGCAGCCTCACTCCCAGTTCCTGATGGAAGGAAACAAGTAATAGAATTGAGTTCAGTAAATATCTCCCTCACTCCTTCTCGCTGAGAAATGCAACAGATTTTTGGCCCCAGAATATGGCTGTGTCTGCCTCCAAATCTGTGGGCTCTAGGCCTCAGAGCAGATGGTTGGTAGAGAAAGTTGGGTGGTCCAGTTAATAAGCTCTGATCCACGGATGTCTTTCCCAGCATGTTGGGCCATAGTGCAACTTAAGTCAGAGGAACGTTCCAGAAGGATTCTCATTCATGGAGGGCTGGTAAGCAGGGAAGCCACCTCAGGGTTCTAAAGAAACCTCTGGGAGTCAGAAGGCAGGGTCTGGGGCCCTCATCTTTGTCCTACAAGGATACAAATGGTACCTCTGAATCACACAGGTTCACAGCATCCTCCAACAAGAGACTCACAAGGGTGGCCTCAGCTTCTCATGCATGAAACACCCCAACACAAAGTGTAACTAAGGCAGATGGACCAACACATGGTGGACCTTCAAGGCCATAGTTATTGGCCACACCATGTTACAGGTCAAAGGGCAATGGTTTACTTCCCAGGGATCAGGCCTGTCTTATAGAGAGCCTCTGACCCAATCAGTATCTTGTGAAAGTTAGTGATGTAGATAGGCATTCATTCATCAAGTACCTACTATGAGGCTGGCCATGGACTGGAAGCTAAGGATATCAAAAAATTATATCGTCCCTGCTCACCAAGAGATTAACTTCCTTTGGGAGATATGACATGTATTTAATACAAACACCTCCAAAGTAGATACAAAATAACTTGGGGTGACACCCCTAATCACTGTGGAAATAAAGAAAGGTACCCAAATCAAGGTTTGAAGAGACTTAAGGACTCTTTAGTTTACAAACTAAGCAGTAGGTAGAGTGGTGGGTAGAGAGACAACGACCTTGAAGTCAAAAGAGATCTGAGTCCCATAGGGTCAAAGATGGAAAGCCATTAGTAGCAATGGTACGGTCTGGCCATGAATGATTAGGAGCTAAGGATATGCCTGCAGCCTGAGAGCCCACCTTGAGCCCCTCCGATCCAATCTAATCAATCCAACGAGCATTTTATTAAACACTTACCGTGAGCCAGACACTGTTCTTGGTATTGAGTATACAGAAGAAAAATTTAAATAGTTGCATTTGCCCTCAGAGTGCTAATATTCACTGTGACTGATGACTGGGTCAAAAGGAATATGTGTGTGGGTGCATATAGATTATAGATAGAGATATAGTAATAGTTGACATATAGATACAGACACATGGATACATCCATACAGGTATGGATGATAGATATAGATGACATAGATGTAGATGTACATATATAGATAGCAATGATGGAGCTGGAGGTATAGGTAGAGATTATTTCGATATGGATACAGATGATATGGATTATAGAAATAGATATATATGATATAGAAAGATAAGAGATAGCTAACACAGATGGAGGTATAGATACCAATGATGCAGATAGAGGTCTAGAATATATAGATAAAGATGACTGACAGAAGAAAACAATCAGTAAGCCAGCATTTGTCAGGCACTTACTAGGTGCTAGACATAGTGCTAAGTGCTAGGGATACAAAGACAAAATTCAAGCCGTTCCTGCCCTCAAAGAGCTTACTTTCTATCCAATGTAATCAATCATTTACAGGCTACTCGATGTCACTGGATACCAGTCATGCTTTTGAAGGTGTTACATGGATTATTCATTGGGTTATATAATGTTACATATGTATGTACAAAAAGTATCCACCTATGGCTAGATGTAATTGTATGTATTTGTGTGTGTGCACGCGCATGTGTGTCTTTGGAGGCAGTATGGCATAGTGGCATAGACTGTTGGACTTGGAGCAAGACCTGGATTCAAATTGTACCTCCCACATTTGCTACTTGTGTGACCTTACATAATTCACTTAACCTCTCTGTGGTTCAGTTTCCTTATCTCTCCGATGGGGACAATAATAGCACCTGGTTTGTGGGGTATTATGAGTATCAAATGAGGAAATGAATATATGTGAAATGATTTCAAACTTTCTTAAAGCACTGTGGAAATGTCAGCTCTTTCAGCCCTGTCTTAGGGAGACAGGCATGGCAGCGAAGACAGCTCTCCACAGGAAGGTAAGTGTGTAGGATGGCACCTTTTCACCATTTAAGAGATTGGTATGTAGGTTTCCCATTAGCTGGAGATCTTTTTGTTAGCATTGATAGTCATTTTTCTAATATTTTATTGGAGAATTAACTAGTATGTTATTTAAATCCATATCATGGCATCTTTTTCGATATGCCACACAGAAAGCCCCAGATAGGCAGTCTGGTGTAATGGAAAGTACCCTGGATTTGGACTCCTAGGAACTGGGTTTGAATTCTGATGCTATGCCTTACCACTTGTGTGACCTTGGTCAACTCATTGGAGCTTTTCAGCTCTCATTTTTCTCATCTGTCAAGGGGGATTCAGTGACCCCTAGGTCCCTCACAGTTCTAAGTATATGGTGATAGTTATATTATGGTACCTTGCCTTTATTGAGAGTTCATAATTCAACAAACATTTATCGAATACCTACAGAACTTTGTTATTCAGTTGTTTCAGTTGTGTCTGACTGTGACTCCATTTGGGGTTTTGCTGGCAAAGATACTGGAGTAGTCTACCATTACCTTCTCCAGCTCATTTTACAGATGAGGAAACTGAGGAAAACAGAGTGAGATGAGTTGCCCAGGGTCACACATCTAGTAAGGCCAGATTTAAACTGAGGGAGTGGAGTCTTCCTGGGTCTTTATCTACTGCAGTGCCACCTAGCTACCCCATCTACAGCATGTACAACACTAAGGTACTAGAGGAGTTAGCGAGGTAGCTTGCTTCAATTGATAGAGCAAACCAGACCAGTATTCTTTTTTTTTCTTATTTTGCATTTAAGCTTCAGTATTTAAGTTTGTAATATGTTTCTTTTACTTTCTTATTATGTATTTTAAGTTTAAAATAAGCAAACTCCCTGTGCCTCAGTTTCCTCATTTGTAAAATGAAATGGTTGGACTCAGTGGTCTCTGAGGACATTTCCAGCTCTAAACTTAAATAACCAGCTTTGCTAGCTGATTCCAGTATGACATCAGTAAGCTCACCTCCTTCTTGGGACCTCAGTTTCCCTATTCATAAAATACCTCTTTTAGAGGGTAGGCTTAGATTGTGCTTCATCTGTAAACCACCCCTCTCACCCTTGACCAACAAATTTGCCTTTAATACATTCAGCCCAAAAGCAAATTTTCAGAATTGTCAACCATGTACTAGAGAAGGACTAAGTACACACAATCTATGAAACCTTAGAAAAATTTAGGGAAGAAAAAATCTTTATCAAGATCTGAGTGCAGTCAGGAATCCTTTTCAGGATCTACCTTTATATAACTGGTCAGCTTTCCAGTTTAAGGTAGGTATGCTCTCCTCTTGTCACCACACTAGGCTCTGACAGATGTCTGCCATCTTGACTTGGAATCCATCTTGAATCAAGCTTTTCCCAGCTTTTCACAGTTTTCCTCCCAGTAGTCTTAAGCAATGCTGCTCTAACAGAGGAAAACATTTGCTAGCTCTATCCAAGCCACAGTTTAGCATGCTCCACTGACATGCATGCAACTGTTATGCCCACAAAGACAATACTCAGAATTCCCAATGCATGTACATTATGTCAACAGTCAAACCATTGCCCTCCAAAGCTCCTAGGAAGAGTTATTAGAGTGGAAAGAACACTGGTTTGACAGGCAGGAAATCTGACTTTGAACATCAGCTGTGACATTAATGAGATATAAAGCCATGGACAAGCCACTACAGTTCCCTGAAACTCAATTTATTGTCTATAAAATGGGAATGATATTAACACTTGCACTAACTACATCACAGGAGAAAACTTTCTAAGATTTAAAGCACACCAGAAATTAACTATTTCCCTGATTACATGAAGATTGTAAGCTTTCTGAGGAGAGACTCTGTATTTTGTCATGGGACTTGAACTGGAAAGAGTCAGACTGGCTAGTCAAGTCAAAAAACATTTTTAGGTGCTACTGCGTGCCAGACATGGTGCTAAGCTCTGGGGCTTCAAAGAAAGGTAAAATACTGTCCCTTCTCTCAAAGAACTCACAATCTAATGCAGAAGACAGCCTGTAAACAAATATATACAAACTTTATTTTTAGATATGGAAATTGAGACCATAAGAGGAGAAGTGAATTACTCAATGCCACCCTGGGATAGTAAGATATCTGGGATTCAGCCTCAGGTCTCTGGATTCTGAATCCTGTGTTCTTTTCATTAAAACAGGCTGCTTCCTACTTTCCTAGCATCTTACACAGTAATATGCACACAGTAGGTGCTGGATAAATTACAAACTCCCATTATAGGTAATACTATATGATAACAGGCTTATAAGAACTGGAAAGGACATTAGATATTATTGGCCCCTCCTTCATCTGATAGATGAGGAAATGGAGACTCTGAGTGATCCTGTGACTTGACTAAGGTCTCTCATGGTGGTAATAGCAACTCCAGGAATCAAGTCCAGCTTCTATGGCTACAGATCCACACAATTTCCATGACACTACACTGTCCCATGAAGCATCCCAACGCAATCATCTATTAAGCACCAACTATGCTCCAAGCACTGTCCTAGGCACTGGGATTACAAAAACAAAGAATCAAACAATCTCTGCTTTAAAGAGTTGACATGCCTACAAGGGAGAAAAAATGTCATATAAGGATAAACAGAATCAATATAAGGTGATGCTTTGGACAGAGCTCTGGATGTGAAGTCAGGAAGACCAGAGTTCAAATCCTGCCATAATCACTAACTAGTTGTGTGACTCTAGCCAGGGCAGTTTACCCTTTTTCAGCCTCAGTTTCCTCATCTGTAAAGTGAAGAGGTTGGATTCTACAGCCTCTAAGGACCCTTCCAGCTCTGAACGTATGATTTCATGATTCTATCAATATCAGGGAATTGGGGGAAAAGCACAAATAGCAGTTGGGATCTGGGATCAGGATGGGTTTAATAAAGGAAGGTATAATACTTGAGAAGCCTCTTAAAGAGAGGACTTCTAGGAGGAGGTAAGAAGGAGAAGTGCATTCCAGGCATGAGGAACAAGTGATGCAAAGACCCAGAGATGGGAGATTTTGTGTCTCAGGAAGAGGTAGGTGGCCAGTTTGGTGGAATCACAGAGTACACAAGGAGGAATAATGTTAAATGAGGCTGGAAAGTTGGTGAGTCCGGGTTAAAGGGAATTTTAAAACCAAACTGAGGAGTGTTTTTTTTAATCGTATTCATTCATTCACACCTCATTCCCCATATCTCCTTCTAGTTATACCAAAGAAATAGAATATGAAATCCCTGTCCTCAAGATATATTTACAGTTTAGCCAATGAAGTAAAAGATAAACACTTGAAAAAGACTGGAGTGGTGTGCCTGGCTCCCAGTTCTCATTCCTGACTAGCAGGAAATACAGGGAGTGGAGAAGGAAGGAAGGAAAGAAGGAAGGAAGGAAGGAAGGAAGGAAGGAAGGAAGGAAGGAAGGAAGGAAGGAAGGAAGGAAGGAAGGAAGGAAGAAAGAAAGGAAGAAAGGAGGGAGGAAGGAAAGCAGCATTTATTAAGTACCTACTATGTGCCGGGTATGTAGTTTGCTGAGGTATGAACCTTAAACTCCCCAGTTCACTGCCTGGCAGCTCATCTCCTGACACATACTACAGTGTCATCTGAAAGTAGGTTTCCCTCACTGCATTGTGAGTGTGTATGCTCACTCACACTTGCACAGAGCTCATATCCTGCTCTTCCCCTGAGCCCCAGATCCATCTAACCCCTAGGAACATTTCAGACATTGGCCTTGGCAGTGGCTTCTGTTGAATCTGAGAAGACAGAACCTAATCTGGACAGATGGCCTCCTCTTTCCCAATTGAGCCTAATGTGTAATATAGCAAACGAGGCTGAACATGAAAATGCCCTTCCTCATTACTCAGAATCTCTGAATTAGAAGGAGCCATCCTGCCCAAGCAGAACATGGACAGAAAACCTTCTGTGGTGTCCCAATAAGTAGGCCTCCAACCTCTTCTTGAAGACGTTTCCAGCAACTACCTCTAAAGTATACCTAAGGAGGTCATGTAAGGCACATATACTAGTTGTGGAAAGAAGCCCTCAATTCAGGCACTCAATTGAGTCAATCAGTCATTGTTGAGTCATTTTTCAGTCATATCAAACTATTTGTGACCCCATCTGGGATTTTCTTGTAAAGGATATGGGAATGGTTTGCCGTTTCCTTCTCCAGCTCATTTTACAGATGAGGAAACTGAGGCAACAGGGTTAAATGACTTGCCCAAGGTCACACAGCTAGGAAGTGTCTGAGGTCGAATTTTGAACTCATTAAGATGAGTCTTCCTGACTCCAAGTACTCTATCCTCTGTGCCACTTAGTGGCCCCCAAGGCACTAAATTGAGTCACATCTAAGAATATTTGAACTCTGGATTCTCACAACTAGCAGATATTTACAAGGTGACCATATACAGATTTTGATGGGGAAGGTGGCAATATCATGGTAAGAGCACTGAGTTTTAAGTCAAGTGAGAAGACTCGGGTTCCAATCTGGGCTGTACCTTAGTACCACATGATGTTGGCCAGGACATTTCATTTTCCTGAGCCTCATTTTCTTGATCTATAACAGGGTGGGGTGGAGGGTTGAAATAGATTTTCCCTAGATTGCCATTAGATCGTCACCAAGGCCCCTTCCAGTTTGAAAGCACATGAATCTATGAGATGAGAAGGTTAATGAAGGTTAATGAAGAAGATGAGAGGGGGTCTTGTAGGACATGGGTGGGACAAAAGGAGGAGAGAGAAAATAACAACCACAGCTACATTTGTTGAGCATTTCAGGTTTACAAAATGCCTTATTCTCACAACAAACCTGTGAACCTGTGAACTGAGGGCTATCATCATCCCTATTTTACAGATCAGGAAACTGAGGCTATTTGTAATATAAAGATCTTCTCTGCATCCAGCCTACCTCTACAGATGTACAGATCATTTTCCCCTTCGTAGATTCTATGTTACAGCCAAACTGACTGACTCAATGTTTCCCACACAACAGACTTAACCCCCAGCCCCTCTGCCTTTGAAAAGGCTGTGCCTCATGCCTGGAGCGCGCTCCCTCCGCTCCTCCCTTCTCAGCTGCCAAAGGCACAGATGAAGGGAGGTTATGAGCTGATTGGGGGCCTGAGAGATGGCCAGCATGGATGAAAGGGTATCTGTGTGTTCTTGTTGGGGAGGGTGAGGTCAATGGGGCATAGATCACTGCTTGGATAAACAGAGTTGAATTGAATTTGAGAGTCTGCAGATCTTTCCCTGGGTGAATGACACACTAAATGGTGAATAAAGTTAATAGAAACCAAAATGGTCCAAGTTGCTCAGCAGCCCTGGGACTGCAGCTTTAGGATTAGGGGGTTGGGGAAATGAATGGGAAGGGAAAGAATATTAGTCAAAAGCCCTGGCTTGAATCCCAGCACTACCACTTACTAGCTATGTGGCCTTGAGCTGGTCACCCCTTCTGAGGCAGTTCAATCCAGGGCAGAAAATATTGGACTTGACATTATAGGCCCAGAATTCAAATACCAACCTTCCAATACTGCTTCCATGACCTTGAGCAACTCACCCTCTAGGAGCCTCTGTTTCCTGTCTGTAAAATGATAGGGTTGGACAAGATGGTTTCCAAGGACCTTTCCATCCCTAAATCTATAATATTCTTGGGGTTTCTCAGAATCTTTTGACCTCCATGAGAGCACCTTAGATAACCAGCTCCACTTAGTTCCTTACTTATCCCTCAGATGCTACTGGGCTAATAACATCATATATCACTCTGGCATCCATCTGTCTCCCTCCCTTTTCTCCCTGCTCTCCTCACCTCACCCCCTCCCACCTGTCCCCCAATTCCACACACAGCTGGGAATAGCATAGCCCTTTCTAAAATTCAGATTCCCCCTCAGAAAATATTTTCCGTCGACAGTAATAACAGCAGACAGTTTCCACCAACCATGTATAAGTGAAGGGTTGGTCTGTGGTAATTACTCACACCTGGGTACCCTCCACTATCCAGTCGCTCCTCACCTCGCTCAGACAACAGCCGAGGAAAATCATGGCACTGTGCCAATTCATGCAACCACAAAGGCATCTGACTCACATCAGTTGTATCCTCAAAGCTGCTTCAAAATCATTTCTATCATCTCACAGAAAGAGAGTGTAATGGGTAGAGCTCTGGCCTTTGAGTTAGGATAATCTTGGGTTCTAATCTTAGCTTTGACTCTTCTTAATGTGAGCAAGTCATATGACCTTTCTGAACCTGTTTTCCTCCTCCGTAAAATGAGCATCATAAGATCCTATTCCTCATCGGTCTGGGTAAAGCTCCAGTGAAATGACAGGAGGGAATTGTCTGCAAACCTTAAAGGGCTGTAGAAACAGGAATTAGGATTATCCCATGTCACCTCCTGTCCTGAGCTCTCCACTCCTTCTCTACCCTGATACTCTCAGAAGATGATCTAGTCTCTTCATCTTACAAGACTGAGGTCAACCAATGGAAGATCCCTCGTATTTCTTTTTTTTGCCCTCAAAATTACTTGTATTTAGAGTTAGAAGCCAATTTCTCCTTCTTTCCTTCTATGTCAGAGGAATATTAACCCATTCCTTCCAAGTTTAATACCTCCACTTGTGATCTTGAGCACACAGTATTTAATCTCATTTCTAGGATCTTCTTTCATTAGTTATCTTCTTTCTCATAGCTTCAGTTTCTCCACTATTGACTTTTACCCCTTTGTCAACAAACATGGCTTCCCAAACAGAAAACAAAAACCAAAACACCTTCCCTCATCCCTGCCAGTTTCTTGAAACCTCATTTCTCTCTTTCTTTTCACTTTCCAAACTTCCCAAAAGAACAGTCTGCTTTTGCCTTTATTTCCTGATCCCCCACCTACTCAATTCAATTCAATTTAACAAAAATGAATTAAGTGCCTCCAGTTGGGCCGGGACTAGTTCTAGGGGCCCTCAAGGAGCTCCATTAGGCTACATGCAATTTCATTCCTGTTCCTCACCTCCCTCTGATGAAAGTCATTTTTTCTTATATCACCAGTTCTTATCCAATGGCTTTGTCTTCATTCTGGCTTTCCTTGAACTTTGCAGCATTTATAATGATTGACCACATCCTCCTCCTTGCAACTCTCTTCTTGCCTGGCTTCCATGACTTTTGCTCATTTGCTTCTCCTCCTCTGCCTTGATGTCCGCATGCCATTCCTTAAAATTCTTTCTTTGTTGTTCTTGCCTTTGATGAGAGAATCCAGTTGGGATGGAAAGGTTATGAGTTTTACTTTGGATAAGAAGAGTTGGAGATGCCTCTGGGACATGCAGTTCTAGATGTTCAAGAGGCAGTTGGTGCTATGGAATTAGAACTCAGGAGAGAGACAAGGGCTGGAACCCATTGGAACTGAAGAGAACGAACCTCACATAAATTCAGTTCAGGAGCAAGTCAAGACCTCACCCTTATGATGTCATTGGTCCCCTTTCAAGAATGAAAGATGAACAACAACAACAATGGTCACCAAATGAGAGAATACAGAGAGAAAAAAGGAATACCCAGGACAGAGCCTTAGAGGACACCCACAGTGTCCTAGTTCTGACCACCAAGCAAAGAAGAAGCCTAACTCCTCTTTCACAGAACAACTTTTAAAATACATGAGATAAGCTACCATGTCTTCTCTGAGGTTTAGATCCTGTCTTTGCCCTCTCTCTCTCATAACCATCCCTTCTTTTTTATTTCCATTCTCACCATCCAATTTCAGGCCCTTAGCTGGATGCTTTCAATAACCAACTGGTTTCCCTAACTAGACTCTCCTTCCTCCAATCCATTCTGTAAACTCCCACTAGATTAATCTGCTTAAGGGACTTCTCAGATGAAGTACCTCTGTTTTTAGAAATGCCAGATTTGTCTATTGTCTATTTGTCAAACTTGTTCTAAAATCCAAGGCCCTCCACAATCTGATCTCAACCTACCTACTTATCTCCTTATTTCTCACTCTCCATGAAAGTAATATTGATAAACTAGACTACTTGTAATTCAACCAATGCTTCCTAGGAAGCATTGTGGCACAAGAAACGGAAATGCCTGTGTAACTCTGGGTAAGTCTGTTAACCTCTCCAGAACTGTTTCCTCAATGGTAAAATGAAATGGTTGGACTACTAGATGACCTCAAAGATCCTTTCCCATTCAAATTCCAAATCAGTAATGTTGTGATTTTATGATCCTGGCTGTAAGCCTTTGTTCATGCATCTCTTCTTGCTTGGAATGTCCTTCTCATCCCAACATGTCAAAATCCTCCCTAGCTTTCAAGGTTCCCAACTCAACTATCCCTATTCCATAAAGCTTTCCCTTATTTCTGTCACCTGGAAGTGATCTCCACCTTCTCTTAATCTCAAAAGAAGTTTGCACCATTCATAGGACTATTCATATCCATACACTTCTACCCTCTCCCCCTCTAGCCCTTAAAGTCCTTGCTTGTGGGATCCATATCTTATCAGTCTTTGAATCTCCCAGGCCATTAAGCAGAGCAGACATAGATATTTGGGAAATGAAGAATGAATGAATGAGCATTTCCTGTATGGTTTATTCTCTTCAGTAAAACACCTAGAATTACCTGGTGACAGATGAGTACGCAGACCTTCACCTTTTGTGTGCTATGTAGGGGCCCCATGGTTGCAGAGTGTTGCATGAATGCATTGTCAGATGAAATCATAATACTGTTTTGGTTTTGTTTAACTGGTTTCTTTGATACTTGAAATGGCTCATAATGTGATGGGTGTGGATGTGGATGTATCAAAAATGACTATAATGCTAATTATTATTTTGAAAAAAACAAGAAAGATCCATGTTCAGGTAGTAATTCCAATTTTTAAAATGAGGAAGGGAAGTTAAAATGTGCTAAGAGGCGAAGTCTAGATTTTGCAACCGAACACTGTTTACCAAGTTCCCAATCTCCTACAATCCCAACTTCCCTTCTCCTACATTCCACCACTGTTGTGGCCAATTAAAGGACTGATTGATAAGTCCTTCATTAAAGCAGTTCCATCTTTCATCATTCTCAGGAGGGCCTAAGTGCCAAATTGTTTCCCAATTACTCCCACTCATTTTATTTTTGTTCTAAGTACAATTTCCATGAACTCATGATTGGCTTTTGAGCTTGGTCTTTGACAGACACATCACCCACAACATCAGAACAAATGTTTTGCATGAGCACAGAGCAATTGGGCCAGATGGACCATGCTGCGAAATGACACTGAGCAACAGCATCTCTTCCATTCTCCAATTTCAGGAACAACTGATTCTACATTTGGGGAAGCAAAATTTAATTGAATCCCATATGGAAGTCATCCTTTCCTTCCCTTCCCCAAACTCTCTTAGTATTTGAGTTTATCCAGACACCAACAGAGCCCTTTTGATTATCTCCATCTACTATGTGACACTCATTAAGAAACAAATGTGCTAATACTTCAGTGAATCTGTGATCTCATTCATATGGATACTTCCTTCAAAAATGGTGCTTGAAAGCCTTTCATGCCTGCCTCTCTCATATCATTCCTTGCCATGTACTACCATAAATCCTCCATAAAGGGTCTATTTAATGGTTTGGAATCATTTTCTCACTCCTTTGACACTGAAAACATATTGAGAACATGGGCAGTCCATTGGTTATCCCTTGCTCTTTAGAAACATTCTCATGATAAACAAGAAATCATGTTGGTCCTGATTGTGGGGCAAGAAGGCCTTGTAGTAGAGTGGAAGAGAATTTGATTTGCTTTCAGCGGACTTGGATTCAAATTCCAGCTCTGCCACTTACTAGCTGTGTGACCTTGGACAAGTAGTTTTCCTTCTTTGATCCTCAGTTTCCTCATCTGTAAATGAGATGTAATTAGAAGTAAAACTCTCTGATGTTCCTCCCAGCACTAAACCTATGATCCTCAGATTAAAATAGTTCCTTCAAACCCTTCCTTCTTTGGATCTCCTTCCTATTCCATCAGTTACATTTTGAAGAATCTTCAACCTGTAATTTCCACTTTGCAAAATCACCATGCCCACAGCTACTCACAAGATGCCCAATATAGGAAGAGCCCAAGTGTGTGAATGGTCATGTTACTGATGATAATAATTCATCTTCAGTGGTGATTTCACCAGCTGCTTCACACAACTCATGTAGAATAAAACCCCTTGACAACCTAGCCAAGAGTCTTCTCAAATTACCATACTCAAAAAACTAAAAACAAAACTCATGCTTCTTTGGCCAAGTCATCATGAGCCTCTCCAAACTGAGCTAAGTTGGTCCTGTCAGATGGCAAACACTGGATGTCCAGCACTAGGCCTGGAATGAAACCTTTCCAGCTTGGTAAGACCTGCCAGGGTTTGCCCTTTGCTGGCACAGGGTCACTTACATGCCATGATGAGATAGTAAAGGAGGACCTTTGTGGTGGGAATGATGCTAATGAGGAGAGCTTCATGCATGATGTGCTAGATGGCTTCTCCAAGTCCTTTACTTATGTTTATCCTTTTTGATGATAACAATGGCAGAGATAGGGACTGGACTTGTGATTTCTTTGATGTAGGGAACTCCCAGGTGTGAAATTCCTTCCATGGATGCAGGTGGATGCCTTTTCTGTAACCTATAGTCTTAGACACCTCCCAGTGCCTTTGTTTGAGGTTAAGGGGTCTGCCCATGGTAGAGCCAGTATGTATCAGAAGTGAGGTCTTTATGGTTTCTGAACTTCCATTCTTTCTGTCAAGTCATGGTGCCTCTCAGTAACACTAATATAATAATAATAGCACAGTCGACAAGCAGATGTTATGTGCCAGGCACTGTGCTAACTCTCTAACTCTCTAACAATCATGTAACTCTCTCTATCTCTAACTCTCATGTAACACTTAACTTTGTCATCTCATTTGATCCTTAGATGATCCTAGGTAACAGTTGCTATTATTATCTTTATTTTACATATGAAGAAACTGAGGATAAGTGAGGTCTGGGGACCCACAGCTAGTAAGTATCTTGAATAGGATTCAAACTCCATTCAAAATCCCAAAGTTGTGTGTAAGGAACACATCCCTCATTTTTCAATGTCCTCTTCGAGTCTTGGAAATGTCAGTTGTGTTGAATCTGGTTTAGTTTTCCAAGTTAGGTATTCCTGCCTCCAAACCCAGCATGCTCACCACTGTTTCATCTACCCCCTGTCTTGTACATAAGGAAAGAAGACTTATTCTTGGTGTGCTCTGAAAAGCTTTTAGGATGACCCTTGCCAACAAAGACCATCCCCTTTGGGTGCTGGAGGTAAAATGGGAAATTCTATCACATTGGACTTATTTCTGTAGGCTCTGTTCCTAGTTCAACTGCAAATATTGCTCATTAGCACCTTATTGGGAATTCCTTTGTGTCCTACTTTCCAAAGTACAAGTAACTGAAAAAACACTAAAAAAAGGGTTGAATATAGGTAAAACAGGTCCAGATTGTAAGGATGACTTCAGAGAGAAAGATGGCATGAATTTTTTCCCACACCCACGCCCATGCCCACAACCAGGGACTGTTTGAAAAGTAAACTAACTGACGTTGTACTTCCAGCTCAATACCACTCAAAAGATTTTAATCCTCAAAATGGAAGACAAATATTCAGTTTTTCTCCCACCCCCTAGAGAAAGAATATTGGATGCAGCATCTCAAATTAAGCCTTAGACAATTAAAGGAAAACTCTCAATGAAATTAAAGCATATTGCTTCCAAAATGATTATCAACTATCAGTCCCTTTAAAATAATTCTTACTAATTGCTCATAGGTAGACCAAGCCAATGAAATAAAAGTAACAATTCTATCTAAATTAATCTACTTATTCAGTGTCATAATAACCAAACTATTTTACAGAGCTGGAAAAATAATAACAAAATTCATCTGAAAGAATAGGAGGTCAAGAATATAAAGAAATCAATGAAAAAACATGTGAAGGAAGGTAGCCTAGCCATACCAGATCTCAAACTGTGTTATAAAGCAGTAATTATCAAATTAATTTGATACTGGATAAGAAATAGAGCAATGGCTAAGTAGAAATGTTTGCATACACAATACATTGTAGTAAATGACCATAGTAATTTAGCATTTGATAAACCCAGAGATCTAAGCTTTTGGAACAAAAAACCTGTTATTTGACAAAAACTTCTGGGAAAGCTGAAAAACAGTGTGACAAAAAATTAGCTATGAACCAACATCTCACATCAAATATCCATTTTGGGTACATGGTTTAGACATAGAGGGTGATATTATATACAAATTAGGAGAGCATGGAATAGTTCACCTGTCAGATATATGTATAAAGGAAGAATTTAGGACCAAGAAAGATATAGAGAGGACTATGAAATGTAAAATGGATAATATTGAGTATATAAAATTTAAAAAGTTTTTGCACAGACAAAACCAATGCAACCAAAATTAGAAGGAAAGCAGAAAACTAGGGGGAAATTTTTATAGCAAGTTTCTCTGCTAAAGGTCTCATTTTTTTCAAATATATGGAGAATTGAATCAAATTTAGAATACAAGTCATTCCTTAATTGATAAGTGGTCAAAGGATGTGAACAGGCAGAAATCAAAGCTATATATAGTTGCATAAAAATGCTCTAAATCACTATTGATTAGAGAAAAGCAAATTAAAACAATTCTAAGGTACTACTTCACACCTATCAGATTGGCTAATATGACAAAAAAAGAAAATAACAAATATTCGAGAGGATGTAGGAAAACTGGGACATGAATACACTGTTGGCAGAGTTGTGAACTGACTCAACCACTCTGGAGAGCAATTTAAAACTGTGCCTGAAGGACTATAAAACTGTATGTACTCTTTGATCCATCAATACCATTGCTAGGTCTATATCTCAAAGAGATCCAAAAACAGTGTTGGGGGGGAAGAACCTATTTATGCTAAAATACTTATAGCAGCTCTTTCTGTGGTGGGGAAGCTTTGGAAATCAAAGGAATGTTCACCAATTGATGAGTGGCTTAACAAGTTGTGGTATGTGATTGTAATGGAATATTAAGAAATAACAAGCAGGATGATTTTGGAAAAACCTGGAAAAACTTACATGAACTGATGCAAAATGAAGTGAGCAGAACCAGGAGAACACTGTTCACAATAATACCAATTGGTACAATGAACAATTGTAAATGACTTAGCTATTCTCAGCAATACAATGATCTAAAACAATTAAAAAAAGGACTCACAATGAAAAATGCTAGCCAACTCTAGAGAAGGAACTAATGACTTCTGAATATATACTGAAGCATGTGAATTTTCACTTTCTCTTTCTTTCTTCCTTCCTTTTTTTTTTTAGTTTTCTTGCACAAAATGACTAATATGGAAATGTTTTACATGATTGCACATGTATAATCTATATCAGATTGCTAACTGTCTCAGGAAGGGGAGATGGAGAGGGAAAAGGGGATTGAATTTGAAACTCAAAAGTATGAAACAAAACAATGAATTTTAAAAATTGTTTTTGCAGGTAATTGGGAAAAAATAAAATAGTATTAAAACAATTCTTACAAGGAAAATTGCAAGTTGTTATAAAGAATAATAGGCAGTCTAGGTGCCGCTTCAGTGGATAGAATGGCATGAGAAGACTCATCTTCCTAAGTTCAAATCTGGCCTCAGATACTTACTAGCTATGTGACCCTGGGCAAGTCACTTAACTGTGTGACTCAGTTTTCTCATCTATAAAATGAATTGGAGAAGGAAATGGCAAACCACTCTAGTATCTTTGCCAACAAAACCCCAAAAGCAGTCACGAAGAGTTGAATAACCAAAAGAATAATGTACAAGATTGCTCCAAGTCATTAATAACAAGAGAAACACAAGGCAAAACAACTCTATGGTTTTAACTTATATCCAACAAATTAACAAAACCTAGAAAAAGAAATAGTCAGTGTTGGAGAAGTTATGGAAAGACAGGTACACCAATACATTGTTGGTGAAGCTGTGAATTGGTCTATCCATTCTGAAAAAAATAATTTGGAATTATGCTAAAAAAAAAAAAAAGGTGACTAAAAGGTACATATCCTTTGGCCTAGAAATCCCACTGCCATACATATACACTAAAGAGGTCAAATATAAGTACCACTCACACCAAATTATTTTTTAAATATTTTAAAGCTCTTTTATGGTAGCAAATAACTGGAAACAAAATAGATAATCATAACCTGGAGAATGGTAAGATAAACTGGGATACGTGAACATAAATGCCTATTTCTGTATTATACAATAAGATATGAGCTCCTTAAAGACTTTTTGTCTATTTCACTAGCACTAATCACAATACCTGACATGCAGTAATACCTTGATAAATGCTTATTGCTTGATTAATTGAATATGAAGAATGCAGAGAAGCAGGGGGATACAAAGTAATCACAAAAATAATATGCAATAATATGCAAAAAGAATACAGTAATGTAAAGAAAATTAATAAAAAAAAACTCAAATGGAACACTCCATAATTCTAATGATTAAGCTTGGCCCCAAAGAAGACAGAAGAAAATGCATGTCCTTCCCTTTTTTTTTTTAGAAATGAGGGACTATGGTTTAGGAAATCTGATGCACTATCAGACTTTATGAATTGGTTCAATCTGTTGAATTGCTTTTTTCTCCTTTTTCATTCTTTGTCACAAGAGATGAATGAGCAGCTAAGTGGCACAGTGGATAGAGCATTGGACTTGAAATCAGGAAGATCCATCTTCATGAGTTCAAATCTGACCTCAGACACTTACTAGCTATGTGACCCTGGGCAAGTCCCTTTACCCTGTTTGCCCCAATTTCCTCATCTGTAAAATGAGCTGGAGGAAGAAATAGCAACAACACTCCATTATCTTTGCCAAGAAAAGTCTAATTGGGATCACAAAGAGTCAGACATAACTTATATGACTAAACATCAGCACAAGAGATGGATTTACGGGAGGGGAAAGCAGAAAGGGAGAGATATATTTGGAAATGAAGGTGATTTAAAAACAAGATAACAATTATCACGAAATGGCCCAGTTACAAGTCCCCTACTTCCCTCCTGTCTCCTATATTTGTATTTAGACACAGGAGGGAGGAACTCTATATAGCTGAGCATATGATTGACACATTGATCAACCTGGGAGTAGGTCATGGGGTCTTACAGACCACTTGAGTCCAGTTCCAGGGGTTGAGAGGGAAAGAGACAAATTCAACTAGGCTGTACTCAGAGATCAAGAATCTGCCATTTCCTTGGCTTCATGAAGTAGCCTCAGGGCTGGTGCTGGTATAGGGCATAGGTTGTCTCTTCAGCACCTAGCATGGATGGGGCTGTGAACATTGAGGGTCTTTAATTAATTGTTCCCAAAGGAACAAACCAGGAGAAATGGGAGGAAGTCTTGCAAAGAGGAAAATTTAGGCTTCATTTCAGGAGATATCTCCTAATAATTAGAGCTCTTCCAGAGTGGAACAGGCTGTCTCAAGAGGGTTTGCTTTCCTGAGGGCTTCCCTCAAAGGCTGGATGGCCATTTGTTGGCAGTGCAGTAATGGAGATTCTTTTGTGGTTAGAGGTTGAACTGGATACCTACTGAGGTCTCTCTCAATGCCGACATTTTCTGATTCTGGATAGGACTGAATAGGGCCTCAGCTGTAGTAGAAGAATAGACTGGGTATAAGACTTAAAAATCGTGAAGCACTTTACGTACACAATCTCACTGAATCAGGAAAGCTGTCCTCTGAGGTAGATGGTCAAGCAGAGATTCTTAACCTTTGTGTCATGCCCACCTTTGGCAATTTGGTGAAGCCTATGGACCCTTCTTGGAACCATGTTGTTAAATAATTGAAGGAAATGATAAATTTTAGTTAGTGGTGAGTGAAAATAAGAATGTAATTATTTTTCCATTCGAATTCATGAACCCCTTAGGCATCCATGAACCCCAGGTTAAGAATCTCTGTACTACAGGTACAATTACCCCTGCCCCATTTTATTGTCACCTAGCTTGGGCTGGGTTAAAAATGAGGAAACTGAGACTTAAGAATATGAAGCAACATGCCTAGGGTCACACAATCATCATTTTACCATACTGTTTCTAGATTGGAAAGGGAAATGGAGTGAGTCTGGCCGAGAGAGATGCTAGTGACTGTATGAAGGGAAAGTGATGGAAGGCAGTGCAGGGACCCTCAACCTTAGCTGTGCATTTAAACTTGATCTGAGAAGGTAATGTGGTGCTAGTGTTCACCATTTCTCATGTAGCAATAAAAGAACAAGGGTCATGGGGCTGGAAAGCTAAGGACACCTGATTCTTTCACACATCATATCTGAATCATGGATTCCAGAGATGTTTGTAGTTCACTGGGGAAGGAAAAGAATTCCCAGGGAAGGGCATGGGTTGACCATAACAGTATTCACCCCCATTTCTGGGGTCCATGGCACCAAGCATCAGGTTTTCTCTGATGTAAAAGTAAAAGTAAAGCTTTTAGATGCTGACTTCCTATAAGCCATTGAGTCCCACCAGATGAGAAAGTTGAAGGTCAGAAAGGGTCACAGAAGTAGCAGAGAGAGGATTCAAAGCCAGACTTTCTCCCTCCCAAAGCCAGTCATCTTTCATCTCAGTTAATCATGGAACTAGAGGTGATGGCTGATAGCCAACAGCATAAGGAATTTAAATTGGGTACGTAGTGGGCCTTATGAGACATTGGATTGGGTTATGATAGCAGAAGGTGGAATATTCTGTTTGAAAACAAATTCTCCACTCTATTTGATTATCTAAATGCAGAGAGATGGATAAGGATCCAAGCATTTAGGGATGGGTAAATCCTTAAATGTCATCCATTCTGCAAAAAAAATAAAATAAAACACACACAATTTTCCAGAAAAGGAAACTGAGGCTCAGGAAAATAAAGTGACCTGTCCTTACAAGAAGGGTTAGTGCCAGGTCTTCTAACTCAGGATTTCAGAGTTGGAAAGAGATCTTGATGGTCATCAAAGCCAACCTACATCTGAAAAATAATTCCCATGCTTGCTAAAATGAGGAGGAATCTACCACCTCTACAAGCAGCCTGTTCCACTTTGGGCCAGGGTAAATTTTGAGGGAAAAGAGCCTTGCATCAAGCCTAAATCCAATTCTTTTCTGTTCCTGTCCTTGCCTCCTAATTTGACCCTCTGTGGTCAAATAACTGTGGTCAAATTGGTAGCAGTTCAATCCCATCCCCACACCACAGTCCTACAAATCTCCCTTGAGTCTTCTCTCCTCCAGCCTATTCATCCCCAGTAAATATTCACTTCAGTAAATATTCACTTCCTCTTTCTTTCTAAGTGACATCTAAACATCTTCCAAATCTCAGAACTTGTTAATGTGTATTCACATACCTCCATTTTTGTCTTTGGTTAAATAGTGTGAAATAGTATACAGAGCACTGGATTTTAGAGTCAAATCCTACCTCAGATATCTGCTAGTTATGTGACTCTGGGCAAGTCACTTAACCTCACTATGCCTCAGTTTCCTCATTTGTAAAATGAGGAGGTTGAATTCCATATTTTCCAAAGTCCCTTGCAGTTCTAAATCTATGAATGTTTTTTCATTTTTTGTTTTGGAGAAATTTTCTTACATTATAGACATGGCTAATGATTCACCAAGTAATATACAAAGGTTTCTCAATTTACCAACCTTTAGATCTATTTTGGAAGATAAGTCCCGATCAATCAGTCAAACTACAAGCACTTACTGTGAGTCAGGTACTTAGAATATCAACACAAAGACAAAAAACCTACCCCCAGGAAACTCCTATAGAAAGGACTAAATTGATTTCTCTCAGTCTAAGGAGGGGAAATTCTCCCTTCCCCCAATCCCCCCCTCCCCCACTCACCGTCTCTACCATCTGTTCATGTCTATAAAGTCCAAATATTCTCTGGCACTCACCAGGTCAATTCCATCACAATTAATTCATCTGTTCCCATGTTTTGGTTAAACAACATCTGGGACTGCTGCAAGACTCTTTGTGATAAAAGCATTTTGTCTGATTTGCTCATGCCCTAGCAGGACATAAGAGGGGAAAAGAATAACTCTAAACCCAGGGGGAAGGAGGCAGCTTCTAGGCCTCATCAGGAAAAACACTATGAGGGGGTGGAGTGAAGAGCCAGAAAAAATAGACTATAGTCATTCTATAAGTATTTATTAATTAATCCGTAATAACCTTATAAGATACCCAGTGATATAGACTGTGCCTTATTCAGAAAGACTTGGAGTCAGGTCCTATGCAAGTCATTTCCATCAAGCAAGTAATCAATCAGTAAGCATTTATTAAACACCTAATGTATGCCAGACACTGTGCTAACTTAGTCATGGAACAGATGTTAATTTGCATTGGTAGAAGGCCTTCCTTCATTGAAAAAAAATCATTGTTCCAGATAAATCAATCAGTTTGAGGCTCAGTTTCCTCACCTGTGGAATGAAGAAGCTGAGACTATTATCTGGAACATCTAATATCACTCTTTAAGACATGATTGCTCCCCTCAAGAAGCTTCTAGTCCCATCTCCTTATCCCCTCACTATTCTCCTACATTATTGTCCTTATTCTTAGTCATTGACTCCCACTTCACCATTCACAAAGTCTACACTCTCCATGTTGGAAGAGATTCCAGCAGTCATTGAGTCCAACCTACATTTGAGCAGAAATTCCTTCTATGACATCTCCAGCAAGTGCTCATCTGATCATTGCTTGAAGACCCTCCAAGGACAGGGAAGCCACTGCCTCCCAAGGTGGCCCTTTCCACTTTGTGAGAGACCTCTTGGTTAGGAAGATCTTCCTATCTCATTCCTAAATCTATCTCTGCACCTTCCATCCAAGGCTCCTGGTTCTATCTTTAGAGACCTGACAGAACAAGTCTAGACTCTTTTCCATGAGTCAACCCTTCAGATACTTGAAGAAAGCTTTCATGGTAAAAGAATTCTTCCCCTTCCTTCTTACTTAGCACATGAGTAACTGCTATCACCAAAATTGGTGATGGAGGAATGGTGGAAAGATAGTTGAGTCACTTCTAACTGGTACTATTCAGTGAAGAGAACTGCTGTCCTTTGCCAAGGAAGCATGGCATGATGGGAGGAGCTCAGGTTTAGATTCAGAACCCAGGTTGGCTGACCGGCTCTGCCACTTACCCTCCCTGCCTGGATGAGGTGGGCAGTCTAGCATTGTGGAAAGAGTGCTAAATTGAGAATCAGAGGACATGGGTTTAACTCCTGCCTCTGACACTTGCCAAATGTATGACTTTGGACAATTCATTTAACTTCCCTGGGAATTAGTTTCTTCCTTTGTAAAATAATGATGCCTAAGGATCCTTCTAGCTTTAAATCAATGATACCATGACTTGGGTTGGAATCCTCTACCACGTCCTACCTATATGAGTTTGGGCAAATCACTTAACCTCTCTGAACCCCTTTCTTCATATACAATGTGAGGGGAGGTTGGTTGAAGAGCACTCTAAGATGTCTTTCGATTCTAAGTCTATGGTCCCTTTTCTTTCTCCCAAACCCACCCAAGTTTTCTCTTCTCCAAGCTGAAAGTAGCCATTTCTTTCAACCAATCCTATGTTATGGATGCACACCTCTTCACCATCCTAGAGGAAGCTTCCTTCCTGCAGCTTGTCAATGAATGACTTCCTAGAATACAACACTCCAGACTGAACCCAATGTTCCAACCTTGTATAGAGCAAGACCATTAACAATTTGGTCCTGAATCTATATTCTCCCAGTAAAAGGTCTGGGGCAGGTAAGTGGTATAGTGGATAGATTGCCAAGACTGGAGTTAGGAAGATGAGTCTTCCTAAGTTCAAATCTGGCTTCACACACTTGGTGTGTGGCCCTGGGAAAGTCAATTGACCCTGTTTGCCTCAGTTTCCTCATCTATAAAATGAGCTGGAGAAAGAAATTGCAAACCAGCCCAGTATCTTTGCCAAGAAAACTCCAAATGGGATCTCAAAGAGTCAGACATGACTGAAAAATGACTGAACTGAAGAAGTGAAATGTCATGAACTAAATAAAGCTTGACTGGTTGATTGATTCAATTCATCTGTCCTCTGTCACCCTCTCCATACCTGATATAAGATCCCTCCCAGGAGAGAGACAGAGACAGATGGGAGGAGAGGGACAAAGTTAAGATAGAGGGAAAGGGAGAGATGAGGAAGAAAAGGAGAGGGAGGGAGAAAAAGAGCAAGAGGGAGACAAGGAAAGAGATACAGAGAAAGAGACAGAGAGTCTTAAAACGGCACATTTAGACCCACATTCTTTTTCACTTCAGATGATTTTGCTTAAAACGATCTTAGCCTGTGACCAACAGTTACCTAACTCAATGACCATTCACTGTGCTGGCCAAAGAGACCTGCTCAGAGTTTCCTGAGGCCTGGCCAATTCCCTACATTCTTCCTCTGACTCTCTAGCTCTCCCTGCCCAGCAGCACATGGGTCTAATGTGCCTGAGGCAGGGAATATGCAACTAGTGATGAGGTGTCCTAGGAGATGAGAAGGGAAGGAGAAGAAAAAATCCAGGAAAGAAACTTCAATTCAAATCCATTCAACAAGCATTTCTCCAACCCCTCTAGAGTCATGCAAGGAAGCTGGAGCCCAGAGTATAATTGTCTCCACAGATCTTCATCATTTTCTTCACTTTGCATGTGATCCTTGAGACAATGCTCTTAAAAAATCACTCCCCCAGAGCATGAGAACAAACAGGTCGAGTCAAGTCAGACTGCTTTGCAAATGTCAATGTCAAATTTCACCAATGCAGAGCAACACAGGTACATACCTGGGCATGCACTTAAAGGAACTATGGATGCACCTCCTTCCTCTTGTATCTCCAGGGCCTGAATTCTCTTCCACCTGAGTGCACCTGGCCCCATGGATGAGGCCTTTGTTGGGATGCTTTGATCGGAACTGAATTTGAATACTTGAGTTGGAGCATCCCACACCCAGAGATAAACAGTAAAAGCTGATTCCTGACCCCTCCTTCTTTATTCTATAGCCATGTTCTGCTGCCTGCTGCTCTTATCTGGAACAGATCCGAGGATAGAAACATCAAGACAAAGAGTCCTGTCTTACTCCCTCCACTCATGGACAGTGGATTCCATAACATTGACCCATAAGATGCCCACACGTAATGGCAAATGGAGCTAGATTGTGACAACCCATTTCTAAGTGCCCTAAGCACATTCTCTCCAGTGGACATCTTGTGACCAGTTGGTTGGTTCCCCCTCTCTGCCTCTTTCCCCAAACCCCAGATTCCTTCCTCTTGTTTCTGCCTTTTGGGATCTTAAGCTCATACATTCTGACCAAAAAGGAATACAGTCAAGAATCTCAGAGTTCAAAGGGACTTTTGGGCACAGCTTGTCTAACCACTGTTGTGTGGGGAGAAATCTCTTTTACATCATTCCCAACCTATGCTCATTGAAACTCTGCTTAAATATGAGGGGAGAGTATGTCACCTCCCCAGGCAGCCCTCTCCACCTTTGGACAGCTCCTTTTGATAAAAAGTGTTTCTTGACTTCAGCCTTAAATCTGCCTCTTTGCACCTGTTATTTCCAAGTACTCCACCTGAGGCCAAGCAGAACAGATCTAATTCTCATTGATAGATGGAGAGAAGGGCCAATCCTTGGATTTTATTGGTAGAGACAAGTCCTGGATAAGGAATCACCCTCTACTGATGTAAGTGAGCAGATTCTCTTATTTTATCAATGCAAGTGAGCAAATGTCTAATCTTAGAGTTTCCTAAAGCACTGAAAGTCTGAGTGATTTGCCCAGGATCACAGAGGAAGGCATGTCTCAGAAACAGAACCTGAACCCAGCACTTCCTGATGTCAAGGCTGGCTCTCCACCCTTGTTGCACGTGCCTTATTTCTTGTGTCACAAGCAAATTGGCCAACAAGAAAGCAATCCTTAGAGCAGGCTCAATGTGGCCTGACTGGTGCCAGCCTATGGGGAAGCTTGGTGAGTCTGCTTCTGGGTACACGTGATGGATGCCCCACTTCAGAGCAGGCAAAGGTCTCCTGTTCTCCTGTCCATTTACTGCCTGGTGAGGAGACCTTTTCATTGACTGCTGAGGGGGAACACAGTGCATATATACAAAGGGTCTGTAGAGAATAATTCTTTTAGGATGACTTTAAATGATGAAGAAGAAATATTGGGGTGGGTGGGGAGGGAGATGTAAAGAGCTACTGGAGTATATTGAATAAGTAGGTATCATATGAGCTGAATTATACTTTAGGAATATTAATTTGACAGTTGAGTGAAGAAAAAAATAGGGGTAGATAGAGCCTTGAGGTGGGGAGACCAACAAAAAAGCCATTAGAACTGACCAAAGCAGAAGGAAGGTACTGGGCCCTCTCTCCTTCTATCTTCTCTTAAAGCAACGACCAAATACCCACTTGTCAGTATGTTAAAAATATTTTAATTCAGATATGTTTTAAAATAGGTGGTTTCTAAGATCCAGGCCAAAATCGGAAATTCTGTGACTTTATGAAGGCTTGAAAAGCATTTTCCTTACAGTCATTCAGTGAGGTAGGAAACGCAAATATTTTTCTTCCCATTTAAGAGTTGAGAAGACTGAGGCTTCCAGAAGTGAGCACTTAACTAAGGATCCGAAGCAAGATCATAGCATAAGTCCTGACTGCAAATCCAGGATATCATGTTGCCTTTTGTAGTAAATATTATTGGAGAGGAAGAGTGGTATTTCAACTTCTGACCAGACCAAATTCCTCTTAAAATCAGTCATTTGTTTCAAAAACACATAGACCACAACCCAACCTTTGGCAGGGAAGTGAAATAGAAGGGGGAGAGGGCGTGAGGGAATTCTTCTGAGACTCAGGCTTACATAAAATCATCTACCCATAAATAAATAAACCCACCGAATTCTGTTGTTTATTTCAGCTTGGCCTCCCCACCAAGTGAGGGTCCCAAAGGAAGGATGTTGGCTTGGAGTTTGCTATGGAGGGGAAAGAGGACAAGACTGCCTAGGCTGCTGTTCAAGCAAGGAGAATGATGTCCAGTTGCCCAAATCTGGTCAATAATCCCTATTTCTTTCAGTTCATTATTTAATATGGCACCAGTTAATTGGGCCAAATGTGCCTGAGGAAGGAGGATGAACCCCAGATGTCAAGGTCTCACAAGGTATGAGCAAAGGGCGAAGGGAGGTCTAGGTCAAGAAAGTTTGTCTTCAGTGATCTCATCCCAAATGGCTGTTGCTTTCTTCTGCCCGCCATGTCCAACTATGAGGAAGCCAACCCAATCAACATGAGCAAGAGTTCCCGAACCCCACATAGGATGTAGGTGCCAAGACTTTGTTTCCTGGGTCACAAAATCATAAAGCTTGAATGAGACCTTAGAAGTTACTGAGTCCAACTACATTTTGCAGATAAGGAAACTGAGGCATAAAGAAGTTAATTCCAACGTTATCCAGACACTGAGTGGCAGAAGTGACTGATTTCTTGACCCTGGGCAAATCACTTTTCTGAGCACCCTCAATCAGCTCTGCAAGCCTAGCTGCTGAGCAGTCACTGACCACCACTGATAAAGGGAGTGTACTTATTGAGAGTTCTCGGCCCCAGTGAAATCACAGGTCTGGACAAGAAAAAAAATTCACATGTTAATGTATTATCCCACATGAGGATTCTTTCTTTTTAACCTGTGGTTCTTAGGAATACAAGGTCTTAACATTTTAATTTAACAGAAGAATAATTGAATATATCCACCTCTCAATAAACATTTATTAAGTGCCTACTATGTGCCAGGTAGGGCAGCTAGGCGGTGCCATAGAGCATAGAGCTCAGGACCTGAAGTCTGGAAGACTCATCTTCCTGAGTTCAAATCTGACCTCAGACACTTACTAGCTGAGTGACCCTGGGCAAGTCATTTCACCCTGTTTGCCTCAGTTTTTTCTTCTGCAAAATGAGCTGCAGAAGGAAATGACAAACCACTTTGCCAAGAAAATTCCAAATGGGGTCACAGAGAGTCAGTCATGACAAAAAAATGACTGAACAACAGAGCATGTACCAGGTACTGTGCTAGTCTCTGGGGATACAAGTCCGAAGAATGAAACAATTCCTACCCTCTAGTTTATGTTCTAACAGAGGAAACAAGTACCTATGCGTACACATGCAGCATAAAGACAAAGATCAGTACAAAGTAATGAAATGGCAAGTAGCCTCAGAGGGAAGGCCCCAGCAGTTGAATGGATCAGGAAAGATTTCATGCAGAAGCTGACTTGTGAGCTGCTTCTTAAAAGAAGACAAGGATTCTGAGCCAGAGATAAGTCGTGGTGCGTTCCAGGCCTGGGGAAAGGCTGATGGGTGGCTGTGGAGAGGGGAGACGGTGTCCGTGTGTAAAGAACAGCAAGAAGACCAGTTGTGCTGGAATGCCAGAGTGAGAGGGGCAATAATTCCCACTGATGCTGGAAAAGCCTAACAGAGAAATCTACACTTGATCCTAGGGCCAAACCGGAGTCACTGGAGATGGCCAAGTTGAGGCTAAGATCTGCTCGTAAGGAAAATGATTCTGGTCAAAATGTGAGAGATGGATCACAGCAGGGAGAAACTTGGTCCCTCTAGAGAAGGATTAGGAGGCGGTTGTAATAACCTAGGGGAGACATGAGGAGGGCCTAACCTAAGGGGGAAGCTTAAGTAGAAATGGTGAAAGCCCCACGTTTGGCAACTGATTAGATGTGGGAAGGGAGGGGGAATGAGGCATCCAGGCTCTGCTTGGAGGAGGGAACCTGTGACCTCTTGAGGCTGCCCTGCCCACTTTTGCACAGCAATGAGTATTGGGACATTTTTTCCTTCTAGAGAACTAAAATCTGCCTCTCTGCAGCTCCCTTCCATTGTAGCTCTTTCTTCCCTCTTCAAATCTTTCAAATGCTGGATGCTACTGTGTCAAAACTGAACATTCCCAGTTCCTGCAAGTGTTCCTCATGTCACGTGAACTCAATTCTCTTGATAACAACAAGAGCTAGACTTATACAGTGCTTTAAGGCTCACAAAGTACTTTGTATGCATTGTCTTATCTGTCCTTACAAAAATCCTGGGAGGCAGATGTTATTATTACATTTTTCAGATGAAGAAATTGAGGCAGCAAGAGGTTAAGTGACTTGCTCAGGATCTCACAGCTGGTAACTATCTGAGGCCAGATTTGAACTCAGGGCTTCCTGATTCCAGGCCTAGTGCTCTTGGATAGCTCTGCCTCTGGACTCTTGTAGGTCTGGGGTTTTTTGTTTGTCAGACTCTTCATGGCCCCATTTGAGTTTTTCTTGTCAAAGAGACTGGAGTGGTTTGCCATTTCCTTCTCCAGATCACATGAACTGAAGCCAACAGGGTTAAATGCCTTGCCCAGGGTCACACAGCTAGTAAGTTTCTGAGGCCAGATTTGAATTTAGGAAGATGAGTCTTCCAGATTCTAAGTCTGACATTAGGTTCACTGCACCACCTAGCTGCCCTTCTATGTACCTACAGTAATACAAACAAAGCTAATGTTTTATTCCTTAAAACTGCTGCCTAATAGAAGTCTTTGGCGGGAGAAGGGGAGCTGTTTTAATGAATAAAGGCAACTACTTTCAGTCAGCAGGCCAGTTGCATTGATACGGGTGTTTCTGAAGTACCTAAGCACTCTGAAAATTATTCTTTCACCTGCCAGGAAATGTAGCATTACTTTATACTTTGTTGCATGGATATGCAAAGGTATATTCTAGCCAGTCTGCTCAGTTCTCACAAATTCAGATTCATAGGAGCATAGATTTATAGTTAGAAGGAGCTTAGAGGGAAGTTGGAAGGAGATTAGAAGCATCTGAATCAATGCAGATTTACTGTCTGGCCCATTTCTCATTATTAAGGGCAAGGATGTTATAAATACATAAAATTTCAAAACAAAATAAAATTAACTTTAAGTTTAAAAATAATTTAGGACAGCATACTGAAGAGTCAGTGAGTATGCAGCAGAATATAGCCAGTGACAGGGAGTTGATTGAAAAAAAAAAAACTAATTTAAGAGACGGATAAAGGATGTGCAGAATCCAGAGACCACTTACTTTTCCTCTCACGCCATCTGTTTCTCAGCATCTCCCTTACAGACAGATAGGTGGTGCCATAGTGCACAGAGTGCTGGGCCTAAAATCAGGAAGACTCATCTTCTTGAGTTCAAATCCTGCCTCAGGCACTTACTGGCTGCGTGAGCCTGAACAAATCACTTAACCCTGTAAAATGAGCCAGATCAGGAAATGGCAAAACACGCCAGCATCTCTACTAAGAAAACCCCAAATGGGATCACAAATAGTCAGACATAACTAAACAACAACCATTATAGGTAAGATGGGAGCAAAATAAAAGAGAATGGACCACTCACTCCATTCTAACTCTTGTGAAATGTTGTGAGTGATAAAGTCAAAGAGAGGAAGAGAATGAAACTGTCCGCTAAAATAAGTTTAGAGATTAATCCATAGAAAAGTACAAAATCCTTAGCTCAACATTGAAAGTCTCTCTCTTTGCCAACCTTATCTTCCACTATTTCCCCACAAGAACCCTCCACTCTGGACAGCTGAGTTCACTCTCCTTCCCTGAACAAGCCCCAGATGTTCACAACTTCTTCTGCTGAAGGTGAAACACCTATTCCACAATCTCATTGAGTGCTTCAAGTTTTAAAGATTTCAGTATTAATTATCTAGGAGAGTACAATGAAGTAGTTATGTCAGCTTCATTTTGAAGTATTTGTCAGTGTACACCTAGAAGTCTTTCATGTTTTAAACATTTCTTTTGTGCGGAGAAAATAAATAGCTGTCCTATATCTGGCTTGTATCATACTTCCCTTTTTGAGGAGAACTCTAGACATGAACTCAGTCTAAGCTTTAAATGATCTCAGGGCTCCAGGATAGAGGTGTAAAGGGTCAGAAAGACAGAACCTGAGCCATCTTAATAGGAACCAGACTCCTCTAGGGCTGAACTATGACTATGTATGTGGGCCCAGAGCTGGGAAGCCTTTAGAGGAAGAAGATGAGAACCCCTTGACAAGTAGGGCTCAACAGCAATTTTATGTTGCTACATGATCTCATTTAAGCCCCACAACCATATGATGAGATAAATGCTATTATTAGCCCTATTTTATAGAGGAAGAAACTGAAACCCAGAGAGTTGGAATACACTGCTGAAGGTCACAAGCTAGTAAGGAAGCAGAGCCAGGATTTGAACCAAGATAATCTGACTCCAAATCTACCCCCTTTCCATTACCCATGAAAGAGTCAGTCTATGTTCAATGGACCCTCACTGCTCACTGAGGACTTGGCAGGTTTCACTTTCCCCAAAGTTTCATTCCCTTCCTATTCTTGGCTTCTTTGATCCTCTGACCACTGCTCAAACATAATCAGTTTCTTCCCATGAAAAGTTCCACTGAGAAGGTGCCCATAGGCAGAGCTCCCATGTTCAGCCACTTGCCACTTTCTCAAGACTCTGGCATCACCTCTGCTAAGCAAGCCAGCCTTCCTCTGTTCTTCATGCTGGATGATAAGGGGAAATGTTTCCAAAAGGCCTCAGAAAGTAGATGCAAAGTAAAACTGCTCGAGTGACCGAAGCCCATCTCTGTCAGTTACTCCAAGGTACATCCAAAAATCTCCTCCTCACCTCCAATGCTGACTCAATGCTTAGGCTTTCCAAAGAAACAACCTCTTTCAAAACACATGAGCAAAAGAGGTCCTTGGGTCCTCAAATCCACAGCTAGAAGAAATCTCAGGGCCATAACCTCTTAGGTTATAGAGGAGAAAAGTGAGGCCCAGGAGATGAAATGGTGGTAATAGCAAAGCCTCTGATGCTACTATGTATCTAATAAATCCTTCATAAATTCCTTCCTTATCCTTCAGGAAATCCTTCTTCAGTCCTTTCCCAGAGAAAAACTCTTACGGTTATGATTTTAGATAACATGACCCTGATAAAGTGTGTCTGCAGTAAGAATTAATGGTAATGAGGATGATGATGGTGATAATAATACTTTTATTTGTTTAAAAAACAACCCAAATTTGTTCATTTGAAAGTGCTTTTGGGGAGGAAGCCAAGATGGTGGAGTAGAAAGATGCACATATGCTAGCTCTTACCCCACAGCCCATAAAACACCTGTAAAGGAGAACTCTCAACAAATTCTAGAGCAGCAAAAGCCTCAGAACAATGGAATGGAGGAGATTTCTATCCCAGAGAGACCTGAAAGATTGATGGGAAAGGTCTGTCATGCACCAGACATGGAGCAGAGCCCAGATCTGCCTTGGCCACACGACACCAAAAGGGGCAGATCCAAGCAGGCTTCAGGGACAGAATCTCCAGCAGCAGCACAGATCCCTCAACCCACAGGCACCAAAGGTCAGTGAGAGGGTCTTTTTGGCTGGCCAAGAAGGGAATAGGGTGTCCCCATAACTCAGGCCTCCTCAGGAGGCAGCAGTAGAGGCAGCAGCTGATAGAGCTCCCAAAGAAGGTAGTAGCCTGCATCCATTGTTGCAGGTCTCATCATAAACCCCCTGAGGGAACTGAGCCCTGTGTGGTGGCCCTGGCCCCACCTGAGAAGCTGATTTTAATCTCACACTGAATAGCAGCCCTGCCCCCACCTAAAGCCCCTGAGGCTTTGGAGCAGCTCATCTGAATCTCACCCCCCAGTGCTGGCTTGGCAGAACTGGAGGCCAGGTGGTTGTGGAGAGGAAACTAAGAAGTCAAGTAACTGGCTGGGAAAATGCCCAAAAAAGGGAAAAAAAATAAGACCATAGAAGGTTACTTTCTTGGGGAACAGGTGTCTCCCCCCATCCTTTTGGATGAGGAAGAGCAAGGCATACTGTCAGAGAAAGTCAAGGCCTCTGCCTTCAGGGCCTCCAAAGGGAACTTAAACTGGATTCAGGCAATAGAAGACCTTAAAAAACAAGTTAGCAGCTTACTAAAGGAGAACCAAAAAAATGCTGAGGAAAATAACAGCCTTAAAAAGAGGCTAACTCAATTGGAAAAAGAGGTCCAAAAAGCCAATGAGGAGAAGGAGTTTTCAAAAAGCAGAATTAGCCAAATGGAGGAGAAAGTTCAAAAGCTCACTGAACAAAATAATTCATTGAAAGAGAGAATTGAGTTCAGGGAAATGAATGAGTTAAACCAAGTAGTTAGTAAACAAAACCAAAAATTTTTAAAAAATAGAAGATAATGTGAAACATCTCATTGGAAAAACAACTGACCTGGAAAATAGATCCAGGAGAAACAACTTAAAAATTATGGGACTACCTGAAAGCCATGATCAAAAAAAGAACCTAGACATTATCTTCCATGAAATTGTCAAGGAAAACTGCCCTGATGTTATAGAATCAGAGGGCAAAATAAAAATTGAAAGAATTCACTCATCACCTCCTGAAAGAGACCCGAACAGAGAAACTCCTAGGAATATTGTGGCCAAATTTCAGAGTTCCTAGATCAAGGAGAAACTACTGCAAGCAGCTAGAAAGAAATAATTTGAGTACTATGGAAATATGATCAGGATAACACAGGATTTGGCAGCTTCAACATTAAGGGATTGAAGGGCTTGGAATGGGATATTTCAGAGGTCAAAGGAACTAGGATTGAAACCAAGAATCACCTACCCAGCAAATCTGAGTATAATACTTCAAGGGAATAAATGGTCATTCAATGATACAGAGGACTTTCAATCATTCATATTGAGGAAAAGACCAGATCTGTATAGAAAAATTTGACTTCCCAAGACAAGAATCAAGAGAAGCATGAAAAGATAAACAGGAAATAAAAATCATAAAAGACTCGCTAAAGCTGAACTGTTTATATTACTACATGGAAAGAAAATATTTTTAACTCTTGAATCTTTTCTCAGTATTTGGGTAGATGGAAAGATTGTACACACACACACACACACACACATAAATATAGATATAGATGTAGATAGATAGAGAGAGAGAGTACCAGGTGTGTTATATCAGAAGAGATGACATCCACACACACAAAATAAAATAAAATAAAAATTAAGGGGTGAAGGAGGAAAATTCTGGGAAGAGAAAGGGAGAAATGCAACTGGGCAGGCTATAACTATAAAAGAGATAAGAAAAATCTTATTCAATGGAGGAGAAAGGGGAGAAGGGGAGAAGGTGAAAATGAAGCTAATCTCTCTACATGTGGCAGAAAGAGGGAATAACATGCTCACTAAATTTGATATGAAAATTTATATCACACCACAGGAAAGCAGGAGAGGAGGTGACAAGTGGGGTGAGGGGAATGTTAGAAGGGAGGGCAAGTGGGAGAAGGGAGTCACTAGAAATAAATACTTTCAAGAAGGGACAAGGTCAATTGTGGGGAAAAAAATAAGGGGGAACAGAGTAGGACAGAGGGCAATATAATTAGTATTACACAACATGATTATTATGGAAGTCTTTTGCAAAAGAACACATATTTAGTCTGTATTGAATTGCTTCCCTTCTCAGTGGGGCTGGGAAGGGAGGGGGGAGGGAGAGAAGTCGGAATTCAAAGTATTAGCAACGAATGTTGAGAATTTTTATTGCATATAATTGGGAAATAAGAACTACAAAGAATGGGGTATAGAAATTTATCTTGCCCTACAAGAAGAGAGAGAAAATGGGGATGAGGGAAGGGTGGGGTGTGATAGAAGGGAGGGTACATTGAAGGAAGGAGTAATCAGAATGCAAGGTATTAGGAAGTGAGGGGAGGGGAGTGATGGGGAGAAAAGCTGGACATGTTACAAAGTGAGGTAAAAGCAATTAGTATTAAAACAATTGACTGAATTAATTACTGAGAATAAATCAATGACATCTTTAGTTTGAGGGAAAGAATTTCAGTCTAAATTTCCTAGAGGAAGGTAACCTCGGGTAAAATTTGGCATTGATGGAAAAGTTAAGGTTTTCATGGTGAATTTGATTTTAGGATTGCTATTTAATCAGGAACTAGAACATGTATAGAAAGGCATGTAAGCCACTTAAGACTTGCCTCAAAAGATGTTCCTTAGCCAAAGTGAAATTATAATCATATTTGAAACCTGGTTATTGGAGCTTGCCATTTTTAGATGCTATGGGACTATTAAGTGACTGTTCTTCTGAGTCTAACTCCAGGTATAGGCAACAAGAAAGGCTATCTGAGCCTCCAATCCATGATGCCAGTAAGCTGGTGAGATGCAGATATGAACTGCAAAAGGTGATCTCATGGGAAGGGTGGGAGAGCAGCTGTTCAGCCTGGGCTGAGGTAGGATTCTCCTGAATCAATTTCCCCACTGATACCTGGCAGACCTTAAGCCTGACTGAATGCAAGTGGATAATCTAATCCTGCCTGGAATTGACATGAAGTTGGGGAGATATTGTATCCCTGCAATGTCCTTACTATTGGTGCCAATTTCCTATAGTCAAAAAGTTAGTAAGCTTAACACCAGATCTATTCAATTATAGATTATTGGTGGGGGAACATCCAAGGTTAAGTCTAAAATTAAGCTATTACACATAGGACTTTAGACCAACAACAAGTTGGAGTCTTTCAATTGTTAGTAATACTGTGAAGACAATTAGGTCAAGAGCTTCTGAAGTTAGCAACATAAATATTATTTGTGTCTCGGTTAATGTTTAAAAAAAAATTCTTTCGTGGTCCATATTGTAAATGCTTGAAAAAGAAGTATCACCTGACCAAAAGTTTGAATTGTTTTATCTGTTATAAACTGTGTTAAAAATGAAAAATTAAATTAAAAAAAAGTGCTTTCAATTGTTATTTCCTATTAATTAATTGCTTCATTAATGTAAAATGATTCAGTAAGTGTTGACTATGTGCTAAGTACTGTGCTTGCCTCTTGGGATACAAACAAACAAAAATATGAGACTCTTTCCTCTCCAGAATCTCACTTTCTAACAGGGGGTGATCACATCTTAGGAGGATTCAGTGGTAAATCATACAGGAAGGTCCAGTGGGCCTAAGGGTACACTACAGAGGCAAATGGCAGTAACCACTGTTCGGGGAAGATGGTAAGGCCTGATACTCCTCTGTTGTTTTGGAAGGATTGGTAACTCTGTGCTCATCTAGTATAGGTGGCCATGCTCTCTCTGCTGATGGGGTGAGGCCTGGAGGGTTCCTGGCTACTACTAGTGGGAGGAAGGGAGTGGTTTTACAGCTCAGAGCAGAGGAAGGTTCTAGGTTTCCTACCCCAGGGGCAGGGACAGGGGTGAGGGTCAGTGTTCAGCCAGGAAAGGAGGAAGACTAGAGGCTTTGGCAGTAAAGCTGGGTGAAAAGGACATCTCATCACACGTACTCTGCCAAGTCCAGCAATGCTAAGATAGCTTCTGGGCAGCCTTAGATTGAAGAGAAGGATAGGCCTTCTCCACCAGCATCTGTCCCAATGGTGCCCACATGGGGTCATTTCAACCTCAGGACAACTCTATAATCAGAGGTACACATAGAATTGAGGCAAGCCTGCTGGTACACCCTGGAGGTTAACCCTGACCCTAACCCTGGGAGTGACAGCATACTGAGCCTAGAACAGAGGCTAGAAATTGTCTTCTCTATCTAACAAGCATGGCGCCTAGCACACAAGAGGTGTTTAATGAACATTTGTTGATTGATAAGAAAACCGAGACCCAGAGATGTAAGTGACCTTCCCGCAGTCACACAGCTTGTTAGTAGGAGCTGAGACTAGAACCCAAGATTCCATTAGTTTCCTCTGTCCCTCATGGCCTCCCCCCATAGTAGAAGAACATTTGGCCAGGCATGATCCAGATCAAAACCTGGCAATTCTCTGCCCTCAAACCAGAGGTTGGCATATGACTCTCAAACAGAGCTGTAATGAGAGAGGGGTCACTTCAGTTAAGCCTCCATGGCACCAAAAGTCAGTGGCTTGAATTCCTTTAATGGGGAGAAAGAACTGCAGCACTGACTACAATTAGCAAGAATCCTTGAATAGGAGGCTTCCTCCTCCCAGTCCTACCCACGACATGCATCTCCCACCAGTCCCATAGCCTGTTACCTCTGCTCTTCTCCCTCCCCATACAAAGGCCTCCCCAGTAGCTGCTTTCTGGTGTCCTAGAGTCTCCACTAAAGGAAAGGGTAAATTAGGACTTCTGATTGCCTCCACAAGGTGATAGCTCCCTCCTTAAGGCAATCTCTAATCCTAGCCCCACCCCATCCCTAATCTTCATGAGTGAAAGGCTGGAGCTCTAGACTTTCTCATCTCCATGTATCCAGTAGGGCATCCAGCTTAGCTTTCTCTTCCTATCCAGCCAATGGGATATAATGGAGCTCTTAGGATTCTAGATTTGGAGGTGAAAGAGACCATGGTGGCCTTGGAGTCCAACCATCTCATCTTACAGATTGGGAAACGAATCCCCAGAGAAGTGAACTGACTGCCCAAAGTCACCCTGGCAATAATTGAATTGGAACCTAGGACCTCATTCCAGGTTTAGCATTTTTTCCCACTACATCATTCTTCCTCACTACAAAGCATCAAAAGGCTAGCCAACTCTCTGGACAATCTGTGGACCTGCCCTGAAATGTCAAGAGTCAGGCTTTGGAGTGGGGTGGGTAGAACTTCCCAGAAGAGAAAATCCAAACCTTCAGATTCCTGCTTTCAAGTTGAGGCCTAATAGGTCTTACTAGGCAATAAGATTCCTTTTCTTTGACAGTTCACTTGGTGATTTTCCCTTCCTTTGAAGAGCTGGCCCTCAAAATCCCAAGGCAGATTATATCAGACTTTGTAACTGTCACTTTACCCAGTATGTGGTCAGTCATGACTCACATGTCTATTTGACCATTCTATCACATTATTATTAACTTCATCATTCAAGATGTGGCCATGAGTGGGGTCCTTCTGGTGCTTCTATTGCTATAAAATTATCCTCATTATTATGGGCTTTAGGTTTGGAGACAACTAAATTTTCCTGCCTTGACAAAACATTATTCTCTCTCTCTCTCTCTCTCTCTCTCTCTCTCTCTCTCTCTCTCTCTCTCTCTCTCTCTCTCTCGGTATATATACATATACATATGTATATGTATATATACATATATATATATAACATATATTAATGTTCCCTAAATAAATAGTTAAATTTGAAGAAAAAAACTGCATGATTGGAATGACACAGCATGGATTGACCTGTGTGACCTTGGAAAAGTCACTTATCTTCCCTAGGCTTCAGTTTCCTCAACTGTAAAATGAGGGGGTCAGGCTAGATGCCCTTCAAAGTCCCTGGAACTTAAATGGTTAAAAATGGCTGGTGGAAGCCAAGCAAGGAATTCTTAAGGTCACCTGAGGGAGAAGCTTGGAAGTCATTTAGTTCAGCATCTTCATTTCATAGAGGAGGAAACTGAGACCTGGAGAATGACTTGGCCAACATCTCCCAAACAGCTCATGTGGAGGCAGGGAGGGGATCTTCATCTTTGAATATCTTCAAGCAGAGGCTACATGAGCACTTGTCCAGAATGTTATTGTGACGATTCCTTTGGGGGAGGAATTGTACTGATCACAGAGACTCCTGGTGACTCAAATTCTGTGATTTTGTGAGTCAGGAATTGAACTCAGGTCCTTGAACTCTAAATCTAGAATTTTTGCCACAGTATTATAAAGAAATAATGTCAGCTTCTAGAAGGCAGGTTACATACACATGCTATCCCTCAGAGGCAATGCCCCCACAAAATCTTATTTCTCCCCATTGTGAGAAACTGTACATCATCATCATCATTTCCATCTTCATCATCATCACCATCATCATTGACACAGACAGAGCCCCTGGTGGTCAGCAACTCACTTGGCTGCCATTATGTCATTTAAACCTCATTAAAAAAAAAACCCTGTGAGGCAGTTGTTTTGTTATCCCCATTTGAGAGTCATACTTTTAGATCTTAGCAATCATTGAATTCAAATGCTGGATTTTATGAAGGAGGAAACTTTAGTTCAGAGAGATCTGCGAAGTGACTTGCCTCTGGTCACATAGCTAGCAGGTGGCAGATATATATATATATATATATATATATATATATATATATATATATATATATATATATATATATATATATATATATATATATATATATATATATATATATACATATAGGCTTGAGAAAATGCTGCCCATCTAAAAGGAGGCTGCATGCTCTTCAGCCCCAACCACTTGGACAACAGACACCATTTATGTTTAGGAGGAGAGAGAATCTCTTCCCCCTCCCCCTTCCCCTCTAATTCTGAGCTGCACTGCCGGAGTGGAGAAGAGATTCAGTTCCTAGAAGACGGATCAGCCCAATCCAATCTGTCTGGTGCTAACCTATGTGCCCAATCGCAGTCCTAAGGTAAGGGACTGAGATCAGCTAGAACACCTTGAGTTCTCAAGTCATTTCCCAAAAAACTGGACTTAGGTCCTTTCAGCAGCAAGTTAATGCAGCAGCTAGAGCCTTCATTAGACTTGGAGTCAGGAAGCCCTGAGTTTGAACCTTGCCTCAAACATTTAATAATTTCACACCCCTGGGCAAGTTACCTAAATTCTTTGAGGTTTAGTCTCCTCATCCATAAAATGAAAGAATGGGACTCAGTGGCCTCTCGTGTCCCTTCCATCTATGTTAATCTATGATCCAAATAGACTTGCTAAGAGTAGAACAGTTGTTAAGCAGACCCCGATTACTTCCCTAAGGGAACAACTAAGAGGAAGGATTGAATATGGGGCTTACCTGCTGAGAGAGGGTGTATGGGGAGGATTCATGGGTTGGGAGAAGAAATCTGCCTTAGACGCTGCCCAAATTTTGGTTTTTTCCGCTTCCAACTGTTTGGTTAAAGAACCATATGCTACAATGCTTTAGTAAACAGCTTCAAATGGACTGCAATGGAGAAGAGATAAAGTTTTCTGAAAGTAGGTGGGGAGGGCTAGAGCCTAAAGAATCAGATTGTAGAAATCTACACATAATCCTTAGACTAAATGGATGAGTAGCACCATATACCAAGGGGTGGAGTCAGAGGAGAAAGACAACCAATTCTCTGAGAGTCAAAGAGAGCTTGACACTTACTCACTTGAGTGGATAGGGATGGAGTAGAATATATGGCAGATGGGGTGAGAGGTTACTTAGCAGGATGTGTACTGATTCAGATCAGTCATGGCTGCAGCAGCAAGGAGCAGCCAGCCTCAAACTCAGGAAGACCTGAATTCAAGCACTGCCTCCAACACACTTGCTGATGTGACCATGGATAAGTCACCAAACTTGGCAGTGCTTGAGGCAGTTCTTTAAGAATATAAGTTGCAAAAAAGGTGCCAACCTGTATTGATTTGGGAGTTCCCTAGAGGAGCTCTCATGTCTACTCTCTTGTCCCTCCCTATTACATTCAATAAAATGGCTAGAAATTGAGAGACTAGGGGAAGGTGAACTTGATACACTGAGCAAATAGATAACTAGGAAACCCAATGAAAATTCATTATGTGTAAGGATATTCTGGGAATGCATTTCATTGTCTCCAAGGGTCTGAACAAACTGAACCTCCATCATTCTCATTCATTGAGAGTAGAGATTGTTTTATTCTTTCCTTTATATCTCATATATGGGACATATTTCTGACCCATAGAAGGTGTTTAATAAAATGATTATTGTTGATTGTGTTTTAAGACATTTGAAATGATGAGGTTCATCCTGTTAGTTTCTGGGGTTTTTCACCCTCATGAAACTGATGAAATATTGAAGGTAACAGTTGATCATTTGGATCATGTCCAAATGTCTTTTTGGGAAAAAAATGGAATTTTTCATCTTCCTCTAGAAATTTACTTCCAGTTTGGGAACTCACTGGTATCATTTTCCAATGTGGCTGACCTCAATCCAAAGAAAGAGTTTGTGATGAGAAACAGGAGACAGGATGGAAACAAGATACTTCATTTCACTGATATTGAAACCAAAGAAAAAGTCAAAAGAAAAAGTCTAGAAGTCTGCCTGCCCCCTCATATCTCTGAACTTATAAAGCTCCTGACTGCCTTCCAAAGCAACTGTTTCCAAGGCATGCAACGGAAAGCTGAACAAAGTCAGCCCTGTGCTTTGGGGAAGTATGTGTCTGAATGCACATTTTTTCCCCTAAGAGCTTGGCTAAGGTGTTCGTCTCACTTCCCACAAAGGAACAAATACTCAAGATTGTGTATTCAAAGCCCTTTGCTTTCCCCAGCCTTGGGGAAAAAATGGTCACATATCCCATCTGATCCGGTCACTCTACCTCAGCTCTCCTATCCAGGACCCTGGAATCATACCAGTCATTCTCTTCTGAAAATGACCTTGCAGGGACTGTCAGGTTTTCCTAAAGATTCTCATTCCCACGCTGAAGTGTTTGCCTCCAGAGTAGAGGGGCAGAGCCTAGTTACCCACATTGGTTCAAAAATGCATTCAGGGCTGGACCCTTGGGAAGGAGAACATTGTATCCTGTTCCTTTCAGAATGACTCAAAGAATTTTTTAAAAAGCTACAAAATCTTCAAATTCTTTGATGAGGTGTTTATGAAATATCTCTCCTGGCTCTGTTTGTAATGATAATAGCCAAATAGGATTGAGCCCACTTAGATTAATTTGTTTTTAATGGAAAACAACTGTACATTCTGAACACAGGCAAACTGGATGATACCTACCCATTTCCAAAGGGAATTTTAAAAACACACACAGTATTTCTAATGTGTTCCCAGATAGATTTAAAACCCAGAGTGAGCACAAATGAAGAAAAAATGGTCTGACCAAATCTGGTTATCCATCTCCTTCACTGGGCTGGACATTGTACATATTTTGGACATTTCCCAAAATCAAATCCACCCTCAGAAGCCAGTCTGTCCACCACTATATACCTACTATATAAAGTATATGTAGTAGGTGTATACGCCATAGATCTACTATGTAGCAGGCACTGTGCTAAGTGCCAGGGGTACACACAAAGGCAAAAGGCAGTCTCTGCTTTCAAGAAGCTCATAATCTAATGGAGGAAATATGAGTTGCCTCTTTCTTCACATCTTTGCTGCATTTGCTATGGTAGGCTGTCCTTTTCTTCATGTAACACTCTCCTTGCTCGTTTTTTACAAAATTATTCTCTCACGGTTCTCCCGTCTTATAGGACCACTTCTCAGTCTCCATTGTAACATCACCATCCATGTCACTCCCCTAACTCTGTAGAATTTGGGGTTCTGTCCTGGGCCGTCTTCTCTTCTTTCTATACTTTCTCACTTGGTGATCTCATCATCTCTCATGGGTTAATTTATCATCTCTATGCCAATAACAATGAGATTGATATATCCAGCTGTTTCTCTCCTGAGCTTAGTCCCATATTACCAGATGCCAAGATGACCTGGATATACAACTCATGCCCAGATTGGAACTCATTATCTCCCTCCTTAAACTCATCACTCCTTCAAATTGTCCCATGAGAGTGTAACCATCTTTCCAGTCACCCAGATTCACAGTCTTTGAGATCTCCTCAAACCTTTTTGCTCCCTTCCACCCCACCCCCATATAATCCATCACCAAGCCTTGCTGATTCTATTTCCATCTCACTTTCATTCCCTTCTCTTCACTCACATATCTATCACCCTAGTTCCAGCTTTCATCAGTCCTCACTTGGTCTATTGTAGCAGCCTCCAAATTGAATTTCCAGATCCCAAATTCTCCTCTCTCTAACTCATCCTGTTTCATGACTGAAAAAAATTATCTTCCTAACTATTTCTGACCATATCACTACCCCACTCAAGAAATGTGAGTGGCTCCCTGCTTCCTCCAGGACCAATTGTGAATTCCTCAGCTTGATATTTTAAATCTTTTACTCCATGGCTTCAGACTACCTTTGCAGACTTACTGCCCAATAATCCTCTTTATAGAGTCTACATTCTAGCCAAATTAGCCTACTTTGTTCTCTGAACATAGCATTCCATACCTCATTTCTGTGACTTTGCCTAGCCATGCCCCATGTCTAGAATGTTCTTTGTCCTCACTCTCTGCCTCTTTGAATCCTCAACTTCCTTCAAAACTCTCTTTAAGTGTTGCTTCCTACATGAGATCCTTTTATCATCATTCATTCCTTAATGGGAAGAAAAGGGAAAGGAAGGGAAGGGAAGGAAAATTAGCATCCTTTGGCCTGAGGAATATCAGGTCACTGGATTCAGATGGCTCTGGAAGGGAAGTGAGGCTGGTGACCTTGCACAGCCCTCCCTCACTCAAAACAAAGTCAAGTGCAAGTCATGTCATCATTTCTCTGATGGCATGATCTTCTTCGGCAACAAAGGACAAACACAACCCTGTGAGTAGACTAAGCTCCTCCTCTCCTGTCTGTCTCCCCCTCCCTTTCTTCTCCCCTCCAAAGAAAGGAAAATTTGGATGGTCAAAGGATGCCTAGTTGACTTGGGTTTTACTGGCTAGTCTCCCTCCCCTCCCCTTCCCTCCACTTCTCTCCCCTCCCCTTCCCTCCCCTTCCCTTCCCTTCCCTAACCTTCCCTAACCTTCCCAAACCTTCCCAAACCTTCCCTTCCCTTCCCAAACCTTGAGCCTACTGCACTGTGAAGCTCAAGATACCATGGGCCCCCTGTCCCCTGCCTAAAGGTACTTCTGGAGCCTCCTGGCTTCAGAGTGATTATCAATAGTGTAACTGTTGCTGTTTCCCTCCCAGCCTGAGGTCTTTCTTTTCTTTGCCTCATTAAAAGGGTCATGCCCTGGCTACTTCTTGAACAGGTCTATTCCATGAATGTGTATTACCTCACCCTAAGTGTGTACCTGCATAGACCTTGGCTTAAAGGGGTCAAGGTCTCCCATTGCATCCTGGGTCATCTCCAGTCATCCTGATGAATATCTGGTCACTGGATTCAGATGGCTCTGGAGGAGAAGTGAGGCTGGTGACCTGCACAGCCCTCCCTCACTCAAAACAAAGTCAAGTGCAAGTCATGTCATTATTTCTCTGATACCATGGTCTTCTTTGGCAACGAAGGACAAACACATTCCCTAATACCCAGAAGAGTGTGTGTGTGTGAGTGTGTGTGTGTATGTGTGTGTGTTCTCTCCTCCTTCTCAAATGACCAGATTTACTTATTGTTTTACATTTCTTATTCCCACAATAGCCTGAAGATCCCTGAAGAGAGCCCCTTTTTTGTTTTGTTTTCTCTTGTCTTTTGTTCCAATCACACTGCAGGCACTCAGTTGTTTGTTGGATTAGACAAATATTTGGAAGCAAGCACTCAGGGTCTGAGAGCATTCCAAAGTAGGAGTTACTGGATAACTTTAAGCTCCAGGAGCATTGCTGACCCTAGACCTTGACCTTCATGGGGACAATACATATTTGAATCATTAAGTTCTGCTGTGTTTGCATGTTGGTTTCAAGTTTATGCAATTCATTTATTTGTAAATCTCTAAAATCTCTAAATCTCTGTAAAATCTCTTTCTCTCATAAATATTTGTCGATTGGGATACATATTATTTCTATCATCTGGGGTGAAATGAATCGCAAGAATCTCATGAGTGTCTGCAGCTCCCACACTGGTAGTCCTAAAATACAGCTTTGACCACATCATCCCTTACTCAAAAATCTTCAATAGCTCTATTTTGTCTATAGAAAAACATACAAAACCTCATTCTAGCATGTAAAATTCTCCACAATCTGGCATCCACAATCTTGGTAGTCTTATTTCTGTTGATATATTGGGTTTTTATATCATTATTTTCAAATATCCATCCCTTTACCTAGTAAAGACTGGGGAAAAGATCAAGGTGGGGGTGGAGGATGCTTAAAGTAGTTCAGAAAAAAAAATCAAAGATACGTCAATTCCTAAGGATTTCTGTTAAGTTACAGAAGAGTCGCCATCTGTGCTGGAGAGTACACAGGCTCAAAAAAATTCAGCATTTTGAAGTATTGAATTATTTCTGTAAGTTATCAGACCAAGAATCTGTGCAGCCCTAGGGCAATGGGTAGTTGTTTATTGTCTGGTTATGTTTATGTAAACGGACCCAGGGGAATGCTAGTAAATGTTTAATAACCATCTGGGAGAAGGGAAGAGGGTGGAATGTGCAGGCAAACTTTTAGGTTTAATCTTCATTAACACTTTCTTGAGTCCAGACAATCAGAAAAATTATAAATTATATAAAATATAATTTAATAAAATATATAAAAAATTATAAATCAACCCCTGATTTGTGGCAATTGCTGCTATCTGAGATTAAATGCTCACAGTGAAAATGAAACAACTGGTCCTCACCAAGAGTGGTAAGAACTGGTTCTAGCTACTTGGATCATATAACAAACTATGGAACCCCACAAACATTGATTAAAATGCCTGCTGTGTACAGTATGCTGTACAGTATGTGTACAGTATGTACAGATAGCTTCTGTAATAGCTTCTGAATTTTCAGAGATTGGGTCTTTGGCCAATGAATCATGTTGCCTTTAAATGTTCATTACATTCCTAAGTCTCTTTTAAAGTATCATTGGCCCTAACATATTGTACAATGCCTACTTTCCTTCAGAGTTCAGCCCAGGTATGCCCAATTCCTCCAGTTATTAATCCTCTGGCAGCTTCTTTATTTAAATTACAATATCTAGTCTTCTATTTACTTTGTATTTGGAAGCTTTCTGAGGGCAGAGGCTCTTTCTCTCTTTGCCTAGAGCCTAGAACAGTACCTGACACATTGTAGGTGATTAATACACATAAGTAATTAACGACCTCCTTGTCATAGGTGATTAATACTCATAGAATTGAATGTGTACAAAATGTTTCTTTTAATGGAAGGGTAAAAGCTTATATTATGTAGTTGCCATGTCAACTGCAGTGCATATATTATTTATAAAATGGGCTGAAAGTTCTCTGGTGGATCATCTGACCTCTGAGAGTCCTTTCCTGTTAAGATTTGGTGTGCACTTCTGTTTTTGAAAAATCCCATTCTCTTTCCCCATATTCATACACACCCATGACAGGGTGCACACTCACACATCCAAATGTAAGCTAATACCTACACATGTCGATGCATATATGCTTCTCAACCAATGAAAAGATCTAGGAATTTAGCATTTAGAACCAGAAGGGAGCTTAGAGATCAAGTCCAAACATTTCATTTTAAACATGTCCATACAAAACTGAGGGTCAGAGAAGGAAAGCAACTGAATCAGGGTCACACGAGTATTTATTTATACATTTTGTGATCATAGACTAATAGATTTATTATTAGAAGGGATATTAAATGTCATTAAATTCAACCCTTTCATTTTACAGGTGAAGAACCTGAGACTTGGAAGACTTGCCCAGGGTCACCGAGCTAGTGTTTTAGACAGAATTTGAATCCAGGTCCTCCTGACTGCCAAGTTCACTGTTCTAGTCACTAGTCCATGCTGCCATAAGCATGGAAAGATGCAAGGCTGGGATTTGAACTCAGGTCTTCAAATCTCCAATTCCAGGGTCTCTCTTTGAAATCTGCATCCCCTCCTTTGTTTGATGTGGTCATTCTTCTTTTATATACCACCAACACCATAAAGGATTGCTGGTAACCTCTTTAAGCAGAGCCCACTAAACCTGTGCAGGAAAATGAGAACTAGTGAATTGTTTCTAAGCTGAATAAAGTGTCTGACTTGCTTGGGCCTAAATGTAGAGTGAGACTTCTTCGATGGGGTCAAGAACTCTTCATGCATACATAAAAAACACTGTACTCGCTGAGGACAATACAAAGAGGTTATATCAATTTATTTCTCATGTAACAACTGATTAGTTTTGAAAAATTTCCATTTTTAACATTTAATTCCATCTTTCTTCTTTAAAAAAATCAGTAAAAGGACAAAACCCACACAAAAAATACAGTCTGTATCTGCTCCATATTTACAGATAACTGGTCACCATTAAGGCACAGATTTAAAACTAACATTTGAATCTATCAATCCTAATGTTTTGTGCATCATGTAACACTGACCACACTGCCCAAGGCAGCATTATATTCCCTTCGTGGAATCCAAAAGAAGTGAGAAAAATTCATTTCCAGTGTTTTTTGTTGCTGGTTGGGTGGTTGGGTTTTGCACCTCTGTTGAATACTAAAGGGATTTTGGGGTATCCTTCACTTTGGTATAACTAGCCAAGCCTTGCTCTCAAGACACACGATCTACTGAATACCAGACACATTTCACCTTCTTTCTCTAGCTGCAATGCCTTGTGTTGATCTCCCAACAGAAACAACTTATTTTCCAACTAGGGAGGTCTTGATCAAGGAGAATGGCAAAATTCAAGAGACTAACTCAGCTAAATCTCAATCTCAACTGGGATTCACTACCTGGTGCAGACAATTGACTGTGACAAGTTCAAATGAACCAAGCAGAAGAAATGCCCGTAATCAGATCTACTGGTAGGAAAAGGCATTCTAATCCCACATCATGAAGATTTGGCCCTATCCCCAGGTGAGCAGTCTCTCATTTGCAATTATTACTGGTTATTCCATGATCGCATTATCTAGGCCTTTAATACGGCCACTTTTATTTTTTAAAGTGAAAATTTTTCTCTGTGTGTGCAAATTTTCTCTTCAATTTTCTTTCCTTTCCTTAAGGGTAGGATTTCTTCATGAAAAAGTGTCAAGCAAGTATTTCTCATCCCATGTTTCCATGAAAAAAAAAACACATGATAAACTCAACTACTGTGAATGCATATCTTAATGTCTTCTGCTTAGAGCACTTGACAGTGGTTTATGTCCATTTTTAAAGTTTTGAATATTGACCATAAATAAGACTTTACAGTACAACTGAATTCCAAGATTTCCTATGGGAAAATATTTCTACAAATTTAATGCACTTAGAACCTGACTGGAGGGAGAGGGGGAGAAGGGGAGAGGGGGAGGGAGGGAGGGAGAGGGGGAGAGAGGGGGGGAGGGGGAGAGAGGGAGGGAGGGAGGGGGAGAGAGAGAAAGAGAGAGAGAGAGAGAGAGAGAGAGAGAGAGAGAGAGAGAGAAAGAGAGGCACATTTGGACTTATTTTCTTCCATGTAAATCCTTCCCAAGTCTATAAGAGGATGTCTGAAAAGAGACACAGGGAATAATATTGCCAGGTTTTGTGGACTTTCACAGTATCAGAATGTAATTAGGAGCTCTGACCACTGACATGGTGACTTTGGGTATTTCAAGCCTGGCCACAGTTGGAAAGGGCCCATCTGCAGACATCCAACATCCCTTGCCCCAGATGGATCTCAGCCAAACAATGCGTATGACTGGGGATCCCTCCTGCACATGTATGGTGCCTCACAATTGCCTGTGGAGTCAGCCATGGGGCTGCTTCCCATCATCACAGCATCAGTGCTGTCTTGTCAACTATGATTAGGTATCTGTTTAAAAAGAGTTGGATCTGAGCTCCAGTCTCATGAATGCCATTCATTCTCTACCATTCACTTTAGTAGGTCTCAGTTTCCTCTGTTATGTACGCTAATGCTTATAGTACCTAAAAATAAAAGTCTGATATAAATAAATGTCCTTTAGTGGCAGTATACTAAAAAAATAGCCCCTTGCCTTCAGACAATCATTAAAATCATTTCTTTTTGGCAATACAGGCAGCAGTTAAATATGATGACTGCAAAGGATTAATATTGCAAGATCCATTTTGGTCTTTCATCACAACAATTACAGATGAGCAAATTTCCGGGCTAAAGGTTTGCAGGATGCAAAACAGAAATGGACAGAATTGGTCCAGAACCAAGTGAATTTTTTATGTCACATCCCCCCACCCACCATGAAGTTATAAAATAATATGCATAATAGATCATGACCTTGTACCATCAGTGGGAGAAAATTTATCTAGTAGGAACACATGGTTAGATTTGATTTGAGCCAATGTATGAGTTGATATGAAAAAATGGGAGGGAGAAAAAAAATTTCCACAGGACAAGAAATCAGGACATGTAAAGTGCTGAAAGACCTCAATAATTATTTTTAAGCAGTACCAGAAAATTCCAACTTGATTAAAAAAAAACCAAACCAAAGAAAAAAAAAAACCAAATCCAAAAACCCACCCCCAAACAAAACACAAATAATCTATGCTCTCTGGCATCTCAGATGTCAATTCTTAATCCTTCATTCAAAGTAAAAATTCAGTGCATATATTTTATAGGAAATAAAAAAAAACTAAGCCCCTCTTCTTATTATTATATTATCGCAAATTCTGTCGAATCTATATAAGAAAAAGAAATCGACATTTTGGTGTTCTGAAAGACGACAGATGAATGTTTCTTTTCTTTTTTTGGCACCAAGTACATGTGCAGACAAAACTCTTTGGTCCTGGTCCCCACTGCCAAAGTGCTGAGGGTGGTGTGCAGTGACAGCTGGTCGGTCACAGGATTCCTGCGTCCAACTGTAGAGTTATCTGTGTAAAAGAGCCAAGGGCTCAGTGCTACCAGCGGCCGCTGACACTAGCAATGTCCGAATGATACTGACGAGGCAGTCTTCCACTGGCTCCTCCTTCCAGAGAAGAGGCACGCGCATTAGGTGGTTCGAAAAGTTTTCTTCGGTTTTTATTCAGTTCTAGGGAAGAAAAAAAGGAAAAGGGAGAAAGGAGAGTGGGGGTGGGGAAGAGCATGAATGAATTATCAAGAAGCGAATCCATATCTAAGGTAGCCAATGAGATCTAGGACAGCCTGTTTTGTAGGATCTCACATTGACATCACGATCGGTATTTACAGCTCAAAGTCTATTATTAAGAAAAGGCAACTGTTTTGGTTAAAGAATCCACTACCCAGTTAGAATCTAAAGTAGTCCAATTATAATGGCGAAGGCTTGGCAATGCAGACTGGATGCTTGTTAGTTACAGATGCAAAAGCAACTCTCAGAACCCTGTGGAACACAGAACAACAAATCAAACAGCATCCTCTCCACCCCACCCTTCCACAACAATGTCCTTGTAGAAGGAAAGGAAGGCAGCCAAACTTGAAGATATGCATATTTAATAGGGTAGCTGGCACAGATTTCTTGCATGACAGAGGAAATGAGAAACATTATTAAATTTTTAAAGACCAAGCATGTGATGATATTTGAAGAGTTAGAGCCCAATAAAAAAGGATGAGAAGTAGAAATGTATCCAGCAAAGAGGCAAGTAGGAACCTGGAGACCATACTTATATGTTCACAGCCCAGACCCCAAGCCCAACAGACCCCTTTCTTCACCATCATGAACTGCTCACAACTTTAAGTCTCTGTCTTCAGAGAAACTTGACCAATTCAAATGAATAAACAAACGATAATCACGTTGGGAAGAATGTCAATCTCAAGAAGGTTTCTACTCCAAAGGAGTCACATCACGATTTTTCATGTAATGACTCGGGCTACTTCTTTATATCCAAAGGTTAGTACAATTTAATATGCGTGTATGTATGTATGTGTGCGTGTTTGTGTGTATACGTATATATACACACATATATACACATACACACAGACATGTATATACAGATACATATGTCTGTGTGTGTGTGTATATGTTTTATGTATATATGCCTCTAAAGCAGAAAGTCACAAAAAATTGACCTTGTTTCCAAATATCTAGAGGGGAGAGGAAGACCTGAGATTTCATAGGCATGGGGAACTTCCAATGAGGAAATTCTATCTACCAATGCAGGTCCACATCTTCTCTACAATCTGTCCTCTTAGGAGAGCTGCCTGAGGCACCAAGAGGTTATTTGACTTGTCCAGCATCACACATGCTCTATCGGAGGTGGCTGTGCCTTGAGCATAGTCTTCCTGACTCCAAGGTCAGCTTACTGTCCACTATATGCCTCACAGACTCCTAGGCTCTCATGGATAAGACCAGAAAATAAGACTTAGGTGTGGCAGGCAGAACTCTTCTAGATGAGGGTTTTTTCCCATCATTATGGTAAAGACTAGTCTCTTAAGTCCATGATATCCAACCATTTGAACTCCTTTTAAAGTTTAAAAATATTTCAATCTCTCTCCCTCCCTTCCCCCTCTATCCCACTGCCACTTGCAAGGGTGATGACAGTTGTACCATACTCACCGATTGAAGAAATAAATGATGATTTTTAAAAGTTAATCTGGCTTCAAAAATGCTTTAAAACAAATTTGTGTTTTATTCATCACAACAGGATGGATGCCCATTTGAAAAATAGCAACCCTTAGTATGTGCAAGATATGATTTGCTCAGTGAGTAAAGAGTAGGTTTGCTAATTTATGAGGTTGAGTCATTGAATGTGACAGCTGGGACACACGTGGACACCTCACAATTACTCCTCTGGTCCTCCAGGGGCTTATGAACCATGGTTGGTGGGACCACTCACAGAACTCTAGAAAGAGGCATATCAGCTGCCACCTTCAAATACAAGTATTCAGTCTCATCATCCAAACCATAGTCACAGTCAAGCAGGAATGCTGGCTTAACTAGCGGTTTAACTGGAATGGAGTAGTGCAGATTGCCTAGTGAGGCAGTGAGCTCCTCATCAATGCAGCTCTTCCAGCCAAAGTTTCCTGAACACTTGTTGAGATTCTTGTTCAAGAAGGGGATGGGCCATATGACCTCAGACGTTCCTCCTACCTCTAAGATTCTGTGATTCTGACAGAAAGGGCCACAGGGACAGATATCTTTCGTTATAATGTCTGTTGTTTGCGGGGATGGAAGCTTGATACTGGCATCATAGGTTTGAATTTTTTTTAATGTCCCCTCATTACACATAGGATCTACTTCACAGTTACCATAATTATGATAATAGTAATAACCCTAGCTCACATTCCTGTGGCAGTTTAAGGGATACAGAACATTTAACATACATTATCTCATCTGATCCTCATGACAATGGTATAAGGTGGCTACCTTTTGAATTCCCTTTTTACAGATGAAGAAAGTGACCTGCCCAAGGTCCCTCAGCTAGGATGGATTTAAATCCAAGTCCTCCTGACTCCAAGTCTAACACCCTCTGTCTTCTAGCACACCATTCTACCTCTCTAATAAGCTTTTAGTGTTTGTTGAATGTGTGAACGAATAAAAACACTGTCTCATTTCATTCTTCAAATTACTCAGTGAAGGCAGGGTAACTATAATTCTTCTTGCCATTTGACAGAAGAGAAAAACAGAGACTCACAGATGTTAGCTGATGACTAACTTTTCACAGAGAACCAGAAGAGCCCAAACTTCCTGAGATCTATGGAGCCCAGTTCTGTTGACACTATAATACAGTATTCAAAATTTTGAGATGACTATTTCCTATGGTTTTAGCCCCAAGGAGCATTTACTTGTGAATGGATTTCATTCTCTTCATTGGGGTCAGGGATAGGAAGTGGGTGTTAGAGGGTCAAAGGAGATCATGTAGAGAACATTTGTTTCTTTGTTGGCCAGAATATGACTAATCAGGGGTCCAACTTTGAGCAAACAAAATTTTCACTCTGATGTCTTGCCACATTTTTCCAAATGGTCCCAAAAAACCCAACCCAGTATAACTCTGAAGAAACAAAAGGAAGCTGGCTGGCAGCATGATTGGGGTGGGGGGAGAAGAATCAAAACATTTGCATTTAGACAACTTGGGTTTGCATCCAGATTGAGTCATTTACTTAGCTGTGTGACCCTGAATTACTTAACCTCTCTGGGCCTCAGTTTCCCCATCTGTAAAATAAGGCAGGGGGTCTAGATGACCTCAGAGGTTCCTTGCATCTCTAAGTCCATGATCCTCAGAAGCTTCATACCCTTAGTCTCTCTCTTACACACCTACCCCCACATACAAATACATGATGGTTTTCTATTTCTGTAAGCATGTGGTGGAGAAGGTTCTTTCCAAGGAGTTGTAATATTGTCCATGAGTGGAGCATGCCCCCTCTGTCAATGGGGTCACAGCTCCTCTATGACTTCACAGATAGTTCCAAAGCTACAGGGTTGGGCTGGGAAATCCACCACCTGGTGGCCCACCTAGTGCTAAGCACTTATATCTTACAGAGAGGTTATAGCTTTAATAACCTGTCAGCTCCTTGAGGCCAGGGAATTGTTTTAGTTTTTTCTCTTTGTAGCCCTAGCACAGTGCCTGGAACACAGTAGGCACTTAGTAAATCCTTTCTGGTTGGTTGGTTAATGATAGTTTTCCTAATAAAATAGCTTTCCTAATACAATAGTTTTCCTAATAAAAGCAGTATATGTTTATCTGCTTGTACCCCCTCTCCATCCCCCCCCAAAAAAGAAAAATAAAAGAAACCACTCAGGAGAGAGAACTCAACTGAGGAACTTTCTCCAAGTCACAAGACAGTGTGGGTGGCTTCCTGCCCCTTCACCTCTCAGGACTCCATTCCCTAGCGGGAGAATAACTTACAGACCCAGGAGATGATGGCCACCACTATGCTCCAAGGAATACATGGGGAGCAAAGGCCATATGGCTGAGGTGGATTATTTCTGCACTGCCTTCTAGCTTTGATTTCACAGACAGAAAGAAAACAATGAAGGTCAAGACTCCTTCCCCTTGCACAAAACACATTAGGAAGCTTGGGAAGACAGTGAAGTCCAGTATAGACGCTAAGCATATCACCTGAACAAACTACGATTGGCAAACTTGAGGATTCCGGCCAGGAAACACCTCATCCCGAGGGTCATCAGAGGCACCCAGCCCAGCGCCAAGAGTTCTCTGACTTCCTAAACCCCCCACATACCAGAAGTAAGAAAAAAATGTAGCTCTGAATAGATTGCAACAGATTAAGCCCTAAGGATGAGCTATTTTTTTTTCATTTTAAAAAAGCCATTTCTTCCTATTTTTTTGTTTCCAGCAAAGCTGAGGGATAGTTTGGGAGAATACCAACCTTTCGTCCTTGTATTTCCAAGGTTCACACAATCCTGGCCGCCCTCAGGATCTTGTTGCGCATCTGACCAGAGTCACAAACTAAAAGAATAGGGCGGGAGATGTTAGATCTAACTGAGGCCTGGGAGTGAAGCCTGCACTTTTGCTGGGTCCCTATCTAAGCAGTGGGCCATTTGCTATCACTGTCTTAAATAGTGTAGAGAATTTCAGTTTTACAAGAAAACTTAAGTGGGTTATGATGATGCCACCATGGCTTTAATTTTCTGACATCCCTTCTAGATGGAGATTTGTTTTCCTTTAATTAACATGTTAAAAAAAAAAGCCTTTTAGTCCCAATTCTGTAACCTGGCACACTATTCAGAGCTAGAAGGGACCTTTTTGGACTAATGGCCCAACTCTCTTTTTACAGAAGAGGAAACTGAGGCTTAGAGAAGCACTTTGCCTAAGACCACACAACATGGGTTGAGTTTGAGCCCCAGACCCCCAACACAGCTCTGTCTTCCACCACCCTCCATCCATCCTACTTTCCCTACAGAAGGTCAAAGTGGAAACTTCTTGCCACCCTGAGTCAGTTGGAAACGATCCTTTGGGGCACATCAGCCACCATCTTTCATTTCAGATGGATCCAGCTGACCAAAGAAGGCTTCTGAATTCCAGTTTCTCAGGGAAGCTCTGGTGCCACTAAGTTTGTTCCTCAGTTCTCCATCAAGGAAAACAAGGCACACTTCAAGAAAGTGTCTTCCTCACATGGTCAGTGCATTCAAAAACAGTGTCTTATTCAAAGCCTTCAACATCCTTCAGAAGCTGATGAGCACTTCAGCACATCCCCATGGAGCTAGATCACACAGCAGCTGATCATCTCTTCTAGTGTCATCCAAAAGACAAGGTCTTTTCCCAGTCTCTTTGGGGAAAGACAAAAAAGTCCTTTCATGGACCTGTGACCAGTTTGAGGGCACAATGACCTCTGAGGAAAGGATCCCACAAGCTACATAGCCTTTGCCAGGGAGATCTTCACTAAATTAAGTGAAGACTTTTCCTTGGCATCTATTGTGAGCAGAAAGCAACTCCACTTTCTGAACCCCTCAACAAGGAGAATTTAGTACCGTTCCATGCTCCTCTAGACTGTGCCACCAGATAGCTGGGTCCTGTCAACATATTAGAAGCAGCAGAGATGTGGTATGTATTTAGTTTCACTGACTTTCAAGGAGTGGTCAAGCTAGCCTTCCAAAGTAGAAGAGGTGGAAACTGGGCACTCATTCCATTCACTCAGCTCATTTCTGTTCAGAGGCTCCTCTCAGGGGCTCATTATGTTTATTCCAAAACACAAAATAAGTTTTAAAAAAAGTGTCTACTGTCAAACAGAATTTTTAAAGAGAAGAATCTGAATGTTTTGTGCATTTTCTCTCCCTCCCCAATAAAATGAAAATACTTTTTAGACAAGACTGATGTCTTTCTTAGCAGGTGCTGATTAGTTTGTGACATATTATGGAATGATCGCATGTTTTCAGAGGAGCAAAGACATAGCTCAAAGGGACCTTATGGAGCAGTTAGTACGTCTTATTTTACAGAGAAGGAAACTGAGGCACAGAGGGCTAACAGGACTTGCCTAAGCTCCCATAGCTAGGGAGTGGCAGAGCCAAGATTAGAACCCAGATATCCCAACTCCCAGCCCAGCATCCATTGTCATTACAACACAGACCTAGGGTGGAAAATATCTCCCACCCATCTTAGCCCAAACCCCTAATTTTATAGATGAGGAAGATGAGGTCCAAGGTTAAGTGACTTGTCCAACATCTCAATGCTAGTATCACAATGAGGATTGTGAAGCCCTTTGACTCCTTCTACTGCTTAAACCTTGAACCTTTCACTACCCAGTGCTGATCTAATTTAAGTCGTTAGGTTTATGGAGATGAATTAACTCTTCTACGTTCATTACATATCCATTAATACAGTACTTAACACAAAGCAGGAACTTTGTCATAGTTGGCTAACTGAATTGTTAAAATGCCTTGGTGACCTGTTCTAGCAGGTCGATAGTAGAAGCTGTGACCAACTGGTTTAGATCATTCTAAGACGACACACCAAGATCAACATTTTCAAGAAGATGGTGGTTCAGCATTTTGAAAAAGAATTGCTGTTCCCCCCTGAAACAGCTTTCCTCAGTTTTTCCTTCCTCCCTTTGGGAGGGAAGGAGCTCCTAGGTAGATGGTTACAGACAAAGAAACTGCACCCTCCTGAAGCTTTCATGGGGAATTATTGAAAAAATGACCCTTCACTTTTCTCTGACTCAATGCTTTATATCCCAGCAATTCTTCCTTATATCCTCCAGATTCATTTACAAATGTTAGACTCACCATCTAATCCCATTCCACCCAATCCCTGAAGATCTTTCAAGTCAGTGAAACAGCCAGTGTATCCTTTTACAGTACTGGTGAAGGCCAGACTCAATTCTCTACAGTGATGTGCCAAAGAGTCTCATGGAGTATGTCTGAGAGACATTCTTTTCTTTCCTTCTGGTGACCACCTAGTGGACACTACACCCTTCCTGCAATTCACATGGTCTTGTGATACTGTACATTAAGATCCTAAATCACAAAGCTTTCAGACTACTATCTCTGTCAAGTTCCAAGACATACCAATGACCTTTTCCCAAGTTCTCTGGAAGCATTACCCTCTATTTAATTAGATTTAGTACACAGATCTGAAGCCTACTGTGTATAAAGAAACCAACTTAAGTCACTGTCCAGAACCTGAAACAGCAACCAAGAAAAACATTAATAGTCAAATTTTTAGACACCTATGTTTTTCATCCATAAAAAATCCCTCTCCTTTTTAGCTATTTCTGAGGAGCTCTTTTACAAGGAAATCATTTTTTAAGACAAGTGCTTAAATTTCAGCAGTTGGGGCTTCTCCTGGCACGTGACAGTTCATAAAACAACTGCAGATTCAGAAAGTGAAGATGGAGGAGAATCAGTTAAATAGCAGAGGCTATCCTGTGAGCTCCAAAACTGGACAGTCAGTACTGTAAGGATCCCCAGAGGATGGCCAGGCATTGATGAGGTGGTCATCCACATCAATGGGATCCCAGGTCTAGCGGTATCCTGGAACCCTGGGAGCTTTGTTATAGTTACCTGAGATTGCAAGCAGCATTTTCCTTCTGGCCCCAAAAGTTGTAATTCCCAGCTCCTTTAAATCCTGATCCGTAAGGGTGAGGAATGTCTGAAGATCAATCTATGGACATAAAAAAAAAGGAAGGTCCTTTAGCAATGTGTGATTCATCCCGTTAAAGACTGGCTTTTAAATAATCGCTCTCTCGAGAGGCTGGTGCTTTCCCCTCCCTCTTCTAAATTACCTTATATTTGCTTTGTATGTATTTAAAGGGAATTTATTATTTTCCCTGATGGAATATAAGCTCCTTGAGGGCAGGGGCTATTTCATTTTGGTTCTTGAATCTCTAACACCAAGAAGAGTGCCTAACAATAGGAAACATTTAATGATTACTTCTTTCAAGCTAGGGGGTGCCATAGTGCACAGAGCACTAGGCCAGGACTCAGGAAGACTCATCTTTCTGAGTTCAAATCTGGCCTCAGACCTTTACTAGCTGTGTGACCCTGGGCAAGTCACTTATACTACTGCCTCCATTTCCTCATCTATAAAATGAGCTGGAAAAGGAAATGGCAAACCCCTCCAGTATCTTTGCCAAGAAAACACCAAATGGGTTCATGGAGATTAGGAGACAACTGAACAACAATCAAGAGTGCACTAGTACAGCCATCTTCTCCTATCTCCTTTACCTGTTTGATGGATAGTACCAACCATCATCTTCAATTCTAGCCACACCTCTTGCCTATGAATTTACCAAATATTCCTTAAACAAATTTATAGTAAATGTTCTTTGACTGGCATCAGCATTGCCAATGAATGGCTGTTCTAGTAATTAAAATCTTAATTAATAAACAGTTATCACATATATTCTCCCTCCAAGTAAAAAATATTACTCAAATGCCTCATCTTGGTGGAGAGGTAACCTTGGTTTCCTAAAGGTGATACTGACCAAATTCTGGCTCTGCCACATTCTCCACCAATGATGGTGGTGCTCCACCATCATTGCTCCATCAAGCATTTATTAAGTGCCTACAAGGTGCTAGGCAGTAAGTTAAAGAAACCAAACTGGAAAGGCCCCCACTATGAGATTAGCACTACCCTCAGTATATGTTTCCTAAGGACAGCTGAGGTAAACATAAAAAGCTCTTTATCAGAGGGTTGGCTACTAGCTACTTAATTGCTTTGGGACTCACAGATCCATGAAACAGACACAAATCCAAAATGATCAAGCACCTGCTCTGTCCAAAGCATGGTCCTAGGCACTGGCATCTCAAAGATACGCAAATTAGGATCATAAGCACTAGAATTGAACAAGAGCCCAGAAATCATCTGGTTCAACCTCCACATTTCACAAATAAGGATGGAAATGTCCAGGAAGTTCAAAGGAGAATGGATTTCAGAGCTAGAAGGAGCCTTCAAAATCACTGAGGTCAACTCTCCTCCCTTAATGTATGAGGAAATCTGGAGCTAGAAAGGTTAGGTTTTGTGCCCAGCAGCACACAGCTGGCAAGTGTCTGAGGCATCACTCAAGCACAGGCCTTCCTACCTCCTTGGAAAGAGGGCGAATGGCAAAATGGCACATGGGATCTGCCAGCATCCTCTCTGCACCCTGTTCTCATAGGTGAGGACAGTGGAAACTCCACTTCTGGACTCCATCACCTCATCAACCAACCAAACAGAATGAGAAAGGAGCATGAAATAAAGGAGAAAAGAAGAGCGGGCAGGCCTGACCTGAGGGTACACAGAAAAAATCTGGGATGGGGGTGGCACTGTTTTTAAAGGTACTCAGGGATTGATTTTTAATATACTCCAAGAAAAGGGAGGTTTCTGCAAGGATGGAAAGATCCTGGATATATGTATAAAACTGTGTATAATATATATAAATATTATATATTATATAAATATATATTATATGCATACATACATGTATGTATGAATATAAATATGTACATTTATATATGTATATATGTGTATGTATCTATAAACATGTGTGTATATACACATATGTGTGTGTATGTATGTGTGTGTATACAAACCCTTAAATAATCAGAGAAAGGTAAAGTAATGATTTCCAGATTACAAAGAGATACCACCCAATACCCATCAAATCAACAAAAAGAGTTGAAAGCAATAAAATTTGATATTGGCCATGCTGTGAGAATCCACTGGTCCACAAGCTCCTGCTTAATAATATGAAGCCCTGTGCTAGGCAATGGGGGGAATACAAAGACAACATGAAATAGTTCCTGCCCTCATGGAGTTTGTATTTTATCTGAAAAGACAAATGTGTATGTATAGAGGCAGATACAGGTAGTGCTATCAGCAAGGTTTTTCACTGGTGTGACAAGGTACAAAATGGATTGTATCCTTTGACCTGCGATCTCACTACTAAGACTATATCCGTGGGATTTTATGAAAGCAAACAGCAAAAAGATCGAGCTGTCCAAAAATTTTTAGAGAACCTATCTGTATATCAACCACAAAAATTAGAAATTGTGTATATTTACATATAATGTATGAATATATTAAATGTGTGATACATTGATGATTACACACAAATATATAATAAATTACCATGTTGTAAATATACAAAATATGTTACCATGTTACATATTAATATATAATAAAAAATATACAATAAATTATTGTTACATATTGATAAATAATAAAATAGAATATATAAAAACTTTTTATAACAATATAAATATTTAACAATGAGAGAGGTGCTAAAAACACACTGGGTATTAATTAGTGTGATGGACTACTATTGTGTTAAAACAAAGAAGTATGGGAGGAGAGGTCCAAGATTGAGGCAGAGAGAATATAATTAGATGATGTATCTTGACAATCATAAAATGAAACAGTATTGCAGATGAAAAGAGATGAAAAGGTCGAAAAGAGTTGAAAAGGTCAAAAGAAAATAAGACACTGTAGCATTATTTTGTGAAAGTACATTTTTAATCAAAATGCAACTTGTTTGCGGCTTGAGGTTTTTACTTGATATTCTTTTTTGATTCTTATATGAGATTGTTATTAAGCTTATAACATGTAAGCCCAGATACTATAACCCATCCCACATGGACGATGGATGTCGTGACGACATTTTTAGAGGAGATGGAATCATGGGGGAAAACTAGTCTAACTCTAATTTCAGGGATTGTCAACAGTCACTTGTCATAGTTGGAGAGAGACTGTGAGGGACAGAAGGGGAAAGGACTAAGAGAATTTTCTTCCTGAGAGACTGAATGATTGTCAAAAAGAAAAAGCCTGATTTGTTTCCGAGAATGTTTAATTCAGGATATTTTGTGCAGAAGATACACCGTACAGAAGATTGCTTAAAGAGAATTACTGAGAGATTTTGGCTACCATCCTGAGAGAACTGAATCGTTGGATTGAGGTATCAGCAGATATAGATAATGGTCAGAGGCAACTCTAGATGGTATCTTTCTTCAAGCTGATACATTGCTGAAGTATTTAACTACGTCTCTGTCTTGTTACATTATTAATAAATTTGCACAACCAGTAACATTGATGTTGCTAAAGTCAATGGGATGAAAGAGAGGCGTATTTTATGAACTGGTTGGGCACTCAGATCTAATTGATTAATGAGAAAGTTATTTAATTAGGAAATATTAGGACATATTCTTTGGACTTATTCTTTGAATAAGAAATAAGAAATTAAATAACTTGTTAATGATTAAGATGAACCTAGCCTACCAAAAAATTATTGAAATAAAGTTTTCATGAGAATGATTTCTATTCAATTTTAAGGTATCCCTGATGAAAACCTGTGACAGAACTAGGAAGGCTTCTACAGATTTTCTGTAGCGAGTAGACTATATTTTTATGGTCACACAAATGACTTATGTATAATCTATTGTTTACTGACTTTTTTGAAAAAAAATTAACCATGTGGAAAAAAATTCAGCATCAAAGGCTCTCCTCGAACAAGCTGTCTACATAGGAATGTATGACAAATGTGATCATGTAAATAATTTGGTTCAACAATTGGCCAAATGCCGACAGGCCGAAAGCAGGAAATGTATGTTCATGTAAGGTGTGTGACAATATCATGGAAGATATCCTGTGCACAATCCCAATAAAAGAAGGTTCCCCCATATATCAATCACAAGGTTTCACAACCACTCCTTTTCATAGATAACATGGTACTAATTTTTTAGAGCCCTAGAACAAAGCCTTCCCAATAAACCCCATGTTTTCGGAAAAACAACTGGGCTAACTATTCACACTGAGGGAAGCAAAATAGAAAAATGTCTATGTCTCAGACTACACCATGCAACTAAATAAATAGGCTCTTGAGTTGGTCCATGAGTACATATGTGTGTATGTACATACATGTGTATACACATGTGTATGAATGTATACACACACATCTTGGACACAAACTTCAGAAAGACAATAGGCAAGGTGCTGGACTCAGAATTAAGTAGACGTTCAGGTTGGACTATATTTGGAAATATGCACAGTACCACAGAAACATGAATTATCATTATTATCATAATGAACTAACGCTTATTATTGCACCAAAGCCTATCTCTTTGATGCCAATATTGTCACCACCTTCTAATGATGCCATATGAATATGAAGCTGAACTAGAAGAATCCAAAGATCAATGGATGGGTGAATGATGGGTATATGAAAATGGTAATACATTACTAACAATGACTCCCATGTGAGAAAGGGCGTAAGGACACATAGTGGGGATATATATATGATAAGAGGGTCCTATATATAGCAAGAATTCAGGAAAACAAACAGCCTCAGTGTTACAAAGGCGAGTCTCCCCCAAAAAAAAGAAGCAAAAAAAAAGAATATTAGTGCATTTGGTGCATTCTTAATAGAGGGCTAATGGAAAAAATTATTTTTAGGCCTAGACTTGCTATTTTATGGACACAGGGAATTCCCTTTGAGGAAACACTGATTATTAATGCAGATAGTATCTACTCTACAACTTATAATAAGAAGAAGGTATGTTTGAAAATGTCATAAGATAAAAAGATAAGAAGGATGTGGTTCCTCACTGACAGATGAGTAAAACTAAGAATCCAAAGAATCAAATTACATGCCACCAATGGCTGCCCAATTTTCAACTTGTTCAAATATAAACAATATGCTCTCAAAATTCAGTTCTACTATACTTAATTGTATCTCCCCTTGACTATTCAGATGACCCTTCAGGATCACGTGGAGCAGAGGCATCCAACAAGTGGTCCACACTGCTCCTGAGTACAGCCCAAACCAGATTAAAATGGCAGTTCCTATCTGATCTGATTTTAATATGTTGATGTATTAATAAAAAGAGAACATATCAACATATTTGGTTTTCTAAATCAATCTGCAGGCCACAGGGATCCTTAGATATGGTTTGGTGGTCCCCATTTCTATCTGAATTGCCTCAGAATATCTCCAGGTCCTCAGTGATTGCTGCCCTGTAGGTGTGCAGTTAACAGGTCTGCCTTAATTGATTGAATGATAAAAAGAACACGTGCTCTGGGTTGTTACAGACTTCACCACCACCAGAGTCAACACATACTGTAAGGTGAAAACCTCCTGCCTAAGCAAGGGCTACATGACTGATGTATGATTGTGCGTATTTCTGCTTTTCCCCAACAAGGGAATAAAGTTAAGAAAAAAGCTCAGAGGATCATTCTGCACCACTGAAACTCTGACTCTGGCACCATGAGGGTCTTTATATGTTATCATGGCTTCTTCACCTGAATTTCCCCTAAAAGAAATCCCTACCGTCCAAACCCACAACCCATAGAACGGTTACAGGGGAGTAACTCACGGCGAATTCTGCACCCAGAGGCCATGGAATATTGGAGCGAGGGAGATTTCTGTTCCGGAGGGACCTGCAAACCTCTCGCGGGGGGGTCCTTCTCGCTGCGGACTGGGCGCCGGGACTGGGAGCTGAGGGCAGCTCTGCCACGGTCCCGGCACCGAGAGGAAAAGATCCGAGCGGGCTTCAGGGACGGGATCTCCAGTGGCCACGCGGGTCCCTCCACCCACAGAGGGACCTGCAAACCTCTCGCAAAAGGTCCCTCGCGCTGCAGACACAGAGCCCAGCCCAGCCCAGACCTGCTGCGGCCACGGCACCAAGAGAAACAGACCCGAGCAGGCTTCAGGGACGGGATCTCCAGCGGCCGCACAAGTCCCTCTGCCCACAGGTGACGGGGGTCGGTGAGAGAGTCTCTTTGGCGGGTCGAGAGGGGAGTGGGGTGCCCCCATGATTCGGGCCCCCCCGGGAGGTAGAAGCTGAGAGGCGGCTGCAGACCAGGACTCCCCAAGCGGGCCAGAGCCTGAATCCATTGTGGAAGGTCTGTGCATAAACCCTCTGAGGGAACTGAGCCTGAGAGGCGGCCCTGCCCCGACCTGACCACCTGAACACAATCTCATACTGAATAGCAGCCCTGCCCCCGCCAAAAGCCCTAAGGCTGGAAGCAGCATTTGAATCTCAGTCTCAGGAGGCGAGGTGGGTGTGAGGAGAATATTCAGAGGTCAAGTCACTGGCTGGGAAAATGCCCAGAAAAGGGAAAAGAAATAAGACTATTGAAGGCTACTTTCTTGAAGAACAGGCATTTCCTCCCTTCCTTTCTGATGAGGAAGAACAATGCTTACCATCAGGCAAAGACACAGAAATCAAGGATTCTGTGTCCCAGCCCACCCAATGGGTTCAGGCTATGGAAGAGCTCAAAAAGAATTTTGAAAATCAAGTTAGAGAAGTGGAGGAAAAACTGGGAAGAGAAATGAGAGGGATGAAAGAGAAGCATGAAAGGCAGATCAGCTCCCTGCTAAAGGAGAACCAAAAAAATGTTGAAGAAACTAACACCTTGAAAACTAGCCTAACTCAATTGGCAAAAGAGGTTCAAAAGGCCAATGAGGAGAAGAATGCTTTCAAAAGCAGAATTAGCCAAATGGAAAAGGAGATTCAAAAGCTCACTGAAGAAAATAGTTCTTTCAAAACTAGAATGGCACAGATGGAGGCTAAGGACTTTGTGAGAAAGCATGATATCACAGAACAAAGAGAGAAGAATGGAAAAATGGAAGATAATGTGAAATATCTCATTGGAAAAACAACTGACCTGGAAAATAGATTCAGGAGAGACAATTTAAAAATTATGGGACTACCTGAAAGCCATGATCAAAAGAAGAGCCTAGACATCATCTTTCATGAAATTATCAAGGAAAACTGCCCTGAGATTCTAGAACCAGAGGGCAAAATAAATATTCAAGGAATCCACAGAACACCGCCTGAAAGAGATCCAAAAAGAGAAACTCCTAGGAACATTGTGGCCAAATTCCAGAGTTACCTGGTCAAGGAGAAAATATTGCAAGCAGCTAGAAAGAAACAACTCAAGTATTGTGGAAATACAATCAGGATAACACAAGATCTAGCAGGCTCTACATTAAGGGATCGAAGGGCATGGAATAGGATATTCCAGAAGTCAAAGGAAGTAGGACTAAAACCAAGAATCACCTACCCAGCAAAACTGAGTATAATACTTCAGGGGAAAAATTGGTCTTTCAATGAAATAGAGGATTTTCAAGCATTCTTGATGAAAAGACCAGAGCTGAAAAGAAAATTTGACTTTCAAACACAAGAATGAAGAGAACCAGGAAAAGGTGAACAGCAAAGAGAAGTCATAAGGGACTTACTAAAGTTGAACTGTTTACATTCCTACATGGAAAGACAATATTTGTAACTCTTGAAACATTTCAGTATCTGGGTACTGGGTGGGATTACACACACACACATGCGCACACGCACACATACATAGAGACAGAGTGCACAGAGTGAATTGAAGAGGATGGGATCATATCTTAAAAAAAAAAATGAAATCAAGCAGTGAGAGAGAAATATGTTGGGAGGAGAAAGGGAGAAATTGAATGGGGCAAATTATCTCTCATAAAAGAGGCAAGCAAAAGACTCATTAGTGGAGGGATAAAGAGGGGAGGTGAGAGAAAAACATGAAGTCTACTCTCATCACATTCCACTAAAGGAAAGAATAAAATGCACACTCATTTTGGTAGGAAAACCTATCTCACAATACAGGAAAGTGGGGGACAAGGGGACAAGCAGGGTGGGGGGGATGATAGAAGGGAGGGCATGGGGAGGAGAATGCAATTCGAGGTTGACACTCATGGGGAGGGATAGGATCAAAAGAGAATAGAAGTAATGGGGGACAGGATAGGATGGAGGGAAATATAGTTAGTCCTATACAACACAACTATTATGGAAGTCATTTGCAAAACTACACAGATTTGGCCTATACTGAATTGCTTGCCTTCCAAAGGGAAGGGGTGGAAAGGGAGGGAGGTAAAGAAGCTGGAACTCAAAGTGTTAGGATCAACTGTAATGTTCTTACCACTAAGAAATAACAAATACAGGTAAAGGGGTATAGAAAGCTATCTGGCCCTTCAGGACAAAAGAGAAGACGGAGACAAGGGCAGAGAGGGAGGATAGAAGAGAGAGCAGATTGGTCACAGGGGCAATTAGAATGCTTGGTGTTTGGGGGGGGGAAGGGATAAAAGGGGAGAAAATTTGTAACCCAAAATTTTGTGAAAATGAATGTTAAAAGTTAAATAAATAAATTTAATTATTAAAAAAAAAAAAAGAAATCCCTACCTACTCAGCCTAGGGGAGATGAGAATCCTAGAATCACAGAACTGAATTTTAAATCTAGGAAAAATATCTCAGAAACCATCTATAAGGGCCAATTTTAAAGAGCGTTGATGAAAATAATGCCCATTTTTTAAAATCTTTGCTCTAACAAACAAAGATTTCCTGGGGGGAAAAATACACCAACCCTAAAATATAACATGTTTTCCATAAAACTTCCTTTCTCCAACAGAGGGAGGAAAAAAGCCTGAGAAATTCAATTTAATAATTTATGGAACTATGTAACCATGAACTGAATTTGTGGCACAAAGCTGTGATATAAAAATCTAGGCTTTGTTACTGAGCACACAGCTGGAAATTGTTGACTCAGTCAGTTATTCTCTTAGAAACAAAATGACAAAATGGGGCCTGTCCAAATTAAATTTTGACTCCATCCATAATGATCAAAGAGCAAAGTACCCCAAATGCTCTGTCCACACCCTTCACTTGAACGGCTCCCTTCAGGATCTTCTGATAACCTCACCAGAAAGTATCTATGGCCCATGAAGCTGGTGGAATATGGAAGTCAGAATGAATCTGGTACCATTTTGTCCCAAAGGATGTAGAAACTACCTCAGACAGAGGAACAAAGACATCGCTCCTACTGTTACAAGAACTTTGGGGGATCCCTATAGCCTCTAGGATAAAATACAGATGGGGTCTTTATGAAGGCCTTCAGAATTGGCTCCAGGCTACTTTTCCTGGCTTATCACACATACACACACACACACACACACACACACACACACACACACACGTATATGTGTATTCATATATCATTCCCTCTCATGCACTCTGTGTCTCAGTCAAACTGGACTATATGATGTTCCCCAGACATGACAATCAATCTCCTCCTGTGCCTGGAATGCTCTTCATCATCACCTCTGGAAGACCTTCTTGAGGCTCCCAGTGATTCATACTCATCTTCCCATTCTCTCATATATATTTTACAGTCACTGATTTTTGTATGTATTGTTTCTCCCTAGCAGAGTGTAAGGTCCTTGAAGACAGGAACTGGTTCCCACTTGTATTTAAGTTTGCTCTAAAGCTACTTTCTCCCACCAGGAAGGAAGCCAGTGGGGTATAGAAAACAAGAGGGTAGGATTTTAGTGGGACTGTCCTGCCAGACATCTTATATAATGTACTTGTACACAGCAAGTGGCCAGAGCAGTCAGTCTATTTTTTAAAAAGAGAAATATTTGACAACTTGGTACAGGGTGGGCATCAGGAAAGGTGATAGGTCTGGGACTTCACCCTATCCCTCCAGATCAGAAGTTCTTAACCTGGGGTCCATGGAACTGGATGGGGGGGAGGGGGAATTACATCTTTATTTTCCCTAACTTTTATTTTTCTTTATAGGTTTATGTATTTTATGCAATTAAAAACATTCTGAGGAGTCTATGGGCTTCACCAGTCTAACAAAGGGCTTCCACAGCACAAAGACCAAGAACCCCTGACCTAAGGGCTAATTTTAGAGCATCACTAATCAGGCATTGATTACATCCCTACTATGTGTGCTGAGTGCTGGGGGAATACAGACAAAATTGAAATTGTTCCTGTCCTCAAGGATCTTCTATTCTATAGAAGGAGATATTATGTATTAAAATAAGCATGTAGAAAATATTCAGATGTTTTACAGACATATGTAGAAACAAAACAAGACTGACCTCCTGTTGTTGGAAGACATCGGTGTATTTACCCAGTCCGAGCTTGCTGAAGAGCTCAGGAAGGTCAGACCCTTTGAGGGAGCTGTTCAAGCTACAGCCATTGCTTCCAGTCAATGAGGAAATGCAGTCCATATAATTGCTGCTGCTGAGATAGTGTTCGGCTAAGAGGCCAAAGAGAGACAAAGACAGAGGAATACTTGAGATTAAATACCTGGACATTTAGAGCATGCTTTAATTAAAAGTTTTAATCATCCCAATATTTCTATTCCCCATTGTTCAACTGATGAGGGCATCAGATTGCTGGAATATAGAAAGCCATGACCCACAGTGGGCTGACTTTTCATTAGTGGCATGCTGATTATTGCTCTGAGGAAGCTCTTGTCATTTAAAAGGTTACACTTGGGAGCCAGTAATCCAGTCACAAAACATCTGCAGTAATAGCAATTAATCATATTCTCACCAGGCATTCAGAAACATTAATTCTTTAGTTTAAATTTAATTTAAAGATAGGCTTGGGGAAAAAGTTGGAGTTAAATGGAAGTTGGGCCATCACTGGAGATAAAATCAAAAGACACAGATCCCAGGTTCCTTTTGAGGAAAGGAATAGCCCCCCAATAACCAAACCTAGCTTTCCCTGTGGCCTGGGAAATCCCATAGTTTAAGAAGCTACTCTCTATTTGTCACAAGACACATGTGCATAACGACAGTTGCATCCTCCACAAAGATGTCAAATAGAAATTCCTTTAGGTCTAACCATGTCACTCTCTAGCTCAAGAAACTCCAGTTCCACCACCCCCCCCACCCCCCCCCCCCCCGCACCATTACTTTAGGATAAAATGCAAGTTTGACCTTCAAAGTACCTGACAGCCTAGCTCCAGCCACCTTTCCAGGCTGGCTTGTTACAGCACATTATTCCCCTTTCCAGACTCTACATCCCAGCCAATAGTGTCTATCCATTCTTTCCTAGGATGGAAAGGCCAGTGGTAGGAATAATGACTTTGGAATCATGGATTTAAATCCTGCTTTGAATGTTTCATACAAATATGACCTTAGATAAGTGACTTACCTTCTCTGGACTTTTGTTTCCTCATTCCGAAAATGAGGAGTGTAGATGATATGACCTCTGAGATGCCTTCTAGCTTTTGTCCTGTGATCCTATGAGCTCCCATTTCTGGGTCTTTGTACAAACTGAAACACACTCACTTCTCCCCTCTACCTCTTAGAAGACCTAGCTTCCTTCAAGATCAGCTCATGACACATTTTTACTTGACAGGCCCAGTATCTGGTCCCTCCTCCAATCTGAAATTAAATCCACTTTGCAGATAGCTTGTGTGACATAGCTTTGAATGCATTCCTCTTTCAGCAAATAAACTATTTGAAACGCGCAGGGGGGAAGGAACTGTTTCATTTTTATCTTGGTACTTTTAATATCTGGCACAATACCTGACCCACAGAAGGTGCTTATTAAGTCCTTGTTGAATCAATGAGAACAAGGCACTTTGGGCATGCCTGGGGCCTCTGGGCCAATCCAGGCCTGAACAAGAACTGCCACTTCAATGTACCCAGTGAATATGTGTCCAGGCTCCATCAGGAGGTCTTCAGTGAACAAAAAACCAGGTCCTCCTGGGGCAGAGAGGTTCACTCTTGGAAAGTCCTGATATGTTAGGAACTTTCCCTGGCATTGAGCTCAAATGAGCCTTTCTGAAATTCCCACCCATTGCTCCACGTTCTAACCAAAGACTCTGCTGTGCTGTTATCTTAGAAAAGGCCAAGCAAAGTAAGTTTAATTCCTCTTCCCTTTGAGAAGCCTTCAAATGCTTGAAGACCACCATCTTGTGTTTGTGCCTCAAGCACCTAACCTGCAACAGAGACTGTTCTAGAGCCCTTAGGAGGACAAGACACTAAGATGGGTGGGCTGGGCTTCCTGCTAAGTTCTGCTCTGGACTCTTAGGTACCAGCGGGTCAATCACTTAACTAGTGTCTACGCCTTCTACTGAAGTCATCACTCCCATCAAAGACTAAAGCCTGAGTGATGAACTGGGGGACTGTTCCACCTTATGTGAGACCCTGCTTCCTGTTGTCTTAAGAAAGACAGAGGATCTCATCCAGACTATGTGGTCTGGACACTGGCATGCAAGATGGAGCCAAGTGAAAGTCTGGGAAAAGGAGACTTTTATTTCTTCTGGCAAAGTCACTGAAGAGTAGATAGCAAGCGAGTCTTACTCCTCCCTTTGTCTCAGCTCTTCCTAATTCTGCATGCCTACATCTTGCTGCTCACATTTACCAAAACAGTATGGCACTTCTGAACCTCAAACATGACAGAGATGCCCACTTTCTTTGGCATTCATTATAATTATTATTGTAGCTGGCATTTATTATTGCTCTAATGTTTGCAAAGTACTTTGACATACATGATCTCACTGAACCTCACAACCACCCTACTCATTTCAAATGAGGCAATAACATCCTTAGCACAGTGCCTGGTACAAAGTGGCTGGTTAAGAAATGCTGGTTCCCTTCCCCTCTACTAGAAGCAACCATAATTCAGTATTAGAGGCTTAATTACTCCGTTTTAAATATGCAGAAACTGAGACTTAGGCAGCTTGCCCATGGTCACATGGCTAATGTTGAAAGCAGGATTCAAACTAAAGTCTCAAAGGCACATAGGATCGAGTCAGAGCTAGAAGAAAGCCCAGTAGTCATCTAGTCCAATGCTCTCATTTTATAGTGGAGGAATTGAAGCCTCAGAGAGGCTAAGGTCAGAGGGTGGGCTTCAAGCTCGTGGCTATCCTGCCTCTGAGTGCAAGACTCTTTCCTTTTCACCACATGGTTAAGGCAAATAAGTGACTATATTCAATGAATCATTCTCCTACATAAAGAATCCCCTCATTTCTTCAAATCTTCATTTAAGTCTTGCTGAGGTTCCATCAACTAGGCAAAAACTAGCATGGTCATCTTTCCATTTGGATGAGACAGTCCTGGGGGTTGACTGGACTTCCAGTTCAATTTGAGTTAATGGGATGATGTGACAGCTCCAAAAGGCTGCCCCACCCCAAGAGAGCAAGAGAGGCCAGCTGTCTGGGCTGGGGAGATTTGTTTGTACTTTCTCTCCCATTAGACAGCAAGCTCTTCCGGGGTGGGGGGGTGGAGGGGTGTTGTATGACTTTTGCCTTCCTAAGCGTTTACTTAGTACTATGCCTAGAACCTCACAAGTGCTTAATATTTGCTTGCTGACTAAATGGCTGATCATCCCACTGCACTCAACCCTAGCCAGACCCTATAGGAGGGCTGTGTTTAGTTCTGAGTTCCCTATTTTAAGAAGAGCTTTTAAAAGTTGTGAGTACCTAGGCAAGGATGACCAGCATGATGAAGGACCTTGAGATAATGCCACTTGGAGAGAAATGAAAGGAACAGAGAATGTTTAGCTTGGAGAAGACACAGAAAGGGCATGATGGTGGTCTTCAAGTCTCTGAAAGTCTATCAGCTTAGAAGAGCAGTCAAGGTGACTTTGTTCCTCTTCATAATAAGATTAGGAACAATGGACAGAAACTGAATGCAGTGGTAGATTTCTGATGAGAGCATGGACAAAAACAATCTATCAAGAGCCACGCATGCAGAAGTGAAATGGGTTTTCCACCAAAAGTATTCTCGTTGAGAATATTGTTGCAAGGACTCCTGTTGAAGGTTGGATTAGAAGTGGTGGCATTGGAAATTCCTTCCAGCAGTGAGATGATGGGATTCTCAGTGCTGATGCTAACTCAAGGTGGAAGAACCAGAGTGAGCTCAAGCAGATCAAGAGGCAACAGTTATTTTGGCCAGGTATTGGAACACTGTCAGAGCCCCACCCTCAGACACTCCCCTGGTACTAAACTTCTCCCAACTTTCTCCAACTGTTAAGGTCCTAAGGGTTCAGCAAGGGAGCTGGCAAGAGCAAGGAGAAAATCAAACGGTGAGAATTGGAAGGCGAACAATCTCCCCTCTGTGGATCTCTGTTCCTTCATCTGTAAAAGGAGTGGGTTAGATGAGATGATCTCTAAGGATCTGTTCTAAATCCATGATGATCTTCTAGCCTACCCTGCATTGCTACCAATAATCTACTTGGAAAGAGGAGAATGGACCTGGATACTCTAGTATTTTTTAAAACAGGAAAAGCTAGCTGTGGGAGTTAGCTTGTCAAATTCACACAAAACACACTGGCGAGTCAAATTCTTGGTTAGCTGGCAAGATGATACATCTTAATTAGTAGCCAATGGGACTTTGTGGTCACCTCACTAGGGGCCTTACAGGATTTAACAAAGCCAGAGAAGTCAGCTGCACCATTAGCAGCACTTGCATTTCAGAATACTGGAGCCAGGTAGGGGACACAGACTTTAACAGGGAGGGTTAATGAGGAACAGATCAGGGAGGGCTCTCTCTGCTCATCCCCCACATAGGGCTCAGTTCTCTCTGTTGAAGTTTAAAGTCCTCACCAGGGATTAATGCTCTAGAGTGCAGCACTGTTGTAGCTACACCTGCATCCTCTAGTTTGACAGTCATCACTGTCCCGGGAGCTCTCCAGGGACTCTGGATGAGGCAGTGTCTGTCTGGCCATTAATTTATTTAATAACAATTCCTATTTCTGTTACTTTAAGTTTGCAGAGCAGCTTCCCCACCATAATCCAAGGTGTTGGAATCCCAAGTATTGTCATCATCATCCCCAACTTATGAATGAGGAAACAAGCCTCAGAGAGGCTGTGGCCAGCCCAAAGTCACCCAGAGAGTGAAGGCTTAGAATGAGTACTGGAACCGAGGCTCAGTTCTAAGACCAGCACTCTTTCCACTAGACCAGTAGTCCTTAATAAGGGGTCCATGGCCCTCCCAAGGGGTTGGGGTCTTCAAATAGAGTTCAGGAAATCTGTGAAGCTGGATGGGAAAGAAAAATTACATTTATATTTTCAGTCAGCTCTAGCTAAGCATTTCTTTCCATTGATTCTGAGAAAGACCCATGGATTTCCCCAGACTGCCTGCCTACCAAAGGAGACCATGATGCACAAAAGAACAAGCACTCCTATACTAGACCATGTTCCCTATTAGTAATGTTAACAACATACAATCACTTACATCCCCACAGGGTCGTGGTTTACAAAGCATGTTATGTGCATGTTATCTCATTTTTATGATGACTGTTCATCTTGGGCCATGTCTAGGTAAGCTAATGGGATGGGAAGAGGAATTCGTGACATTGAACAGTCAGAACATTTTCCCACTGGTTAACTTAAATCCCTTTTGCTTTCCCTCTTGTCCAGTCTTTGGCAGAAAGAGGGAGAGGGAAAGAGGGAAGGAGGGAGAGGGACAGAGAGAAAGAGAAAGAGAGAGAGAGAGAGGGAGAGAGGGAGAGAGGGAGAGAAGGAGAGAGGGAGAGAGAGAGAGAGAGGGAGGGAGGAATGCTCTTTCACGGACTTTGAGATTTGTGTTTTCTTCAGAATAAATCTCAGTTTCCACTTACAGGTCTTTGAATGGACCCTAATTTCCAAATATTTGATTTACTTTGTTAAAGAAAATCCTAAAACATACAGGAGCTCAACACTACATTGTTCAGCCTGGACAATGGCAGTCACAGAAATGCAATGCACATCCTTTATTGGAGCCAGATGTCTCACACTGGTGTCTCTCTACCAACTCTTTACCAACTGTCAACCCAGCATCAACCCAACCTCCCCTTGAGAGGCAATATAAGTCAAGTCAAGGAGGATTTTAAAAGCTCCTATTATGTCCCAGGCACTCTGCTAAGGAATGAGAATACAAACAAAAGGAGAAAGAAAGGCATTCCCTGCCCTTCACATTTCAATAATGCAATGAAGAGAGTGCTTGACCTGGAGTCAGGATGATCCAAGTTCTGATTCTGCTTCAGACACTATCTATGCAACTCCAGACAAGTCACTCTGCCACTGCCTGCCTCAGTTTCCTCAAGTTTAAAGTGGGGATAAGCATCTACTGTACAGGATTGCTATGAGGATCAGATGAGATAACATGTAGTGTTTTACAAACTATAAAATAGTACAGAAATGTTGGCTATTACTCTTTGAACAAGTCCCAGAGGAAGCCTGGGACAATGCAAAGCACACTGGATTTAGCATTGGAGAAGCTGGGCTTATCCAACTTCTGTTACCACCTATGTGGGAGAGAAGTCAGTCACTCCCAGGGTCTGGATGGGCTCAGCTCTGTGCTCCCTTGCAATGGTAATTTAAATGGGAAGATCTTTCCCATTCATTAATAGACCCATGTAACCTGCTTAAGTTATATGGAAGCCTGAGTCACATGAAGCCTGTGTTGGGAGGAGTTTGCTGAATGGGTGGAGCAGGAAGGGTAGAATAGGAAGAGGCAGAGATAGAGCAAAGTTGAGAGGAAGTTAGTCATAAGAGCAGTTAGAGCTAGGAAGGATAGAGGCTGTTGGGTATCATGAGTGAGACAGTTTGTTTGTGATTTGCTTAAAGGAGCCTGCTTATGATTTCTTAAAGGGATCTGGTTTATGGGAAGCCTAATGGGGGAAGGTTTGGGGATGACATTGTTCTCTGCATTGTTACTGTGCATGGATTTTTGTTACTATGATAGATTTAGTTTTATGGTGTCTGAATAAATGTTTTGGTTCTGTCTTCCATGTGGACAGTCTGTGGTATTTCACAATTCAGAATTGTGGTGGGATATTCATGGCCACTGTAGGCAATATGAATATCGTGTTGGCGCTATATCTCTTCTGCCTCCAGACCGATAATCTGATGACCGCCCACCCAGCCAGGCTCTTTGCCATCCCCAAATTCTGAGTTCACTTTTGGCTCCTTGCTTCCTTTGTCCCCTGCTCTCTCACAATCCATTTCTGTTGATCCTTAGTCTATAAGTACTTCAAGGGCTGGCTACAACACACAGCTCCTCTACATTAAGCCAAAATGACTGACCCTTCCCCAAAAGGCCAATTCTTACTGGCAATAACATTATGTCCCATTCAATGCCACATTGTGTTCAGCTCTTCCTTAATCAATGAATACCAACTTAGCTTCCAAGTCTCTGTTGTCACAGAAAACATGGCTCTGACTGTTTGGGCTAGGCATAGGGAACTTGCAGCCTCAAGGCCACATGTGGCCCTCTAGGTCCTCAAGTACAACCCTTTGACTGAATCCAAACTTCATATTTCTGTGAAATCACATTGGCAGATGAGAGCATGGATTGGAGTGGGAGGAGACTCAAGACAGGAAGACCTACCAGCAGCTACTGCAGCAGTCCAGGAGTGAGGGGATGAGGGCTTGCACAAGCATGGTGGAGGGAGAGATCCCTGGGAGGTCAGGGGAGGGATTAAGAAACTCCGTTTCAGAAAGGAGAGAACCCAGAATACTTGAATTGGTAAAGGTGAAAAAGAGGTCCAAGTTAACAAAGTTTTGGCACCATCCTGACTGGTTATCCTTGGCCCTCAAAGGCCAAGACCTTGTTCAGCCCTGGGAGTCTGAGAGAAGGAAGAACAGGTCACAAAAACAGGGAAGAGGAGAAAAAAAAAGATCTAGTGTAAATGAATGAATGAAAAATTATTTAAGTGACTACAATGTGCCAAAGACTGTGCTAAGCACTAAGGAAACAAATAGTTTTAAAAATCAACAGTTCCTGTTTTCAAGGAGCTCACACTTTAACTGGAGGAGACAACATATAAAAGAAAATGCAACCATAAGGCAGAAGCAAAGGCCCAGAAGGCCTTAGACAAGAAGCAAGGAAGTGTATTTGGAGCAAGACTCCATAGAAAAATCAGTAGTGAATGATATAGACAGAAGGTGAGAGCAGAGAAGAAATGAAAACTTATTCAAAGAAAAGCATCTCAGAGGAAATCCATGTTCTCAATGGACAAATACCTCACAATAAAAGCACCTTAGTTAAAATCTAAGGAGGAAAGTGAAGATGTTAGAATAATTTCTGCAAACAAAATTTCTCAAACAAAAATGGAACAACTCCAAGATGTCCAAATTATTCAGAAAAGCAATTAAAAAATAAAGTAAAAATATCAAGTAAATTAAGACAGTGATGACAGCACTTAAGAAAACAACAAGTCTAACAAGTGACTGGAAAATACAGAACAAAAAAATAGAGACCCTTTATAACATCAGATTCTCTGAAAACGGAAACAGAGAATTAGAATGGAAGGGTGGGGAGGTAGGAGAAAAATTAGCCTAACTAATCTTTTTATTTTTAATTTTGGAAAAACATGAGAGCTCTACAAAACTAAAAATACTAAATCTGAAGATGGATGCAAAAACAGAATCTAAGGATTATAGGTCTTCCAGAAAGACAGCATGAAGAAGAAAACCTGAATACTATACACAAAAAGCCCAGAAATGTGATGAAGTTTCTTCTCCCCAAATCACAGACCCAAGGTGAAAGCCAGAATAAAGCTGAAACTCACTTGATTTGTTTTGTTTGCGTTTGGGGCTCCCAAGAGAAGTCGCAAATTCATTGTGAGCATTAGGGCCAATTCCATTCCGGTCTCTCCAATTATCAGATTCACTTCCACTTCCCAGGTGTTCACGACTGTTGGACCGTGAGAGAGACATTGATGATCCCTGCAATTAAAAAAGAGTCCAAAGAAAGACAATGATAAGTAACTTAATTTGTGAGTTGTGGGAAAGACAGGTGGGCAGGAAGAGAACAACTACAGTCCACAGAAGACCATCTCATTTAGTTGTAGAGGGAATTAGCTTCCTGAAAGGGGCCTTAAAAATCTAGTCCTGCATGGATAGTGAGGTTTTGAACTGATCTAACCATTCTAAAGAATAATTGGGAACTATACCCAAAGGGCTTTAAAACTGTGTGTACCCTTTCACCCAGCAATACCACTACTAGGTCTATATTCCAAAGTGATCCAAGGAAAATGACAAGAACAAGGACCTACATATACAAAAATATAACAGCTCTTTTGTAGTAGTAAAGAATTAGAAATTGAGGGGATGCCTATCACCTGGGGAATGGGTGAACAAGTTGTGGTATATGATTGTGATGGGCACTACTGTGCTATAAGAAATGGTTTCAGAAGACAGGATAGTTTCAGAAAAATCTGGGAAGACTTAACATGAACTGATGCAAAGTGAAGCAAGCAGAACACAGTAGAATCTTGTATACAGTAACAACATCACATGATGATCAACTGTGAATGCCTTAGCTATTCTCAGCAATACAACGATCTAAGGCAATTCCAGAAGACTCTTGATGAATAATGCTATCCACCTCCGTAGAAAGAACTGATGGAGTCTACATTCAGATCAAAGCATACTTTTTTCACCTTATTTTTTTTTTGGTCTGTGTTTTCTTTCACAACATGACTAATATGGAAATATGTTTTGCATAACTGTACATGTATAACATATCAAACTGCTTGCCATCTTAGGGAAGAGGGAAGAGAAGGAGGAAAGGAGAGAATTTGGAACAAAAAAACTTTTAAATAAGTAGCAAAAGCTGCTTTTACGTGTAATTGGGGAAAAAAGGTTTTTAAAAAAGTTCCACCAAAAAATAATCTAGCCCTACACTTTTCATTTTACAGATGAGGAAACTGGAGCTGAGAGATGAATTTGTCCAGGGTTATACAGCTAATAAATGGCAGAGTTGGGATTTAAACCCAGGTCTTCAAACTTCGAATGGCAATGCTCTTTCACCCTATTGCTTCCCACTTGACCATATTACTTCTGACAGTCTCTAAAGATTAGAGCTCTGCTCTAGTGCACAGATATTGTGGAAAGAGAGTCAGACTTAGATTTGCACCCCATTAATGACAGCTATCAACACCATCAATGACAGTTGTGGTACACAGAGGTCCCCTCTTTGACCTCAAGGCTCAGAGAGTGGTCTTCCAGAGCACCATGAGGTTCTGCCTTGCCCCGTCACAGTGTCAATGTGTGTCAAAGGCAAGACTTAGATCCAAATTTTTCTGGTTTCCACCCTGGTTTCTAGCCATTCCCCACTTGGCCTCTTAGAAACAGAAGAGAGTAATATAACATAGATATTTTTAAAGGGGAGGAAAAAGAAACTAAACCCTTTGATAATATCCTACTCAAGTGAAAATTTCCTCCCGTAGGCTGTAGAAGTGGGGTAGACATTGAGAAAGGAAGCCACAACTAAAAGTACATCCTCCACCTAAGAGAAGACTTAAAGCTCTAGGAAAAAATGAGAGCTTCAAGGGAAGTAAGGTAGAGCAGGATTGTGGAGGATCCCACTGCTCCCCACCCCCTCCCAAGGAAGAACCCATAAAGATGTCCGGTGGGGAACGAAAAGTGCCATGGTTTCAGCAAGGGCAGGTGAGAGAGACCAAAGAAGTTAGTAAATCACGTAGGAAATTTAGTTTGGAGACTTATTTCTATTTAAGGAGGGACTGTGGTACAGCAGAAAAAACCCATGATTTGGGATCACAGAACCTGAGTTCAAATCCCTAGTCTGCCAACTTACTGCTGGGTCACCCTGGGAAAATGACTTCGTCACTCCGGGTCTCAGTTTCTTCATCTGTAAAATGAAGAGGTTGGACCAGTTGGTCTCCGAGGGCCCTCCCAACTCTAGTTCTCTGATCCCCAGACCACAGTCAGAGATGACAAGGGCCCAGTCCAGGTAAGATGTCAACTGAAACAAAGGAATTGATGCAAGGAAGGGATTGATAGGAGAACATACTGTTAAGACTGGGAGCCTGATTCGTTTTAATCTAGAAAAATGACAGCACTGTGGACCCAAATTGGGAAATCCAGAGAGGGAACAGACAGGAGAAAGAAGATGAAAGGACATACAGCTAATGATGTCTAGCAGACAATTGAGTGTTGAACTATCAGAAAAGATATCAGGGTTTCAGAAGCAGATTGAAGAGACGTTCACCTAGAGTCGAATGTGAAGCCTGAAGGACAAATGAGGTTGTTCAGCTGAAGAGCACCAAGGATTGAACCCTGGTGTCTGTGTTTCGTTAATGCAGAGAGAGCAAAGTATGACTGATAGAACACTGGATTTCATCTCAAAAAATCTGGGTTCAAATCCTTCCTTGGATACTTCCTGGTGATGTGATCCTAGTCACTTAACTTCTCCTCATCTGTAAAATGGGGATAATAATATCCCTTAGAAGCAACAGGAAGACAGTGGATATTCCAGAGCAGGGAGAGACATGGTCAGGTCCCCCCTGCCCCTCCCTCCACACAATCTGAGTACCAACTGGCTTCTCTACCCTGTGCAGGTCATGGAGGCTCTTTGGGTCAAGACTCTGGGTCTCTGAGCTTCTCTGGTTCCCCTTCAGGGATCCCTTAAAAACCAGATGTGAGCAGCTGTTTAAAACCAGCTGTTCAAGGACAGTGGTGGCAGGTCTATAATGAGGAAACTGCCTCCCCCAAAGATTTGACTTTAGGAATGCCCAGAAACTCACTTTCTAGGCTTCCTTCTTTTCATTATGTCCATGTGCTATTAAGCCTGGGGGATGCTGTGCATTGAGCTCAGAGTTTGTGAGCTTAGGGGGCTCCAGGGCTTGACAATTTTCTTTTTTTCCAACCACCCATCTCTAAAAATTGGACAGATTGGTCATGGCTAACAGTGGAATAAATTGGGGTCGGAGTTATCTTTGATGAGACTCTACACAGTGCAAAAAGCTGGGGTGGGGAATGGGGGTTAGAATTATTTTCTTTTATAATAAAATTCAGCTCTACCACTATATTTATGGACAAATCACTTTTCTGCACCTCAATTTCCTCATCTATTAAATGAGGGGGCATGATTAGATTTTTAAGGCCCCTCCCAGGAAATTAACTCCATAATAAAACTAAGTGTTTACTTCAGAGTTACAAAATTTTGAAAGTAATTCAAATTATACTCCTATAAGTCCCTTGCATCACTACTGTAATCTAACCCTGAGAACAAAATGCACCAGAGCTTTCTTTCCAGGCTCTTAAAAATAGCTTCCTTTTTCTTCCACTGAAAGTTTTTGGAATTCAAAAGGAGCACTGAAAAAGGACACATTTCCTCAAATTTTACAGGAGTAAACTGGTCCATTGGAGAGGAAGAGAAGCCCACCCCAAGTTTTCCTAAGCAGAAAAATCATTATGCAACAGTCTTTCAAACAAGGAGTCCAGTAAACATTCCATTTCGACCGACTGCTGATTTTTTTTTCTCTCTAAAATATGGGTTTGGACAACTTCCTCATGTTTTCTCATAGGAGCCAACAGCCAAAAGCTGGCTCTCTCCAAAATGGCAGGCCCATGCTTGTCAGTCCTGTGTAGCCCAATGGGGTATGGACCTATGGCCCTGGCTCCTACTGCCATGCATCAGGAAACTAGGCTGTCTCCTTCAGTGTGCGCAGCAGAGCCAACATCTGGGACCCAGAAAACACTGCGGAGCTCTTCTTCAAGATATTTCCGGCTGACCTTTGGCAGGTCCAAATGCTCAGGACTGTTTGCTGCTTTCTATTTGAAAAGTCAGTCTTTTCCACCTGTTTGCATTATTTACCTCTGAGGTAGTTCTGTCAGAAGACAGACTCGGCACAGCCATATTTTGTCTACCCTCAGCTCTATGGTTTGATTTATTGCGAGTGTGTGTATGCACACACGTATACACACACGTGCGCACGCGCGCGCGGACACACACACACACACACACAGGCAAACAGCAAATAGTCCCTGGCTTTGAAAGATGCAGATGGGTCACTAAAACTATTTCCATTGTATGACAATCTAGTTACAGAGAACAGACTCAAAGCCAATTCCCTAATCCTCTCCCTTCTCCATCTGTACCACCACCCAGCAGAATGTGAGTCACGGAGTGGAAGTCTACAGACACCATGTGCCATCCACAGCACTGTCCATGGGGAAGCGCACCTCATACGTCGTCCTCATCGTGGGCTTGTAGGACACGTGATTAGCCCTCCTCAATTCCTTGATGGTTTCGGCCGGCATGGACTTGGAGAATCCCAGGCCACTCCATGTGTTGGTTGGTGTCCTCACTTCTGTCACCACTGGTTTTTTCAGCATTGCTTTGGGGAGGGGGAGACACACAGAGAAGTGAATTGTGAGCCACCCTCTCAAACAAGATTATATACAGCTGAGGGCGTGATCTTTAACAATAACAACAACAGTAACAAGCATTTACACAGCATTTTAAAGCTTGCAAAGTACTTCACAAATGTTATCTCATTTGAGGTAGGTTTTATTATTATCCCTATTCTACAGCTAAGGAAAATGGAGCAAACTGGGATAAGTGACTTTCCCAGGGTAACGCAGCTTAAGTAAGTGCCTGAGGCTGCATTTGAACTCAGGTGTTCCTAACTCGAGGCCCAGAGCTCTATCCACTGAGCCACCTAGCTATCTTTATGCATCACAAACCAGCACAGAATAGGGTCATACAGGTCCCAAGTCAAAGACAGGGGGCCTGACTTTCAGATTCAGTAGTACCCTTGCCACTGTATCAAAAAGCTTTGTCAATTTAATTTAATCCTTCATTAGGCTAATATAGACTTCATACAACTTGGGTCGATTTTTGTTTTTTGTTTTGTTTTCCTTTTCTTTTTTTTTTTTTAAGTACAGAGAAACCTTTTTTTATTAAGGGCAAACACAGGCAGTGGAAAACATGTTTATAGGTCTACTGAGAAACAGAGGCATTCTGAAGGAGGCTAATGGATTACATACCTTTGGTTGCTAGCAGCTTCTTCTGTTCATAGTCAAATGCCTAAAAAATGAAACAAACAGAAAATTCTTTACTTCTCCTTTCACCATGGGTCACACCAGTGCTCACATTCTAAAAACAAATGTTTTAACTATAGCTCATGAATTCCCAAAGGACAAATGTTTAATCTCAATATAATAACATACTAGCAATCCTTTGAAAGTCTGATGCATCTAAACAGTAAACCAATCAATTGACAAGAAACTATTAAGTACCTACTATGTGCCAACCACTGTACTAGCACTGGAGAGAAAAACAAAACCACTCTTCCCCCCCAAAGAGTTTATATTATATTGGATCATTTAAACTATCTCAGAGCAACAAATATCTATCTGATTTCCAAAGAGGAAGCACTGAGTCAACTGGCCTCCTTTAATTTAAAAAAATCTATTTATTATTAATATTTAACACACCAGGGAAAGTATACTCCAAATATCAGTGATTCAAACTAATGGTATATGAAAATCTGGTTTGGGATACCACATTCCTGGAATACTAAAATTTTATCCCAAATTCCTGCACTACTCTTTCCCAGAAACCAGTTATTAAATAAAAAAAACAACTTCTCATTTATGATAAACCTATCATAACCTATCATGCTTATGGATTTGATGCCAAGGATTTGAGGAATCCTTTCCAAAGAAAGAACTTGATGCCAAGAAAGCAGTAGACTATTTTTAAAAATAAGTTTGATTTCTTTGGATTATATCTCATTCTGCAGTTATACCTGGAAAATTCTCTCCTCCTCTCCCCCATCATCTAAGCAGAACCATCTCTTGTAGCAAAAAAACCAGTTAGATAAAAGTACCCAATTACCATGGCCATGTCTGAAAAAGTATATAATATTTTGTCCTCGTAGCCTTCACCCCCACCCCCACACCTTTTGCTGATGGAAGAAAGATTTGATTCATTATCTGTTCTCTGGGACCATTATTGGTTTTTCGATTGCTCCAAGTGAGATTATTAAATCGAACTACAATATTGCTTGACTTCAACTTTCAATGACATTAGATGATATTAAACAAACAGACTTCGAGTTCTATTTGCTGGCCAGCACTCACAGAACGCCTTCAAATCAGGTGCTTGGTAAATATTGACTAAAGGAATGACTTGGTCCAAACATGCTTGACTCTCAAGATGCTATCCCAGCAGTATACTGTAGGGAAAAGAGAACCTGGAGGGGGATCCTATAGCTGCTACTGATGATCTGTGTCATTTTCCCTTCCTGGGCCTCAGTTCCTCATCTCTAGAAGAAGGGTCTTGGACTGAATAACCTCAAATATCCATGCAGCCTCTATGTTATAGTCCCATACTCAATGAACTCTTTTGAAACCCAAAATGTTAGAAATCAAAGCAACGTTAGAGAGATCAGCTGTATCACAATGAATGGACTGGACAGAGTACTTTTAAGGTTAACTAACTACTTCATGCAGACATTATCCTATCTGATCACCTGCTCCAACCTCCTCGCTGTGAAGATGAAGAAATAGAGACTCGTTCATAATTGCTCTGGACACAAAAGGGTCTCCTAACCCATGCTTGGAGGCTCTATACTTCCAATGATTTCAGCCAAAGATCATTAATCAGTGACTGTCCAGCACTCTCAATCCCACAAGATGGCTGCCCCTGAAAGTGTTGGCACGTTAAGTCAGCCCAGCTGAACTACTCATGAAAAGTGCTGGTTTGCTACATTAAAGTTGTCACTGTTGACTAAAATGAGAGGATCATAGCCTCTCTCAGTCACAGGTGTTGGTGGGGACAAGAGAAGAATGACATTTACATGTTGCAAAACAAGATGGTGAATAAGACAGAGGATCAGATGCTTTCTCTGATCTTCACAAACCCTTAAGACTCATCAAAATAAAAATTCTGTGCCAGAGGTAAATACAGGTGTCTCCACAGGTCAAGTCACCAAGAAGTACAAGGAGGTAACAATCTGATGAAATAATAGCAGAGAGGGCTAATTCCTAATCTCTAACATGTACACTCACCACCCCCTTTGCCACTAGCCCCCATTCTCTGGCAGGATGGCGCAAGGGGACACAAGCAGTAGCCTTATTGTTACCACAGTCTCTGCTGGGACATCCTGTTCCTGGCCTCACTCCACCTCTCTTTGACAACAGATAACAGAATTCAACTCAACCCATTTCTCTCCCCTCTCGTGCAGAGAAGGTGAAGCATAGGAAAGTGAACATACTAGGCCTGGGAAGGCAGCACGCTATACTGCAATATTCCTCAGCCAGAGAATTAAAGAACAGAGGTAACTGGGGAAATGTACCAGCACATGGGGGAGGGAGGTGTGCTACATAAGGCTTGAAGAAAAAGTCTGGCATCCAATATGGGCCAGTTCTGTCCCCTCAGAAATCACTTGGGGCATGGACTGCAGCTGGTTAAAAGTTAATTCCCCAGCAAAGGAGAAGGCTGAGATAATTTTTATGTCAAATGCTAGGGAATCTGATATCAAAGAGGAAGGAGTCAGAAAGTGAATAATAAGGGAACATAAGGAAAAAAGATTTAAATTACCAAAAATCTCAAGAGGAGGAAAAATCAGTCAAGAACCTTGAGCAATGGCACATAAATCAAGAGGAAAGATATTAAAACAGAAGGAAAGATGACCTCTGGGACATCTAAATGAGTCCAAACATATCTGAATAAATACTGCCAAGACAAAAGAAACTGAATCAACATTTGATGAAACAGAGGACCCTGTGGATTCCACAGAGAGCATGGCATCACAGCAATTCCCAATGGTACAAGAGAAAAATTAAAATGACAAGAACAAAACTGATGACCTGCACAGTAGAAATCATTGACAGAATAGAAAAACTTGAATCCACAGTGTCAAACTTTACCAAGAAATAAAAGAGGAAACAAATACAAATATAAAGAAGTAAAAAATAATCTAGATGAAGAATAGTAAAAAGTAATAATATTAAAAAACACATCATCTCTAAACAAGAAAAACATTATACTCTTGAAGACAGGATACAGAGAAAACTTAAGGATCATAAGTCTCTCAGAACACAAGTTGAAAAATCCTGAACACCATAATACCAGAAAGAATAAAGTAAAACTGCCCAGAACTTCTAAAAATATAAAACAAAATGCTAATTAAAAGAATTCATGGATTGCCTCCATGAATGAAAAACAAAAATCCATGCTGCAAATTCCAGGGTAATCATGGTTAAATTTAATAATTCCCAATGACAAACAATAAATTCTGCAAGCCACCACAAAAAAAAAAACACTTTACAATATAAAGGAAAAGAAATGTGAATGACTCAAGTCTACTCTGCACCCACTAGGAACTGCAGAAGGGAATGGAATGGTGTGTTCTGAAGAGTAAAGGAGTTCAAGATGCACCCAAAGATGTGAGTCTAATCATCAATTTTGAAAAAATAGATATTCAATAAAAGACAATCATTGAAAACATTCCTACAGAATGGTGGTGAAGATCAAATGCAATAACATTTGTGAAGCTCTTAGCAAATCTTAAAGCACTAGAGAAATGTCAGCAATGATAATGATGGTATAAAAGTCCACAAATAACCCCTAAATTTTCATTTTAAGCAATCTTCCACCTTCTTGAATTTTTAACCAAATTAGCAATAACGAGAGGCAGCATTTCATGGTGAGTAGAAATCTGGCCTCAAAACTCATGGTTCAGATTCTGGCTGTGTGATCTGGGCAACTCTCACTCTCAGTGTCCCAGGTAACCCTCTAAAGCTATAAATTTCAAAACCAGCCTTCACTGGTGGAGGGAGTTTTCTAATTGGGAGTTTCTTATACTAAGGAAGTCGTAAGTCTCATCGAAATAGCACTAATTATAGCCTGATATTTATATGGCACTTGAAGCAAAGCCACTCAAACTATACAATTTCATTCGATGCAGCTGGGTGGTACAGCAAATAGAGAGCACCTGCTTCCCAAGGGTATTGTGAGAATTAACTGAGATATCTGTAAAGTGTTTAGCACAGTGCCTGGGTCATAGTAAGCACTATAGAAAGGCTGATCTACTTCCCTTCCCCATCATTAGGTGACCATCATGATTACTCTGTGAGGTATACACGATAGGTATTAACATCCCCATTCTACATATTATTAGATAACAGACGAGAAGTCATCTAGCCCACCGTCATCTTACAAATGGAAGATTCAGAAACTACGCTCAGAGATCTTACACATGTAGTGACCCTTAACAGAACTAGTATACGTCAGACGTAGGAATGAGGGCCAGGGGTATCCTGACTCTGAGAACAGCCCTCAGTATATCATACCCACCGGATAAAATATTTCCCTTTTCCTACCTAGTCACTGACAAAGATGGTGCCTACAGGATGATGTAAGGGGTAATGAGGGGTCTAGATGTCCATGACTGGATAATTAACTTCCCCTTTTTGCCAAGATCTTTGGTTTCAATGGTATAGGGAACTACCAGTAAGATACCACTACCCCACTACCAATGCATGTTGGCACCTTCTCTGCAACAGAAAGGTGTCCATGGAATTGAAAGTAAGCGGTTTGTGTGAGGCTTGGCTTGAACCAAGCTGCCTCCCAGGCCAGCTTTCTCTCTGCTATGCCACACTGCTGCTCCACCCATCTCCCTTGTATCTGACAACTGACTCCCTAGAAAATCAGCATCCACTGATCCTTGACTTCTTCTCTCCCATTATCACTGAGGATTGCAGAGAACTTTCTTCTCAGTGACCACAATGGATGGAGATGGCTACCAGACTGACGACATAAATATACCTCTTACATATGAAAATTCTTCATCAGGAAATGGTCAGGTGGGCCAAAGGAAATATTTGAAATTTTTATTGCTACGCATTTCTGAATTATCTTTTGACAAAAATAGGACCAAGAAGAGACACAAGGCAATGAAGATTCACTACAGTTCAATAAATAAAAAATAACAACTAAAGGCAAAGAGGTTAGTTTGGATGACAAGGCTGACACTGAAGTTACAAAGGATTTATCTACACACACACACACACACACACACACACTTCACCTTTTCTGACATTTACAAATTGTAATTTGTCTTTTCCAACAACCAAAAGCAAAGCATGCAACAAAAACCATGCATATAATTTATCCTTGGATAAACACAAGTTAATAATTGTCTTATGACTCTACACCAAAATGTCATTACTAATATGCAAAATGGCATTTAATTCTAATGGTAAATTTTACTGCCAAGTAAACAATTTAAGAACTCAGTTCTTAGGAATCAGATTTTTTACACCGATAGTAGACAGTCTCTAAGAGTACCTAGACGTACACACTAAGTAGTCATATTGGACTTCTGAATTTTGGAATTAAATAAGCACATATATAAATATGCATAATGCAAATGTCAATTTAACTCCAGGGGACTTGGTCAAATTGTGCCTCATTACCTGAATATGGCTAGTCAGCTCTGCCTACTTCCAGGTCATTTAAACTAGGCTGGAGAGCCTGCTTCTGGAAAGCAAAGAGATATCTACTCCTACTCCTGGATTCAGAGCACACACAGGCAATCCTGACTGTTTCCTGTCTGCTTAATTCATAAAGAGGCGTTTTTTTGGTTGGCTACTAAACCAGAACTGGTAGGCAGACAAAAGACTGGCCCAGAAGTCACTCACTGACTTATTGCTGCCTGGCTGGTCTGAGTGAAGAAGACATGCTGTAAGTCTCAGGGTGGGGAAAGGCCTATTGCCCTCCCTCATGGTACCGTCGTGGGGCCTGTGAATATGGGCCTCCGTTCTTTGCCATTTGGGGTCTGTTCTTTTCTACTCTTAAGGGAAGGACAACCTTGTGAGTTTCCAAAGGTCAGAGAAACATCCCGGATCCAGGATTTAGGATCCATGCCAATCAAGCCAATGTCAGTACAGGCCCTTACTATCATTGGTGATGTATCTTTTATCAACATATTCATTATTGTTGCCCAGAATGGGAGTAAAGAAAATGCACTATTGATAGATGCCGCCATGTGGCTAGCTGGGCAGTCTCTCTCTGTACTGATTCTGCCATACACTAGCACCTACCTGCATGTTGACATATGACGATCGGGGAGTGAGGCGCACTCTTTCTGAGTTCTGCTGGGCTGCTGCTGCCCTCTCAGCTGCTCGTTCACTCCCTGGAGCCTTTTTGTCAGCCAAAGGACTCTCCGAGGCACTCAGCTCTGGATCTGAGAGCAATCGTTCAGTGGTGCTAGGGAAGAAAGCCTGAAGGTTAGCCCTCAAACTTAAACCAGAGGTCTCCATGTTTATGGTCCAAGTAAGTATCAGTGGTCTCCCCATTTACCACCAGCTATACAGCTTTGGGACTTCTCTCTCCATCATGCCTTCCTTCTCCAAGAAATTTATCATTGGGAAATCTCATTATCCAGCAAGCCTCAGTACCCTCTTATTACACCCTCTGACTGGAAGACAGGGTCATGGCCTCCAGGGCCTCTATTTTAAGAAAGGCCTCAGCCCAATCTTCTCCCCATTTACCATTTGATACACAGCTTTTGAACTTCTTTGGACTTTTTCATAATGCCCCCATATCCAAGTACCTTTTCCCCACCCCATTCCATACACTCCCTCCCTGCTTTTCAACTTCCTTCATTAAGCCTCCTTAAGGTCAGGGACAGTCCTTATTTTTATTTGCAGTTGTATCTTATGGGCCTATACTTATGTGTTTAGGTACTTAAAAATGTTTATTGATTCAGTAAACTAGGCCTACTTAACCTGAGAGGTAGCAGGATATATGGGGCAGGAGAAGGGAGAGGGATGCTCATAGAGATCTGTAAGGTCCTAAAAAATCTATAAGATTATATTATCATATTGTAAGAGTGATGCTCACAGGATTCTGAGTTAACCTTTTTTTTTTTATAATCCATGGAAGAACACAAACCATCATGATGTCTGTTTTAATACTCCATCCACTAGTCAATGACCTCTTCCCATGCAGAGCCAAGGACAGATTCAAAAGACTAAGGGAACATCAATATCCAACTGTCAAATGAATTCTACCAGCCTAGCTGAAGTAGCCCCCTGAGGGAGTGGCAGGAGGTGAAGTCAGCAACATACTTTGGCTACCATTTCCCACAAATCTGCAACAGACTGGGTAAGAGCACTAGATTCAAATCTTGCCTCAAACACTATGCAAATCACCTACCTTCTCTCAGTCTCAGTTTCCTCATCTATAAAAAGGGGTTAATAATAACACTTACCTCAAAGGATTGTTGTGAGGATCAAATGAGATAATATATGCAAAGTGCTTTGTAGCGCTAAGCACTATCTAAATGCTAGCTATAGTTACAGTTATGGGCCATAAATGAGCTGCTCTGGGAGGGGTGGATTTCCCCTCAAGTCCTTAAGTTCAAGTACAGCTTGGATGGCCAAGTACGGGGTGCACTGTAGATAGCCTTGGTTTACAGGACAGACGAGTTGGATTTTGGCCCCTGGGGTCTCTTCCAATCCTGTGGTTCTGAGATATGCACACCTATGTCTATGAGAGACATGATCTGGAACATGTACAATATGGCAGAACCCATTCTAAAGGGAGGAAGTCCTTGAAGTGGGGAAGGGCGGGGGTTGGGGAGGAATCTTTGCTGGAAGACTGAGGCCCTCAGGGAAGAATTCAGAAGTAAATGCAGACAAAATTGTAGCGGGGAAATGATAAGTGATAAATATTAAGAGATAGCCACATTTACAACAAACAAGTTGATTAGGGAAGATGAACTAGATCTAGGTCAAACCTAGATCAGTGACATTTTCAGACTTCGTGGCAGTTTAAAAGTGTTTCAGAAAACTATGACATAAACTCAAAAGTATAAACTAAAGTTGTGGGGATGAAAGGCAGAGAGGAAAGAGGGGAAAGGGGAAGAGAGGAAATGGAGATAGAGGGAAACATGGAAAGGAAAGGAGAAGAGAAAGGAGGGAGATAGAAGAGAAGGAAGAAGAGACAGAGGTATGCAAAGATGGAGAAGAGAAGAGAAAGAGAAGTGGGGGAGAAAGAGAGAAGAGAGAGGAAGACAGGTAGCACAGCTGATCAACAGCTCCAACAGCAAAGCCTAGAGATCTGGGAACCATAAGTTTTCTAAACATAAGTCATACCACACAACTGCTCCCCGAAAAGGCAAAAAATGACTCATTGCAGAATATAGAACTGGGATTTGAAGCCAGGTCCTTTAATTATCCTATATGGAACTAAATTGCTTTCAATACAGATCTTTATAGTGAATCATTAGAAGCATAATAGTAGACAATAAGAGGGAAAATAGAATGAATCAAACTGGCCCAAATCAACTACACAAAATTTTTCTAGGAAAAGCCAGTGTTACCCAGAGGATCTTAGCTCAGCAACAACTCAGCAAGTTCTAAGAGTACTGGGGTTGGAGTCAGAAGACCTTGACTTCTAGAGTTATAACTTCAATCAAGACATAGAGGCCTTAAGTCTTAGAACTGGAAAGATCACAGATTTAGATTATTTTATAAAACAAGAATCTGAGGTCCAGCAAAGGATTTGCCAAAGGTCATACAAGGAGAAAGTAACAGATCTCAAGGTTCAGTGTTCTCAATCACAGAGGGGGAACCAAGGTCAAAGAAGGGGAATTACTCATTTGGAGTCACACTGGGGATATGTTGAGTTAGGATTCCAAGTCAATCATTCTTCTTTACTTCCTGAAGGCTCAGTTTCTCTTGTGTAAGATGTGGACGATACAACTATTTAGAGGATTATTTGGAAGAGAGTGTTTCTCAAACCTAAAGGTGCCATTAAAAAGGAGGAGATGACTCCAGAGTCCATAAGAATCTGGTCAGAGGCCAATACCTACTGTAAATGAGAGTTCTTTGTGCCTTGCAGTAATTCCACTGTTTGCCTCTTGGAGCAGGACACCTTGGACGAAGTCATCATCTGCTTGAGCTCAGTGGCACTGGCCGAATGGGAAGGACTTCGAGGCATGCCCACTTCCACAAAAGCATCATTGCAACCTGTGGAGTAGAGAAGATCAAATGAAAACCAAAGGGGCTGCCATCTTGGTATGGTACCAGCATGAAACTGGCTACCATAGACTGGCATCTAGCACTCTGCAGACATTATTAGCCAAAAGGACTTGTAACAACATCTGTTTATAAGAGACTGGGCAGAGACTTCTTTAACCAATAGGCACTTTTAAGTCTCCCACTATATACCAAGGGACTTCACTAGTCACTGGAGATAAAAAGAAAAAAATGAAACCACCCTTCACCTCAAGTGGTTTACAGTCTATCTGGGGAGAAAAATATCCACATATAGGTATCTACAAAAGAGATACAAATGATTCAGATAGAAAGATTTTAGCCCACATTTCAAAGCCCTACTGACTGTGGGGATTCTGGAAGTTTCCATTTGCAGTAGAAAAGGCTATCATTTCTAAGACATTAACTCAGAGGGTAAAACTGTCTTCTGCAAGCATGTATGTGTATGCATGGCTTTGCAGGTACAGGTACAGATGTGTGCACACACCTACACAGATATACATATGCTGGCACAGATGTGCACACACCCACCACAGAAGTTTGGAGAATTTCTATCATATTATCATATGTTTTACATGTTATCTATGATTAAAGGCCATACAGTAACAGTTTTAGAATTGGGAGGGTCCTTAGAGATCTAGGTCCAACTCTCTCATTTTACAATAAGGAAACTGAGGCATAGAGAGGTTAAGTGATCTGTCCAGGTAGTAAGTGGCAAAGCAGGAATACGAATCCAAGTCTAATGCCCTATCTGCTATACCCTACTTCCATAATTAATGACCATAATAATTATTTGTTTTAATTATTTCTTCCTTCATGGTAATTTCTTTTAACATACCAGAGACAGAACAAAGCTACAATAGGTCACCCAAAATTGTCAGGGAATGGCACCTGGGCATTTCTCTCAGTGACCCTCAGAGCAGGAACCACCTCCCAACTAGTGAGGGCAGAGGGCAGTCCCCTACCTTCTGGACCACTGGACTTGGACGATACTTGCTCAGAGGCACTCGTCTGGCGTGATGGGTCACCATGATTTCCAGTCAGCACTTTTTCTCCAAGGGATGAGGTTGATATTGCACCATATTTTATCTTTGAAGACTGAAGCAATTATGGGAAAAGGTCAGAGCTTTCGTTTCACCTAGATGCTCACAAATTTCACATGAAAAAAAGTCTTTATCATGAAGGTTAAAAAAAAGCAGCAGCCCAGAGCATGCTCCACACAGCAAGCTTACCTGCACGTGTCCGTTCAGAGCCGGAGAGCCTTGGGGGCCTTCTGACTGCATGCCATTGACATGGACTTCTATAGGAGTCAACCCCGGAGGAGGAGATGGTGTTGTCTGGCTGTAGTTGGGTACCCCAGATAACAAGATACTGGTCAACGTGGCTTGAGCGGTGGAGGGAATCATGAGATGAGGGAGAGGTGAAAAACCTACAGCATGGAAAATCCGGAAAATCCAAGCAAAAGAGAACATGTCATCACAAAGTTCCTGCTGATACTGTCAGGACCCCCAGGAAGGGGAGCAGCATCCCCATCACTTCTCACTCACGGGGGCAACTACTTTCTATTTATCCCCCAGGGTTTAATTAATAGTCCAAGCACATCTTATAAGATCTCAGAAGGACCTTCGGGGAAATCTGGTCCAGACTCTTGTTTAAAGCACACATTGGACAAGGAATGCGGCCCTTCCTTGACCACGGTACCTAATAAATGCTCATTCTTTCATGTGACTTGGTAGTAGCACAGGCAGGTCTACAACCCAAAGCCCTCATCCATGTTTTGGTGTGACTTTGCACCACATCAATCTGCTAGCTACATGGTTAATGTGGCAGAAATACTCCTTAGTCATAGGATTGTCACTTGGGAAGACTGAGAGCCTTCAGGTGGTAGAGGAAGTGACCAGAATTTGAGAAGGAGAGTTAGCATGAAACAGTGCAAAGAACACTGACTCTAGTCAGAGGTGGGTTTGAAGATCAGCTCAGCTACTCAGACTCTGCTCTTGGACAAGTGCCTTCACTGTTCTGTGCCCCAGATTCCTCATCTAATGATGTCTTTTGCCTCTTTGTACCCCCCGTCCTTAGCACAGTGCCTAGCACATAGTACTAGTAATACTAGTATCAATAATAATAACTAACATTTATATTGTACCTACTGTGTACCAGGTACTGTGTTAAGAGTTTTATAAATATTATCTCCTCTGATAATACTGTAGGTCCTTAATAAATGCTTATTGACTCACTAACTGATAATGTTGGACTAGGGTTCCTTCCATCTTTAAAGTCATAACAGTCCAGTGTTCTTTCAAGCAGACTTTTTTTAATATATGGTCACATACATCCCTTGTCTGCCTACTAATTTGTCTTAATGACACTGTAAAGATTCTATTTTCATTACCATATCCAAATCAACCCTATAAACATTTGCCAAATGTCTATGGGTCACATGGTGCTGATCAATACCACAACCAAAAACAAAAAACAGAGCCTGCCCATGAAGAGCTTACAATCTACCCAGGGAATACCTCCCATAACATCCTTAAGTCCCCTCTGCCCTCTACTACATTCCCAGCACACTGACCTGTGGCATTTGAAGTGCTGGCCAGTGGGGAAGCCCAGAGCGTGGGGCTCGGAGTACCAGAACTCGGGCTCTGCAGAGGGCTGACAGCGCTGTTAAGAGCATTCAGGAGTGAGTTTGGAGTTGTCGAGGTGTTTACAGATAAGGCAGTTGGGCCAAGAAGACCTGTGAGGGATGAATGTGGAAAGTCAACCTGCATGATGGTCCTAGACTTTACTATAAAGATGCCCCTAGTATTGCTCCTTTGAATGTAAATTATAATAAAGAGCCCTTCTTTAAAACATGTAGGGCATCTCCAAAGTCTAAATTCAACTCAGTTCAAATTTAAGACAAAACTAAGAGTTCTGGGACACCGTCTATACTACACTTAGGAAATTCCTCCAATGGAGTCACTGGAGTTGTGGAGTGACCCTGGGTCTTCAAGGTCAACAAGCCCAGGAACAAATCATGTCTGAGGACTGACCTAGCTACATGCAGAGAGGCTAGTCACCAAATAAAGGAAATGCAATGACTTCCATGAGGGCAGAGAGACTATGTACATGACAATGTCTGACTAGAGTATGTTACAGTCCCTGTGTGAGTCAGGCTTGACCACAGCCAAGGTCATTTAATCTAGAAACCCTCCCCCAGGAGGATCCAACTTCCTTGAGGGTAAGAACCACTACAGTTTTTTGACTTTCTATCCCTTGCTCAGTACACAGTAGATATTTAACAAATGAATATAAAATTGAACTGAAAAAGGAACTGCCCTCCTTCAGAATCCCAGACTCTCCATGCTGAGAAAGACTTCAGAGGCCACCTAGCTCACCCTACTCCCAGAAAAGAACATCCCCCTATGAGATCTTACAACAGGCAACAGAGCCTGGAGACCTTGAGGAATGAGGGACCGCTGGTTTCCCTGGGCAGCCCCTCCCATGTCAGAATACTCCTGTTCCGTGAAGATTTTTCCTAGCATCAAACCTAAATGTGCTTCTTTGCAACTCTGACTCCTGCTCAGAGGGCCTGCTCTCCCTTCTCATAGGGAGGTAAGGAGATTCTCAAATCTGCTCCCTTTTCTTATAGAATTCATCCAAATCAAATTCTCAGTCTTGGTGTTGACAAGGGTCCTTTTTTATGAATTTACATGGTGTGGGGTCATGCTTACATCTGGTTCCAGTGGTCTGACATATGCATCCCTCATCAGCCTTCTTGGTTTGAGTTGACATTGCAGTTAAGTCCTTAATGTTTTGGCCCCTTCTCTCCCCCAGTAGAGGAATGAGTCCTAATGGTCCATTTGCAGATAGACTAGTCTATTCCCAAAAGGCGTTTGCAGTAAATGGGACATAACCCATAAATATATTATCCTTCTGATGTCCTCCACAATGCACTTCCCCCTCTCCTCCATTAGAAAACAAATGATCAAAGTTCTTTTTTATGTTTGAACATATCTTCAAAGGGAGAGAGATTTGCTTTTAACCTTAAATTTGGTTAAAATGGTTGAGAACGTGTTTATGAGCATGATGTGGCCCCATAGCTGCTATTTGCCAGTCAGATGTCATCTGCCAACTAATGGTAATGTCAGAAATACCTAGAGTCACTCTTCCCTCTACCCTAAGGGCTTAATAAGCTGAAGGTCTCAGGATGGACCTCCCTCTGATTCCCCCTCCAGACCTCTGCTGAGGGGGCAGCTGGTGTGGATTGCTCTCCACGTGGTACGCACTAACAACTGAAGAAAGTTCCAATCCTTCCCATCCAACCAACCTGCCTGTCCAGTCTTATATCACAGTAGAGTAGAATAGGTGTTGGATTAGGGGGTCAAAGGACTTAAGTTCAAGTCTTACATGACCCTAGGCAAGCCTCTGATATTACATCTGTAAAATAAGGAGGCTGATCTAGATGACCTCCTAAGGATGCTTCTAATTCTAACTCCAGGATCTAAGGCCTCTTCCTTCTCCTCATTCTATCATGAAGTCAAAATGGACCAAGTCTCTGCCCTAGAAACACAGCCTGGCCTCCCCAGCTTAACTCTCTCTATTCCCTCCATTGTCTCTGCTTATTGAATCCACTTGTAGCTTTTATAGCCCAATTCAAATGCCACCTCCTCCAGGATGCTGCCCCTGGTTCTACCATGTTGGTAATGATATTCCCTGACTTCCCAGAGCCCCTGGGGTTGTAACTCTTTGATACAATTAATACAAAATATTATGTATTACAGCTATCTTGGTGTCTCATCTCTTCCTACTAGACTACAATCTACCTAAGGGAAGTCTCTAGGCTTTCCATCTACCTCTCAATGCCCAATGGGCTCTACGCTAAATAGGTACTTAGTAAAGGTGTTTTGTTGTTACTCATTTGATACAACAGACTTTGATTAAATTAAATGTACATGTACCAGACAGTGCAAATACAAATATCAAATTGAAATAGCTCCTACCCTCAAGAAGCTTCTATTTTAAGAGTGGGGGGAAGGGACATGACACACAACATGTACAGAGATAAGCAAGCAAAAAGCATATACAAAAGCATATCTAGAGGAGATGGCACTAAGTGGGGAGATCAGTCAGGATTCATAGAGAATAAGGCATCTGAGCTGGACTGAGAAGGAAGATGAGGGAACTCAGAGAGAAAGACAGAGACAGAGAGGCAGGGAGAGGGGAGAGAAAGGGAGAAAGAGAGAGACAGAGTGACAAAGATAGAGAGAGAAAGTAAGGGAGATGAACAGAAACGTAAAGAGAGTCAGAGAAAGAGGGAAACAGAGACAGAGAGAGACAAAGACAGAGAGAAAAGGAGAAACAGAAAGACATCAAGAAAGGAGAAGACAGAGAGGCAGAGAGAAAGAAGGAGAGAAAAGGTGACCGAGGAAGAGAGAAAGGGAGAAACAAGGACAGAAATACACAGAAAGGGAGAGAGAAATGGACAGAGATAGAGATACATAAAGAGAGAAAAGGAAATAGAGACAGAGAGAGACAAATACAGAGAGAGAAAGGGAGAAACAGAGAGACACAGAGAAAGGAGAAGACAGAAAGGAAGAGAGGGGGGGAAAGGGAGAAACAGGGACAGAAAGAGACAGAGAAAGGGAGAGAGATGGACAGAGATGGAGAAAGAGAGAGGCAGAGGGAGAAAGGGAAATAGACAGAGTGAAAGGGAGACAGAAAGACAGAGACAGAGAAAAAGGTGAGAAGGGTATACATTCAAGGCACAGGAGAGTTCATACAAAGGCATGCTGGTAGGAAGGAAAGTTGCATATGGAGAATAGTGTGTTGACTGATTTAATGAAAATGGCCATTTCACAAAGGGAAAGAATCTGAGAGAAGTCTGGAGAGGCATGAGGGAATCACTGCAGATTGAGGGTGCTGAATATTCTCCTAAAAACCAGAAGAAGCTGTGGAAGCTGTGGAAGATTTTTGGAGAGAGAAACATCAGATTCGTGTTTCACAAATATCGATTGGCATGGGAGGTTGGTTAAGGATTAGGCAAAATGGCAAAGAAAAAAGACAATCCTATTGTATGGTTAAGAAAATCTGAGCATGACTGCTTAGAACATGTTAGCATTCACTGGCACCTGTTTTCAAAAACACCTTATATCCCAATCTCCAGACTGATGAAAATCTTGCAAAATCCGAAGAAAACACATAGGTTACAATAGACTGTTAGTCTCGTTCCTGGAATCATCCCTGAGAACAAAGTCATCAGCTCTGGATTACTGAGGCCAATCCCATAGGAGTAGAGGTGACAGAAACAACGCATAGATGTTAATGAGAAGCAAAAGCTGGGGGGTCACGTTTCCCTTGGAAGGAGGGTGGAAGAGCAGCCCGTAGGTCATTGACAGACAGCCGGAATAATGTATTGTATACCTAGTCCAGTGAGTCCCAGGCTTGTAGAAGCTAAAATTTCCAAGCCCGGACATGACAGGCCGGGGCACGAGACTGGAGACGGGCTGGTTGTTATGGTAACGCCACTACTTTCAAGTCCGAGGAGACATTTCCTGGCTTCATACATATTTAAGGCATTTCGCTCAACGCTTTTCACAATCACAGACTATGAAAACACATAATGGGGGAAAAAAATATGAGATGCAGGTAGAATGCAAGGAATTGGGGGTGGGGGATAATGATGAATGTGTTAATTCTGAATTCCACTCAGGGAAACATAAGCATTACCTGAAACACCGGCTTAGATACCAAGGAAGGATTGAGAATTCGAACACAAAGCTTTTTCTTTCTCCATTTTTCATAAAATAAAGCAAACTGGGCACTAAAAATATCTAAGAGGGAGGTTTGTAACAGTGGGAAGAGAAGATGATTTTGAGTCAAGGGACCCAGATGGGAGTCCCAGCATTGCCCCTTATGACCAATGTGACTCTAAGTGAAGGATTTTAGCTTTCTGGGCCTTGGCCTTGTTGTCTGTAAGATGAGAGAGTTGGTCTAAAGAGCCTCCTAGCTCTAAATCTATGATCCAATGAACTCTCCAGATTCCAGTTTTAGGACAGGGGAAATAAGGATGGCCTTTCCAAGGAAGATGAGAGATTCTGGGTTCAAATTCCCACTCTGTCACTTTCCACTAATGTGACCTTGAGTAAGTCACTTCTCTCTGAGTTTCAATGTACTCAGCTCTAAAACAAAGGTGTTGGAATAGAAGGCCAGTAAGGGCCCTTCCCTGTCTAAATGTCTACTTCTGTTGATCCCTTCTGACCCTGGACATAGTAAATCCATGAGATCTCCTTGAATCCGAGCAAGTGGAGGTAAAAAGGGACTCCAACAGCATCCAGGGCAAAACCTCATTTTATAGAGGAGGAAACTGAGGCCCAGAGAGGTAAAAAAAAAAACTTAGGATCACAGCCTTGTACAACTAGAATCGGAAAGAACCTCAGAGATCACCTAGTCCTATCCCTTCACTTTACAGATGAGGTAACTAAGGCCCAGGTAGGTGAAGTCTTTCCCATTAGATTTATAAGCTCCTTGAGGGCATTCTGTCTCTAGCACTTAGCACAGTGCCTAGAACTTAGTAGGTTCTTTATAAATGTTTACTGAATTCAACTGAAGCAACTTACCCAGGATCACAGAGATAGTAAAAAACAGAGCTAAGACTTAGATCAGGGTTTTCTGACTCCTATTCCCCACCACTGCACTATGAACTACTCTTCTGGAACTCAAAGCAGAGTTCTCTTTCAATTTATGGTATAGCTGTATACCAGCTAAGTTGTCTACAAAGCAATTTTCTATACAAGGAATCCTATATTCCTATTGATTTCCTTTCTAAAAATGAAAAACTATTTATTCCCATGGTATAAAACATCTAGCAATATTTTAAAATTTGGGTGGTAAAAGGAAAAAGATGGTAGCCAGTATCATTAAATGACTCAATGCACAGTTGAATTCAGTGGGAACAGCAGTCTATACTGGCAGGCCCCATTCTCCTGTTAATCCTTTCCTGACCTCTGCTCATTTCTCTACTCAAAGGACTTATTCATTTAGCAACTCTTTAGCCAAACATTACTGAGTTTGTTGGAAAGAGGGAGAGTCACTACACCTGGATTTGAATTATCTATTGGGCTTTAACTAACTGGATGAGCACGGATAAGACCTTACTCTATCTGAGTCTCAATTTCTTCATCTGGAAAATGGAAATAATGATCATGGAATTCCCAATTCCCAGGGTAGTGATAGAGGGAGTACCCTATAAATTGTAAAGTGCTTCAAAAATGTGAAGTGTTATCATGTCTTGTCATGAACCTTTTGGCTGGACAAGTACAATGAAGTCATTAACTGATCTAGCTGTCTTAGAGGGATCTTCCAAATCTGAGCTGTATGTGACACTCATCCTTCTTCAAAATGCTTTATGAACTATGAAGTCTAAATGCAGATGGGAGCATACTAATTTTCATTTTTATTTGTTTTTTATCATGTTTATTTATTTGTTATTGTGTTTCTCATGATTTTTCCCTTTTGTTCTGATTCTTCTTTCACAACATGACTAATGTGGAAATATGTTTACTATGATTGTACACGTATAGCCTATATCAGATCACATGTCATGTTGGGGACGGGGAGAGGAGGGAGGAAGGGAGAAAAAAATTGGGGAATCAAAATCTTCTAAAAGTGAATGTTGAAAACTACTTTTATATATAATTTCAAAAAATAAAATGCTATTAAAGTCTAGGGGAAAGTGCTTTATGAATCGTAAAGGACTACCTCCATATGACTTCCTGGGTATAATTCCCACAGATGCAACGTGGAAAGTAGAAGAAGGATTCCAATTCCACCTCGGATGCTCACCACCTGCATGACCTTGGACAAAGTCACTTAACACCTCTCAGGTGAAGGTTCCTCATCTGTAGAATGAGAGAGCTGGACAAAGGGACCCTCTAGCTCTATGAGTATGATCTCAATACATTTTTACAATGCACAGAATTGGTGGGATCCCTTGGCTTCTTAGAGACAAGGTTCAGAAAACTGAAGTCTAAACAAGGTCATTTTAATCATCAAGGCCTTATTGAATCTCAGGTTTTATTTTATTTTTATTTATATATATTTATACATATATAAATCTATAATTTATTTATATATTTACTTTATTTATCTGCACCTAAACAAGGATCCCTACTTGACAAGTAGAAATCCAGTCTTTGCATCAAGACGTCCAGTGAGGGGGAACCCACTACCTCTGCAGGTAGCAGCACATTTGCTTCTGAGTAGCTCTGATGATTCTTTTCTCACACTAATCACAAACCTCAGTCTCCCAATGGCTTTCACCCACAGCTCCTAGATCTACCCTTCGGGAACAAGCAGAAAAAGTCTAATTCCCAATATTAAAAGACAACTCTCATGCCCTGCTCCTCCTCCCATTCTCTCTTACATCCCTAGTGACTTCAACTGACTTCAAAATGGCATAGCCTTTGGTCCCTTCATCAATCTGGTCACCTTCCTCTGGATATGCTGCAGTCAATGTCACCCCTAAAATAGGGCCACCAGAACCAAACACAATAAATAGTTCAGTTGATAGAGTATTCAGAGAATTAAAATTAACACCAGGAGATTTCCACTGACCTCTCTTTACTTCCTATCAATAATACATCAAATACTCTTAAATCAAAAGATTGAATATAGTAGGTTTCACTTCAAAATGAGTTATTGGCTGTGATTCATATTTTAAATGAAAAAAAAGCATAACTGAGAGGACTGGAAAGAATTAAGGGAATCCAAGAAATAACTTCAAAACAACCAACACTTCTACAGTGAATGGATGGATGGATGAGCACAGACAATGCTCTTGCATGATTCCATTGCAAGTAAAATGTACATATGAATACAGACAGCTTAGTGGGTGAGCCTGGGCAGTGCAGATCTGGGTTCTTGGTGGGTACATCCAGAACCCACCTTGCTTGGCTGCTTTGGCTTGGGCTTGATGCTGATGAAGACGTCTAGCTGTTCCATCAACTGAGCGATGAACTGAGGTTCCACATCGATCTCTTCCTTCATATCAAACATCAACACAAGAGGAAGACAGCCCTGGAGGATGTGACAAAAAAGGCATGTGAGAGGAACAATCTTCCAAACATAAGATGTCCCATGACCACAGAAAGCCCGATGTATGACAACATTTGTCAAACCTGAGTGGACAAAGCCTTGTTACTGCATTGTGTGGTTTATTTTGCTGGAGAAGAAGCTACTTCTGTGAATGTAAAAATAAGACTTAAAATCTTGAGCTCTGGTCCTCCATTTATCTCCCTCCATGATACCAAGCTGAAAAGAGACTCAGAGGTGAATCAATGAATTAATGAATTAGTGAATGAGAAAGCACTAACGAGGCATTGCCAAATGCCAAACACTTAGCCCCCTTCCTTTTACAAATTTAAAACAGGCTAGAAAGGTGAAATGATTTTCCCAATGTCACAGCAGAGCTGCAACCTGAACACAGGCCCCACCTCCAAATCCAGTGTACCACATTGTCTTAGCTTTCCCATTTCTGGAGTGTCAGGTGGGTTGCCTCAATGCTGATTTGACCCTCAAATGTCATTTTCTGTGCCTTCTGAAACAGGACTTTTACTGTGCTGTCACTCCCTTGCTCAAGACCTGACACAGCAACCTCAATTAGGGCAAGTCTGGACACTTGTTCTGGCATTCAAGGTTTTCCATAATCTGAGGGGCACAATTAGGAAGGAGTGCTAGATTTGGAATCCAAAGACCAGAGTGCAAATTGCTGTTCTCCTCATTGGGCAAATCGGTTACCTCATCTATAAAATGGGGAATATTACTCTCTGTGCTGATAGTGTACAGAGACAGCTTGGCACAGTCTCTTACATCCTGGCTGTGTGACCCAGGCAAGTTACTGACCCTCTCTGTGCTCTAGGAAGTGCCTGGCCTGCATTAGCAGCAGGAGCATCTTCACTGAGCTTCCCTAGAACAAGGAAACAGTAAGTCCAGGTCCTGTCCTATTACCAACATGACAAGGCTCTTCTAAAGAATCCTACTCTTCACAATCTGCTTGCGAGTTATTTTTCTAGACTGAGTCACATCAGGGCACCTCACATACTCTGTTCTAGCCAAAATAACCTGATATTTCCTGAATTTACATGTTTTTGCAGCCTAGAAAACTTTGCCCGGGCTATACAATGAGCTAATTCTTTCCTGCCTTTCTCACTCTCCTTATCTGGGTACCTGTCATATATCCCCATTAATGAAAGGCAGGGACTTTTCATTTTTGTTTTGGCATTCCCATAGCACACATCAGGTACATAATAGATGCTTATTGTAGAGGCGGCCTGGTGTAAAGGATAGACAGTCATCCCAGAGTGAAGAAGACTTGGTTTGAAGGCTGTCTCCAAGGACAAGTCACTGAACTTGTCAGTATCCTCAGGATACTTTCTAAGACCCTAAGGTGGGGCATAAGGCACAGACAACCATTGGTAGCAGCTGTTCATCATTAGGGGCTGCCTACATGGATAAAACCATAGCTCTGAACAAAGGAAAAAGGAAATGACACATATTTATAAAAATATTCAGAGCATCTCTGTTTGGGTGGCAAAGAAATGGAAACTGAGGGAGTGTCTATCAATTTGAAAATGAATGGCTTGAACCAACCATCGACATGAAGTGATGGAATACTATAGCGCTATAAGAAACAATGAAGAGGGAGTTTCAAGAAACCTGGAAGACTCATATGAATGGATCCCAGTGAAGTGTGCAGAACCAGAACAATTTACACAATAACTAACAACTCTGATTAATATGGTGATCAACAACAATTCCAGAGGATTCATGATGAAGCATGCTCCCCCCTTCCAGATAAAGGTGACTAACTCAAGATTTAGACAGAGACATACTTTGGGGGGATGTGGCTAATGCAGAAATTCATTTTGCTTGACTATATGTTTGTAAAGGATTTTTCTTTTCTTATTATCTCAATATGTGAGGGGAGGGAAGAGAAGGGAGATGGGAAAGAGAGAATGCAGACCTGAAAATAAGATAAATTTCAATTTTATTTGAAAAAAAAAAAGAAAACAGCTCTAGTTTAATTATGCATAAGGAAATAGTGAGTCCCAGAGTCCCTTAAGAAATATTTAATCTAATTTAGGAGTATTTTGGTGGGAGTTCTATTTTATTGTGGATTTAATTCTAACTCTTTGAGAATTAAAGCTTCAAATCTTCTCCATGCTTGAGATCAATGAGGAGGATGTTTGATGGCCAGATGCACCGGAAGCACCCAGGATCTCCCAGTCAGAAAAATGCTGCTGATTCACAGACTCCTGTGGGAGTCTTTTTTTTTTTTTTTTTTCAGAAAAGATCAATGGTTTCATGTTTTATTATTTAGGTCCTTTTCATTCCTGAATGGTTTTCACTCTGCCAGGTAAGAAAGGATCCTCAAAATATTTCACCTGCTATCCCCAGCTTGATTAATCAAGTCAGCATTAATCTAAGACCTGGGCCTGAGCTCCCTTGTTCCTGGCTCCTTGAGGAGGGCTCTGTTCACCACCGGCACAATTGTAAAAGATGGGCTAGATGGAGGGTGGAGACAATAGAATTAAGGGGCCTTCACTAGGAGGCTTCTACAATCCAACCAAGGGATGATGAGGGTCTGATGAGGATAAGACAGAATCCACAAGACTTCCCAACTGATGTGACATCCAAATTGAAGGAAAGGAGAGTCAAGGATGAGTCCAGGTTTGAAAGCCTCAGGCAGCAGGTGCCTATGCCCTTAATACTAACAGTGAAAGTCCAGAAGGAGGTGGGCTTATGGAAGGAAATAAAGAATTCTGTTTTGGCCTGGCTGAGTTGGAAATGCCTTAAAAGAAAAAGAATTCAAAATGTACAACAAGCAGTTAGTGATGCTCTACAGGAGCTCAGGGGAAAAGTGAAAGCTGGAATAATCCATTTGGGAATCATCTGCATAGATAAGATCACCAAACCCACGAAAGGTGACATGAAGGGAGATGCAGAGAAAGAAGAGAGGTGGTCGCCTCATTGTGAAATGCCTATGGATAGGGTTAGGACATAATCTAGTCAAAGAGATTCACAAGGAACAACTGACAGACAGGAGAGGAAGCAGAGGAAGGCAAGGGACAGTTATGCAAACCAATGGGTACAACAGTATGTGGGAGAAGTGGGTGGTCAGCAGTAATCAAGAACTACAGAGGGGCCACGAAGGAAGAGGGCAGTTAACAGGAAAACTTTACCCACAAATGAGATTTAGAAGAGTCAAACTGGCAAATTGGAATGGTGGCACTTCTTTTCCAAATGAGAAAAACATTTTTTGGATAAGACAGCCCTGGCTTTTCCTCAATGACACTAGTTTAAATAGTGAATGATGATGATGAAATGGTGAAGCCTGGTCATGCATTCAATCTCATCTGCATTTATTAAGCACCTCTTGTAACTCAATATCTGTTTAGCTTTGATTCTCAAAGGCAATGGTGCCCTTCATTTGCATTTCTATCAGGTAGAGTCAATACATTTATAATTGCTCAGAATAACATTTTCAAAAATTTAATGAATTCAAAAGTAACTTGTAGAGAAGTCAAAAGGAGAGGAAAGAATATGTGAATAATAACCACAGTAATCCTTCCGTATTAGTAGGCCAGTCACACTGCTGCTGCCTTCCAAAGGTGAACACAGAAAAACTCTTAGCTCAGGAAATTAAACCTGGGAGATACAGGAAAGCAGACTTTACTTTGAGAAGGTAAAGGTGGTCAAAAGAAACCATTCATGACTAATCGAATCCCATCCAACTCTTCCATGATCACAATCCTTAATGCTTAGGAAACTAGCTGTCAGCTGCCCGGGGGTGGGAGCCACAGAGCCAAGGCTGCTTTTCTCAGTTTTGAAAAAGTAGGCTTGGAAAGGCAATCACACCAAAGGTCACATCTCAAGCTTATTGAATCAAATATCACTAAAGGTCAGGCCTGGATGAGCTCTTGGAATCGAAAGGAGAGTAATACAGAAAGATGCCTGTGTGGGTCTGGTATCTGGGTCTTCATTTCGGGGATTAGATCCCTGTCTAGACCAACACAATTGAAAGTCAACACAGGAAATGTGGGTGGAAAACATGACAGATTGGGAGAACATTACCTGAATTCTAATTCAACCAGTGGACTTTTCTTTTTATCACTGACACTCAAATATTCTTTTCCGAATATTTTTTTCAGTGAATATTTATAAAACTTTCTACCCACCAAATCACCCAAATGGAAATAAAACTTCACCCAATGCTTGTTTGGAAGTTTGACATTTTCCTTATTGGTCTCAATGTTCAATTTCTTCAGAATGGGGAACTCTGTTGAGGTGAGAAATTCCTTTCCCCAATAAGTCTCTTGTAAATTTACATCCTAAGAGCCTCCATGAGGCTAAGTGACTTTCCCTGGGTCACATAACCAAGATGTGCTCAAGGTGAGATTTGATCTCAGATCACCCTGACTTCCTATGATATATGCTCTCTATCAAATACCTATCTAATAATGTCTATGTGTTCTTGTGTACCTGAAAAAAATTAGGACTGAATTCAAGCACAAATAGATAATGTTTTTTAAAAATTGACGCTCAGACTTTCATACATATACACACAAACATATACATATATTTCAAAGAAATATATCAAATATATATATATATTCAAAGAAATCTTGGTGTTGGAAGTCTGTTAATAGACATCCAAACTAGAAATCATCAGGTTCAACCTTTTTAAGGGTTACAGTTGACTCTTAATATATAATATCTTATTTTTCCCAATTACACATTAACACAATTTTTAAATTTATTCTTAAGTTTTGAGTTCCAAATTCTATCCTTTTTTTCCTCCTTCTATCCCCTCTCCCCTCCATGAGATGGCAAGCAGATATAGGTGATACATGTACAATCATATAAAACATTTGCATATTAGTCAATATAGTTGACTCTTTAAACAAAACAACATTTTCACATTGGTCATGCTGTGAAAGAAGAATCAGAACAAATGGGAAAAACCAAGAGAAAGAAAAAGCAAAACAAAAGTAGAAAATAGTCTGCTTCAATCTGCATTCAGAGTGCATAGTTCTTTCTCTGGATGTGGACAGCACTTTCCATCATGAGTCTTTTGGGATTGTCTTAGAGCATCGTATTGCAGAGGAGAGCTAAGACAATCAAAATTGGTCCTCTCACAATGTAGCACAGTTGACTTAAAAATCATTTTCCATACCAGAACCAGCCAGTCAAAAGGACAAAGGCAACAGTTCTGGAACTACAAGGTACCTCAGAAGTCATCTATCCAATTCATCTGTCAACAAGTATTCATTAAGTGCCTACCATGTGCTAGGTACTAAGGCAGGAAGCTATGACTCTCCCCAGGACATACAGGTAGGAAGTAGCAGAGTCAGAATTTGAAAACAAGCCCTCTGGCTCCAAATCTCACACTCTTTGCCCTACCCCACTGTGTTTGTTTGAAAGTTTTTGGGGAGAAAAATTCCCATCAATGCAACATAATGGTTTATAACATATGCTAGCTCTAACTCCAGGGTTTCTGCCACCAATTTCCCCATATACTTACCATGAGATATTGTCTTGCAAGACAAACTGACTCAATGGTGCCCTGGAGGTAGACAGTGGATTTCTTCTGTGGGTTATTGGGGTCAGGAAAGTGGATCTGAGCACCAGTTCTCTGCATGATCTGTTTGACGTGGCTTCCATTTCGACCCATCATAAAGAGATGGTGCTGAGTAGCAATGTCTAGCTGGGTACTCACAGGGATGGCAGATGCCAAGCTCCCTGCAAGATGCTCCAGCAGCATGGCAGTTCCTTCCTAGGAGGAAACACAGGGGGGAAATCAGCCATATAACCAATCCACCCAAAGGGCTGGGCAGGAGCCTAGAGTGTTTTAGGAATTTCTGAAAATGGAACCTCTTCTGGTGTCTGCTGAAAACTGAACGGTGGCATTCTTATGATGGAAGGGGCCCCCTTCACTCTGTGTGTTATGGACCCCTTTGAAAGCCTACTGACCCCTTCTCAGAATCATGTTTTTAAATATCTGAAGAGACTGTTCAATTTCAGTTAGAAGTCAGTAAAAATAAATAGGGAAAAAATAGGGGAAAACCCTTCCCCTGCACTATGTGGTTTACCTTCACTGCACTGGAGTTGTTTTGGGACCCTCGAACAATGACAGTAGCACCATACATGCGGGAACGCTGCTTAAATGATACTGAAATGTTGTACGTTTGTGATATGTGCTGAAGAGTGGGTGAATTGGGATCCGGGATGGGCTGAAGAATGCCAGCGATGGGCAGTTCAAACATCAAGACCAAAGGGAGCAGCTCCTGGAAAGAGATCACGAGAATGCCAAGAGGAAAGTTACAGCCTCAGACGCGGGAAGGGAGGATTCAGCTGACTAGTGCTTCCCTGAAGAGGAATTTCTTAAAATATCTCATTTCTGTTGCAGAATTAACTTAGGGAATGTAGTAGAGTCTCAATATAATACAATGGCCTCAAGGTCCTCAGTGCCATTAGAGACAGATAACAAGTGTAGGGGAAATGCTAAAAATCTCCAATAAAAAAAAATGATCCCCCATCTTTGCTGGGAGATAACTTATTTTTTAAAAACATAAGAAGAAATTCTTTCATGTGGGGTGAAATTGTTGGTAGTGAGAAGAATGAGACAGTGGCAGCATGGAAGACAGTCCAGACACAAGGAGAGATACTCCCAAATGGTTTAACCCAATTGCCAGTGGCTGGAGAAACATGGGACCTGAAGGAATACTTTGCAACATGATCCTAGTGATGGCATCTTGGGACTGGACAAGGAAGTTGGGTTGACTCAGGTCATAGCACAGGAAGAGTCATCTCTAAACCAGGGAAGTGATTTTCCTCAAGTGCAAATCTGACCATGTCACCTCCCCCCACTAATCAATAAACCTCAGTGACTCCCTGTTACCTACAGGATCAAATATAAAACCACCTGTGAAGCATCTGAAGCTCTTCCCAACCTACCTCTCCTATATCCAGGCTTCCTACAGGTCACTCCTGCCCACATCATCTTTGATTCAGCTATGCTGGCCTGAACTCCATTAGGCACACAGAACAGACCATGTCCAGACTCACTGGTTTTATACTGACTGTACCCATACCTAGAATGCTCTTTCCTCCCTTCCATGTTCCAGATTCCATGGCTTCCCCAAGGACTCGGCTCAAATCTCACTTCTGCAGTGGATGAACCTCTGGTCCTAGTCCTCTACTTCCACAGACTCCCTCTATGCCTTCCCTCTGAGAGGTCCTTTTATTTATACCATATGGAGTTTTTATATACAGAATTGTTTACATATTGTCTCCCCACTTAGCATGTGAGCTCCTTAAGAGAAGGGACCACATTCTCATGTTTCTTGGTATCTTCAGCAGCTAGAAGAGTGCCTATGCCTTAGAGATAGTCTATTCAATCAATCATCAAGCATAAATTAAGTGCCCACTATGTACCAAATACTGTGTTAGCTACTGAAGATACAATCCCTCCAAACTGAAAGATGGAAAAACTAAGTGATGGACAGGGAGATACAATGATTGCTCCCACTCTCTGGGCAAAGTCAGAACGTTGGGGCAAAGCCCTGGTTACCCTGTCCTAGTTATGGCTTTAGTTATTATGTAAATCTGTGTAGATATTTGGAAAAAAAAAAACATGACAATTTGGAAGGTGAATACAAAGAGAGCACCAAGTCTAGCCTTCCTAGTTCTTCCTTACTTACCATAGATGGCAGCCAATGATTTTGACGTAAAAATAAATTACAATAGTTTCCTACTTCTTCTAATTCCAGTAATATTGACACTGACTTACGTTATTATAAGTACATAAATAGTTACCCGAATTCTAACTCGGGCAGACTCGACGCCAGCTGGCTGTCCTGCAATAGACACCTGTGAAAATCAGAAAACATACAGTTACGCTTCTTTGACACACAAAAAAAGGCACACTGAGAATCTCCTGGCCACAATAGGCAAGTCGAGTCTCAACCACAACCCAGTGGGCCAAAATGAGCCATCCAGAGATTCTCTCAGGACACTGACAAGATGTCCACTTTCAGAGGACACTCAACTGGACTCAACTCAGATTTCACAGTAAGCAGCCTCCTTCTAGCAACTTGACACTTTCCCTCTCAATTCATGCCTAGGATCATACACTCCCTTGTCTTCCCGCCCCTGTCAGCCCCTATGGCTCTTGTGAAGATCAGAGGAAAAGATAAATACAAGAAGACTTTCACAACTGTAATGTTAGAACACTTACATAGCACTTTGAAGTTCATAGTGTATGTAATTCTCAGAACAGCCCTGGAAGGCAGGTCATGTAAGTATCACCATTCCCATAATGTAAATGGGAAAACAAAGTCTCCCACTTCAAACAACTTGAAGACTTATAGCACACAGTCAGTTAAGTTTCAAAAGCTGAATTTGAACCCAGGCCTGACTAATTCCATATCCCACAAACTTCACATATCTCATTACCTAAATGTGAGGTATCATTGCTTGGTTATGCTCTAAGAGGGAGGAAGAATGAGGTGATGGGCAGAGGGAGTCAGGAAGACCTTAACTTAAATCCCAGCCTCTGGCACATACTAAATATTCAACCTGAGTCAAGTCATATTATTTCTCTGAGCCTCAGTCTCCTCATCTGTACAACGGTGATAATAATACCTTCCTTCATAGCTCTATTGGAAGGCTCCAATGAGATGACATATAGTGTGTGTTTGGGATACCTTGAAATACTTTAGAATTTCTTTGAAGATAATTGCAGAGAGAATGACCATGACAAGGAAAATGATTACTATGATATTATTTTAAATTCTCTATTGTTTTAACAGAGCACAGGCAAAAATGCCCTAAGAGTATATTTCAAAGTCCCCAAGCATTTCTTATATACTTAAGTCACCAAAACAAAGCTAATGTTGTGCTTCTGAGGTCAGCTGTGGATCACAAACAGCTCTCATCCACACAAGGGTAAAGAACAGAGCCTGGAGGACTCCTCAAGGCAATTGGCTCCAACCCTTTATTGGAGTATGCACAGGACTGTCCAAACACAGCAGAAGGGACCAGAGGACACACACATCTCTAGGATTTTTAAACTTCGTTGAGAAAGGGTATGAGCCATCTCTGTAAAATGCCTGACCTGACCAAGAAACATTTCCTGAACATTTTTATCTGTGTGTCCCTTGACTATACTATGCATTTTCAGCTTCATGACCTTTCTTCCCCAGCCACAGGAAACAAACAGCCATCATCCTCTCCCCAAAGCCCCATCAGCCGTTCCCTAAGACCATCGGATGCCATGTCCTTCCTGCCTTTGATATTTTTCATTGAACTAAACGTGATTTTTTATCTCTCCATGGACATCAGATTGTATGAGGTTTACATATTCTCATCTCGTGCCCTTCCTCAGCTCAAAAGAGACTTAGGTGACATTACTGACATTGACCACCCCACCAAGAGTCTCAGGCAACGTTGGAAAAAATCACCTGGTTGCTTTTTTCTGCTTGGTTGTTCCTATTGGAATCTGGAAAATGGATGTGACATCCTGTTTCCTCCATCACCTTTTTAATATTGTTTCCACCTTTGCCAATTACATGAGAATGTTCTGTGTGTGAAACATCCATCTTCAGGGTGACTCGGTTGCTCTGTATAGAAACAATAATATTAGTCAACGTGAATACATTTTTTAACAAACCAGAAAATTATAACTTCTTTGAAAATTCTTCTTTCCCCAATGGAAAGATAAGCAACAAGGGACAGAGACCCAGTTCCATGTTGGCTTTAGCATCTTAGCAAAAGTTAATAAAATACGCATTTAATGTCCAAAGAAACCCTTTTCAATCCCCATTTTTCATTTTGCTATATATTCCTTATGGGAGTGGGCTAGAGGTGGGGTGGGATGCTCATGTCATGATCTCTCTTCCAGATAGTTTCTTTGGGAAAGTAGGCTCATAAATGAGGTCTGTGACAAATATGGAGAAATGACACATTTTCCCCTTAGCAGATGTAGTGAGTGATTTAGTCCAAATAACTCAGGCCAGATGAAAATTCTGAACGAGCTGCCTGGAAGATGCACATGCCTGACACTCTACAAGACTTAGCCAATGTTAGAAAACTGGAACTAAAAATAGAGTCCGAAGTAGGAAACAAAGCAGGGGTCTGCTAAGGAGCTCATGAGGGCCGCCTGAACACTTCCAGATGAATCTATGTCACACTGGGAAAATGTATACACTACAGGACTCTCTGATGAGGTGAAAGGAAACTGGGGAAGAGAGGAAGAATGAAGAAAGGAAGGACAGAGAAAAGCATCAATCAACATCAACATGTGCCAAATCCCTTGCTGAGCCTTAAGGATACAAAGACCCAAGAGAAGCAACCCCTGCCTTCAAGGAGCTTAAATTCCATCAGGGGAGACAACATGTACAAGTCAGTATATGCAGAATAAATACAAGGTAAGTTCCTTGGTTTTGCAGTAGCAGCTGCCGAGGGAGAAGAGCAGAGAAATTCTCAAGGTGAAAGTGACGCTTGGGCTGAGTTTTGTAGAAACTACAATGGATTCTAAGAGGTGGGAATAAGGAAGGACTGCATTCTAGGCATAGGGCTGGCCTGGGCAAAGGAAGGGGAGATGAGAAGGGGGAATGGGAAAAAGAGAAAGAAAAGAGGGGAGAAGGGGGAAAAGAAAGGAAGGGGGAAGGAAGGGAGAGAAAAGGGAGGGACGAAAGGGAAGAAGGAAGAGAAGGAAGGGAAAGAAAGAAGAAATGCAATGGAAGAGGGATGAAAGAAAGCAGGAAAGGGAGGCAAGCAAGACATGGAAGGGAAGGAAGGAAAAAAGTTGGAAGAAGGGAGAGGGAGGAAAGGAAAGGGAGGAGGAAGAGCAGAGAGGAAGGAGGGCAGGAGAGGACAGGGAAGGAGCAAAAGACAAGAGGAGAAAGGAAAGGAGGAAGGAAGGAAGGGGAATGGGTAATAAGAGAAGAGGGGGAAGGGGAAGGGAAGATGACCTAGTAAAGAAGGAAGAGAGGAAAAGACATGGAGGGAAGGGGGAAGACAGGGAGAGGAGTAAGAGAAAGGAGGAAAGAAAGCAATGAATGGGAAAGAAGGCAGAGAGGAGGGAAAGAGGCAAATAAGGAAAGCTCACAGTGAATTTAACACTATAAACATCACGAGTTTAAACAAAAATGAAAGCTAAATTACTGACATCAAAGTCCAAATTTAAAATCAAAGACCTAAGAAAGAGAAAATGATGGCGTCTCATCTTGAGACTGTCAATCTATCCATTATAGGTAATAAATGTTAAAAAATGTAAAACAATACAGCTAGCTCATCTATCTTTGGTCACATGAGTATCAAAATATTTATTCTTGAATCATGCAATCTTTCACAGACTAAATAAAAAAGCCCAAATACTGTGAAGCCTTAAGAAAAAATCCAAACTTTTTCACAAACTTCCTGACTTCTGGGGATTTCAGCCTGATCGCATTAAAATATTAACACAAATCACCTGGACCATTGGCACCACCTCTGAGCGCCTCTGTGCTGGAGCTCTCTCCCTGACCTCAGTCTCTCCTGTTCCTGACTGTTCCAGTTCCTCCCAAGTCTGTTCTTTCTCCTCAGAGGGCCTCCAGAACAGCATACCCCTTCTTGGCCATTAGGCCCTTCCAGTTGCTCACGGTCCCCTGCCTCGCCTGGGTCCTGAGGCCAATCACCTTCATGTGCTCATCACCAGCCTAGAATCTCTTACCCTCTTGAATGTATTATTTGTTATTGATTATCAATGACTATTACTGATTTATTATCAATTTTTCACCACTTTCAGTCTGTCTGAAAATTCCCATTGTATCAGTATATCACATCTACACACATCAGTGGACCATGCACACATAACTGCTGGCCATCTCCGTGTATCACTGGACCATATCTACATGTATCAGAGGACTATCCACAAGTATTACTGGACCATCCATGCATATCACTAGACCATCTATATTCTTTCTTCCTTCAATGCTAAGAGCTTCAGAACAACAAAAGCAAGTCCTCATTCATTTCACTCAGTATAAATTCATCTAATCCTCCCACCTAATCTCAGTGGGTCAAATCCTGCTCACCAATCCCTTTACTCATCTCTCTCTTTTTTTTGTTCTGGACCCAAAATTCCATCAGTATTAAGATTTCCTAGCATTGTCTTTGAGAGTTGTCTGGAGGCCCTGAAAGGTTAAGTAGCAGGTTCACGGCCACACAGCTAGGGTATGTCAGGGGCAGGATCTGAACCCATGTCTTCCTAACATGAAGACTGGTTCTTACATCCACTTCTCCACTCAGCCTCTCTATTCCTCTCTCAATGAATACTACCATCAGCTGTTCCAAATCCTGCCCAATCCTTCTCAAGCTACCAAGCCTCCTCTTATCCCACCAGACGACCCTACTTCACACTCGGAGCTCAGTCATTGAACATAAATTCCAATTTATGAGTCTTTATAAGTCTTTTCTTCTATAATACAACCACCAGACCTCTGTGTGTTTGCCTATTCATTCTTTCTCAGCAGAAGAGACATCTCTTTTTCTAAGGTTAATCCTAATCACCACCACATGCACAATCCCATACACTCAGTCCCAATCCTACCCTATCAACCACAGGACATTCTCACTGCTCTCTGGTCTTCTCCCAACTTCATCATGCTGCCTCCTGGGAGGTTGAGTAGGTGAAGGGGATTAGCAGGAAATAAGGCTGGAAAGGTAGTTTGTGACCAGACTGTCTAGGGCCTTAAATGCCAGGATAAGGAGACCAAGAGGGAGCCTTTGAAGAGGGGCAAGCTGATCAGGATTTTGGCAGTTGGGTGTGGGATGGATTAGACAAAGCAAAAACTGGAGTCATGGAGGCTAGTTCGGAGGCTCATGTTGAGACTACAAGTGAGGGGACAGGCAGAACTGATAGGACCTGGTAACTGTCCAGGGTGAGGGAAGGAAAAAGGTCAAAGGGGATGACTCTGAGGTCTTGAGTCTAGGTTACAAGGAAGATGGTGACCTCACTCAGTTTGAGACAGTTTAAGTTTGAGGTGTAGACATTCAAGTAGAATTATTTAGAAAACAATAAGAGATGCAAAAACAGCTAAGGAGAGAGATGGGACTGGAGGTGTTGGTCTATCACCAATGTGACCCTGGGGAAATCACTTCATGTCCCTAGGCCTCAGTTTCCTCATCTGTAAAATGCTGGAGTTGGACCTTTGAGGTCGCTTATAGCTCAAGAGCTATACTGTTCTATTAAAAAGTCATCGTCACAAATGACACAGTAAGTAAATCTGCTTGATTTCCCCCTGGCAGGAAGCTACATGAGAGGCAGTGGCCTAGTCAATACAGTACTAGACTTAGAGTCATTAAGAACTGGGTTCAAATCCTGCCACTGTAAGATCAGGTCCTTCACCTCTCTAACCTTCAGTCTGTTCACCTGTAAAATGGGAATAAGAATACCAGAAGTACAGAGCTGTATGCCTAGAAGGAGGTTGTGTTTAGAAAGTGCTTTGCACCTTTGGCCAGTGTTCCCAGAGGGGGCACATCCTTTAAAACACACAATCCCTTTTCTCTGATTTGTCTTCCTCACCCAAATTTTCCCCCAGAGATGGAGTCTTCCCAAAGAAGTCACTTCTCCCCCTAGTGTCATATCGACAAACTGACTTACTTTGGTGTCCAAGACAGACATAATCTTTTCCTTGGCTTCCTTAACATTTTCCTTCTTTCCAGAGACTTTAATATGAGGATCTACAAGAAAAAGAAAAAGAAAATGACACATGAAAACCCCCAACTCTCGGATTCTGATTGTTTTACCAAGTTTTATTCATGCCTTTTGTTTTCACAGCCCTTGTTTCCCCACCCCCAACCTCCAAATCCCCTACCTTGTACCAAAGGAAAACTAAGGAAAATGAATCTCCTGAGAGGAGAGAAATCTGTCCCATCGTCCATTCCCTTTGACCAAGATGGCGCTAATCAAAGCTCTGATTCTAAAGTGACCAGTAACAATCTAACACAGGCATCTCAAATGTAAGCAAACCAGTCTTCAGAAGGTTGACAAGTCCCATCCCTACCACATGAAACAACCCCTTTTCTACCACTAATTTCTCCCTGTTCTGGGAAGTCACAGAATCATTCTACTTCGATTTGGTTTCCATGTAAAACAGTCACATGAAATAAACAAATACCATGACACTTCCAAGTCAAGCTGGACATCAACAGGACATCAACTTTCTTTGGCCAAAGGTCCAGGTGAGTTAGTGGTCAACACACTGGCAATGGTGGAAAACTAACATTCTGAGTTGGGGTCATTATAAGCCTAGAAATGGTTCTAACCTTCATTTTGATGCTTCGAGAATCAATGTCTTGATGTTGAAGTTACTTCTAACACCACTGTAGGATCCCACCCCATACCTCGAGAACAGAGGTTCTTAACATCATTTGTCATTCTCTGTCATTTGTGGCACTCTGCCCTCTCCTGGCTCTGCTTCTGACCCTTTTGATTTTGCCCCTATGACTCTCCTGATATCTCATCCTGGAACTTGCCCCTGAGCCTGGAGTCTCCTGACTGTATGTCTATCTACCAAGATGCCCTTACCCAAGAATATCCATCCTCCCCTGCTGCCTTCTCACTCTGGAACATCCCTCCATCAGGACAGGCCCCTCCTATCATTGCTGAGTTTCTTCCAGGGCCTCCATTTTGGGAATGGGCCTTTGTTTCCCTCCTGGCTCTGCTTCTGAATTTCTAACTTTTAACACCATGCCCCATTTATGGGCACCTTGCCCTTCCCTGGCCCCCTTTTCATCTCTGTTTTGTGAATTGTCTTCTCTTAAAATATAAACTCCTTGAGAGCAAGGGCCATCTTTCTCTTTGTTTGTATTTGTATTCCAGTGTTTAGCACGACAAATGCCTGTTGCCTTGCCTTGGTTGCCTAGTGAAGTCTACAGGACCCTTCTCAGAATCATGCTTCTAAATAATTGAAGCAATCAAATTTCAGGCAGAGATAAGACAGATGTAAATGGTTCCCCCTCTAAATGCATGGACATGCTGAAACCTACCCCTGGATCTCGGTACAGGATCCACTGCCCAAGGGATGGTCTTTACAGTTTAAAAGTGTATCACTCTTCAGTCCACCTGGTGTTGAACTTCACTCTACTCCAGGTTATGCTATGCCTTAGATGATAGACTTTTAATCTACCAAAAGGCCTATACCAGAAGTCTCCACAACTCATTTGGGCCTGTCTGACCATGTGTTCCATGAGGCATTGCTACCAAAGACTCCAGATCATCTTTGTGTTATGTGGCAAGTGGTCTTGGTTGTGAGGGGGCACTGGTTTGAGGCTGAAGTTTGTGTGTGTGGTGTGTGTGTGTGTGTGTATGTTTGTGCACACGTGTGTGCTTTAATATCTTGTAACTGTCATTATCTGGATAACATCTAGGGAGAGTACAATAACAGTAGAGGTGTGTATGTGTGTATATGTGTGTGTGTGCACATACTTAAAGCTAAAGATGTATGATTTCACTAGGGAGAGGGACTCCCAGTGTGGGAACTCTCTCTTGTCTGACTTAGTACATAAAGTCTAAGGCACAAAGCAGTTGATTCCTTATTTGAGATTAGATAGCTGGTAGAACAAAGGTAACACTTAAGCTCTGGTCTTCCTGATTTCTAAGTCTACCAGCCTGTGGTATGTTTTCTCACATAAGCATAGATGGGAGAAACAGACAGGAGACACCCAGAGAGAAATGTATCCACACACATATGTATCTATAAGAATGACAGGATCATGGTGCTAGAAGGGACATCAGTGACCATCTGGTCCAACACTCTCCATGGAGGCAATAAGCTTTCTGTAAACTATGTCCATGTTCATCCAAACAACAGCTTTTACCCAGATCAAGGCTGACATAGAGAAGGTTGCCAAGGTGATATTCATAAGCTACCAACCACTTCTCTCTTAAATCAATGGTTTCCAAATATTCTAGT